>NC_092875.1:147202855-147802855 GCF_028372415.1 Notamacropus eugenii | reverse complement strand
AAAGAATTTTGAAAATCAAGTAAGAGAGGTGAAGGAAAAATTGGGAAGAGAAATGAGAGTGATGCAAGAAAATCATGAAAAGTGAGTCAACAGCTTGCTAAAGGAGACCCCAAAAAATGCTGAAGAAAATAATACCTTTAAAAATAGTCTAACTCAATTGGCAAAAAGAGGTCCAAAAAGCCAATGAGGAGAAGAATGCTTTAAAAAGTAGAATTAGCCAAATGAAAAAAGGAGGTTCAAAAGCTCACTGAAAAAAATAGTCCTTTAAACATTAGAATGGAATAGATGGAAGCTAATGACTTTATGAGAAACCAAGAAATTACAAAACAAAACCAAAAGAATGAAAAAAATGAAAGAAAATGTGAAATGTCTCATTGGAAAAGCAACTGACCTGGAAAATAGATCCAGGAGAGACAGTTTAAAAATTATGGGACTACCTGAAAGCCATGATCAAAAAAGAGTCTAGACATTAACTTTCATGAAATTATCAAGGAAAACTGCCCTGATATTCTAGAACCAGAGGGCAAAATAAATATTGAAAGAATCCACCAATCACCTCCTGAAAGAGATCAAAAAAGAGAAACTCCTAGGAATATTGTAGCCAAATTCCAGAATTTCCAGGTCAAGGAGAAAATATTGCAAACAACTAGGAAGAAACAATTCAAGTATTATGGAAATACAATCAGGATAACACAAGATCTAGCAGCTTCTACATTAAGGGATCAAAGGGCTTGAAATATGATATTCCAGAAGTCAAAGGAACTAGGATTAAAACCAGGAATCACCTACCTAGCAAAACTGAGTATAATACTTCAGGGGAAAAAGTGGTCATTCAATGAAATAGAGGACTTTCAAGCATTCTTGATGAAAAGACCAGAGCTGAAAAGAAAATTTGACTTTCAAACACAAGAATCAAGAGAAGCATGAAAAGGTAAACAGGAAAGAAAAATCACAAGGGACTTACTAAAGTTGAACTGTTTGCATTCCTACATGGAAAGATATTATTTGTAACTCTTGAAACTTTTCTCAGTATCTGAGTAGTTGGAGGGATGATACACACACACATTATATATATATATATATGTATATATATATAATGTGTGTGTGTGTGTGTATATAACATATAATATATATCATACATATGATATATAGCATATATATATATGGAGAGAGAGAGAGACAGAGACAGAGAGAGAAAGACAGAGACAGAGAGGGTGAGTTGAATAGGAAGGGATCATATCTAAAAAAATAAAATTAAGGGGAGAGAGAGGAATATATTGGGAGGGGAAAGGAAGAAATGGAATGGAGCCAATTATCTCTCATAGAAGAGGGAAGAAAAAGCTTTTCCAATGGAGGGGAAAAGGGGGGAGGTGAGAGGGGAAAAAGTGAAGTTTACTCTCATCACATTTGACTCAAGGAAGGAATAACATGCACACTCAATTTGGTATGAAAATCTATCTTATACTACAGAAAAGTAGAGGAGAAGGGGATTAGCAGGGTGGGAGGGGATAATGGAAGGGAGGGCAAATGGTAGGAGGGAGATATTAGAAGTAAACACTCTTGGGGAGAGACAAAGTCCAAAGAGAGAACAGAAGGAGAGAACGGGGGGCAGGATAGGGTGGAGGGAAATATAGTTAGTCTTATACGACATGACTATTATGGAAGTCAATTGCAAAACTACACATATATAACCTATATTGAATTGCTTGCCTTCTCAGTGGGGACGGGGGTGGGGGGAGAGGAAGGAAGAGAAATTGAAACTCAAAGTTTTAGGAACAAATGTTGAGAATTGTTATTGCATATAACTGCGAAATAAGAAATATAGGTAATGGGGTATAGAAATCTATCTTGCCCTACAAGAAAAGAGAGAAGATGGGGATAAAGGAAGGGTGGGGTGTGATAGAAGGGAGAGCACATGGAGGGAAGGGGTAATCAGAATGCAAGGTGTTATGGAATGGTGGGAAGGGAGAGATGGGGAGAAAATTTAGGACTTAAAATTTTGTGGAAATGAATGTTGAAAACTTAAATAAAAATATAAAAAATAAAAAAAATGTAGAACTTATCCCTGAATCAAATATACTTGTATAGATAAGCCATTGACTTTCCAGGGCAAGATCAGAATTAGTAATAAGTAGAAAAGAAATAGTTAAGAAGAAATAAAATAGAGAGGAAAAAAGGTGTAAGTATAATTGAAATAACTGAATTCTAAAGTATTTAAACAATCCATTAGCCATGAAAATGGGAAATAGACAACAGAAATATTGACGCAGACTAATAATTTTGTACAGGAATGCAAATTATGTAAATCTATTGCCACAACCTATATACCATAAGAATTTAGAAAGTAGTTAGTCAGTAAACATTCAACTTATTTGCCAAGTGGAGAGAAATGGCAGCCAAAAGGAACACCTGTTAAGAATATGCACTTATTGTACAAAGAAGGATGTTGTACATTATAAGAAGCATTGACCCTCTGATTAAAAATGACAAGGGAAGCATAAAACAGCAAGAAAGTGTTGTTCACCAGTGTTGTTGGAGATCTAGTTCAAAATCCAAATTGAAAAAAGGATTCCCTATAACTTGTGATTCTTCATTTGTTATTGTTTATGGATGAGATTGTGCTGGTTATATGAAGCCCAAAACATTCCAGCGTCTTCTGGAAGAGATCTGAAATCACTTAAAGTTTAATCTGACCATCCCAACAGGAAAGGCCAAGTGAATAAAAGTCTCATCCAGATTATGACATGCATTTGGATAGACATCATTAAGAACTTACCTGGCATACATGCAGATGGGGAAGGGAAAGAAATAGGCAAGGGAATACTGTGATAGATTCTTTGCAAATATCTAATTTAATCCTCACAACAACCTTGAGGAAACTGAGGTAAACAGGTTAAGTGACCTGTCTAGTTTCACACACAGGAAAGTATCTGAGGTCATATTTGAATTCAGGTCTTCCTGAGTCCAGGTCCAGTGCTCTAACCACTATACCATCTAGCTACTCAATCAGACCCTTCCGTCCCCAACTTACCTTTCCTCTCTCCCCTCATTAGTTTCCAAACATGGAGTCATCCAAATGAGGGATTCAGGAGAGAAACTTCTGAGAGAATCATGAGAACTGGAACATGTGTAAGCATTCTATAATAGATTCTGGTTAACCTACAAAAATGTGGTTGAGAGGAGTTCCCCTCCCCCCCAACTGTTTGTGTAGTTGGAACTGTTGGTGTCTTCAAAAGGGCATGACTCACCAACCATTTCTCTTATTGAATGTGCACCTGAGGGAGTAAGTGACTCCTTTTGGTGAGAGAACCATACTATAAAAGGGCCCTTGCACCTTCTCCTTCCAAGTCCATGTGGCCCCTGATCTTCTTGGCCTTTTTTGTTCATTCTTCTCCATTCTAGATGCAGGCAGTAAAGTCTTTGACATTGAGAGTTTCAAAGACAAGAAATGAAAGGCAAAAGGATCCAGAAATCCACACTGCACTTGGCAGCCAGCCCATTATGGGCTGATCATAGGCTGTGACCTCTGGGAGTCCAAATCTGCAGAAGCCAGCAGCCGCGCTACTGCCTTTGGACTTGAATTTGGTACCTTTGCTCTGTAGGAAATAAGCTACATTTTAACCTTAATCCTCCCTTGAGACTAAGGTGGTTGGGTATAAGGGTAGGGATGGGACAGTGGGACAGGGAGATTAGGTTTTTAGGTGCTGGGAGAGATGTTAAATCTTTATTATATCTGTGAAGTAAATATCCATTTGTAAAAGCTACCTGGTGTGAAATAATCCATAGTCTCTGACCAGTTAAAATGGGAGGAACCTTGCTAACGGGAGCTCCTGCTGAGTAGAAAAAAATCCCTCAGGGGTACCCTGAGAACCTGGAAGGGTAGAGATATAACCAGTCTGGTCCAGAACAGGCCCTTTTAGATCTGGGACTGCCAGGACATATGGATAACAAGTTGGACCCAGAATTGAATAGGAGGAGAAAAGAAGGCTGGGCCTTCAGGAAATTGCAAAGCTCTTTGAACAACCCATGAAAACAAAGCTTCCCATGAAAACATTCAGTCATCTTTTATTTATTTTTCTCTATACACATTTTACTTTTTATTCTGAGCTTAAACACTCACTAAAAAGAACATTTCCACACTCCCAACAGAGCACGAAAAAAGCATAAATATGCGTTCAGCAGAGGGGATCCTGGCCCTGCCACAGCCCTATTCAGGCACAAACACCAGAAAGAAAACTTCTAAGCCATAGGTCCTGTCTCTGAGCACTTTGCTGTCCTATTGCTTTGGGACCACTGGCTGATTTTTTTGAACAATTCTGGAGCTGTAGTTTTTCATTGAATTTCTTGAGCATTATTTGGCCTGGTGCAAAACTTCAGAGTTTTGCTAGAGGTTAGTACTGGGGAGCTGGGCAGCCTGCCTTCCATTTATCTTGGCAAGAAATTATGGCCTGTCTTTTTAACACCAATGTTTTGTTCATCATTGTGATTTGACATTGAAACATGGAATATGTTAGTACTCAAATAATTTTTTGAAAATATCATACAGACAGCAGCAACAGACAGGTACACAGCAGGTGTGAACCACACATCAACAAATAACCAATAAGGAACTTTGAAGAACAATAAAGATCCCATTTGGGAAATGTATGGTAGGAAGAGAAGATGATTTGGTCAGAAAGAGGATATGTTTTCAATTAGATGGTATGGCTGTGTGTTCTTAGCATCTGAACAAGAAGTCATGTTTAATTTTTATACTACTTAAAGACTGTACATATAATATAGTTTGGGCCCCCAAATATCCCTCCCCCATTTACCTGTTTTCCTTTCCTCCAACTATGCCAAGGGTTCTTAACCTGGGATCTGTGAATTTTAAAAATATTTTGGTAGCTATATTCTAACATAATTCATCCTATTCATCTTATTCTATACATTTATTTAAAAACATTCTGGGAAGAGTTCCAGACTGCCAAAAGGGTCCATAACCAAAATAAATAAATAAATGAAGGTTAGGAACCCCTGATGTATACTGACAAAAATCTTCCTTTTTTAACACAGATGAAATAGTCTTAATTCTGAAAAACAGCAGGGCAGTGGGTGTGTCCTGATTGTACCTACTCTGAACAAAACTTGGTACAAAGAGACAACTCTAAGAGGAAAGAGGGTGGGAAAGGAAAAAGGGAGAGAGAAAGCAGAGGAGGGAGGAACAAGAAGCTTTGGCTACCAGGTTTGGGGGCTAGTGTCAAGTGTAATGCTCCCCAAACTCCTGCCTGGGGGAAGCAGGAAGGTAAACAAAGTTATGTGGAGCCATAAAAGTTATCCTCACTTCTCAAACCCTGACTGCAAAGGGAGCTGTCAGGATGATGCAAAGAAAGAGGCATGGTGTGTTGGGGGCAATGGTTCTCTGCAAAGCAGAGCAGTAGTTACCTTCATTCTCCATTTCTCTCAGACAGAGCCAATTTTCGACTTAAGGCATAAAGGCCAGCGGAAGAGAAAATTCTCCACTGATGATTTATTGATTGAAGATCCTTGCTTTCTTATGCCAAGACATGCTTATTGTACCATGAAAGCAAGCATGACATCTGTTCAGGGTCCCAGAAACAAGAATTTTGCCTACCCCAAGGAGCTCGAGAATTCCTGTCCTACATATGTCTCTGGGTGAATCTTGAATTTTTGGGTTCTTGTGGTTCTGGGCTCGTTCCTAGGACAGATTTTCCTGGTTCTGTGTTGAGGATAGAGGCTTAATTGGTTTGTATTTGACTATGGGCAATGGATTAAGAATCAGAGGACCAGCCAGAGCTGGTTGGATCACAGTGGACATGAAGTCGTGATAAAGACTGCTGTTTGAGCTTGGTTTTGAAGCTTCTGCTGTCCCTATTGTTGAGAAGCTTCAGCAGGAAAGTAAAAATGAGTAGTGATGACAGAGTAGGAATGAGAAAGAACCCTTAAGGAGGATATTTGACAAACACAGAATTTGGTTGAAAATAATTCAAAGACCTGCTTTGAGAAAAGAGTTGAGACTACCTAAGAATCAGAAGGCTCTCTATAGACATGAACTATCGTTTCATCCATCTACCTAGATACAATGTGAATAATTTGATGAATACAATCTATATGAAAGGAGTTTCTGATCCTTTAACTCATTTGATCTTCAAAACAAATCTTCAAGGAGAATAATACAATTATTATTATTCACATTTGACAGAAGAAGCAACAGAGGCTCAGAGAAGTTAAGTGACTCGTTCATTGTCAAAAAGCAGATCTGGAACTTATACAGTACACAGGTCTTCTGACCCCAGAGCCTGTATTCTTTCCGCTAGACACAGAAGACAGAAGAATGATTTTGTTTTTCCTTTGACTAGGGAGCCAGTGGAACTCTTGGGATTTATTTTCTTCTTTTCTTTCTCTTTTCTCCTTCCTACCCTTCCTTTTTCCTCCTTTCCTTTTCCCTTCATCCTTTCCTTCCCTCCTTCTTTATTGTCTTCCTCCCTCCCTCCTTTCTCTCTTTCTTCCCCTCTTTCCTTTTTTCTCCTCTTTCTTCTTTCTTCCTCTTCCTTCCCTCTTTCTCTTTCTCTTCCTTCCTTCCTTCTGGAAGAACAAGTACAATTGGTACTTATCTTAAAAAGGTCATTTAATGCCCTTCACTGACTGTTGTAGTTACTGTTTCTGTGAGGCAAACACACTAAAGAGTGCTGGCCAAAAGCACCTTGCTCTTTTCTCCCCCATGGGCAGTTACTATTTGTTATCACTTAAAATTCTAGTTTATATAGAACCAAGGGCAAATCCAGTATCTCCTTTCTCTAGCTCCAATTACCCAGAGCCCCCATAAATAGTCCCATATGGGGGTAGGGAGAGTATTAGATTTGCCAAACAAAGTAAGGTTGGCAGGCTCGCTTCCTGTGTTTTCTGTTTTTGCTTCCTGTTGCAGATCTGTTGGAAGCAAACAACTCTAGGTTTTGTTTTGGATTTTTCTTTTGGAACAAATTTAAACCCATCCCAAGAGTAATGCAGGATAGCTTGTCCACCTGACCCCATCATCAGGCTTATTCTTTCTGAACCTTTAAAGATTCTTTCTTCCTAACTCTATAACCTTGAAAGAGAAAATTGCTTAGTTTCCTCTTGTAAGCTTGTGCCCCATGATATGCAAGGCTGAATTAGCTGACATTTATATAGCACTTAAAGACTGCAGGGCATTTAATATACCATCATCTCATAGAGACAGCTGGGAGTACCAGAAAGACCGAAGTTCAAATCCAGCTTCAGAAATTTAATAGCTGTATGACCCTAGACAAATTACTTAACCTGTTTGCCTAAGTTTCCTCAATTGTAAAATGGGGATAATAATAGCACCTCCCTTGCAGGGTTGCTGTAAGAATCAAACAAGATACTATTTATAAGAATATATTTAACAGTGTGTCTGGCACATAGGCAAATATAAAAATGCTTATTTACTTCCCTTTCCTTAATTTGAGCCTTATAACAATCAAGAAGTATTTATTAAGCTCTTATAAGAGTTTAATAAGTGCCAGACACTGTTCTAGACATTGGAGGTAGAAAAACAAAAAAAATGAAACTCCCTATTCTCAGAGAGATTACATTTTTTCACCTTGTGAGATTGAAACTAGAGGTATTATACTACCTTCTTAACTGAAACTTAAAGAGATGAACTGGCTTACCAATGGCCATGCAGCTAGTAAATATCAGAGGTGTGATTTCTATCTACATCTCTTCTGACTCCAAGTTCAAGATTCTATTCTCTCCATCAAAATGCTGTCTAATTTGTCATATTCCTGGTTTACAATAATATTAGCTGAGGGTTAGGGACTATTATTATGTCCCATTTTACAGAGAAAGAAATTGAGGTTGAAAGGTGAATTGACTTGCTCCGGATCACACAAGTAGTGAGTGTCTCAAGCAGGATTTGAACTCAGATTTTCTTGACTCCAAGTGCAGCATGATATACATTGTGCTACCTAGCTGCCAAAAGTGTCAAGAAATTTTTTAAAAATTCATTAAGGTCAGTATCCTATCTTACTCAGTCTGACTTAGGAATTACAGAAGCCTTAATGGTTTTGGAATAGTCTTTCAAATAAGATCAGAATAAGCACTTAGCACAGTGCCTAGTAACTAGCAGATGCTATGTGAAGATTTTTCTCTTCCCTTTCCTGATGAGAAAGAAATGCTTTAATTGCCAGGTTATAAAATGTGCACCAGAACTATATGTGTATATACACTGATAACTCCCTCCAAAGTTCTTCTGATTGACATAAGTAATTCTGTATGTTTCTATAATGTTTTATAGTTTTCAAAATGTCTACACATGTACTGTTTTATTAAATGTCCTTCTGACTGGTAACCTTCCAGTTCCTAATCCCAGAAGAACCCGGCTGTGGCTTTCCAATTATAACCTGTCCTTCTAGTTTGCAACTTTATCTAGGAATGAATGATGCATGATCCATTCTGATGGGCATGTTTGTAAGTGATAAAGGAAGTACCATATCTATCAGCCACCCAGCCCTCCTACTGTGACCCTCAGATAACTGCTCCCTGGGCCTCCATCCACCTATTTTAATTACACAACTATAACAACTCATGACAACCTTCCTTGCCCAAGCAAGGGTCCTTCTGGTATCAGTCTTCCTTTAACTTAAGTTGATACATACTCTTCTCTTGTTTGTTCATCAACAAAGTAGAGACAGCTAGATGGAGCTTAGAAATCCTATGGAATCATAAGCTTTACAGTTATTTCTCCCATTGTAAAATGAAGGAATTCCTTCTTTAGTGGGGATTCTTTTGTTCAAAAAAATATTAATTTATTTGTTTTCAGTTTTCAACAATCACTTCCATAAGTTTTAAATTTTTTCCCACTCCCTCTCTGAGATGGCATGCAATCTTATATGGGTTCTACACATACATTCATTTTCACATTGGTCATGTTGCACAGAAGAATTAAAATGAATGGAAGAAACTATGAGAAAAACCAAACCAAGACATAACATAAGAGAACACAGTCTGCTTCATTCTGCATTCTGATTCCATAGTTCTTTCTCTGGATGTGGATGGCATTTTGCCTCAAGAATCCTTTGGGAATGTTTTAGGTCCTTGCATTGCTGTGAAGAGCTAAGTCTATTAGAAAGTCTTTGCACACTGTGGCTGTTATTCTGTATAATGTTTTCCTGGTTCTGCTCACTTCACCCAGTATCAGTTCATATAAGTCTTTCTAGGCTTTTCTAAAATCCTCCTGTTCATCATTTCTTACAGCACAATAGTATTTCATTACATTCATATACCACAACTTGCTCAGCCATTCCCCAGTTGATGAGCATTCCCTTGATTTCCAGTTCTTGTCCCCCATAAAAAGAGTTGCTATAAATATTTTTGTACATGTGAGACCTTTTCTCATTTTTTTGATCTCTTTGCGATACAGCCCGAGAAGTGAAATTGTTTAGTGGGGATTCTTAAACTTTTTTTGATGTTATGGACCCCTTTTATTGACAGTCTGGTGAAGCCTATGAACTCCTCAGAATAATGTTTCTAAATGCATAAAATAAAATACATAGGATTATAAAGCAAACCAATTACATTGGAATAAGGGTGTAATTTTTTCCCATCCAAATTCACTGACCTCTTAGAATCTATTCACAAATTCTTGGGGATCCATAGCTTAAGAATTCCTGCTCTATAGAATCTCTGACAAGGGATTCCTCTTCATCCAGCCTTTATTTGAGTACTTCTACACGTCCCTTCCATGAATAATGGAATAATCCAATTTCCCATTGTTGAAGAACTCTAATTGTCAGGAAGGTTTTCCTTTCTGGCGGGGGCGGGGGAGGGGGGGAGACAATCGGGGTTAAGTGATTTGCTCTGGGTCATACAGCTAGTAAGTGTCTGAGGCTGGATTTCAACTTAGGTCTTCCTGACTTCAGGCTGGTCCTCCATCCACTGCATCACCTAGCTGTCCCAGGTCTTCCTTATATGAAGTCCAAACATGCTGTGGTAGTCCTTGTGAATATTTGAAAATAGCAATATCTTCACTTAGTCTTTTCTTTTTACTAAACTAAAGCTCAACGGTTCTTTCAGTTACTCCTCAGAAGATATTGTTTTGAATACCCCAACCATCTTGAGTGCTTTCCTGGTCTGTTAATAATCCTATTAAAAACGTGCTTCTCCTGATTCTGAGTAAAGTGAGCAAAATCAGCAGAACATTGTACACACTAACAGCAACATTGTTTGAAGGTTAACTTTAATAGATCCTTGCATTGCTGAGAAGAGCTAAGTCTAAGACAGTTCCAAAAGACTCGTGGTGAAAAATGCTATCCACATCCAGAAAAAGAACTGTGGAGTGTGAATGCAGATCAAAGCAGACTATTTGCTCTCTCTCTTTTTTGTTTCTTGTTTCTCCCATTTGTTCTAATTCTTCTTTATAACATGACTAATGTGAAAATATGTCTAATATGAATGAATATATATAGCCCTATATCAGATTGCACTCCTTCTTGGGGAAGGGGGAGGGGAGAGAGGGGGAGAAAATTTAGAACTCAAAATCTTATAGAAGTGAATGTTGAAAACTAAAAATAAATATATTTTTAAAAACAATGTGATTCTCAGAGTTGATGTAAGCTAGGCAAGATCTTATCAAAATAGAGGGGGGACTCTTGGTTCCTCTGAACCCTATAATTCTATAATACAGCCTAAGATTGCATCAGCTTTGTGAGTCCACTTCCTGTTCTTGACTCATACTAAGATTGCAAAAATCTCTTAGTCTTTTTCACATAAATTCCCTTTAGCCAGGTCACCCTGACATTGTATTTGTGCTGTTGTCCACAGTTTAAAGGATGGATAATTAGACACTACGTTTCACCTTGGATCTGTGCTGTCTAAATAACTTTCATGCACTTAGCACAGTGCCTGGAACATAGGTGCTTATGAAATGCTTGTTGACTAACTCTCTGTGTATATCTGCTGGTCAAAGAGCCATGCCAATTCTTCTTCTTCTTCTTCTTCTTCTTCTTCTTCTTCTTCTTCTTCTTTTTTTTTTACAATGGATGCCTCTCTAGAAAGGGGAGTGATTCTGGAGGGAATCTAGAAAGGAGAAGAAGATGTTTGGAAATTATGGTGATATAAAAACAAAAGATACCAAGATAATTATTTCGCTAGACTTTATTTTGCAAAATTTGTATTATAGAGTTGCTTTATGTACATTGTCTCATTTGATTCTCACAACACCTTAAGAGTTTAGCCCAGGGTGGGGAACCTGCGGGCTCAAGGCCATATGTGTCCCTCTGAGTCCTCAAGTACAGCCCTTTGACTGAATCCAAACTTCCCTCAAGGGATATGTGCTATGATGTTTGGATTCAGTCAAAGGGCTGCACTTGACCTAGAGGGTCACCTGTGACCTTAAGGACGCAGGTTCCCCACCCTTGGGTTAGCCTTTTCATGGCTAGCTGTTCAGTAATACTGAAAGAGTTACCAGAGATAACTCCTCAGCCACAATTCAACCTCAAGTCAATAGGACTCAGGACCTTCAGACCTCTCAGACTGACAAGGTCATCTCTAATCTTAGACAAATCCATCTCAGCATAGATACTTAACCCATTTGCCTAAGATCAGGCAAGAATAGATACAAAAAAGGTATCCTTAATTCAGGCTCAAGCTTGCCTAGGCAAATTATGTACTTTAGATGTCATGTGCTCATGACTGAGCAGAGGCTGGAATTGGGTTGGGAGCAAACTGTCCTTTCATTGTCCCTCTGGGGATGCAGGTTGAAGCAGTCCTAACATAATTCCTATCGGAAAAGGAAGAGAGGCAGAGGGAGTAGTTGTTCCTTTTGCTAGTCACTGAGTCATCAGCTTTTTCTAGCTCTCTAGAAAAAAAGGGGACTCTTCATCATTTCAAAGTATGAGCCCTTTAGCGTTGAGTCATACATGTCCAGAAGCAGAGCCCAAAGCTACCACCTGGTCAACCAGAATCAGGAATGCTAACTCTAAATAAGATCCATGGCATGGTCCCAGTTCAACCTGGCTACAATCTTATTTATTCATTTATTTTAACAAGAGATGCCTCTGTAGGAAGAATATATTTGGAAATGAAGATATCAATGAAATTATATATTTAAAAGTAATAGCTAACCTTTACATTTTGCAAATTTTGTTTTGCAAAATTGCTTAATTAATATATATTATCTCATTTGATCCTCCCCAAAACCTTAAGAAGTAGGAGCTATTATTATGTCCATCTAAAAGATGGGCAAACTGAGGCTGAAAATATTGAAATGTCTTGCTCAGGATGAGGCACCACATAAATGCTTGAGTCACAATTCAAACCTATATCATCCCATATCACATTCCTAGATGGAATGGAGCTGTTCAATGGAGACATCAACATTGCTCTGTGCAATGTCAGTGATTAATTTTCATTACGCAGAGCAAAGCATTGATTTCGATCACATAGTTTCAGAACCTAAAGGGGGATGTTGTGAGGAGTTACTTTATTTCCTTTCTTTGCTTCTAGGCACATAGCATGTGCTTAAGAAATGCTTATTGACTGACTGATCTCTGTTTGGAAGTTCCCTACAATGACAAAGATTGCAACCCATCCATACCTCCCAATCCTACCATGCCTTTTGTCAGTGTCCTCCCATAAATTTGCAAGTGGAGTCCACCCAAGGTGCTAGGCAGCTTTCTTGATTTCTCTTGGCACTTGAACCCTCCATTGGTTATCCCTCACTTTCATTATATCACCAATTCACTTTCTTTTTAAATCACATGGGATTGGGGGGGGGGGGAGGAAGGAGGGGATGTTGATAAAGTCCAAAGTTTGTGGGGGTTTTTTCTCCCTGTACCTTTAGCATCTTTTCCTTCTTTAGATACTTCTTCATTTCTTTTCCTAACTCCCCTCCCAGATTTTCTCTACAATGCCACAGAAATCACTCTGCCCTGGAAGCTCACTCCAGCCCTAGATTTTGCACACTAGAAGTACCTTCCTATCCTTCAGTACTTCCCTCTGATTGGTTGGTTCCCCCAATAACTTCCATTTTTAATGAGGATGTCCAGAGCAGCCATGTCTTAATTCCACCTCCAGGATTCCCTACTGAACTTTGGACTTTCTCTACAACGGCTGGTGCCAGATTCCTGCTTTTCAGCTTGCTTTTATGTGTTGACTTTCCCCATTAGAATATTAAGCTCTTTGAGGAGGTCTGATTTTCTTTTTGCTTGCATTCATATTCTCAGTACTTAGCATAGCTCCTGACACATAGTGCTTTTTGACTTCTTGACAGAAACCTTGTGGGTCGATCTCTCAGTACCCTGATGGTTATGTTTCCTTCAGCTTGATTTTCTCTATGTTTGGTCTAATCATTTGCTTCTCTTATCTTTGCTTTCTTTGGTGTCATTTTTACCTTCTTTATTGGCATATTTAGGACTGTCATGTTAAATCCCAAGTATGATGACTCCATTCTCTTTGTGAGTAAAATGAATTATAAAAATCATGGTAGATTTTTTTCTATCTTTAATTTGCATTATTGCCTTCCTTTCAGTTTTATCCTTAAATGCCTTCACTTAGTTGATGTTTTCATCAACTCTTATGACTTCCATGACTGATGACTTCATTCGTTTCTCTTTTTTTGTAGTTTAAAAATAGATTAAAAATTTTTTTTTATCACTTATCTTTCCCTCTGAATCTTTCCTTGCTCCCCCCAGAGCCATCTCTTGTCATACAGAATTTTTTTAAAAAATTCAGCTAAACAAGTTAGTACATTTGATAACTTATTATATTCAATATTTCATACTCACCCACCTCCATTCGACCTCTATAAAAGATAAAGGGGATATCTTCTAATGTCCTTTCTTTGAGACCAAGTTCTTAATAATCTTGCAACCCTTACTTTTGACTGTTTTGTACTTACTATTCTTTCCACACTTATTATTATCATCATTGTATAGATTGTTATCTTGACTCTCCTTATTTCAGTTTGTGTATGTGTGTGTGTGTGTTGGTCCTTCGTTGCCAAAGAAGACCATGCCATCAGAGAAATAATGACAAGACTTGCACTTGACTTTGTTTTAAGTGAGAGAAGGCTGTGCAGGTCATCAGCCTCACTTCTCCTCCAGAGCCATCTGAATCCAGTGACCAGATATTCATCAGGATGACTGGAGATGACCCAGGATGAGGCATCTATGACCCATCTATGCCTCCCAATCCTACCATGCCTTTTGTTAGTGTCCTCCTATAAATTTGCAAGTGGAGTCCACCCAAGGTGCTAAGCAGCTTTCTTGATTTCTCTTAGCACTTGAACCAAGTTATTCCTCACTTTCACTACATCACCAATTCACTTTCTTTTTAAATCACATGGGGGTTGGGGGGGAGGGGAGGAGGTCACACAGCTAGTGAGTGTCAAGTGTCTGAGGTGAGATTTGAACTCAGGTCCTCTGACTCCTGCACTGGTGCTCTTATCCACTGCACCACCTAGCTGCCTAGTTCATGAAAGGCTTTTCATAAGTCTCTGCATTCATCATATTGGTTATTTCCAAAAGCAGAGTAATATTCTTTTAAATCCATATTACACAATTTGGCCATTTCCAAATTAATGGTCATCAAACTTGTTTCCAGTTCTTTGCTACCACAAAAAATACTGCCATAAATATTTTATTGTAAATGAAGCCTTCCTTTTTGATACTGACCTCTTTGGAGTGACCTCTTAGCAATAAAATCTCTGGGTCAAAGGGTATGGAAATTTGAGCCACTTTATTTGCATGGATCCAGGTTGCTTTCCAGAATAGTAGTGCCAATTCACAGCTCCACCAATAATGGATTAGAGGTCCTATCTTTCCACAAATTCCTCCGACATTGCCTATTTCCATGTTTTGCCAACTTGCTAGATCTTAGGTGAAATTTGAGGTTGTTTTATTTCGTATTTTTCAGATTATTAGTGACTTGTAATATTTTTCATATTGTTGTTAATAGTTGGCAATTCTTTATGAAATCTTCTTTAAATTAGTTTTGCCCTGTACTATTTTATGAAGTAAAACTATTCATAATCTTTTGTTATTCTTCTCCATAGGATTCTACAAAGGAGTTGCCCTTAGCTGCCACTAAGTAGCATTTAGGTCCTTTTGGCCTTCTCTTTTATCAACTGACTAACAATTAGGTGGCCTGGAAGTCAGGAAGAACTGAGTTCAAATTTGGTTTCAGATACTTCCTTGCTGTGTGACCCTGCATTAGTCACTTAATTGCCTTCTGCCTTAAGCTTCCTCAATTGCAAAATGGGGATAATAATAGCATCTACTTCCCAGGGTTGTAGTAAGGATAAAATGAGATATTTGTAAAGCACTTAGCACAGTACCTGGAACATGGTAGGCATTTAATAAACTCTCATTCCCTTCCCACTATTTGAATTTCTGTATGAAATGATGGTAATTGATGCCTATGTCATTTTTTTCTTTCACATAAATCATATTCTTCATCATTAATAATGCATTTAAGTAGGTCAGGTTGGAATTGTTTTAACTGCAGACCATGTACATGTACACATATGTCATTTTTTCTAGCTTTTTTTGATCTTTGCTCTAACAAGGCAGTGGCCTGAATGAGTTAACTATAATTTTGCAATTTGATTCAATGCTTGCCAGATCCAACACCTTTTCCTTGAAGAAAGAAGAGTGACTGAATAATAAAAATAATAATTGAAATTTATATAGCATTTTAAGGCATGTAAAGCATTTTTCTCAAAACAACTCTGCAACGTAGACACTGGAGGCATTATCTTCCTATTATCAGTGAGGATACAAGTTTTGAGAGATCAAGGGACTTGCCCACAGTTAAGTATCAGAGGCAAGATTTGAACTCAGGCCCTTGCTTAACTCCAGCTTCAGTGCTGTTTTCACTATGCCATTAGAAAGTACAATAAGAGGGGGCTGCAACACATAGAGCACTGGTTCTGGAGTCAGGAGGACTGGAGTTCAAATCTAGCTTCAGACGCTTGACACTTACTATCTGTGTGACCCTGGGCAAGTCACCAAATCCTGACTGCTTTGAGAGAGAGAGAGAGAAGCTTCAATTTGTGTCCTTAATTATAGGGTCCATCTTGAAAGTTATATAAGAAGAAAGAAAGCATCATGAAATTTGATACAAGGATGGAGAAAAGAGAAAGCCTAGAGAATTAGCCCTGGTGCAAAAGCTCAAGGCTGAGCAGCTGCCATCAATCAGTCACATTTTCACACTTCCTGGTTTCTGTAAGAGGTTGAGAGAAAGCCAAATTATATAGGGTCTTCGAGAATCTGAGGCCAGCTTCCTGTGTTCTTCCTCAGCTTCTGGACCTTGAGTTCTTCGGCTCCACTCTCTCTTGGCTAACTGCAAATCAAGCCCTGTCCCTGGTATGATCTCATGAGATTTCATACTTAGTCCTTTTGTGATCTCAGACCATTAGAATAGATATATCCCCCAGTTGGCAGTGGGATAAGGAATAAGCAAGCAGGGGATTGTTGGGAGGAGTGAATGGAGAGCAAAATAATCTTTTCTTTCATGATTAAAATCTTTGTTTTGTAATTCTAACTGTAAGTGATTCCCCCTTCCATCTCAGGCCTGACCTCTGTAAGCTATTGCCACTTATATGGATGCTGGTTACTTGGATCCTTTTCTTGACATATTGGAAGGGAAAGCATAGCTTATAGTTTAGGCAAGGGGTCTTTGTTGTAGTATCGTTAACTTAGACAACCTTAACTGACTTTGACAAAGAGAGTATAAAATGTTCCACTGCATCAATACAAAAACATGAAACCAAACATTTTCAGTTTCTTGTGTGATCATTCTCTCCTCCCCCAATCCTTAGGCCTATGGCTATGATTGATATTTTATCACTTTGATTTTGATGATCTAGAAAAATGGTACTCAACATTTGGTGCACTTTTGGCCAAAAGCAGTTTATGACTCCCTAAGCATTTGGTTCTATACTAGAGGTTACATCAAAACCAAATCTGGTCCTTGAATTCTTAAAAAAAAAAAAAAATCTATGGTTTCATTGATATGGGTACTATCTCAATCAAAACAAATGATACCTTTACTGATGGCATCTCATGAGCTGCTGTGGGCAAAAAAAAGTCATCCCCTTGTTGCCAATATTCTATACGTGGGTCTCTTCAGATTTGTCTACACAAGTACTCAGATAATAGACATATAATCTGTTGCTGCGATTACACTGTAAAACTTTCTACTCTTTTAGAATCTGAACTGCTAAAGATTGTATATCATTAGAGTATACTTTGAGGACCCAGGGTCACCTCTATGCAGCAATAATAATCCTATCCAAAACTGACAATTATGTAGTGCTTTAAAGTTTTGGTTGGTTTTTTTGTTTTGTTTGGTTTTTTGCAAGGTGCTTTCCATATATTTTTCATTTGAACTTCAGAACTCTGGGAGTTAGGTGCTCCAGATGTAGCAGTGATAATTCTGACCCCCACTGCCTGAAGCTCAGGTCTGTTACATTTTCTCCAGAGTCCTCCCATACCTTTACTGAGAATTGGAGGGTATCTAGTCTCTTCCATTGACTCAAGCCCCTACTGATTGTGTTCCCTCAGCATTAGGGGTCCAAGGAACATGGTTCCATTTAACCACATACCAATCAGATTAAGTTTTTACAAAGGACTATTTCCTTCAAAGAAATAGCAGGAACAAATATTCCCTCCTACCAATATGAGGGGGCATAGTGCTCCTTCACCCCTGTGTTCTGTAGGGAGAGGTTCATATAGTATTTTTGTTGTTGTTATGTAACATTAGATCTACCAAATTCTAAGTCCAAATCCTCCTTGGCAGAGGTGTGCTATTACCAACTGTAACCAGCTGATAAAACATGATTGTTAAATTTTCAATGTGAACATTTACACCTCAGAAATCTACCAGTCTGGGCTTGATTTATTGTTTTCTTGATTATCTAACCTGTCTGAAGTGTTAATAATGTAGATTAAACTTAAAAGTATGTGCGTACTTTTTTTGGAGGGGTACCTAGAAGCTTGGTTGTTAAACATTTACACCCCTGTATTGGTCTATAAACACTGCTTGAACTCAGCAGCAGTGCACTAGAAAGCTAAGAAAATGAAGTTATCACTCAATCGGAGACCTGGTGATTGTAGGATTATGACAATGACAGCTACAGTGATAAAGTACAAACCTTTGCATCCAGTGTTTCATTTGACCTGGAAACACCTCTGCTCCCTGGGTTTGTACGTGGGTATCTTGGCTTCTCAGAGCTTCCCTCCTGGGCTGCTAGCAACATCCTAGATATCAAGTTCACTGTAGTTCCATTTTCTAGGTCTGAGACTTCACTCTCTGCACCAAGAAAGGAAGAGGAAAGATGAAACAAGACTAAAATTCCAAGCTCATTTCTTGGGACCATAATGTGTAAGGAGAAGGGAAATATGGCTCTTCTCCCATCTAGATTGGTAATGATGCCCTTGCTCTAGGTAAATGAGACCTTTATGCCTGAATGTCACGAGAAAGAAAGAAGCGCATGACTGTGCCTCACTCAAGTAGATTTAAAGATGCATTCAGTTCTAGCTACATGGCCAATGGGAACAGGCTGACACCATCCATGTTGTAGGCAAACACAGGATATCTTCTCCCAGAAACCAGTCCCTCCATCCCCACTGGGTGCTTACATTAAGTTATCTGGGTATGAGCCAAACCCTATTTCACAGGTAGGATCATCCCTATTCCACAAATAAGAAAACAGATTAAAACAGATGAAGTGATTTACCTTTGGTCACATAGCTAGTAAGTGTCTGAAGTAGATTTTAAACCCAAGTCTTTCTGACTCCAATCCAAAGAGTCAGTCTTTTCACTATAACATGCATCATATTCAGTGGCTGAAAAAAAAGGGTCACTTTTTCCAAGGCGATTCTGTCCTACTCAGTGTTATGGTATCTCTGGATTTTGTTAAAAAGGATGGTAATACAGTATCGTTGTATCAGCATTCATGTAACCTCTTCGATCATTTTACCAAAGACCATGTCAGCACTGGAACTCAAATACAGGAGAGTAAATTAACATTTCACTGGGGACATTCATTTAAAGCAGCCCTAACTGCCTGTCTTTGTTGGCTTGACTTTAAACTCCATCATTGTTTAAACAGGAACAATGCCAAGTTTTCAGGACTTTAAAGGAGCCATGGGAACCTTCAGGATTACCTTGATCAGCCCATCTGGCATTAACATGCAAGGTCTTGGGCCCTCAGACCTAATACTGATCTCTCTAAGATAATCTATCTTTAGGAGCCTTCATTTTTTGCTCCACCTTGAAGGACAACTTGAGACTTTTGTGGGAGCTGGGTGAGAGATAGGGAAGGAGGACTCTTACCTGCCTATGTTCACTCCTTACTGTAGTCTTCTCTGTTCAAAAGTCCTTGTAAGTACCAGAATTCTATGATTGGAATGTTTCCCCAATGACTCAGCTTAATGGTTGTGCTAAATAGGCACTTGGTAAATATTTGTCCAATAGATAAATGAACTACTAGAAGGCCAGTTCATGAATGGATGAGTCTTTCCTTATACTGGATGTCCCAACAGCTTTAGTGCAGTCTTAAGATTTTAATGCTTAAGCTATTAAAGCTTAAGGCTACACTAAAAATTTTTGGGACACCATGTTTAATTAAAGGTAAGATCAAGGAAGAGTTAAGGTGAACCACTTCTATATGTTTCATATAGTCATCTCTGGTAATTGTTCTTAGGATAGCTCCCTGGAAAGGACAATAAACAGAAGAGAGTGGTGTGTCGGTTCACCCTTTCAACTCTTTTGTTTGTTAGCTCCCATAGTCTCCACCTCCATTTGTTGAAAAAGAAGAGAGAAATAGAGGATGAGTAGGATAGGGCTCTTCCTCACTCTCCCTGACTTCCAACTCTTCTTTCACACTTGCTTTTCTGGGTAGGGTGTGAACATGGGCATCTATCCTGGAGGTGTCTTTGGAGAAGACTCTCAATGTTTCAGTTGAGACAAGTTTAGATTCAGTTGCCCAATAATGGTGAATCAGGGGATCCATGTCTCCCTCCACCCCTCCAAATGCTCTTCCTTTCAGGTGTTTACTTTCTAGGTTTTGGATGAGGTGCCAGGAACCAAACCCTTTATGATACTACTAGGTGTGTGAAGTCATTAGCCTCTTAATGATTTTTCTTGCTGCTTGGCAGCAGGGTTGGGTTTGGAAAACTTGCCAAAAGTTTCCGAACTCCACCTAAATAAAAATTCTCAGTCTTGTCTCAACAGCTTGCAAAAGAGGGAGGAAAATCTTCACAGTACTTAGAAAGAACAATGAAAAGGAAATGATAAATTATAGTATCTTAAACATAACTGTACTTCAAGTTTATGTGTGTATACACAAACATATGCAAATACACACACACACACACACACACACACACACACACACACACACACACACCTCAATTGCCTCATCCTGGGTCATCTCCAGTCATCCTGATGAATATCTGGTCACTGGATTGAAATGGCTCTGGAGGAGAAGTGAGGCTGGTGACCTGCACAGCCCTCCCTCACTCAAAACAAAGTCAAGTGCTAGTCATGTCATTATTTCTCTGATGGCATGGTCTTTGGCAACGAAGGACGAACACACACACACACACACACACACACACACAAACTGAAATAAGAAGAGTCAAGATAACAGTCTATACAATGATGATAATAATGTATGTGGAAAGAATAGTATGTCACATACATACATAAGTAGTAGATTACATTGATTTCCCAGTCATATGTCTTTGGCTAAGTAACTCAATTAAATGGAACAGTGTATAAATGAAACTGGGGCAGCTAGATGGTGAAGTGGATGGGCAGCCAGACCTGAAGTCATCTTTCTTATTTAAATCTGGCCTTAGATACTTACTAGCTGTGTGACCCTGAGCAAGCGACTTAGCCCTTTTTCCCTCAGTTTCCTCATCTGTAAAATGAGTCAGAGAAGGATATCATAGACCACTCCAGTATCTTTGCCAAGGAAACCCTAAATGGAATCATGAAGAGTCAGACATGACTGAACAACAAACAACAAAAGAAATGAGGCCATATGTGGCTATTAATTTCCCCCCTCAGTAGATTGTAAATACCTTAAGGGCAAGGATTGTTTCTATTTGTCTATGTATCTCCAGCATTGAGCACAGTGCCCGGGACATAGTTTTTGTTTTTGCATATATATATATATGTATGTATGTATGTATATGTATGTATGTATATGTATACATATATATGTGTGTTATAGATGTCCCATATATATCTATATCTGTACCTACATAGATATAGATATAGATATAGATATATAGTAGGCACCAAATACTTATTGAATTGAATTGTTTAAGCTAGTTAGTTTTGCTGTGTTCTGTGGCCATAGACTGTCCTAACTAACTTTGACCAGTTGCTTTATATATGTAAACCCTTGGTTGCCATGTCAGGGGAGTTAGTCTTTGAATACTCTTCCCCCACAAAGCTCAGAATGTAATCACAAGGTGTTAGCTAGTGGTTAAACTAAAAGGAGAGGATTCTGGGAAGATGGTGGAGTAGGTCAGAAAGTTTTCGGCTCTCCAAATTTCCTCCACAAAAAAAAGACAGATCATCGCGCAGAGCTGCAGAAATAATAAAGGGCTAAGCAGTAACTTGAGAAGACCCGAGGAAAGATTTGACCCCAGATGCAGAGATTCAGCCTGAATAAAATACAAACACCGCCAGGCCAACTCTGCAGAATTAACAACAAGCCCTTGGGGCAGCTGGGGTTGTGAGGCAGCCTCAGCCTTAGATACTTTCATCTGGGGCAGCTAGGTGGTGCAGTGGATAGATCTTCAGTGTGAGAGGCAGGAGGACCTGAGTTCAAATTTCACCTCGGACACTTGACACTCACTAACTGTGTGACCTTGGGCAAGTCAAGTGCAATTGCCTCGTCCTGGATCATCTCCAGTCATCCTGATGAATATCTGGTCACTGGATTCAGATGGCTCTGGAGGAGAAGTGAGGCTGGTGACCTACACAGCCCTCCCTCACTCAAAACAAAGTCAAGTGCAAGTCATGTCATTATTTCTCTGATGACATGGTCTTCTTTGACAACGAAGAACACACACACACACACACACACACACACACACACACACACACTTTCATCTCAAGGTCTGATGCGTGAGTAGAAGGAGACTGAAGGACCTTCCTCTCTCTGGGATGCTAAGCACCGCTGGGCTGAGCAGATGCTTCCTGGGCTGGGGTGTGAGAGAAAGGAGCTAACACACCTGGTGAGTGCAGCAGCTGCTGGCTGTGGCCACTTGCAGGAGAGTGGAGCCCCTGGTTTCATTTCCAGAACAGAGAGGACAGCTGTAGTTTGTAGCCGCTGGAGGGACCACAGGAAGTAAGGTTGTTTGTGGTACAGCATAACCTGGAGCTCTAGCCATGGCTTAGGAGTGGAGAAGAGAGCCTAAGGTTGAACCCCGGGTCAGACATCAGAAAATAGCATCAAGAAGGAGCTGAGGTTTGGGACATCATTCCCCTTACCTCAGGACTAGAACTTGATCACACTAATAGCTACAATTTTTTTCTTGCTACCTGGCAGTAGGGTTGGGTTTGGTAAACTTGTGAAAAGTTTCCAAACTCCACATAAATAAAAATTCTCAGTCTTGTCTCAACAGCTTGGGAAAGAGAAAGGAAAATCTACAAAATACTTAGAGCAATGAAAAAGAAATAATAAATTATAGTACCTTAAACATATTCATACTTCAAGTAAAAATGAGCAAGCAAAGGAGAAAGAACCCAACCACAGGTAACTACTCTGGGCATAGAGAAGATCTGGGTTCATATTTAGAGGAAGGTAATGGAGCTTAAAAAGCTACTTCTTTTTTCAATGAGAAATGTTAGATGGTCCCAAGCACAAAGAGATTTCCTGGAAGAGCTTAAAAGGGATTTTAAAAATCAAGTAAGAGAGATCAAGGAAAAATTAGAAAAAATTAAGAGGAATCCAAGAAAAGTATGAAAAGAAAGTCAACTAATTTGAAACAGATAATCAAAAACTTAGGGAAGAAAATAATTCCTTGAAAACTAGAATTGGGCAAAGGGAAACTAATGACATTCTAAGACATAAAGAAATACTAAAACAAAATCAAAAGATGAAATAATAGAAGAGAATGTAGAAATGTTTTGCATGACTGCACATGTATGATCTATATCAAATTGCTTGCATTCTCAAGGTGGGAGAAGGAAGAGAGGGAGAGAATCTGGAACTCAAAATTTAAAAAAAAATAATGTAAAAAATTTTTGTTTACATGTAATTGAGAAAAAATTAAATTAAAAGATAAAAAAGGCATATATAGCGGGGGTAACTGATATCAGTTCTATTGAATCTACATTTCACTATATTAATCATCATTAATTAGTCATTAATCAGACTGCAATGGGTATGATCAAATAATCTTTAACTTTCCCAGCTTCATTGTTTTTGAACTTCTAAGTCAACCCTTTGTATTTCAAGTCAAGGTCTAGGAAACCCATCAATGGGAAATCTCATTATGGTGAAAGATTGAATCAGCTTTTGTAGTCATAGCTCATCAGAATCTGTTTACCCCTCTAATTGGACCATTTGACTGGAGGGCAGAATCATGGGTTCTAAAAACCTCCATTTATGAAGGGAGCCTAGCAAAATGTTCTCTCCATTTCTTACTAGTTCCACTGTTTTTGGACTTCTTTCGACTTCTTTATCATTTTCCTGAACTAGGGTACCTTCTTTCTGCTCGCCCTTTTCTGTTTCAGTTTCCAGTTTTCAACGTGTATGTTAGATTGTAAGAGCTTTGAGGGTAGGAACTGCTTTTCTTTTTCAGTTGTATTTGTGTTCCTAGTGCCTTGGCACATAGTAGGTGCTAAATAAATGTTTATTGATTGAATGACTAATCATTTATTACGTCTGTAGATGTTTAACTTTTGTAACTCACTTTCCTATCTGTGTTCTCATTTAGTCCTTGCCACAGCTTGATGAGGTGGGTAGGGACTTTGGACAATAGTAACTGAATCCTGAGCTTTATGTTCAGAGATCAAAGTATTAGAGTCCTCACTTCAAAACTCCAGGACAACCAGCTGAATTACAAACACTATTAAACAAGGTTTGAGCAACACTATCAAAAAGCATGTTAGTACATTAGCGAAATGAAGTATAAAGAGAGCTTCAGACTTTGGAGGAGATAAACACACACATACACAAAAGTCAGTCTGGGATAGTGGGATAAGAGCTGATCTTAGAGATTTAGGTTCAAGTCCTGCCTCTGACACAGGTGGGCTGTTCAACCTGGGATTAATTGCTTAACTTCTTGGTGCCCCCAGGACAACTTTCTAATATTCTTAAATTACTGGTCTTCATTGGTGGGAGTTTTCTCACCAAGAATTCACTACACCAATGAAATCACAAATCCACTACCCTCCTTCCCCTCTTCCCCCCAATGCATGTACACACATAGGGTGTTGGGACGAGTGTTTCCAGTTTATGCTACTGCTCCCTGTTTTTTCCAACCATAATTATCTGGAGCAATCCTGTTCCACTTTGTGAATGGTGAGTCATTCTGCACAATGACTCAAGTCACAAGGTAAAACAAAGATACCTGTGAAATTGAAGTGCCTTGGATATTTGTCTTCAGAGATCAAAACCCAGGGCATAGTCACGATCTGGAGTACAAACTGCCCTCAAACCAGAGCTTATTAACTTTGCTTGTGTCGTAGACTCCTCTGGCAGGCTGGTGGAGTCTATAGATCTACCTCTTAGAATAATGTTTTTAAATGCATGAGGTAAATATGATTTCAAAGAAAAATATATTGAAATGCAGTTATCGAAATATATTTTAAAAACAAGTTCATGGACTCCAGATTAAGAACTCTTGTCTTAAACTAATTTTCTGATGAAACCTTGAAGAATCTGTTAAGCAGCTGTGGAAAACCTTAAATCCTTCAGAGCTTTTGCAAAAGATACAAGCACTCTCCAACAGCACTTAAAAGAGTATCTTCAAGCAATCCTACTCAGCTCCACTTTTCAGTAGGATTTGAAATTTCATTAAGCCTTCCTTTGGATGAGCTTTCAGTTTTCAAGAGTCAGCAGGACTGGTGAAATCCATCTGGTGAAGTTATGAAAGGAGGAGCAGTTTGCAGAGCTCACATACCTTTCTCTCTTAGCTACGTTTGGCATCCTCCCCACTTTCAGAGTTTCCGTCTCTGCCTGGCACCCAGTTCCCTTTGGTTTCTCCTTTTTCCTTCTCTCTTTCTCCCTCATTTGGGGGCTTTGACCAGTTTGTACCCATATTCCCAAAGTCTTTTTAACTCCTGATCCACATTAAACCTTATCTGTTCAGTGTCCCCTTACATCAAGGTATCTGCTAAGGAAGTGAGAAACTAGCCCATATTTAGATGTCAATAAGCAGTAAAGCAGCAAAGTAAATAAAGAAGTAAAGTGAAAAAAATGTAGATAATACCTTAACTCACGGGAATGATTTAAACTGTGGAAATCTGGTAGATCAGCGAGGCAGATATTTGGGGACAGACTGACCCTTCTATATCATTTAAATCATATCTTCAAAGTAGATGTCTATCCCACTTATTGGGCTAGCTCTGATAGTCACAAAATTATAGATTTAGAGCTGGAAGAGATCTTAGTCATTTAGCCCAAACCCCTCATTTTACAGGTGAGGAAGCTGAGATCCAGAGAAGTTAAATGACTAGTTGCACAGGTAGTAGGTGAGAGAGCCACAGGTTTGAATCCAGGTACTGTGACTCCAAATTCAACACTCTTTGTACTGTATCCCAGTAAGTCTTAGATTTTGAAGGGGTTTCAGAAGTCACTTTGTCCTCTTCTATAGCCACTCTGATAAGTGGTAACCAGCTCCCGCCTGAAGGTTTTCAAGGTTCACTTTGTCCGTCAAATCTTACTGACCAACCCATTCCATTTATAGAAAACCTAAATTTGGGAGACATTCTTCTGCGTGTTGAGATGTAATCTATGTCCCTGTGGTTTCCAGTCGTTGTCCTACTTCTGCTTCCTGGGCCCAAGCAGCATAAGTTAAATTCCTTAAGTAACCCTTCAGATGTTTGAAAGAAGCAAGTCATGTCCCCAAGTACGTCCTGGGTTCAAATCAATTCCTCCTCTGGTATGACTGTAAATTCCCTCATCATACTGGTCACTCTCATCTGGATGCGGTCCAGTTTGTCAATCAATATGCTTCCTAAAATCTGGCACCCAGGCCTGGATAGATGTGGTCTGACCAGGGAAATAATCACTGAGACTATCACTACCTTCTTGGAAAGGCTGTTTTTCTGCTAATGCAATGTCATCATACTGCTTGACTCATATAGAATTTGTTATCTATCAAAATCCCTAGGTTTTTTCCCCCACATCTTCCAAGGTCTATACTTGTGCAGTTTTTTTTCAGCTCAGATACAGGACTAACATCTATCTCATTCAGCATCATTTTGTTCGATGTGGTCCACAGTTTGAAATTTTTTGGACCCCAATTTTGTCATCCAGGATTGCAGTTATTACTTCCAGGTTCTTGACTTACATAAATTTAATTAACTAAGTGTACTGTTTGTTTTCTTCAAAGTTACTGGTAAAAATGTTAAGTAGACAAGGACCAATGACAGACTAATCTACCCATCTAAGCATCTCCCTGTGGGTTAAATCGACACTCTTCAGTTTCAGTTCAACCAGTTCCAGATCCATTGAACTACTTTCATCCAGTTCAAATCCCTGCATATTATCACAAGGATAAATCTTTGAGGGTCAGGACTATTTCCATTTTTGTCTTTATGATTAACTTCTGACACAGTTCCTGGCACATAGTAAGTGTTCACTAAATACTTCTTAAATTTAATGTACCCCCAATCAGACCACCCCTTTTCTGAATTTGCTATTTCCTCATTATCTCCAGGATCAAATATAAAATCCTTTATTTTTTTAAAAAGCTTTTCATAACCTGGCCCCTTCCTACCTTTCCAGTCTTTTTACAATTTACTCTTCTTTACATACTCCTTGATCCAGTGTTACTAGCCTCTTATCTGTACCTCAGACTTGATCCTCCATCTCTAGATTCTGGGTGTGAATTTTCACTGACTGTCCCCCATGCCTAGAATGTTTTCCCTCCTCATCTCTACCTCCTGGTTTCCTTTAAGTCTCAGCAAAAGCCTCATCTTCTGCAAGATGTTTGGCAGTTCTAGTCCTCCTTAACCTTAGGGCCTTCCCTCAGAGATGATCTCCAATGTATCCTATGTCTTGTTTATGCATAGTTATTTGTATGTTGACTCCCCCATCAGACTGGGATTTCCTTGAGAGGAGGGACTGGGTTGGTTTTTTTTTTTGCCTTTCTTTGTGTCCCTGGTACTTATCACACTGTCTGGTAAGTGCTTAATAAATTCTTATTGTTGACTTGATTTCCTTCCCTATTTTTATCAAGGGCACCATGATGCTTGTAGTCATCCAGGCTTGCCACCTCTGTGCCATCCTCCACTCTTCGCTGTCATTCATTCCACATATCCAACCAACTGACAGGTGTTCTTGCTTCACTTTCTATAGCAACTCTTCCATCTTGTCCCCTTCTCCCTATTCACTCAGCCACCATTCAAATTCAGGTCCTCATCATCTCTTGCTTGGATTATTACAATCATCTCACTGGTCTCCCTTTCTCTAAGCTCTCCTTATGTCAATCTCACCTTCATACAGCTGCCAAAATGATCTTTAGTAGCCACAGGTTTAACTGATATTACTCCTACTTGATAAACTACAATGACTCCCTATTACTTCTAGAATCAAATTATGATGTCCTCTGTCATTTAAAGACCTCCACCACCTGGCTTTAACCTGGCTTTCCTGCTTTGTTGCAAACAACACTCCTTCCTGCACTCTTTAGGATGGCCAAACTGGCCTCCTTGAGTTGTTCCTCATGTAGATCACTCCATCTCCTGGTCTCCTTATCTTTGCATTGGCCATCCCCCATAGCTACAAGGCACTCTCCTCATCTTCACCTCTTAGAATCTCTTGTTGTTCAGTTATGTCAGACTCTAAGTGATATCTTGTCCATGGAGTTTTCTTGGCAAAGATACTGGAGTGGTTTGCCATTTCCTTCTCCGGTGTATCCCTATTTTACAAGGAACTGAGGCAAACAGGGTTAAGCGACTTGCCCAGGGTCATAGGTGTCTGAGGCCAGATGTGAACTCAGATCTTCCTGGCTTCTACCTCCAAGTGTTCTATTCACTGCACCACCTAGACCTAGCTGCCCTGTAAAATCCAGAGTTTCCTTCAAGCCTCAAATCAAGTGCCTCTTTCTTCCTTAGGCCTTTTCTCACCCCACCCCACCCTTCACCAGTTAGACTATAATTTTCTCCAGGCTAAGGACCATTTGACGTTTTTCTTTGTATGTTTAGTACTTAGAGGAGTGCCTAGCACACAAAAGGTACATAGGTGATTGGCAGATTGAATTGAGAAATTGCCCAATGCCTTGAATCTCAGGCTCTTGAGAATGAAACTTTTGCCTGGGCTTTGATATCTCTGAATTACTTTCTGGTTCTGTCATTGTTTTTTCCAAGGAACTTTAAGCCTTTCACTTCATCTCATAATAACAAAACTGTGTGTAGCAGTGGTGGCTTGTTGTAGTAAGCAGAGTTGTTTGAACACCCTTTTTTACCCGTCTCCAGTCAACATTCCCTAGATGGTTTTCCCAATATTCTTTCTCTGCTCTGGGAAGTTGTAGCAAAAAAATTTATATCTTCCTGACTCTCTCCCACTACCTCCCCACGTATCTGTTAGCTTAAACTCCCTTCAGAGACAATGCTTTGGTTAAACAATTCAGCTTTAAATGTATATCTCTCTTCTCCCACAGTGTTTTCCCCTCAATTGCTTCCTTCCAAATGTAATTCCATTAAGTACATTCATACTAGCAACTGGTAAACACTATCTCCAAAGAAAAGGTAAACACTGACAATGAGAAAAGGTAAACTGATTCTCCTAATGCACTAGGGAGAAGGTTTCCATAAGGGAGCCCAAAGGGAGAGTGGGAATATAGAATTGCTGCTTTGAGGTGTGTAGTCCAGGGGACTAGGTGGTATTTGTCCAGAGACTCCTTGCACCTGATCAGTGAACTGAGCCTTGTTCTTGGAACCCCAGACCTCCTTCCTCATGGTGGCTGCCTCTGCCTGTTTTTCTGCTCTCCCATTTCTTTGCATTTCCTTCCAGCTTTGCTTTCTCCAGCTCTCTGCATCTTCTATGCCTCTCTGAGCTGTTTTCTCAAATGTGGTTCCTACTGGGACTTTATCCTCGAGTCAAATTGTTCACTGTCTTTTAAAAGCTATCTGGGAGGTCATGACCAATCATTGCTCAATTGGCAACAATCTGGACTTCATAAAGGGCTCACATTTTTATAGGTTGGATTTTTATAGTGAGCTATGTCCTATAAAAGGGCAACAAGGTGGTATGGTGGATACGGTGCTAGGCCTGGAGTCAGGAAGACTCATATTCTTGTATTCAAATTTGGCCTCAGATGCTTCCTAGCGATATGACCTTTGGTCAAACCCTGTTTGCCTTAGTTTCCTTTTCTGTAAAATGAGCTGGAGAAGGAAATGGTTAAACCACTTCAGTATCTTTGCCAAGAAATCCCCAAATGGGGCCACAAAGACTCAGACATGATTGAAAAGATTGAACAACAACATGCTCTATAAATACATAATACCTCATTACTGACCACTTACTTTCTGTGATTAAGTCCTGGGCTTTTGGAGACCTTATGTGACAGTCAGTCAAAAAGCATTTATTAAGCACTTACTGTGTGTCAGGCAATGTATTAAGTTCTGAGGTTATGA
Organism: Notamacropus eugenii; assembly: GCF_028372415.1. Taxonomy (NCBI): domain Eukaryota; kingdom Metazoa; phylum Chordata; class Mammalia; order Diprotodontia; family Macropodidae; genus Notamacropus; species Notamacropus eugenii. The sequence goes on along the minus strand of NC_092875.1, from coordinate 147,773,017 downwards.
AGAAAAAGCTGAGAGAGTGCTGGACCTCAAGGAGCCTTTATTCTAATGAGGAAGACAAGATAGTGTGGTATGGTGCAAGGAACGATTAAAGCGTCTGAAGTCACAAGACCTGGGTTTATATACTACCTGTATAACCTTGGAAAAATTACCTAACCAACTTGGGTCTCAGGTTTCCCATTTATAAATTGAGGGGAAGGGGTTAGGCTAGATGGCTTGTGAAGTCTCTCCTAGTAGAGATTTATGATCCTAGATATACTGAGAAGATGCATGTAGAGTTGATGACCTGGTTTGTGTCCTAGCCTGCAGATAGATGAATTTTGGAAGTGTAATAGATAGTAATCATAAGTTAGGATTAAATCCCTTACTGAAAGGATCTAACTCTGTACCAGAGAGAATTATGAAAAGAAAAGACTGTTTCAAATCTATTTAGAAAGGAAGACTCTAGCAACTGGGAGAAGAGGGAAAAGTCTCCTTCTCAAAGGGGCATCCTGAAGCTAAGTCTTAAAGAAAGCAAAGATTTCTAAAGATGTGGAAGTGAGAAAGGAGAATGTTCCAGACATGGCCGATAGCCATTTGCCTCTTGCAAAAGCAAAAAGATGGGAGATGACTCAACTGAGGATCAGTCTGTATAAGAGAGTAATGTGTTCTTACAAAGTCTTCAGAGGCAGGAAGGGGGACCAGGTTACGAATATCTTTAGATATCAAAGAAAATATTTCATATTGTATCCTAGACATAATAAAAAGCCACTGGAGTATATTAAGTAGGGGGTGAGATGGTTATAGGAAAACCACTTTGGCAACTGTATGGAGGATGGTTAGAACAGGAGAGACTCGGGGCAAAGAGACCAGTTAGAAGACTTTTGCCATAGTCCAGGCAGCCAGAGGTGATGAAGGGGAGGTAGAAGACCAGGTATAATAATCTCATGAGCAGAGTGTCAAACATGAAGCCCAAGGGCCACATGTGGCCCACATCTCTCCTGAGTGCACCCTGAACCAAATTAAAATGTAATTAGGGGACAGCTAGGTAGCACAGTGGATAGAACATTGACCCTGAAGTTAGGAAGATCCGAGTTCAAATCTAGCCTTAGACACTAGCTGTGTGACCCTGGGCAAGTCACTTAATCCCAATTGTCTCAGAAAATGTAATTGGAAAATTTTTAATAAATTAGATTAAAAATACAATAACAGATAATGTTATACAGTTTTTCTAAGTTAATATTTGAGTGGGGTGGGGCGGATCCTTATATATGGTATAATGGCACCTGTTTCTATTTGAGTTTGACATCACTGCTATGGGAAGCCTCCTTTACACAAAGAGGGGGTTGCTCCAGTATTGCCAGAGAGAAAGTTGTTTTGAGAGACACAGCATAAATGACCCAAAAAACTGATTACTCTGAGAAATAAGACCTAGACCAGGTGAATTAAAGATGAATGGTTAAGAAATGGTGACTTTCTGAAAGTCAGGTTAGTAACTTAGTTAATCATTGGGGTTTTGCTTATCATTTAAGTTAGAGAGGGTCAAAGGAGTGCTAAAAAAAAGAAAAAGACTTTGCTCTTTCCATTATATGGACCTAAAGATAAAGAACATAGCTTAAGAAGACTCACTTTAGGTTGTTGTTTCAGACTTTTCCTAATCCCATTTGGGGTTTTCTTAGTGAAGATACTGTAAGTGGTTTGCTATTTCCTTTCCAACTCATTTTACAGGTAAGGAAACTGAGGCAAACAAGATTTAAAGTGACTTGCAGCGTTACACAGCTGGTGAGTGTCTGAGGCCAGATTTGAACTCTGGAAGATTACTTCCTGACTTGAGACTCAGAGCACTATCTTCTGCCCTACTTGATTGCCCCTTCTGTACTGGTACATGCTTAGGAAGGTATGGGGCCAAGTCAGCTAGCAGAGATAATCAATTTGGCCCCAGGGCAGATTGCTTCTCTACCTTTTCCCCATATTCATTTACATGGACCAGCAGGAGAAGGGAATAAGAATTTATCTAGTACCTACTATGTAGTTCCTACTATATAGTACCTACTATGTGTCAGATACTGCTAAACATCTAAGAGCTGTTTATCTTTGCTTATCACTCTAATGTCAATAGGTTAAGCTCATTGGGAGCCATAGTTCCCATCTAACAGTTCACATTCCCATTTATAGGATAGCACTTCATGGTACTCTCCTGATTCTGAACTACATCCTGGACTTTCAACCTCCAATCATAGGAATTCACTTCGTGTTTAAAGACCTTGATTCTACATTTTGTGCTTCCAAATCTTCCAAATTCATTCTCCTCTAATCTCAGTATTCACAGTAATGCCTTGAATTTGGGCTACTGTTTTTTAAAAATAATTTTTCTAGGGCTGCCACCTACCACATGGAACAAAGACACAAACTAGCATTTCCCTGTTCCTGGCATTTAGTAAGTACTTAATAAATGCTGATTGATTAATTCAAAGCCTTCCTTCTCTCCCAGTTTCTGGGAGTGAAGGAAACCCTTTTCCCTAATTATTTCTTTCCATATTCTTTCCATGACGATTTTTCTGTTAATAAGTCCCTTAATTACCTTTCCCTATCTTCACTCACTGGCTTCTCAATAAACTGTATAATTGTAGACTTGTGTTCTGAAACATTACACCATAAAGAACAATTTGCACTTCTTTTCCTTGGGCTTTTATCTCATTTATATGCACAAGGTTGTTTATCTAATTTTTAAACTTTACGTAATGTAGTTATTGCTGGATTAGTTGTGGGCAAGCTGTAAATTATCGCTGTACTACATATCACAGTAATAATGTGTTTATTGGCCAGGGTCCAAACCACAGACAAAAAGTCTTACCAAGCTCTGAAGGTCATGGCATTTGAATTTTCTCAGACCTTGAAAAGCAGGGAATTTTAAGGACAGCAATTCTGCTAGGAGAATCAAAGCCTCCTGTTCGTTGACTAGAAACTGGCAGTATCACAGTTATGTCCTTAAATTTATCTGAGGACAAAAACAGGGAGAAGCCTCCCAAGCGTCAGTGCAAAAAGGAATAATGACTTGAAGTCATCTCGTTAAATCATTCTTTTTCCACTTGTGTTCAATGGAACCCCAGGTTTGTACAAAGGAGTCTAAGGGATTTTGTGGAGAGAAGTCTTAATGCTGGACAAGAAACACTAAAGAACCATTCACTTCAATTTTTGGGTCAGCCATATATGCTGTGTACAATCAGCAGATGAAATGGTGATGGGTCAAAATTGAACCATAATGTATTACCAAAAAGTTTTCTCCTTATTCATCTAGAACCAATCCACTCAATAATGGATGATACACATTGATTATCACTCACACGTGGTGAAGTATATACAAGATTATTGATGCTCATTTATAATGTTCATTTATTTTTTTCTATAAATATTTTTGTACTAATGCCCATTGTATCCAATTAGACAAAAACCAGCATGTTTGAAGAGATAAAGAAGCCAAAATGTTTAAAATTTAGACTCTAAGAAAAAGTCAGTCTCAGCCCTTGGCTCAAACTTGTTCCAAAATCTGTCACAATAGAAGATAACTTGATTAAATACTCATTGATAAAGTTTCTTTACAAGATGGGTTGCCCAGGGCCCTGAGTCCAGGGTAGTGCCACACTGAGGCATGACTAATCACAGATTGAAGTTAAGAACATATGTTCCAAGTAGGAAGCTCATAGTTCCCTCTGGGCTTCTCCACTATGGGCACAATTGTCCTAGGTATCCAGAAGACGTAGAATCACGGGAGCAGAGCCAATTTCATCATCATTGGCAGGAACATCCAGTTACTTGGCTGATAGGGAGAACTCTAGGCATAATACATCAAAAGTACAAAGTCAGAATCAGGAGGTAGGTCAGAAGCTCCAGGATACCCAAGAAATTGAGTCCAGGAGAAGCAAAAAGTACAAGGTTACCCTGCTAGGATTCAGGATTGGAATCTTGGACAGCACCAAATGGAACAAGACTGAAAATAACTAAAAATCTGGGAGAGAGCATGGTACAATTGAAAGATTTCTTGATCTGGAGTCCGAGGACTTCAGGTGAAAAGCCCAGTTTCGCTGTACACAATTGAAGAAAGGCTTCCCTATGTGACTTTGGATGAATCATCTAGCTGCCACAGGTCTCAGTTTACTCAGCTATAAAATAAGCTGGAGAAGGAAATGACAAACCACTCCAGCACTGCAGTATCTTTGTCAGGAAGATCCCACATGGGGTCACAGAGTCAGATATGACAGAAATGACTGAATAACAACAACAACAAATGAGATCTTAGGTTAGATGATGTTTAAGTTGGTTTTTTTAACTCTCAATCTGTGATACTATGGTGGAACAAATGTCTACACACCTAGTTTTAATATCAAATCTCTAATAAAAAAGAAATACCAATTTAGTATTATTGTAATTATAGTAATCTCCAATATCTGATCCCAATTTATGGCTATTGATCCTGATATGAAGTGTATCAAAATTTTAATAATACTTTAATTCCGATAAATGTTTAGGGGAGGCAACATATCATGTAGGAAAGAGTTCTGACTCAGAGTCAGGAAATTTATGTTCCTCGCTGCCCCCCTCCCCATCCCCTATCCTTTCCGTCTATATGACCTGGGACAAAGCACTTACCTTTTTTTTCTTTTTGGGAAGCAATTGGGGTTAAGTGACTTGCCCAGAGTCACACAGCTAGTAAGTGTCAAGTGTCTGAGGTTGGATTTGAACTCAGATCCTCCTGACTCCAGGATGGTGTTTCATCCCTTGCACCACTTACCTGCCCCAGCAGTTAACTTTTCTAGACTTCAGTTTCCTCATCTGTAAAAATAGGGTTAAACTTGATTACCTCTGAAGTCCCCTCCAGCTTAAAACGTATGAGATGGTAATACTAAAAGGTGAATGATTGCATCAGATACTATTTCCGGTTATACATCACTTATTGATATCAATCATACTCTTTAAAAATATGTTATAAACTAATTTTTATTGATACTTTGGGGGGGGGGGTTGTAGCAGCTTCATTTCCCAAAGTGTCTTTCTCCTCCCCTCCCCCCCAATTTCTTTAACAAAGAATAAAAATGAATGAATATAGATTATAATGCCCTTTGGAGATAACTCTGTGGCAAAACAAGGCTCCCAGGCCTAGCACATAGACTCCTGAGACTTAGAGTCTATTGGCTTATAGAGAAGTTTCTTATCAGCCTGGGGGGAGAAAGAAGTATTGTGCAATTTGTACTGGATTGTGTGGGATTATGCAACCGAGTGGGAAGCTTGAGTAGGATAGAGTGCAGTGAGGCACTTCAGGGGGAACACAGTTGTGCATCTTCCTTCCCCAACACCTGAGGAGTTGATGGGAGGTTAACAATGATGACTAGAAAGATAGGGATTGCTTATGATCCTAGAGGCTTGCCCTGTGTCATCTGGGCTCAGACCATGAAGAAACACTTCTAAGATGGATGAACTTGCCTATTTTTCACCTTTCTACTTTCTCATCCCTTCTCCCCTTCCATCCAAAAGGGAAGAGATTTAAATCCAAAGATTCCTGTTTTCTTTTGTACTTTCTCTTTGCCATTTCAATGACATTTCTAAAAGCCTGGTTTCAGAGAAAATATGAGAGCAACCTTAATTGTCCTCCATTTATATCTTTAAATTGTAGTTGGAGAACAAAGCTGGGTGTACTTTGGGAGTTCAGAGTTAAGTGGCTTCTCTGCTCCCTGGGCATGGTCTCTAAAGTTTTGGTTTGAAAAGATAAAAAGAAGGCCTAAAGCAGCTAAATAACTTGCCTGATATCCTGGGACTAGTAAATGTAGAAGCCGAATTAGAACCAACTTCCATTTTGCCCATGAATGTTACTGCCTGCCAACAGTTGCATACTATGGTTGTTTGATATGGAGGTTAGAAGGGCATGATTAAATTTATGCTTTTAGGAAACAAAGGCCCCTAGCTATGTGACACTAGCTGTGTGACTCTGGGGAAGTCACTTAACCCTGTTTGCCTCAGTTTCTTCAGCTGTAAAATGCGTTGGAAAAGGAAACAGCAAACCTCTCCAGTATCTTTGTCAAAAAACCTCCAATGGGATCATGAAGAGCTAGACACAACTGAAATGACTGAAGAAGAACAACGAATTCTTTGCTCTAAGAGACAGCTCTCTGGGCGTGGGGAGGAAATGAGGACCAGGAGAAAATCTAGGTGATGACAAAACAAAAGGCATCAATAAAAATGTGTTAAAATACATTGTTGGGGGGGAGAGAAATGGAATTGGAAGAATGTCCAGTGGTCCTTTTTTGACTGGAACAGAGACTATGCAAAACCTGAGAATGAGGCTAGAAAGAGAGTTTGGAGCCAGATTATGGAGGGCTTTCAGTACCAGGTTGAGGAACTCATGTTTTGTCCTTGAGGAACAAGGGAGTCATTCGAGGCTTTTGAGTAGAGGAGTAACATGGTGAAACCTGTGCCTTAGGAAGATAATTTTGGCAGCTGTGAGAAGGATTATAGAATCATAGATCAGAGTCAGAAGGGTCCCTAGAGATCATCAAGTTCAGTTCCCTTGTTTTACAGATGAGAAAAGTGAAATTCAGAAAATTCAGTGTTTGAAACAGGATTTGAATCTAGGACTTCTTGACTCCAACCCTTGTACTCTATCCACCATGCCATGTTATTTCTCACTGGAGATGAGATGAAATGGATTGAGAAGGGAGAGACTAGAAGTAGGTAACAATAATAATAAATATCATTCTAGCTGATGTTTAAATAGCCTTTAAAGTTTAAAGTTTAATGTATGTTATCTCCTTAGACCAGTTAGGAGGCTATTGCAATAGTCTAGGTAAGAGATGAGGAGGGTTTGAATTATGGTAGTGGCCAAGTGAGTGTGGTAGTGGACTGCTTTGGCAAATTGATTAATGATTCATGGTTAATTCATTCACCTGTCTTTGCAGGCAGGGAAGACATGACATTTAAAAAAAGGCTTGGCCCAGAATGTTCCCTGCCAATCCAAGAGCTACTCCACCGTTATCACTGCTATTTATTACTGGCTTGAATTACTGTGACTCTCAGTTTGGCCCGAGAACTCCCCTGTTGCTTCCTCCATTCACTGTCATTCCTGGAGCCATGTGGTTCCCTGGGGACAGGGTAAGGGAGCAGGTGGATGTGCCGACCTCCCTTTTGGCAACAGATTCTGAGTTCATGAGTACTCTCTCTTCTTTCTCCCCCTCTGCTCCTACCTCTTGTTCTCCATCTCTAGTTTCCAGTCTCTTTTTAAAGGTCAAGTCTCCACTAATGCACTGTTGATGGAGATGTGAACTGATCCAACCATTCATTCTGGAGAGCAATTTGGAACTATGCCCAAAGATCTATAAAACTGTACATACCCTTTGATTCAGCAATACTACTACTAGGTCTACATTCCAAACACATAAGAAAAGAGGAAAGGGTCCACTTGTACAAAAATATTTATAGCGTGTGTGTGTGTGTGTTTATTTGGAGAGAGAGCATATATTATATTTTTGTGGTGGCTAAGAGTTGGAAATTGAAGGGATACCCATCAATTGGCGAATGGCTAAACAAGCTGTGGTATAGGAATATTATTATTCCTGTACCTGGAAACACTGGAAAGACTTACATGAACTGATGCAAATGGAAGGGAACAGAACCAGGAGAACATCATACACAGTAATAGCAATATTGTATGATGAAGAACTGTGAGTGATAGCAGTTCTTAGCAATACAAAGATCCAAGACGAGCCCAAAGGACTCATGATGAAGCATGCTATCCCCCTCCAGAGAAAGAACTGATATTGTTTAAGTACAGACTGAAACATGCCATTTCCACTCTTTCATTCATTCTTTTTTTTTATTTGAGTCTTCCTATACAAAATGACCAGTATGGAAATGTTTTACATAATGGCACATGTGTAACCAATATCTGGTTCCCATCTTAGGAAGGGGAAAGTGGGAGGGATAGAGGAAAGGGTAGAATTTGGATTTCAAAACTTAAAAAAAAACCCCACAAATGTTAAAAAAAAAAAAGTTTTAGCATGTAATTGGGGGAAAACATATATTTTAAAAAAGAATCATTAAAGTCAAGTGCCAAGAGTAAGAATCAGCTATGAATCACCAATCATCTGGCATCCCTCATCATGAATACTGCATGAAATATGGCATTCTAGGGCAAAGCCAGTTCACACCTTATCAAAGACCTTATCTAACACAGCCAGAACAAAGTTCTCTTCAGTGGGGGCAGGGAGGACTTTATACCTTTATTCATAGAATTACATCCTGTGGCTGGAAGAGACCTCCTGAGTTTAACTCGTCAAACTGTCAGTTGAATGATGAAGAAATTGAGTTGTGGAGAAGTTTAATGACTTCCTCAAGGCCACACAGTCAGTATGTCTCAGAACTTGGATTCCAGCTCAGGTCCTCTGACCCCAAATTTAGTAGGAATAGACCATCAATGCTGTGGCAGCTAAGTGGTCACAATGAATAGGCCTAACTGGGCTTGGAGTCATGAGGGACCTGAGCTCAAATCTATCCTCAGACATTCATAGCTTTGTCATCCTGGGCAAGTCACTTAATCTCTGTCTCAGTTTCCTCAACTGTAAAATGGGGATCATAATAGCATCTACCTCCCAGAGTTGTGAAGATCAAATGAAATAATATTTGTGAAGTGTTTAACACATTGTCTGGCCCATAGTAGATGCTTAATAAATACTATTCTTTCTTTCTCTCTTTCTTTCTTTCTTTCTTCCTCCTTCCCTTCCTCCCTCCTTCCTCCCTCTCTCCTTCCCTCCCTCCCTCCTTCCCTTCCTCCCTCGGTCCTTCCTTCCCTCCCTGAACCTGGGTTAGTCATCTCTCACAGGACCCAAACAGAGCAGCAGAGAAAGGAAGGATAGACCAAAAAGGTGCTGCCCTAATTTGGTACAGATTTTTACTTTTGTTCTAACAATTCAGTGGTCTGACTGTACACAGACAGTTGATTCAGAAATTATTTCATCATTGACCAGTCATTTCCTTTCTTTTAAGATGAGCAATATTATTTTCTGCAGCATTTTATTTATATGTCTGTTGAATCTCCTATTTTGGAGGATGGATTTTTTTTCAGCTGTCATAGTGACTGAATCCTGCAGGGTTAGCAGGTAACTGTGCTTGTAATCAGCTACTGATCAGCAAATCTTCCCTATATTTGCCTTTCAGATATTTTAGGAAAAAAATACAGTCAATGTAAATGGATCTTCTTCCAAGATTATCCAAGTCCCTGGGGCCATTTCAGCGATCAAGGGCAAGTGCTGACGAGTAAGAGCCAGGGGCCTGGCAGAATGATTGATTATATTTCTGTCTAATTTCTCACTTACCCAATACTCGGTCAGTTAACAACATTTATCGGTCACTTGTTACATACTATGTTCTACAGGTAATCACAAAAAAGATGATACACCAAGAAAATGGAAATCCTTGCCTGCTCCTGGGACCTTTAGATCTAGGTTAGGGATATAGTACTCATAAATTAACTTTCTGATCCTAGTCCCCAACCAATTATTCATTTGTTTTCACTTTTGCATCAGGGAGTCAATGGGTATTGCTAGGGATTAGACCAGGGATAGGGAACATGTGGCTTCAAGGCCACATGTGGCCTTCCAGGTCCTTTGACTGAATCCAAACTTCACAAAACAAATCCACTTAATAAAAGGATTTGTTCTGTAAAATTTGGACTCAGTCAAAAGGCTGCACCCAAGGACCTAGAAGGTCCTCACCCCTGAGCTAAACATATCACACTACAGCCCCTTTAAGGTATCAGGTGAGGTGTGACTGCCACCATAATGTATCCCATCAAAAGGAGGCTGCTGATTGCTTCCACTTACTGCTTGAAAACTTGTTTTAACAGTGACCTAATTTCATGATTTAGCACCTAGCTTATGTATGGTTTTGACCCAGATTTCTTCAGTTCTGATTTTCTCCTTTTCATCTATCCCCTTCAATTTAGTCTTCACTTCTGAATATGCAGCCTTCAACCTGCTCTTCACTTCTATTGGTAACTCTTCCTAGATTCTGATAAGTTGGTTCCCCAAGAGAACACAATTTATTAGTCTGGTCAGTTGTTGACACTGTTGATTTTGAACTAGCAGTTCTTGGTAACCTAAGATTTTAATCTTGGCTAGGTGACTGATGGATTAACCCTGTACTTCCTGTCATGATTCACCTGACTTCTATCAAGTGGATGGCATCTTTTTAAAAAAGTATATATTTGTGTATCTAAGGCTTATTACCTAATTTTTTTCATTTAATGGAAGAAAATATAGAAATATGAGTAAGGAATATTTTCCCTGAGATCCTTATTCTAGTAATTATTTCTGATTTTTGAAATGATATACCCCCCTCCTAACCAAGGAGGACTATTAAAGTGTTTTTAAAATGCACAGAAGATAACGGCAAAGGGAAGTTCAAAAGGAGGCACAGAAAAGTTGGACAGTTACAAAAGTCATGTGTCGAATTTATTGCATACTTAAAAAAAAAAGAGCAAGAGGTATGAAAAGGAGATTTGAGGTTTTAAACAGAATTATCTTTTGTGTATGGAAACAGTGTATGTGGGTTTTTTTGTTTGTTTTTTGGTGTTTAAGTTCATAATAAAAAATTAAATTTTAAAAAGGTAAGAAAAAATAGAACCAAAGGATTGGGGAATGTTTGAGAAGTAGAAATAATTCTTCATAATACTGCAGCTTACTCTGTTCCTGCAAGCATAGTAAATCTCAATCATGTTTTGGTCTGTGTGTAGACCTTAATCACCTACTACTGACACCAAGAAAAATGATCAAGGGACATGGGAAGAGACGTCATGAACCATCACAGAGGAAATGATTTTCTCAAATTTGGGAATGGAAACAGAGCCATGCAAGAAGCTTCAAGCCTCTAAAAGCTTCAAGAACAAGAATAAACATAGTCATAAAGTAACTTAACCCAAATGCAAACTTGGCTTTTCCATGTAATGGCAAGTGATTTTTATTATATGGGATTGACCTTCCACATATGTTGTCTTTCCTATTAAAATGTGAGCTTAGAGACTGCCTTGTTTTTCTGTGTGTTCCATGGGCCACCCCACCATCTATACCAATGCTTTGCATACAGTAAGCACTTAGTAAATGCTTCATTCATTCATGGCTTGGCAGTGTTCTGAATCAATCTTTGAAGAAATGGAAGAGTAGATACACTGCCCCTCCAAATGATATAATATTGCTTTATTTGGTCTCACAGCTTGAGTTAAAGCAGAGATCCAGGCTCAAGGATTTACAGAAAATTGGTACTCAGGAAATTAGTATAAATATGAGCTTTATTACAGTGTGGGGTAGCAAGCAGGCAAAAACAAAAAGCACATAGATACACACACACTATAAATATATATGTGTATACATATATATATATATACATATAAATATTGCACACACACATATACAGAAACACATTTTACAGGGATTACAGAAGTACACACAAGATATATATCTATATATATATCTTGTGTGTATACAATATATAACATATATATATACACATATGTCTTTATGTATCTATATGCCAGGCCTAGAGGCCTGAGGGCTACCTGAGTCTTCCTACCTTACCTCTCGCAGGTCTTCAGCTGGCCAAACCGGATAGTCGTATGAGAGAAGAGACCTCTCAGAGTCGAACAAGGGTTAAGCTTTATTCAGGGTTCTGGTTACAAGTGCAGGGGAATTCTTCCTTAGGAGGGAGCGAAGAATCTCCCAAGGAGGCAAAGATCTTATATTAAGAGATTGGAAGTAGAAGTGTAAGTGGGGAGAGAGGGAGAGGGGAGAGCGAAGAGAGGAAAAACGGAGCCTTCTGTCCTGTCCGCGCCCCTCCCGCGCTAAGAGCGCTTTCAGGCTTTCCTGATCCTAATTAAGCTCTCCAGCCGCATAGTTTGCACCTGAATACCGTGCCTGTTAGATAACAATAGGTGTGCCCAGATCCAGGACAATCTCGAGGGCGGGGAGAGCTCTCTCCCATCACATTTCTCACGGGAAGAGGCGGAAATACACGAGATTGCTCGGTCTCACTCCTCGATTCCCTGGTGTTTATGGGGGGCCTCGTGAGAACTCTAAGATTTAGAAGTTCCCACCTTTACCCGCCCGAGACTGTCCACATGGAATTGAGCTTCCATCCCCAGCATCTACATAGATATTAGTGGCAAAATTTTCTGATTAATCTTACTTAAGTTTTCAGTTCTTCAGTTTTTTCTTTAATTGAATTAAAATTTCCAAAGGATTTCCTATCCTATGAGAGGCAGCATAGTCACTCTGCCATCCCACCCAAGTGAAATGATCACTATGGAGCACATCCCCTCTCCTCTCTTCCCTTCCCCTGTCCACTATTCTCTTGTTTTCTGTCTGTCTCACACAGGCTGGAAGTGCAAGGAGTACTCACAGTTCCCAGTCCCATTGCTAACTGGCATGGAAGCTTTGATCCATTCCATTTGAGACCTGGGCTAATTCACCCTTTCTTAGGCAGTCCCCAGAGGATCATCACATTAACCCAATCAGCATAGCCCGCTATAGCAAATAACTTGAAAGCCTGAATGATCCCTGGCCTCAGCCTCCCCAGTAGCTGGGATTACACCAGCACATCACCATCTCCATTAAGAACTCATTTTCTCAGAGCTCCAACACTTGGTTCAACCTCTTTTGAAATGAATACCACCTCTCCATCTCCATCCTTCCTCCTAAACTCTAATGCCACATCTCCTGTTGCCTGCTAGATTGCCTGCTAGATATTTCCACTTGGAGGTCCTGATGCCACCTCAAATTAAATGTCTTTTCCTTCCATTAGCCTTCCCAGCCCAGGGTGAATTAGCTCTTGTTTCTTATCGTATAATTTTTTTAATGATAGAATATTTCTTCCAGTCATGAAGATTCACAAGATCACATAATTTAGCTCAGGAAATGACCTTAGACATCATTTAGTTCAATTCTCTCATTTTTAAGATAAAGAAACTGAGACCTAGAGAGAGACAATTTGCTGAAGTCCATTCTAATCTGTTATTCAAATCCTCTGTTTCTAAAACCAGTGTTCTTTCCATTATACCACTCGGAGTAAGCCGACAGTCTGGTACCTTTAACTTCTCCCTCTCACTAACCCTTCATATTCAGTGAATCACAGGGGCGTGGTAATGATGCCTCTGCAATATTTCTCACAGGGCAATGGAAAGAGTTCTATCCTGGAGCCTGCCATTTAATGGGCTATGTGCTCTGAATGAGTGACTTAAAATTGTCTGGGCCTTAATTTCCCAATCAGTAAAATGAGAGGGTGAGACGAGATCTCCAGGGCCCCTTCCAACCACCATTCTGGTCTGCTTTCTGCCACCACCTCAGTTTAGATCCTTATTTCTTGACTATTATATTTCATTCTCAATCAGGAGACAATTATGGAAAACATCTGGTTTATTAGACTGCCCATAACTTCCCAGGCACCCTTCTCCTAAAACAGACATGTAGAAGTGAACTGAACTGCCCAAGATTCAGTTAAGTTGCAATAGATAAAATCTGATTGTCTAGCTTTTATCTTTATTTGCACCATCCTGGTATAGGCTCCGTGGTAGGTCAATAGTCAGATCACAAAGCCTACACCTGTGCACACACCATGATTTTCATATTGTGGAAGGAGTTCCAGGGCAAAACACTCAACACTGTGGGTTTTCAGGCTCTGTGCTAGGTTGTTCGTTTATTTGAATCAAAAATACATTTTAAAAACTCTCCCCACCTAATCCCCTCCTCCTCACCCCCCAACATACGCATGCACACATGTTGACCTTCAAAAAAAATTAAATTAACTATGACTGAACTGACATTGCATGGCAACTATATATGCCTTTCACTGCTTTTACTTTCCCTGGTTAGGCCACATCGAATGAATTTTTAAGACCTTGAAAAGCTTTTACTTAATACTGACATATTCTCAAGCTAGCATGCTGTATATTTTTTACCTTTCACAGTCAAGTACCTAGAAAGGATTACCTGTACTCTTTTCCTTCATTTCTGCAAACCCTTACACATTTCTCAGTTTCCTGTAATCTGATTTTTGACCTGACCATTCATCTCAAGCTGCTCTTTCAAGATTGCCAAAGATCTTTTAGCTGCTGAGTCTAATAACCGTTTTCTCAATCTTCTTTTGACCACCCCTTTTTTTTTTCTGAACAATCTCTCTTCCCTTGTCTTCAATTATGCTGTTCTGTCTTTTAGTTCTCCTATCTGTCTGTCTGCTCCTTTACTGTTTCCTTTGCTGGATCATAATTGTTCTCCAGCCACTCATTGTAGGTGTTCCCCAAGGTTCTGTTCTAGATGTTCTTCTCTCTATATGCTCTCTCCCTCAGTTATTCTACCAACTCCCATGAGTTCCATGATCATTTCTATGCAAGTGATTCTCAAATCTGTATATCCTATCCTAATCTTTCTCTTGAACTCTAGTCTTATATTGATAAATGCCTCATGGACATGATCACCACCTGGATGTCCTATAGGCACCTCAAAGTCAAAATGGCCAAAACAGAACTTAGGATGTTTCCTCTCAATCTAGCCTTCCTCCAAACTTCCCTATTTAGGTTTATTTCACCATCCTTCCAGTCACCTCGATTCACAACCTCAGAGTTATCATCACCTCTTTTCTCTCTTTCATCCTTCATTTTGAATCAGTTGCCAAAATTTGTTTAGTCTGTCTCTACATCTCTCACATTCATCTTCTCCTTGTCATTCACATGGCTTCTACCTTTATTTTTATCTCTACGACATCTCCCATGTACAATCTTTCCTTATCATTCACACAGACTATATGTTAGGTAGTCATTCTTTACCTTTCATCAGGACAATGGTAATAGTCTCTCCATTGGTCTTTCCCCACCCCCATTCTCTCCCCTTTTCAATCCTTCCTCCACACAGCTGCCAGATTGATATTAATAAAGCATAGGTCTTACCATGTCACTCCTCAGCTCTAAAATTCCATGGACTTCCTTCTTGCCTTTAGAATAAAATTCCTACTCCTCTCTTTATCATTTAAAAGCCTTCATGGTCTGGTTCTAATCTTTCTTTCCAGATTGATTTGACATTACTCCTCATACACTCTATGTTCTAGGCAAACTGGCCCATTGACTATTTGCTAGAGATGATAGGGCAGTTCGATATAGCAGGTAGGGGAGGGAAAAAGATAACTCCTTTTAACTAACCTTACTTCACTCCTAAACAATTACAATTACAATGAACAATTACACAAAATTTACTCTATAAAGTTGAATTAAATTCAGTGGAGGACATGCTACATGACCTGAGCCTTGACAAGAATTTAGAGAGTCTAAGAAGCAGAGATGAGGAGGGAGAACTTTCTAGGCCTGAAGAACAGCTTGTATAAAAAGTCAGAGATTCTAACAGAGTTGGAATGCTCATACCACATATAATCTACTTTTCCTCTTTGTGATTTCTCTCTCCTTCCTCAATTTTGAGAAGCAAATGAGGAATAATTTTTCCTTTCCATAGAAAGACCTTCTACCCAAAGAGGCAGTTTTATATTTTGCCCTCTTTGCCCTTGCCATGGCAGACATCTTAAATTTTAATCCATCTGTGATCTTAATATGTTTGCTCTTTCACCTAGTACTAATCACAGCTAATCCATATCTACTCATCCTGTGCAATTCTGGTCTATATCCATATATATGTATACATATGTACCTATACACACACACACACACACACACACATACATACATACTGCCTCCTACTCTCCTACTATATATTCAATGAAAAGATACTTTGATACACTGGAGACCTTCCGTTAGGTCTTTTACTATTTTATGCATTGATTTAACTGCATTGTTCCATCTCTTATGCCTTACTCTCATTCTGCCTCCTTTTCTGGCCATAAATGTGCTCTTTGGTGCCTTTTATTGTACTTCTGTTGGACAATTTATCATAAAAGGCACTGTGAGTTTTTGAGTGATCTTTTTTTAAAATAATATTTTATTTTTCCACAGTTACATGTAAAGACAATTTTTAACATTCATGTAAAAAAAAATTCTGGAATTCCAAATTTTCTCTCTCCCTTACCACCTCCCTCCCTGAAATGGTAAGCAATTTGATATAGGTTATACATGTTCAATATTGCAAAACACATTATTGAGTAATCTTTTGCAACATCAAGTAGCTTGTTGTTACTGAAAATGCTGTAAGATTTCACTAGGGAAATTCAGTCCAATATCCTTCTATTTGTTGCCTGCCTAAGATATGTCTGTGTTTATATTTTATATGTCATTTATGTGTATTAAAATATATACATGTCATATACAAGTATATATAGGTAAAGATTTGTCCATCTCTCTATCCATTTAATTACATGTTGTAATCCAGGAAATATGTATTTTTCATCCACTTTGGATGGATTGGTCAATATCTTTTTTTTGAAAAAAAAATGTATTGATGCCTTTTGTTTTTCCATCACAGTCATTCCTAGATATGCATCCTGAGCATCTTCCCTCCTTGGCAATGTGCCCTCTCTCCCTCGTAACAAAAGCAGCTAAGCAAAACTGCCCCACAGGATGACAGTATATGAAAATATGCAAAATTTTGTACCTAAAAACTTTCACTTCTGTAATTCAAGAAGGGAGATGCTTCTACAGTTCTCATGTGGGTTAAAGATTGAGTGTTCAATTTTATTTTCATTCAATGAGCATTTGTTAAGTCCCTACTATGTGCATCATGTTTTAGTCCTCTTTTGTACATATTATTGCAGACATATATAATGCATTATTTCTACTTGTCCCATTTTGTATCACTTCATTTAAATCCTCCCATGAATTCCTCAAGTTTATAATTTCTTATGGTCCCATACTCCTACCTTACATTAATAGACCACATTTTTTTAGCCATTCTCTTGCTGATGTTCACTCACTTTCTTTCCATTTTTTTGCTACCATAAGAGTTCTTCTATAAAACTTTATAAATACTTTGACCTATATAAAGCCCATATTGTTTGAATGAGATAGGTTTAAAAGTATGGCTGACCAAGGTATATCAAGAAATAAATTAAAGGACTTAAGGATGCTCCCTAGTTGTGCCTCCCCTCTCCCTCTCATTAAATACATCTCCTTCCTATCTTCCTTGAGCAAAAGGTATCACCTGGCTTTTGAGTGCAGTTCCTTAGAGATTTTTAATCTAAGGCTACAGTAGGTGCCTGCCAGGTACCAAATGTAAATGTCCCTAGAAAAGGAAGTGCTAAATGTAAACACCAACTTTAAATCATTTGCAAACCACAAATTCTTAACCGTTTCCAGTAAAATTGGTGAAAGAAAGGAGGTCCATTGAAAGCTCCAGATCTCAGTTAATTCTGCTGATTGATGTATAACTGAGTAAATCATTGTCCTGTAGTAAATGATGTGAAACTCCAAAGATTCATGAAGTTCTTAAGATTATATACCAGGTGCTCCAATTCTCACTCCCTTTGTGATAACAACAAGAAAAGCTAAATTTATATAGTGTTTTAAGATTTGCAAAACATTTGATATATTATAGCAGGGGAAAAAATGAAAATATAATGGTCCCACTACCAGTTACATCCCCAACATAAGATCTCTTTGAAAGAAAAAAAAAGCATGTATATATTCACTGAAAAATGAGCAAGGACATGTGATTTTTGTGGCTGTGGGAAACTCCCTTAAAAGTATGCAGATCATCAGCCATCTATAATTTTCAGTCTTCAGAAAGTTGCCTCAGGCTCAGAGCAGCTAATTGACTTATTCATGATCACACAGCTAGTAAGGAGCAGAGGCAGGGTTTTGTCTTTAGTCTTCCTAACTTTATGAACTATGCTATGCTTCCTTGTACCAAGCTGAAAAATAATTCCACAAGATTATTGTATGAGAATGTGTCATCAGAGGAAATTTTATTTTTAAGATTTCATTGAAAATAAGGATAATTTTTTTAACCAAATTTTACTAGTTGCTGCTTTATGACCTCAAATAGATTAATGAAGTTAATATCATGATTATAGGTACATATATGTTGTACAAAATCCAGATATGAGGAGAAAGAACAGTCCATATTTCATCCAATATTGGTCAATACAAAGTACATTCTCATACAGTGTGCTTGTGTTTATGTCATGGGTTATACATTTTCATTAGGGTTTGTCCTTTCTTTTATGTGGCAAAACTTGGAATGGCAATGACTTCTGTCTTCTAATTCCTTTGATAATTTCCCCCTTCCCCCACCCCCTCCATCATCTAAAACAATTTTCTGCAAAATTTCCATAAGGTTCGAGGGAGAAAGTGAGTGAAATTTGAGTAAAGAGATCATTGATCTAAAGTTTTCCATGAACTATACTCAAGAAAGTCTTATTATTTTCTGTGCAGCAAACCTCTATCTTAGATTGCTACATTAAAATGCTATTTGGTATTTGATAGCATGGCATTAACTACAATAAATCTGATACATCTATGCAGCTGATATGGTCTATGAAACATCAAAATGTGATTTGTCTGCCAATTAGAAAGGAAATCTTTTTGTTCTGATACCTGTAAAAAAAACTTTTCACTTTCCAATATGCCCCACCGAGCTCTCAAAATGCCCTTAAGCAAAACAGAGAAAGCAGTTAAGCAAAATCTGCCCAGTTCAGAAACCATGCCTAACAGTTTATGCAACATCCTGCACCCATGATCCCCAACCTCTTTTCTAAGAGGAGAAAAATATATTTTATCATTGTTCTCTGGGACCAAGATTTGGTCACATATTAAACTTAAAGTCTAACTTTTAATGCTTTTTCTTTTTATTATGAACATAACAAAAACATGACTATTTCCATATGCAAAGAAAAACAGAAAAAAGAACTTGCATATGAAATTGTGAAACTATAATGTACAGTTATTTTAAAATGCATATTAAATTTAACAAGGTAAAATTTACACTGCTCTACTTGAATGTATCACTTCTGAAATTCCTTCTGCTCTCTTCTAGGAATTTTAAAAAATGTTTCCCCCTCATTTCTCTCACTGTCTCCTACTTTTCTCAGCAATTGTCTCTTCATCCCTTCTACCCCCAAGTCATCCCTTATAACCAATAGTCAAGCAAAATTAATTTATGCATTTGTCATATCTATATATTTGTATATATATATATATACATATTCATATCATTGTAAATCTATATTCACAAGAGGTAGAAAGCATGTTTTCCCATTGTCTTCTGGAGTCCTTACAGGTCATTGCCTTAATGAATGAATAAATGAGTATTTATGAAGTGCATACTATGTGCCAAGTTCTGGAGATACAAACATAGAAGCAAAGACAGTTCCTTTACTCAAGATGCTTATATTCTAATGGGAGAAGAAGACAATCCGTAAAGGTGACTGGTAGCCAGGAAAGAGTGCTTTAATTTGGAAAGATGTAGGAGAGCTGGGATTGGAGTCATAAGGGAGTAGATTAATAACACCCCTCCCCCCCACCTAAGAACACAGGAAGAAATTATTTTGATCATAGTTCATAGAACTAGAATAAATAAGGAGGAAAGGTATTGAAAGGGGGCAAGGAGATTGTCAAGAAAAGATGGCCAGAGAGCAGAGGGTGAAGTAAAGCCAGCCCTAAAATAACAGTAGAGGAAAGGCATTTACCAATCAGATTGGCCAGGACTCAGATCAAAGTTTCTCCAGTGTGGCAAGGTTGTTTTTCAAGGAAATGGCCTTGGCTAAAGTTCTTAAGTATTTTAAAATTATTTTCTTTAGCAGTGTTTTAGTCATTGTATATTGTTCTCAACCACTTCACTCTGCATTAATGCACATTCTTCCTATGTTGCCCTTTTTCTCATTTCTTGTACTAATGTTCCACTCCATTCACATGCCATAATTTGTTTAGCTTTTCCCTGATAGATGAACATCCCCTTTATGTCTGTTTCATTACTACACCAGAAAGTACTACTATGAATATGTCTGTATATATGGGTCCTTATCCTCTTTCATTGACCTCTTTGGAATGTATCTACTTAGGAGTATAATAGGCAGGAGCAGTATCACAGTGTCAAAAGGTATGCATGCACAGCTTAGTGACTTTTGGAGTATAATTCCAAATTGCTTCCCAGAATAACTGAACTAATTTGTAGCTCCACCAACAGTGCATTCGTGCACCTGTGTTCTCATAGCTCCTCAGCAATTGTCCTTTTCCTTTTTTATCATCTCCATCAATCTGATATGTATGAATTGGAACCTCAGTTATATTAATTCACATTTCTCTTATTACTAATGATTTGGAGTGGTTTTTTATATAGTTATTGATAACTTTCATTTCTTCTTTTGAGAACTATTTGGTCATATCCATTTATCTGTTGGGGAGTGATCTTCATTCTTATATGTTCATATTACTTCTTTATGTATCTTGCATACCAGACTATTATCAGAAAAATATATCCCAAAGTTTTTTTTTATATGGTTTACTTTACTCCTTATCATTCTAACTACATTGATTTTGCCTGTGCAAAATAGTTTTGTTTTTACATAGAATTACTTGCATCGCTTCAGCCTGAGAGGCAGGCTTAGGTTAGGAGGTCGGCCTTGGAATCAGGAAGATCAAAGTTCATATTCTGCCCCAGACACAGAATATGAGTGTCTTTGGGCTACTCATAATCTCTTAGTGCCCCCAGGCAACTCTCATAAAGATCATATAAATTCAGGCCATTTGCAGATTTGCATGGTTGGTTTCCACTACCCAAAGGAAGTTCCCCACACTGATGAAATCACTGGTTTGGACAAAAACAAAGCAAACCAGCAGCCATTGCATACATTGTTCTGGGAAAGGAAAACTTCAGTATTTTTTTTCTCCCTAGAATGGCTGAGAAACCATATTGTAGGCTCATCTTGTGAAGAGCTTTGTCAAACTGCATATCCCCAAGAAGTGAAGCCCTGGGCTATCCCCGTAGCCCAACAATGCCCTCCACAAACATGCGTTCTTCTCTCAAAGCAGACTTCCCTGAGGTCGTAGGACAAATTTGGCAAGCAAGTTTAATAGTAGGTTTTTCGAGCAGATTCAGGTGTCTGATTCCACACCCTGTTGTAAGCTGAAGAGGACTTTAGTCCTTAAGCAAGGCATCTCTTCACCCTGCCAACTCAGCATAGCACACACAGCCCAGAAAGAACTACCCATATTAGTTGAAGCAATGAAAGAAAAGTCCCTCCTCCTCCTTCTTCTCCTCCTTCTCCTCCCCCCTCTAGAAATAGCCCTGAATTCTTACAGGCTTTCTCAGTTTCCTTTTTAAGAATTCTGAGTAAGGAAATCCTTAGTTACTTAACAGCCTTGATATTGTGTGTGAATTAACAATTAGGATGGGCCCAGTGAGTAAAGGTTTCCCTGATTTGCTATTGGCTGGGGACTACATTTTAGGAATTAACTAAGGGGAATAGAATGTCCTTCCAAGCAGGGCTGCCCGGAAACCTTACCGGGCCTGACATATGAAACCCTCTTTGGCCAAAGTCAGAAAGGGAGATACAAGCAAATCCTCTACAGTCACTGCAGGCTTAACTTGTCTATAAAGTCTCTGCTATGCAAAAGATTCCAAAAGTGAAAATGGGGGATCCTCCTTCCCTTCAAGCTTCTCCTCCTCTTATTTGCTTGGGGGGGATTAAAAGTGTTCTTTCTCTTCCTTCTTAATATTTTTGGCCTGCACTTCCACAGTAACATACTGGATTCTCTCAGAGCCCTAAATATAGCAGAGAAGTGTAATACAATGGAGAGGGGGAGGGGGAGGAGAAGGGAAAAAGGAGGAGAAGGAGGAGAGGGTGAGCATTGGACCTCAACTGGGAAGAATTACATTTGAATCCTGGTGTTTAATATATGTGATTCTGAGCAAATCACCTTACCATTCTGTACCTCAGTTTCCTCATTGTAAAATGTAGAGGTTGAATCTATTGAGATGAAATGAAAATGAAAATAAAATGTTCTGTTATCTATTGCTTGATGCTTCTTAATTTTACCATGGTTTTCCTAATCAAATTTAACTGTTGCTTTTATTACAGTCGAGGTCTTAAGTGAATAACTTAAGTGAGGAGGAGTTTCCAATGGGTGGTAACTAAGCCAAGTGTGTGAACTTGGGCTCTTAACAGTCATTCTGTGATTACAAGAAGGTGATGTTGGGGAGACTGATACATGGCCCCCCCTGTTATACTTAGAAATGTTACATTGAGTAGGATCATCTATTTAGATCTGGAAGGGACTTTACAGGTCATTGAGTCCAATAAGCTTATTTTATGCCTGAGAAAACTTAGACCAAGAGGGTTAAGTAACTCCCTAGGTCAAACAGGTAATTAGTGGCAGAGATGGGGTTTGAGCTCAGGTCTTCTGACTCCAAATATAGCATTCTTTTCACTGAACCATGCAACATGAAGCTTCCTATATGCTTGGAGTTGATTGCGTAATTGGAGAAAGAGTCTAACTTCCCATTTTTCTTTCCCTGGAATTAGAAGTCATTTCTTATATCTCCATGATATACTCTATGATCCTTTGACCTTGGTCCCCTCGAGGTCTCTTGATCAAGACACTTTATCTCCCAATTCCAGACATTTTCCCTGACTGTCTGCTATGCCTAGAATGCTCTCTCTACCTCCTGGTTTCCCTAACTTCCTTCAAGTTCCACTTAAAATCCCACCTTCAACAGGAAGCCTTTCCCAAACCTCCCTAATTCTGGTGACTTGCTTCTGTTAACTATCTCTAACTGATCCTCTGTTTAGCCTGTTTGTACATAGATGTTTGAATGTTGTCTCCCCTTTAAAGTGTGAGCTCCTCAAGATCAGGGACTGTCTTTTGCTTTTCTTTGCGTCCCCCAATACTTAGCATAGTCCTTGGCATGTGGAAGGCACTTAATAAATTTTCACTGGCTACATTTCAGTATTCTCTTTCCCTTCTTTTCTTTATTTTATAATTAACAAGTTTTTTTAAAAAATTAGTTGTCCTATTATACTCCCCTATGAGCAAATTTAAAAAAACATTTTTAATACAAATCCCTTAATACATAGCTATATAGTCCCACACAACAACCACATCAAAAAATGTATGTCTCTTCATTTTAAGTTCATCACTTCTATGTTAGGAGATTAGAGGAGTGTTTCAACTATATTCTTTTGGACTTGCAGTTTATCATCAAGTTGATCAAAGTTCTAGGCTTAGGTCATCTAGGTAGTACACTGGATAGAGCACTGACCTCAGACACTTACTAGCTATGTGACACTGGGCAAGTCACAATCCCAATTACTTCAAAAAAAAGTTCTAAAGTGTTTCAAGGATGTTTTTCCTATAATGTTGTTATCATTGTATAAATTGTTCTCCTAGTTTTTCTCACTATGCTCTGCATCAATTCATAAAGGGCTTCCCAGTTTCCTCTACAATTGTCCATTTCATCATTCCTTATGGTGAAACAATATTTTATTACATGCGTATGCCAAATTACTTAGTCATTCTCCATTAGGAGGAGACCATCTTAATTTCCAATTTTTGACTACCATGAAGAGCTTCTAGAAATGTTTTGCTACATCTAGGTCCTTATCTTCTTTCTTTGATTTCTTTGGGGTATGAGCCTAGTAGCTACATAGATGAGTTAAAAGGTATGCAGTTTGTTAAAATTCTGGGCATAGTTACAAATTGCTTTTCCGAATGGCTGGAGTAGTTCCTAGCTCTACTCCTCTTTTTCTTAAAGATCTGGTGCTTATTTTGTGAAACTCTCATCTTACTAATGACTTGAATGAGGTGATGAAGTAGTTCCAATCTTCAAAGTCCTTGTGGACTGCAGAACCCAGGATAAAATAGATGAGAGACAGAGAAACAGAGAGAAAGACACACAGAGAGAGACAGACAGACAGCTATGTCGATATAATATCTGTAAAAGGAGAGTATTTTCAAGGGATGTGGAAGTTCTATTGTGGAGAGACTACCCCTAGCCTATATGTCAATAGCTAAGAAACATTTGTTAAATAATTATCATATGCCAGATACCATGCAAAATGCTAGGGCTACAAATAAGAAACAGACAATCCCTGCTGTCAAGAAGGTTGTAATCTAACAGGGGAGGACATTACACAAAAAGAAGCTGAAGATGGTGGGAGGAGTTTGTCCACTGGGTGTCCTATGCTGGAGCACAATGTTTGTGGAGATGAAACCAAACAGAAGAGCTGATAGGAAGTGAAGTTAGCTGGAACATTCTGCGTGCTCTATAGAGAATTGGGGAGGAGTTTATTGCTTCCCCCACAGCCCTCCAATTAGAGAGGAGAGGCAACTGAGAGTGGGTGCTGAGGTGCTAAGTATCTTAACCAGTCTCTTAAATGATGAGATTAAGTGACCAATTTATCCATGTACCCAGGTATCTTCACCCTACAGGAGCCCTCCTATTCTCTCATCCTGTTTGTCTTTTCCAAGCCCAGCCGAAACTTTTAGTAAAAAGCCGCCACAGGACAATTTACCACTTACTGGAAAATTGGCACTCAATTTTCTCACTAAACAGGATACAGGGCTGTACCATTGGCAAGGGCTTATAGTAAGTTTGTTCAGTGATAGCACGTTAATTACACAGTAATTTGGAAGAACATCAAGTAATTTTTAGCACTGCACAGAAGCAAAATGAACTGGCATCTAGATCTCAACCTGTAATCCGAATTTTGATAGATTTTCTTGCTTTGAATTCCTGTCACCTATACACGGTTTACCTAGTCTCTTATGTTTGAAACTTGGTATTGTCTTTGATTCTTCCCTCTCCCTTTCCTCTCATATCTCATTATTTGCCAGGCCTTATTGATTCTCTCTTTACCATCTCTCTCACACCCCTCTATTCCTTTCTTCTCCATGCCTACTGCTATGCCCCTACTACAGGCTGTCATTATCACCTAGCTGCACTATTACAATAGCTGTCTGATGGGCCTTCTTACCTCCACTCTCCCTCTCCTCCAATTTGTTCTTCATATCCCTTCAAGATTAGTCTTTTGTTCTTCTCTGTGTACCTGTCTTATTTCTATAGCTGGACTATAATCTCATTTAGGGCAGAAACTTTGTACTAGGAACCAAGATTCACTCACATATTTTCATAGGTCTGGTCACTTGGTGGTCTTCTGAGTACAGTCTACATTTTCATATAACTGTCTGGATCTCAGGCACCATGCAAATCACATTCACAGCTGAAGTGATTTACCCTAACAGCTTGCAGATTCAGTGGTTATTCAACTGGGGCCCAGTACATATTAATGCCCACTTATACAACTCACCAAATGTCTCAATTCTCCAAGGAGTTTGTCTTCAATCAATTATTAGTCAATCAACAGTTGTTAATTAAATACTTACTATGTGCTAGACACTGTGCTAAGTACTGGAAATATAAATCTAGCATTTAAGAAACTGTTTAGCTGAGTCCACATATGAGCAGAGGGCACTTATCCCTCTGTTTCCTGTAATTAGACATAAGGGTTTGGACCTTGTTTAGTCTTGGGAAGATTGTCATTGGTTCGTTAAGTATCTCACTCTAAGAACAATTTTAATTAAAGTAAATTACATTATGATGTCTCAGACATGTCTTTTGAGAAAGTTTCTTTTGCTTATTAAAAACATCTAATTTTCTCTGGAAAAAACGTCTTGCCTTGCCAATGTTTTTTCTCTTGGATGTTTTAATAAATAGTTTTTTTTTTGAGGAAGCTAATGTAGCCAGAGGTTAATTGACTTCCCCAGGGTTGCACAGCTGGTAAATATCTGAGACTGAATTTGAACTCCAGGCCTGACATTCTCTACCACCTAGCTGCCTAAAGTATGTATACTTTACACATTAAATGCCCCAAGCATTGGGATGACACAGCTCCTCTGTGTCATTATCCTACTAATACTGATGGTAATAATGACGGATAGCCCCTGGAATAATATTTGACAAGTGCTGTCAACTCATTCCTTCATTTACCAGTGTGGTATTATCATGTACATATAATATACATGCATTGCTAGACCTAACTCAGTGTTTGCGGGGCTCTGAAGGAAAGTGTGGGAGATAAGAGGTATTGGGCTGAAGGTCTACAGAGCCTTTGTGTTGACCTCATTGTTGTACGTCTGTGAAACCTGAACAGTATACCAGCACCATGCCAGAAAACTGAATCACTTCCATCTGAATTGTCTTAGGAAGATTCTGAAGATCACCTGGCAAGATAAGGTACTGAACGCTGAGGTCCTTTCTTGAGCTGAACTGCCAAGCATTCAAACTCTACTGAAAAGAGTGCAACTCCTATGGCCTAGCCACATTGCTCAAATGCCAAATGTATGCTTGCCAAAAAGACTATTTTATGGAGAACTCACACAAAGCAAGTGCTCACATGAATGCCAGAAGAAGTGATACAAGGACACTTTCAAGATCTCTCTTAAAAACTTTGGAATTGAATGGGAGTCATGGGAGACACTGGCCCAGGACCACCTAGCATGGTATGCCCTCATCAAAGAAGGTCCTATGCTGTATGAGCAAAGCAGCATTGCAGTAGCTCAAAAGAAATGTGAGATGTGCACATTTAGAGACATCTCCACTCCAAATGTTCATGTGAACTATTTGTGCCCAACCTGGGGCAGAGCCTTCTGAACTGTTATTAATTTGAGCAGTCACAGTCAGACGCATTGTACCTTGATCCCCACAAAGTGATACCATTTTGATCCTTTTTGAGAATGAAGGACAACTACAATCAAGTCTACACTGAATTCTGTGCTATTTGGAGCAAATTTATACTTACCATAGTACTTTCAACTTTGTTTTCAAAGATAAAAGTGGATGTATTCATGCTAGAGTTATATTCTTTTAAACTTGTTAAAAATTCTGATTTCACTCCTTATTTCTTTTGTTTCATTCTCTTTCCTGGGTTTCTAGTTGTAGTTGTTTTGGGATTATTCCTTCCTTCCTTAGATTCTTCTCATATTCTTTTAGTCTATAGTTTTTCGTTGTACTAGGAACTCTTTTTTTGCTTATTCATTTCTTTAGTCTCTCTGTTGAGCTTTTTTGGGTTGGGGGTGAGGAAAGAGGGGTGTTTCCTTGTAAGGATTTCTTTCTTCTTTTCTCTTTTTTGGTTCTTTTTCTTATTTGACAAAGATGTGTTAGTATAAAGCTGATCTTAGAATGACTGAGTTTAAGTCACCTCTCTGAGATGTATAACTAGGTCCCAATTAATGCAAATAATGAATCCCCTGAAGGAGCTGCCTGTATTCTCATTCATATTAATTCAAAGTTAAAATTATATCAAATGTGGTCATTGGTTTCAACTCTATGGAAATAGTGCAATTTGAATTTGACTAATTGTACCACTTCAGGGAATTTGTCCAATCACACTGATTGGAAACTAGATGTACTAGCTAAGTCACCTTGGGCAAGTCTCTTAACGACGCTAAGACTATTACCTCTACATTGATACCAGGAGTTTCCTCTTCTAGAATTCCCTCTAGCAGTGGAATCACTGGTCTGGTCCCTATCCTTATTTTATTTGGTGTATTTCACTATGATTATGAAGTGTAATTGGGCTTAAATACCAACTCTCACTCAACCATCATTGTGGAAGGCCTTCAGAAAAAACTTACTTAGAGAATGGCCCAAAATGAGTGAGCAGTGAGCTTCCCTTTATTAGAGATAATCAAGCAAAAGTTCAATACCACTTACAGGGATATACTATAAAAATTATTATTATTATTTTTTTGCACTGGATGGGAGGTTTAGTTAGGTGATCTGTAAGGTCCTTTCCAGTAGTCTGTATAGAGATGGTAATTGAAACCATGGTAGTGAATGGGCTCCCCAGTGGGAAGAAGTGTTCTGAATTTTTCTTCCCAGATCTTATTCTGCAGCTGTTGAAGTACAAAGGGCAGCCTTTCTTAAATTTTGGCCTGGGAATCCAAGACTTAAATTTAGATTTCAGGAGAGGAATTAATTAGGGGGTGGTAGTGGCAGGAATAAGAGACGGGAAGAGTAAAGGAAATGAAGAGAAGGAAAGGTCAGTGAAAGAAATCTATTATATTTATTAGCTGAACTATTACAATATGATAACTAGAGAGTTTGATTTTTGTGAATGGAGAGGACTATTCTCAGCTCAAATCTCACCTTTTGTGGTAAGCATTTGCTAATCTTCTCTCTTAGATTACCTTTCACTTACTCCAAGTTGTCTTCCTCATTAAACTATGAGTTCCTTGAAGGTCAGTACTATTTTTTTTTCTCCTTTCCTTGGGTAATATTTAACAAAATAAATAAAAAATACAGTACAACAAATAATGTTAGTTTGTGGTTTTCTAAGTCAATACGTTACCATAGGTACCTGTTTCTATTTGAGTTTGACATCACTGAGCTAGCATTTCCCTCTGCCTGGCATTAGGTAAGCACTTAATAAATGCTGATTAATTCAGAAACTTCCTTCTTTCCTGATTTCTCATTTTTCCATAATCCTCCAGGAACCTAGTGAATATTGTGCCTCACCCCAGCTCCCTGCACAAATACTCCCACTGCAGTGATCTACCTCATGTGTCCCCTGACCCCTATATATATTCTTTCCTCCTTTGACCAGTCAGGATGAGAAGGATTTTGCCTGTTCTCACGCTGCCCCTCTTTGTTGTCAAATTATTTTTTTTGTACGTTCCCACTTATGTAAAACAATTTTCCCTCCTTTTCCCCTCTTCTTCTAGTACATTTCTTTTCAACACCTATTTGATTTATATTTTGAGATTCAAACATGGCAGAATCACAACCAGGCTTTCTGTCTAATTAGACTCACCCTTTAATCCTTGGTGACAATAATATTCTGAGGGATTAGATGCATCATCTGTCCTTATAAGAATGTAAATAATATATTCTTATTTAGTCCTTTACAGTTTCTCACCTGAGTTCTTCTTTTTATGCTACTCTTGACTCCTGCATTAGTTTGTCAGATTTTTCTACTTAGCACTGATCTTTTGATCAGGAATGTAAGGAAATACTACATTTTGGAAAAGATCCATTTTTCTTGCCTATAGAATTTTACTCAGTTTTGCTAGGTAGATTATTCTTGGTTGTAAACCTAGATCATTGGCTTTCCAAACTCTCCACTTCTTTAGAGTGCAGGCTGCTAAATCTTGTGTGATCTTGATTGTTGCTTCTAGGTACTTGAATTCTTTCTTTCTGAATGCTTGCAGTATTTTTTCTGTCATCTGGGAGCTCTGAATTTTGACTGTCATATTCCTGGGAGTTTTCATTTTAGGGTCATTTTTCAGGAGGTAACAAGTGGATTCTTTCAGTTTTTACTATTCCCTCTGGTTCTAAGAGATTGGGACAGCTTTGTTTTGTGATTTCTTTTTGGTTCATCACTTTCAGGTACTCCCACAATTCTTAAATTCTCTCTCCTTAATCTGTTTTCCAGGCTAGTTTATTTTTTAATGAAATATTTCACATTTTCTTCTATTTTTTTCAGTCTTTTGACTTAAAAAAATTTTTTTCCTTCATGTCTCATGGAATCATTATCTTTCATTTGACCAGTTCTAAATATCAAGAGTTATTTACCACAATAATGTTTTATACCCCCTTTTCCAAGCTGTTAAATCTCTTTACATTTTCTTTCCCTAGTTCTTGCCTCTTTTCCCATTTTTTCCTCTACTCTTCTCACTTATTTTTAAAATAATTTTAAAGCTCTTTAACTTTTGCTTTGACTTCTCTAGGAATTCCTGTTGGACTTGTATCTAAGCTGCCTTTTTCTTTGAGGCTTTGCTTGCAGATGTTATTGAATCATTCTTTTTTTTTTTTTTTCCTCCTGTGTTTGTGTCTTGAGCTTCCCAGTGATCATAATATCTCTTTATGGTTGGGTTCTTTTTTTGTTTGCTCATTCTTCCAGCTTACTTCTCAACTTTGGACTTTATTTTAGGACTGGTCTCTATATATTTTGGGGCATGGGGGTGAATGGGAAAAGATGTGTGAGCTGAGATTCTTTCCCTTTCATCCTTCTGATGCTTTTACAGATCAGATTGGAGGCCTGCAGGCTTTCAGTGCTCCCAAAAAGGTGTAATTCAAGGAAGATGTCTGTTTATTGTCCTCTTGGTCTGAGTACTGCAAATTCCTGATGCAAATTTGAGTCTATTGACTTGTTTCTGGTTGGGAGTTTCAATAGAATGCTGTTTGACTTAATCACTGTTGGCCTGCTGGCAGGTGCAGGTTCAGAGGGACTGAACTGCATGCCTCTGGTTCTCCTTTGGTCTGGGACGCTTCACTCTACTCTGGATATCAGAGCCACATTGTGTTTCCTGGAACTTGATCTGTGTTCAACCAATGCTCTCTGCCTTGGATCTGTGACCTGGCACAGGGTAGTAAGTGTCAGACTTGCCAGATGGCACCCAACAGTTGCTTAGGGATCTTTTTTGTGCCCTATTTCAGTTTTCACAGTCCTTAGTTCTGAAATGGTTCCTGATGATTTCACTCTTGGTCAGACCTCCACCTCAAAGTTTTCAGACTTCTTTGTCCATCTCTCTGATCTTCCCTGGGCTAGAAAATGACTCATGACTTCTTGGCTTTTTCAATAGAAATTGTCTGGTTCATTCTCTAAATTTCTGCTGAGGAGGTGTGGGGTGAGTTGCTGTTTAGTAATTTTTCAGTCCTGTCCTACTCTTCATGATCCTATTTGGGGTTTTCTTGGCAAAGATATTGGAGTGATTTGCCATTTCCTTCTCCAGCTCATTTTACAGATGAGGAACCTAAGGCAAACAGGATTAAACGACTTATCTAGGGTCATGTAAATGTCTGAGACCAGATTTGAACTCAGGAAGATGAGTCTTCCTGACTCCAGGTCAGGGCCCTATACAGTGTACAACCTCGTTGCCTAGATGGGAGGCAGGGTGGGAAGGGAGGATCAAAATGCTGATGCTTCCTCTCTGCTGTCTTCACTCTGCTTGTGTTCCTCCTGTCCTACACAGAATTCTAAACTTCAGACCCTCTTTTCTTCTTTTTTTCTAGCCCTTTCCAAATTTACCAGATTTGTTGCCTTGGGGTCAAGGAAATGATTGATTTGTTAATCTCAGATTAAATCATTTTAAAAAATTATTTACAGATTCATGTATTACCACCTTGTAAGATTTTGCATTTTAATTAAGGCTCAGACTGAAGAAACGTCATCACATTATCTCACATTTATATAGCATAACATTACTTAATAATATTACTTTTTAAGATTTAGAAAGCCATTATCTTATTTGCACTTCATAACAATCCTATAGTCAATAAACATTTATTAAGCGCTTTCTATGTGCCAAGCACTGTGCTAAATCCTGAGAATGCAAATATGAGCAAAAAGAAAAGACAGTCTATGATCTCAAGGAACTTATTTTCTAATGGGGATGACGATACATAAAGGGAAACTGAAAAGGAAGTGTGCATGTGTGTGAGAGTGATGATGGAGAACTCTAGAGAAGTACAGTCTGGTAGGAAATGAAGAGATGATTGCCCCCAGTGCCCTCCTTAAATGGAGGTCCTGGGAGGAGAACCAGCCTCCAACAAGAGGGAAGAACCCCAGGGACAGAGTGTACTTTCAAGGTGAATTTGTGAGTTCCAGGGTTGAGGTGCTCTTTCTGGATAAATGACTCTGAGATTTGATAGGTGTAGGTTCTACAGGTATCATTACACCCATTTTAGTCAGTTAGTTGATAAACATTTATTAAGCAACCACTCTGCAGGTACTATGCTAAGCCCTGGGGATACAAAGAAAAGTAGAAGACAGTTCTGTGCCCTTGAAGGGTTCACAATCTAATGGGAGGGATGCAAATGTACAAATTATGTACAAACAAGCTATATATAGAATCAATTAAAGATAATCAACAGAGGGAAGGCACTAGAATTAAGAAAAATTAGGCAAGGCTTCCTTCAGAAGGTGAGATGTTCTCTGGAATGTGAAGAAAGGCAAAAATGAGGGAGAAGAGCATTCTGTGCATGAGAAACAGCCAGTGAAAATGCCTGGAATTGGGTGATGCAGTGTCTTATTTGAGGAACAGCAAGGAAGCCAATGTCACTGGACCAATGAATATATGGGGGTGGGGGAAGTGTAAGGTAAAAGAAGATGGAAAGGCTGGGAGAGGCAGGTAATGAAGGGCTGTGAATGCTAGAGGATTTTATATTTAATTCTGGAAGTGATACAGTCACTGGAATTCTTAAGTCAGAGGCTGATATGGTCAGACCTCTGTTTTAGGAAAATCACTTTGATAGCTGAGTCTCTTGATTTGAGATACTATACTCTTTTCAGTACTGCTTTCTCATAATGGGAATTTTTCTATACTGTGACAGCTAGGTGGGGTGGAATGAGAGGGGAGAGGAGCCATCTCCGAACAGAGAGTTTAAAATACTTTCCAAGTGTGCCTTCTCTGTACACCTAGACTTGGAAATAATTTTCCATAGAAACTAGTTTGTGTGTATGTGAGGAGGGGAGGGAGGGTTGGTAACAAGGTTCTAAGAAATAATGAAAAAGAAAAATAATTATGAAGCATTTTGCTTCCATTAAGGGATTCAAATTACTTCAGTAATGCACATGGAAATTGAGCTTACATAAAAGCCATCGTACTGGCTTGAAGGTGTTTTGGAAATAGTGTATTGCCTTGCACCTTCCCTCATTTTTTTTTCCTGTGAGTTATTTAAGTATCAGAATGCACTTATGTAACGAAACCTTTTCTCCATGGAGCTCAGAATGCTTTATAAATATTGACTCATGCATAATGTCTTGCCTCCCAGTGAGGTAGGTATCTTGTAAATATTATGATAATCTGTCTTGGATAGAACTAGTGAAATGATTGGCTGACAGGCTTTCTCTCCAAGTAACCAATTCAATTTAAGCCAAACTCATTGTATTCAGTTGGGTAAGACACTTAACCAATTTGGACCTCAGTTTTCTTGTCTGTAAAATCGGAAAGATTGGATTAAATATTCTCTAAGGTTATAACCGACTTAAAAATTATAGAATTTAATTCATTCTTATTGAATAGGTACTAGCTTTATCCTAGACTTGTAGAGATAGTAGGAAAAGCATTTGTTCACTGTCAGCAAGTTTACTGAGAATAGCCTATTTGTATATGGCATTTCAATATTTACAAAATGCTTTTACAAATACATCATTTGATCCTCACAATAACCCTGTGAAATAGGTGTTCTTATTATCCCCATTTTACAGATCAGGAAACTGAGGCACTTAAGAGCTTAAGTGATTTGCCCATAGTTGGTAAGTTTCTAAGGCAGAATCTGACTCAGATTTTTTGGATTCCAAGTCTGGAACTCTATGCACTATGTCACAAAGGCCCAAATAATAAGTGTTCTGGGAGATCAGAATATACTGAGAGGCAGGAGTAGTCAAAGAAGGTTTTGTTGATTTCAACTTGAAAGAGGGTCAGGATTTGCCTAGGCAGAGATGAAGGGAAAATGGGGGAGACAGTAGGAGACAGACAATGGAATGAGTGCAGCTGGGCACAGACATGGTATGTCATTTTTATGCAAGGAGCTTACATACATTCATCCTTATATATCCTTCCCACTATCTCTCCAGAGTTCCACCAAATGCCTATTAGGTATTTTAAAGTGGACCTTCAAGTGTTATCTCAGACTCAGTTTGTCCAAAATGGAACTCATTAGCTTTCCTTCTCCAGAGCTTCTTAAACTTTCTCCACTTGACACTCCTTCAGTGCTTATTAAACTGTGGATCAATACCCCATATGGGGTTGTGACCTCCCAATTTCTGTTGAGGTCACCATCATTTTTCACATCTCCCAGATTTATATCTCAGCATTATGTTAACTCTTCACTTGATAAAATGTTCAACAACTGGATTACCTGAAAAATAATGTTGCCACAATATACTTTTTAGTTTAATCTGAATTATTAGCATTTTTTCCTTCACTTTCCTAAATCTAGACAATCAACAAAGCATCAAATCAAGCCCTAATTATAGACTTTTCTGATTTCTGAGGTGTAAATGCACAAATGGAATGCTTAATAATTGGTTCTCCCAGTTTGAGCTGTTTCCAGCATAATCATACCTTCATCCTATGTAGACAATCAATTGACAAATCTTACTCTTTTGACTTTATATCAAACTCTTTGTGCTTATATAGGAACTATCTTAGTTCATCTCCTCTCACCTGAATTAATGCAATGGTCTTTTAATTGCCCTCTGGTCTTTGAGGCTCACTCACTTGCTTCTAATTCATCCTCTATATAGTGGCCAAAGAGATTTTCCTCAGCACAAATCCAACCATATCACTCTTCTATTCTATAAACTTAAGTGACTCCCTGTTGCCTCTAGGATCAAATCTAAAGTCCTCTGTTTAGCTTTTAAAGCCTTTTACAACCAGGCCCCAATACATCTTTCCACTTCATTTTTCATTACTCCCTTTCCCTCCTTCTGTGTCCAGCCAAATTGGATTTTTCTTTCTTCTCCCACACTTACTTTTCCATTTTGTGCCATTATGTTATCTTTTCCCCAGGCCTAGATTATACTCCTTTATTTTATCTTCATAGAAACTCTCAAATCCTTTAAGATGTAGCTCAAACATTATCTTTTTTTTCCACAAAGTTTATCCTCATCTCCTCAAACTGTTAGCACCATCCTTCCCTAATTACCTTATATTTGACATTTTGCATTTACTTTTCATTTCTTCTACATATGCTAACATATGTAAATATTTGTTCCTCTGATAGAATGTAAGCTTCTTGAGAGTAAGGGAATGAAATAATCATTTTTAGATTTTATTTTTAGTTTTCAACATTCACTTCCCTGAGATTTTGAGTTCCAAATTTTCTCCCCATTTCTCCCTACCCCCCATCCAAGACAGGGTGCAATTTGATATAGGCTCTATATATACATTCATGTTAAACCTATTTTCATGTTACTCATGTTGCAAAGACGAATTTAGAGCCAATGGAAGAGACCACAAAAAAGAAGAAACAAAAAAAAAGAGAGAAAGAGAGCAAATAATGTGCTTTGATTTGCATCCAGACTCCATAGTTCTTTTTCTGGATGTCGATGGCATTTTCATCATGTGTCCTTTGGAGTTGTCTTTGATCCCTGCATTACCAAGAAGAGAAAAGTCCATCAAAGTTAGTCCTCACACAAGGTGGCTGTTACTATGTACACTGTTCTCCTAGTTCTGCTCACGTCAGTCAGCATCAGTTTGTATAAGTCTTTTTGAGTTTTTCTGAAGTCCACCTGCTCATCATTTCTTATAGCACAGTAGTATTTCATTACATTCATATACCACAACTTGTTCATCCATTCCCCAGCTGATGGGCATCTCATCAATTTCCAGTTCTTTGCCACCACAGAAAAAGCCCCTATAAATAATTTTGTACATGTGAGTCCTTTTCCTATTTGTATGATCTTTTTGGGATACAGATCTAGAAGTGTATTGTTGGGTCAAAGGATATGCACACTTTTATAGCCCTTTGGGCATAGTTCCAAATTGCTCTCCAGAATGGTTGGATCAGCTCACAGCTCCACCAACAATGAATTAGTGTTCCAACTCTCCCACATCTTCTCCAACATTTATCATTTTCCTGTTTTGTCATGTTGGTCAATCTGATAAGTATGATGTGATATTTCAGAGTTGTTTTGATTTGCATTTCTCTAATCAATAGTGATTTAGAGAATTTTTTTCATATGAGTATAGATAGCTTTAATTTCTTCCTCTGAAAACTGCCTCTTCATAGCCTGTAACTATTTATCAATTAGGGAATGACTTGTATTCTTATAAAATTGACTCTGTTCTCTATCTATCTATCTTAGAAATGAGGTCTATATCAGAGACACTAGTTGTAAAAATTCTTTCCCAGTTTTCTGCTTCTCCCCTAACCTTGGTTGCATTGGTTTTGTTTGTGCAAAAATTTTTCAATTTGATATAATCAAAATTACCCATTTTGCATTTCATAATGTTCTATATCTCTTGTTTGGTCATAAATTCTTCTGTTTGCCATAAATCTGATAGGTAAACTATTCCTTGATCTCCCAGTTTGCTTATAACATCAGTCTTTATATCTAAATTGTGTGCTCATTTTGACTTTCTTTTGGTGTAAGATATATGGTGTAAGATACTGATCTGTGCCTAGTTTCTGCCATATCATTTTCCAGTTTTCCCAGAAATTTTTGTCAAATAGTGAGTTCTTATCCCAGAAGCCAGAGTCTTTAGGTTTATCAAACAGTAGATTGCTATAGTCATTGACTACTACTGTGTCTTGTGTACCTAGCCTATTCTGCTGACTACCACTCTGTGTCTTAGCCAGTACCAAGTGTTTTTGATGATTGCTGCTTTATAATACAATTTAAGGTCTGGCATGGCTAGATTACCTTCCCTAGCATTTATTTTCATTAATTCCCCTGGTATTCTGGACCTTTTATTCTTCCAGATGAATTTTGTTATTATTTTTTCTAGCTCTATAAAATAATTTTTTGATAATTTTATTGCTATTACACTGAATAAGTAAATTAATTTAGGTAGAATTGTCATTTTTATTATATTGGCTCAGCCTACCCACAAACAACTGATGCTTTTCCAATTATTTAGATCTGACTTTGTGTGCAAAGTGTTTTGTAATTGTGTTCATATAGTTCCTGGGTTTGTTTTGGCAAGTAGACTCCCACATATTTTATAATGCCTACAGTAACTTTAAGTGGAATTTCTCTTTCTATCTCTTGCTGTTGGGTTTTATTAGTAATATATTGAAATGCTGGTGACTTGTCTGGATTTATTTTATATCCTATACCTTTGCTAAAGTTGTTTATTATTTCAAGTAGTTTTTTACTTGATTCTCTAGGATTCTCTAAGTATATCATCATATTATTTGCAAAGAGTGATAGCTTTGTTGCTTCTTTGCCTCTCCTAATTCCTTCAATTTCTTTTTCTTATTGCTAAAACTAACATTTCTAGTACCATATTGAATAACAGTGTGATAATGGACATCCTTGTTTCACTTCTGATCTTATTGGAAATACTTCTAGCTTATCCCCATTATATATAATACTTGTTGATGATTTTAGGTAGATGTTACTTATCATTTTAAGAAAGATTCCATTTTCCCCTATGCTTTCTGGTGTTTTTAATAGGAGTAGGAATTGTACTTTGTCAAAAGCCTTTTTAGCATCTGTTGAGATAATCACATAGTTTCTGTGAGACTAGTTGTTGATATGGTCAATTTGCTGATAGTTTTCCTAATACTGAATCAGCCCTGCATTCCTGATATAAATCCTACCTGGTCATAGTGTATTATTCTCATGATAAATTGCTGTAATCTTTTTTGCTAATATTTTATTTAATTTTTTTGCATCTATATTCATTAGGGAAATTGGCCTATAATTTTCTTTCTTTGTTTTGGCTCTTTCTGGTTTAGGTATCAGCACCATATTTGTATCATAAAAATATCCTTCTTTGCCTATTTTCCCAAATAGTTTATATGGTATTGAAATTAATTGTTCTTTAAATGTTTGATAGAATTCATTTGTAAATCCATCTGGCCCTGGAGATTTTTTTTCTTAGGCAGTTCACTGATGACTTGTTCAATTTCTTTTTCCGAAATGGAATTATTTAAGTATTTTATTTCCTCTTCTGTTGAAATAATCTTTTCTTATCTTTATAAGTTTATTACCTAGTATAGTGCCTGGCAATATTATTATTTAGTAAGTGCTTAATAAATGCTTGTTGGTCAATTAGTTGTTTTATTATTGATGATGGGAATAATGAAAAGTGGAGGAAGAAGAATGGAAGATAAAATAAAAAATGTAAAGTGGAACCAAATGAAGTTAGTAGAACTGAATGGAGATTTTCTAAGGAACAAAAAGCCAAGATAATTGAGAAGCACAGAGATTCTTCAATGGAGGAAGGGTTCTCTGGCCTCTTTAGATCTTCTCCCAAGGAGTATAGGAGTAGGAAATGTAGGTTTACCTGCTAAATGTAGATGCAACTATTCAGTTCAACAAACTTATTTTATTAAGTCATTCAGTCAGTCAATAAGTATTTATTATCTACTACATGCCAAGCACTATTAAGCACTTGGTCTGCATGAGGCCAATGACAAAAATGAAAATGTCTTATGTGTACACACACATATACACATAAATTTACTTATTATACACATACATAAGTATGTGTACACTTATAGGAAGTAAATACAAGTAATGGCATCTGGAGGGAAATTACAACAATTAGTAACATCAAGGTGTTATTTGAGTTGAACATTGAAAGGAGTTAGGGATTATTAAGAGGCAGAGAAAGCTCTGAAAAAACATAGAGGGGCAGGTAGGTAGTACAGTAGATAGAGCACCTACCCTGGAGTCAGGAGGACCTGTGAGTTCAAATTTGCCCTCAGACACTTACTAGCTAGCTGTATGAGCTTGGGCAAGTTACTTAACCCTGATTGCCTCCTCCCCAAAAGAAAAGGCATAGAGGCAGGAGAGGTAGTGAAATGTGGGGAAAAAGTAGGAACAAGAAGGTAGGTTTGACTAAAATATAGAAGCCAATTGTGATTGGAAGTAGTTAGACCAACTACTCCCACTAATTTAGACCCCACCTTTAGTCTATGGGTGCACCCATTCTTTCCCAACTGTTGGAAGGGGGTGGAGTTCTCTTAGTGAATGCCTTTTCTTTGCTCCTCACAGAAGAACAGACCAGCTTTCAAAAAGACAATTGAGTGGGATGTGATCAAAATTGCCTAAAGTATCT
This sequence comes from Notamacropus eugenii, assembly GCF_028372415.1. Taxonomy (NCBI): domain Eukaryota; kingdom Metazoa; phylum Chordata; class Mammalia; order Diprotodontia; family Macropodidae; genus Notamacropus; species Notamacropus eugenii. The sequence goes on along the minus strand of NC_092875.1, from coordinate 147,734,340 downwards.
GCCTCTTATTCACTGAATTTTCCCCAACTAGTAATGATGCCAACTGTAGCTCTTTTTCCAATTGTGCTTTATCACAAAGGCAGGAACCACACATATAGACACACAAACATAGACACACATATATTAGAGCTACATTTTGCTTCAAATATTCACTAATGAAAACCATAAGATTTCCTCACATTTTGGTCTTACTACCATCCAGGAAAAAGCATGGTACTTTGGACAAAGTTTTGAAACCTTGGCCCTTACACACACACACACACATACACACACACACACACGTTTAAAATTAAGGATATACACAATTTTAAAGACAGTTATGACTGATCGTAATTTTTATGTAGAAAGCAAGCTGCATTAAAGTACTAATTGAATTGGAAATTATGAATAGACTTGAAAAGTAGAGAGACTCTGCATGGGGTAGGAGTGGGGTGAGGAATTAAAGCCTGTCATCACCCTTCTTCCCAGAGAAATGGTTCAGTATTGCCTCATTCTGTTCAGTAACATCTCTTATCAAGGACCTGGCAGGGGGAGAAAGCTGATGGGACCAAGCAGCAGCACCCATCCAGCTTCCCTTTTCTCACTAAGTCGAAACAACTTTCTTTACCCCTGTGGCCATCTTTTAGTTCAAAAGCCTCTTGGGGTTCCATTCAGACTCCTAGACTGCAAACTTCAGCTTTTCAGCTCTCTTTGAAACTGAGTTCCCAGAGTGTCTCTCCCTGTTTAATTGAAAAAATAAAATCTCACCAGTTCAAAATTTCTACCATTTGCAGTTCTTAGAGCTTGAGATGCCTTTCACTTTCTCTTAAGATGTAACAAAATCAGCTCTTTTTTTTTGAAACTATGTTTCCAAGAAACCAGCAGGTAGGCTCTGAAAGATTCCTTTAATTGCCTGCAGAGTAATGTCTCCAAAAACCTGCTACAATATCACTAAGAAAATGAAGTTAATACTAGTCTTCATGCCATGACCAAGTTATAGAATTAGTAAGGTGGAAAGGACTTAAGAGATCCAACACTCTTCATTTTGCACATTTTACACACCCGAGAAAAGAGGTGACCACCGAAATCACGCAACAAATAAGTAGCAGAAGCAGAAATTAAACTCCTTAGATTTCAAGAGTAGTATATATTTTTATTTTGAGTGCACCACATTTCCATTTTCACTAGAAGATATAATGCACAGCATGATTGGCTATAGTGAGCTACAGATTCATTTTCTTCATATGACCTGGATTTTTTTACTTTGAATTTAGTCATGAATTTACTTTGTCATCACGTATGCAAGGCTTATTTTTTTTAAGCAAAGAAATTAATTTATCCACTTTGATGTTGTGTTCTTCTCTCAGGACACTAGTGCAAAAGTGTAAAATATTTATTGAAATTAGATAAAATGTAATGTAACTTGTTACATATTAAAAAAGGATTAATCCTTGTGGGAAAACAGGAATAGTAATGCACTGCTGGTAGAACTGTGAAGTGCTCCAGCCATTTTGAAGAGCAATTTGGAACTGTGTCCAAAAAGCTATTAAATTGTGCATCCCCTTTAACCCATAAATACCAATACTAGGTCTATACACCAAATAGGTCAAAGAAAAAGGAAAAAGATCCATATACATGAAATATTTATAGCATGTCTTTTTGTGGTGTCAAAGAACTGGAAACTGAGGGAATGTTCCTCAATCAGGGAATGACTGAACAAGTTATGGTATATGAATATGATGGGACACTATTGTGCTATAAGAATTGATTAAAGTGATCACTTCAGAAAAACCTGGGAAGCCTTGTATGAATTGATACACAATGCAGTAAACAAAAGCAGGAGAGTAGTTTATACAATAGCAATAGTGTAAAAACAAACAAGTTTGAAAGACTTGAGCACACTGATCAACACAATCACCAACCACAATTTCACAATACTGAAGTTGAAACACGCTACTCACCTCCTGATAGAGACTGATCAGAGACTGATGAATTCAGAGTACAGATTGAGGTATATGTGTGTGTGTGTGTGTATGTGTGTGTGTGTGTGTGTGTGTGTGTGTGTGTGAGAGAGAGAGAGAGAGAGAGAGAGAGAGAGAGAGAGAGAGAGAGAGAGAGAGAGAGAGAGAGAGAGAGAGAGAGAGAACATTATTAATACAGGAATTTGTTTTGCCTGGCTATGCACATTTCTAGCATGGGTTTTGTTTTTCTTGCTTTCTCGACTGTGGGGTAGGAGGAGAGGAGGTGAGAGGAAGAGAAGGCCGACATGAAAATAAAATAAAACTTAATTTTAAAAAGAATCCATTTTAACTCACTTCCTCCACTGAGATAGGAAGGAGTATGAGAGGAAGAAGCAGCTAATTCTTCAATACTTTTGCAGAGATTTTGGAACAGACAAGAATTATGTGCCTTATCAAGTATGTTTTACATCTAATTTCACAACTCAGCTCTTGTGAAATTAAAATATCTTGGTGTCAAGGCTGAGAGAAGGTGGGAGAATGGTATTAGAGCATGACGAAATCCTCATAGTAGACAATAACTTCAATATAATGAGGTGAATGAACCCACAAGATGTTCCCACATTATCAGTTATCCTTTATTTTCCTAGATCTTTCTGTGCCTGCCAACTCAAGCAATTTCTCAAAAGCCAAAACTTTCTAGGAAAATATATTTGAACTGATGCAAAGTGAAGTAAGCAAAACTAAGAAAACATTAGACACAATAACCCCAACAATATAAATAGAAACAGCACCAAAACAGTTCCTCCATCCTATTTCTCCTGTTTATCCTTTCTTTCTTTCCTTATATCCTGTCCCTTCTCAAAAGTGTTTTGACTCTGATCACTACATATATGCCCCAATGTACCCTCCCTTCTATCAGCACCCTGCTTCTCTCATCCCTCTCCTCTATTATCCTTTGAAGTAAGATAGATTTCTATACTCAAATGAGTGTTTATGTTATTCCCTCTTTGAACCAATTCCAATGACAGTAAGGTTTAAGCATTGTCTGATCCCCCCCACCCCAATCTTCCCCTCCACTGTAAAAGCTCTTTTGTGCTGCTTTTATGTAAGATAATTTACCCCATTCTACCTCTCCCTTCCTCCTTCTCTCATTGTATTCCTCTTTCTCACCCTTTAATTTTTTAATGTCATACCATTATAATCAAGTCATACTGGTACCCTCTGTCTATTTGTACTCCTTCTAACTGCCATAATAATGATAGAAGTTACATCTCTTTTGTTACTTCTTACAATATGGTAAAATCTCATCACATTCATGTACCACAACATATTCATCCATACCCCAAATGGAAGAACCTCCTTAAATTCATTTTTTTTCCTTTTCTTTCTTACCCACTTTCAGGACTAGGAAGTTTGTTTTGTTTGTGACTATGCTTTCCAAATATCTCTGATTGTTTCCTGTTTGATGTCTTTTTATGTGAAACTATTTGAGTTGATGTGTGTATGTTCAGTCCTCCTTCAGATTCCAATAAAAGTGAGGTTCATCTAAAATGCCCCCTCTCTGTACTTCTCCATGTCTGTATACTCTTCTCCCACCCTGCAATTAGGAGAAATAGCCAGCTCCACCCTCTACTTCCTCCTTTCTACACTAATATACTCCTTTTATTCTGCATTCTATTCTTCTTACAACCCTGAGAACTCAAGACATTAAAGTCTTCAGAGATACTTGTTTCTTTTCTCACTATTGAAATATTAGCCCCACAACATCATACAACTCCTTCCAATTGCTCAAATAAATTCACTTTTCTATGATTCTCTAAACTCTTGTATAAGCATTTCAAAGTTACTTATTTCTGGTCCTCTATTCCATTAAAGGTCCAATTTTTTCCCATTAAGGGTATAATCATATCCAGTAAGAGTCTAACTCTTTGCAGAGTTTTTCTTGGTTATAAGCCTATATCTTGTGCCTTTTACAATACCATAGCCTAAGATTTCATTTTTAGTAGAAGCTAAACGCCTTATATGATTAAAAAGGACAGGAATGAGAGTAATATGTACTGAGACTGGGACCAGGCTGTAAAGTGTTTTATAAGCCAAGCATAGATGCTTATATCTTATCTTAGAGGCAATAGGGAGTGAGGAAAATTTTTGAGTAAGGATGCGACATGGTCAGACTTGTTCTTTAGGAATATGGATCCATTAGCTTGAATTGAAGTGGAATCAGGGATGGCAGAGTTCTGAGAAAAGAAGAACACTTAGGGGACTTTACAAAGAGTACAGAAAAGAGGTGATAAAGGCTTTTTTTGATAAGGAGGCAGATATGGGAGACGTTAAAATGACAAGGTATAGAAACACTGTGTCTTTGGGGTGAAGGAAAGTGAAGACATTAGTAGAGGAGGAAATCTGGAAGATTAGAAGGATGCTAGTGCCATAAAAAGAAACAGGGAAGTTTGAAAGAGAAATAGACTTGACAGACTTGGAAAGAGCTCTTTAAAAAAAAAATGTTCCTGACTGTAGCATGTCCCTGCATGTCACTTAACCAGTCTGTTCCTAAGTTGGAGAGTAAAGCAGTAGATGTTTCTGTGATTGATTTACAGGTATCAATGACATTAAAAAATGTGGAACTGGTCATGTATTTTTTCAGTGAGGAAGCTAGTTTTGGGAACTAGCTTTAAGAAGTTTGCCCAGAGTCACCCATCCAGTGACTGTAAGAGCCAGGATTCACACCTAGGGGTTCTTGTCCCACTAATCAGTGCTACAACAGTAGCCAAAATTTTTTCTTAGAATTTGCTGCTAATGTGCATCTGGTCACACATACTTTGTCATGTGTATGCTTTTGTAGTCCAACCTCATGTATGAGACAAAGAGACCGTAGTTGAAGATAATAGGCCTTTTCAAATGTCACCAGAACCCACCAAAGAGCATCCTCTTTGATAAAAGGGTGAACAACCTGAAGTAATTACAGAAGGTCTCCACCTGCTCCATTCTCTCCAAGGCATTTCCTTTACAGATTATCATTATTCTTCTAGATAGAGTTCCATAGCACCTGCCATTCATGTAGAAAGATACCATCTCAGGTAGTATAGACATGTACCAGAACCCTATTACAGCAACAACAACTACTGTTGCTGCTAAATATCTAACATATTTTACGTTTTGCAAAGCACTTTGAATTAATTATCTCATTTATCCTGACAACAGCCCTGGCAGGCAGGGCTGTTATTATCTCCATTTTAAAGATGAGGAAATTGCGTGTAGATGACACTTGTCCAGGGTTGCACAGATAATTAATGTCTGAAGCTGGATTTTGCACTCAAGTCTTTCTGACTCCAAGTCCAGCACTCTATGTACTGCACTGCCTAGTTGTGTAGAGAGTGCAATATGTGTATGTATAAGATGCACATATATATATATTCTATATGTATTTATCACATATCCTTATATTTTAATATATGTATAGATCAAATCTTTATATGTATATATGCACATATATTTTATGTCTTCATAGATAATATATTCACATATACATATATGTATATATACATATTTGAAAAATCAAGCTGTTCATAATACAGATTTTCAGTGTCATTTGCCATCTTTCCCCCCCTGTTCTGCTATATATGTGGAAATTCTAATTTTATTTTATGTTTATTAAGTTCAGAATTCTAAAAAGTAAAATTGAGATTTCCAGAAAAATCAGTAAAAATAATACTAGCTCTATGGACCATTAGTATGAGTTTTGTGATTAGATTGTGAGCTCCTTGAGAGTAGGGACTGTCTGCTCATAGCAGGCTCTTAAATTCTTATTGACTAATTTTGACAGAGTAGAAAGAGTATTGAACTTGGAACCAAAAGACCTGTGTTCCAATTCTAGTTGTCATACTTATTAGTTGTATGGCCACAGCCTTGTTCAATGGTGTGCTGATAAATGTTTACAAACCAGCTCTTGAAAAAGCATGATACACATTTAAGTTTGATCTCTATTATTGACATCACTTTCTTAGGTCTAGACAATCAGCAAAACAATAAATCAAGACTTGATTTGTAGTGTTTGTCAGTTTGCCAACGTGAAAATGCTAACATTGAAAATTTAATAACTGGCTCTCAGAATTCTATGAACTGACTGTAGCTTATCCCTGCATGTCACGTAACCAGTCTGCGCCTCAGTTTCTTCATGTGTAAAACAAAAATAGATTTGCACTGTCTATCTCACAAGGTAGTTGGGTAGAAGCATTTTTTATTATCACAAATGTACTGTATAATTGTGAGTCATTATCATTATATACTTTATAGGCTTGTTGTGAGAAAAATGCTTTATAAAACTTAGAGCATCATAGAAATGGAAGATATTATTAATTGTCCCTGTCTGATCTTAGATAATGATGATTTTGTAACTCAGGGCATTTTAGGCACAAAAAAAGATTTTCTTTTCTGTGAGTACATACAGTCAATCTGGCATCAATCCAAAATGAAAAACAATATAGATGATTGGGTGTATGCTGAGAAAATGGAGAAGTATTTTGGTTATGCTCTTTACATATTTCTAAGAGTACTGGTTATTCTGAATAACTTAGGAACTAATTATAGATTGGGTAAGCAGACGGATAAAGGAAGGGGTAGCATTAAGTTTAGTCTGTCAGTCAAAGTTTAGATATATTGCTTTTCTTTCCTGCTTAACTCCAGACTCTTCCCTATGTAGAATGCATTATCAATAACTAATTAATAAGGTAAACTCTCCCAGTAATTACATAGCTGAAAGGTAGCAGAAGTAGTGAATAGAAGGCTAGCTGTGGAGGTTCAAACCTCGGAAACATATCAGTTGTATGTATAATTATGAGCAAATTCCTTAACTTCCCAGAGTCCCCAAGCAACTAAGGTTCTAAGATGTGAATGGTTTTCCTTTTTGCATTGATGAAGGGACTTTCCACTACAGAAATCTACTGATTCCATGAAATCACACATCTGACCCTCCCTTCCCCTCTCTCTCCCCATGCATTCATTGTTTAAATAGCACAAGGAACAAATCAGGGAAAGGACCCTGGCATCGTTCCTTGAAATGCATAGAAGGGATCTGTCCAGCCAGAAGCCTGCTGCAGAGCTGGAAGTGACCTCATGAAGTAGTCATTTTAGTGCATTCTCCTCTCTAAAGAAAGGAAATAAGCATTGATTAAGCCAGGCACTGTGCTGAGCACTTTGCAACTATTCTCTCTTTTGACCTTGACAACGAACTTGGGGGGTAGGTGCTATTAAGTGTCCTAATTTTAGAGATAAGGAAACTGAGGCAGGCAGAATGATTTGCTCAGGATCACACAGCTAGTAAGTATTTGAGGCCAGATTTGAATTCAGATCTTCCTGACTCCAGGCCTAGTGGCCATGGCCTCTGTTAAATTAACACTATTCCTGGAGTGGGAAAATTAAGTCAAGGCAGTAACACAGTAAATAAAAGTCAGGTAGCAGTACACTCTTGACAACATAGAAAGTGCAGAGCTATTGATTTCACACTGTAGGGAAATCAAATGTAAAGCCTAAAACACTAGAATTATTGAGAACGGCCCATCACATGTGACTATCTCCAAACGAACCTGCCTGTGACTTACATTGGGATTCCATACATAGCACAGAATAATCCTCAGTTGGTTTATTTGTCCAAATGAATTAATCACCACATTAAAGTCAAGTTCACTTAAAGTTTATAGCTCCCTTCATTGCTGCTCACAGATTATTCATTTCTGGGTCACAAAGTGTGGGAAACAGGAAGTAAGTTTTATTTCCACATTTCGGCTGATTGGGGGTGTGACCTAGTACAGTGAGGTGAAGGTCAGAAAGCTACAGCATATGCTCAATAAGTTGTTTGAGAGAAAGACTATCAGAGGAGAACATGAAGACACATGGCCAGGAGACAGCAGCCCTTGAGGTTCAAAGTTTGGAATTCTGTAAGGGTCCTGCTTCATCCTGACCTGGTCGTAGTCCTTTTGGTGGCCATGCTGGAAGCTACCCGTTCCTACAAGGGGGAAGAAGGTAGAAGGCCTTCCCTCCTCGGAACTCCATTTTTAATAAATTTTTCTGGATACCTTTTCTGTGTGTTGTTTGTCTCTAACACAAAGTAAAGGATGTTTTCTTTTAATAAGAACATGATATTGGATTTAGACTTAGGATTTCACCAGGACAGGGAGATCACTATGTACAGACCAAGATATTTCTCATGATGTTGGAACATTGGACAAAACTATCAAGGGTAGCTAAGTGCTACCATTTTCCTACCCATTCTCTGTAATTTCAAAAATATGGCAACATAAATATTATTTGTGTCTCAGTTGGCTAATGTTTAAAAAAAAATTCTTTTGTGGTCCATATTGTAAATGCTTTAAAAAGAAGTATCACCTGACCAAAAGTATGAATTGCTTTATCTATTATAAACTGTGTTAAAAATAAATAATTAAAAAAAGGAACAAAAATATGCAGTCTGTTAAGCCAATGCCTGATTATTCTCTGGAGGATTCCAACACTCCAAATGAAGACATTTATATAGCAGGTACCTACAGTACTTAGGATTTAGGGCTGTAAGGGATCTTTGATCTGCACTTGAAGTTTGGATTCAGCCAAAGGACTACATTTGGGGACCTAGAGGGCCGCAGGCGGCCTTGCAGCCACAGGTTCCTCACCCCTGCCATAACCCAATTAATAGCAAAATGAATTCACTAGCCATTCCAGTCTCTATCAGCACCTCTTCTTCAAGCTTCCTATTGTCTTTGACTCTAAAGGCTTCAAGCTCCTAAATAACTTTGTACAATAACTTCCAAACAGAGGTATAAGATTTCTAAATTTATAAAAAGCAAAGTAAATTGGTGAGAAAAAAGAAATGAATGCAATAGCTTTTTCTTTTAAAAAAAAATTCTGTACACATCTACAATCACTTTAGTTAAACAGCATATAAGTACTATAGATAATGTATTTGGATCATAAGATCATTGATCTAAAGTTGTAAGAGACCCTGGAAGTCATCTGGTCCTACCTTATCAATTTTACAGATGAGAAAACTGAGGCCCAGATAAACAAAGAGTCTTATCCATGGCAATAACTGGCAAAGCCAACATTCTTTTGACTACACTACACTGCTTTATATATAAAATGATTAGCTCTAGTATATTTATAAATGTGAAAGATTAGAAAAAACACCTAAGAAATTTTTTGAGAAACTTTTTTTGGAAAAGGGTATATTTTTTTTCAAATTTGATGGAGGAAATTCCCTCTCAGGGCTGTTTTATTTATTCTGTGGCTACCATTTTCCTTAATTTCATTTGTTTGTGTATTTGATTATTTTATAAACAATTAATGCCTTTTTGTTTTTATACAATCATTTCCTAATAATCTATCTTTTCTATAGTAATAATTACATGTTAAGCAAAACTGATATAACTGTAGTTGATAGAGCGGTAACACTCCATAACTGTAGTCATCACATTTCTACAGAAAAGAAAGAGGTGTGTTTCAGCATTAGCTATTTGAAACCAATATTGATCATTGCCTGGTTTGAACTCTCGATGATTGGAGTGGCACGGCACTACATTTGTGGATTAGGCAGCTAGGAAGCATGGAGTTAAGACCTAAGTTCAGATTTGACTTTAGACACTTCCCTGTATGATCTGGAACAAATTACTGAGCATTTCTCAAACTCAGTGTTCTATTCACTAAAATAGTGACAATAATAGCATTTACCATATAGGAGGTTGTGAAGATCAAATGAGATAGCATGTAAAATGCTATTTATTAAATTAAGTAGTATCATAAGTTTTACTGCCTCATCTCAGTGTAGTTACTATTTGAAATATCCATAAGATCATAGATTCAGAACTTTAAGGGACTTAAGTGATCATTTTATTCAATTTCATTTTACAGATGAGAAAACTGAGACTGAGGGAAACTGAGTAGCAGAATCATTCCTTCAATTTTCAAAGTAATGTTCTTTCTTGTAACTACACTACTCTTAGACCTCTACAAAGTTCAGGTTCCTAAGATCTAAAAATGGATCTAGGGCTACCCCTTTTTTTGATACCATGAAGAAACGCAGAAGTCACACCTGATAAATTTTGTATGTTGGCAGTCTCCATAAGGTTTATAAATTCTTCCAGTGATTTTGCATTGCATTGGGATTTGAAATCATTGAAGCCTCCTAAGTTCTAGGGTCATATTGAATGGGTTGGCATTTCCTCTGTCTCAGTGGAAAAGTGGTTGCTACTACTTCTGAGAGAAGTTTAACGTTAATGGAGGACTAAGTTAGGAGTTAGGAAACCTGTGTTTGAGTCTCAGCTCTGCCACTATCTGTTTGTATGATCTTAAGGAAACGGAGGGCCTGTGAAGTTATCTGTAAAATGAAGGGCTTTGGTCTAAATGATCTCTAAGGTCTCTTCAGCTGTAGCAATTTATGAATCTATAAACACCGAGAAGCTGGAATCATGAGAGTTAGAAGCAGAGTTTTTTTTGGGGGGGGGGAGGATGGGTGGTACATTTGTTAAAGCCCTAATTATTCTTCCCTATTTTGCTAGGCCTTTCTTGATTTTCTTGCCAAACAACTATCATTGTGAGGAAATAGTTCTTAGGGCCCACACCTCCAGGAGGCTGAATGTATCTACAGCAATGCTTTTAACTGCCAATAAGATAACTTAAATGGGGGCTCACAGCACAAAGGAATGATGAATCTGCAGCCTCTTAAGTTATTTCGTGCATCTTGGAACCTCTGGTTTAGTTCCTCAGCATAGTTCTTTGATAGAATCAAATATAAGAAAGCACTAAGGACTGAGAGGCATGTCTGATGATGTCATCAGCATGTGGGTCAAGGTCTTTTACAAGATAACTTTTCTGGTCTCAGTGGTACTTGTCCTTTAGCAAGAGGCCAGAGAGCAATTCACACAAATGCTTGAGTAAGCAGTGAACAAAGGCTCATGTTCAGCTCCATGGAATATGCTTCAGTCTATTTCCCACTACATTTAATTTTAGCCACCTTATTAATAAAACAGCCTCTATGATGAGTTCTTAATAAGAAGTATGCTAGGCTGTTGAGAAGCTTAAAAACCAGTTCCATCCATAAGAGAAATGGACCAGCTATTAGAGGTCATTGGTGGAAAGAGAAGTCACACTGTGGAGAAAAGAATGTAAGAGTTAGATGAACTGATACAAAGTGAAGTGAGCAGAACCCAGGAGACTATTGTACACAATAACAGCAGTATTGTGTGATGATCAACTGTGAATGACTTAGCTATTCTCAGCAATACAATCCAAGGCAATTCTAAAGGACTCGTGATGAAAAATGCTATCCATATCCCGAAAAAAAACTGGTGGAATCTGAATGCAGATTGAAGCATACCTTTTTTTTTCACTTTTCCCCTTTTTGGTCTATTTCTTCTTTCATATCACATCATGACTAATATGGAAAAATGTTTTACATGATTATACATATATAAACTTTATCAAATTGTTTACTGTCTTAGGGAGAGCGGAGATGAGGGAGGAAAGGAAAAATTTTCAACACAAAATTTAAAAAAATTGAATATTAAAAATTATCTTTTCATATAATTGGAGAAAATGGTTTTTTTAAAAGAGAGAATAATCTAAGGTGCAGAGACATCTCTGTTGCTAAGTCACTAGCTCTGAACAAATTATACTACAACTCAGTGTCCTATTTAGGAACCTATTCCTCTGGACCTACAAAGCTCACTTGGACTAATTTTTAAAATTTAATTTTATTCTTTTTTCAATTGACAACAATTTATTCTTTTTCCCCTCTAACCTGACCCCTACCCTATTCAACACAGCAACAAAAGAAAACTCTCATGATAAATATGCAAAGCCAAGCAAAACAAATGCTTGCATTGACCATGTCCAAAAATATGTTTCATTCTGAGTTTTGATTGATTACTGCTCAGTCAAAAGTTATTTTATCTTCATAGTTTATCTTCAGTCCTTTGAAATCATGTTTGATAATTGTATTGATCAGAGTTCTTAAGTCTTTCAAAGATTTTTTTTCCTTTACGATGTTGTTATCATAGAAATAATTCTGTTGTAGTTCTACTTACTTCATTCAGCATCTGCACACAGATCTTCCCAGGTTTCTTTGAAACCACCAATTTCATCATTTTTTAGATGCAATACTATTCTATTACATTAATCTATCCTAATTTATCTAGATGTTTCCCAAAAGATGGACATTCCTTCACTTTACATTTGCTTTTACTATAAAATGAACTGCCATATTTTTTGAACATCTGGATTTTTTCCTTCTTTTTTTTAAAAAAAATCTTTTTTGAGGATAGTAGCTTACCTAGACCTACTTGAGACCCTTCGAGAAGTCAACTCAGGTCAGACCCTGGAGCCTTCTTTGAATTAGGAACATAACACCAGTTGGATACTGCTGTGAGCATGAAGTATGCCTCTGGTATGCAGCAAGCTGGTACACTGATCCAAAATATGCTGCAAAAAGCTTTGGCTCCCCTCCTGAATGTTTTACAGCTAGCTCTCAATTATTTTCAAAAAGACTATCTATTTTCTGGATTATCTACTATGATCTTTTCATCCCAGACCATCTTCAAGTCATCTTTCCTCTACTGTGAAATTTCCTTCCAGGTTTCCTCCTTTGGCCTTAAGGATTTGTGTGTTCAGGGAACTAAAATTAATTTTAGTATCAATTTCACGCAAACACTGCTAGAAGGAAGAAAGGAAGCAATCATTTATGAAGTGCCTACTTTGTGCTAGACACTGTGCCAAGTGCTTTACAAATATTATCTCATTTGATCATTGAGAAAAGGAGCCATTTAATTTTTGTCTTTGTGTGTCCAATCCCCAGCATAGTTCCTCACTCTTAGTTGGCATTTAGTAAATATTCCTTGAATGAAATCAAATTAGACTCCATACTTAGTCTTTCTGCGTCATGAGACAGTAACCTTTCTCAGAAGTTGTCACCTTGCCACAAAAGTGACATTGCCAAAGTGGTTATTTCCATTATATAATACAGAACAGAAAGATTGTAAGCAAACATTCACAGGTCTTAATTCTACTAGAAGATAATTCTTAGTATTTGTGTATAGCTCCCCTCTTGCTCAAGTTGCTAAATAAAACAGGGATGGAAAGCTCCTGGACAGAAAAAAAAAAATCAGTGTGTTCTGATCCAAGGACCACTGGGGGCTGTGACTGCCTCAGGATAAGACAGTCTTCCTTTCCACTCTTTTGAAATATGTTGAGAATGGAAATCTTCTAAGTGGCAAGAGCTAAGAAATAAAGGTGTGACTTATCTGTTCTATGAATGAGAAAGAGAGAGAGTACAATTGAGCAGCTACCTCCTATTACCTCAGCCAAACAATCACTCTACTCTGGATTCACTGATGGTTAACTTTCAGGGAAGATATGCTGTGACAAAAAGAAGAAAGCTCTTCCCTGGTTCCTGAAAAGAGTACTATTAAAATTTATAACTCCTCATTTCCTACTTTGTGGTATTTTTCTCACTAAGCCTCCTTTCCATTTCTCGCTTCTTAAAAAAAAAAACCAAAACCTTTTGTATTGGTAAAGTGTTCATAAAAATAAACCAGTTTCTCTAAGATATTATTCCTCCCTGTGTTTGTGTGTCTCTGTCTCTCCATCTGTCCCTGTCTCCATCTCTGTCTCTTTGTCTCTGTCTCTGTATCTCTGTCTCTCTCTGTGTCTCTGTCTCTCTGTGTCTATCTCTGTCTCTGTCTTACTGTCTCTGTCTCTCTGTCTCTGTCTCTGTCTCTCTGTCTGTCTGTCTGTCTGTCTGTCTCTTTCTCTCTGTATGGGTCCTTTCAGGAGACTAAAAGCAGCAGTAGAGTGAATATCTACACTTACCCCAGGGACACACGGAGAGAAAGGAACTCACTTTCCAATCACTGGGGAAGTGGTCTAGCTTCATGACTCAAGAAGATCCAAAGAGATCATTGAATCCTAATTATTTAGCTCCCCCTAAGTGGAGAAATTCAGACTAATCTGAGTCTAGGCAATGAATGAACTAAGCATAAGTGTGGGTGGTGTGGAGGGAGCAGGCTGGAGAAGCTTTCTCTCTAGGCCCTTCTGAGGTCAATTGCTTTGAGTGACTCTTGGGACCATTGTTTGATTTCCTGGGCAGGTTCACGGAAAGCCCTCTCCTGAAGGGCTGAGTGAAGGCATCAGCACAGGAAAAGTGAAGTCATGAAGGGAAGAAATAGGAAAGAGTAGCTCCACCCACAGGAGGGTGGGGGGCCACCCAAAATCTAGTAGTTAACTTTCCTGCTAAAGCAAACAAGTTCAACCCCAGCCTCTGTTAGAGATATATGAAAGGAAAAGGGAAATTATTTAGATCAGAATTCTTGGCCTAATATCTTTTCCTCAAAACAGTTTCTTAAAGCCCTGCCCTTCTTGCCTGAGAGGTCATTCTAATTCCTCTTTCTTTGTTTCTGAGATTAGTCATTCTTTCTGGGTTTTCCCTCTAGGCAGTTATAATAGTTTGCAGTCTCCAGTATGTTGAAAGTCTGTATATCAAAATCTCAGCTCTCTGGAAGCTTCATGGGTAAGAGGAACTAACTGGATGAGTTGTCTAGATTAGTGGGTCGAACTCATACGTAAACCATACAAGAAGGATCCCTACAACAGCATATTGACTTAGAAAACCACATTGACATCATTTATGTTCTAATTCATTTTTATTTATTTTGTTAATGATTTCCTAATTGCATTTTAATCTGGTTCCAGTGTGTTTGACACTTCAGGTCTAGATAACCTGAAATTGACCCTCCAAATCTTGAACCTTTTGGTTTTGACTTTTAGAACATTGAAATATTTCCCAAATGTATTAGCTTTAGGTAATAGATTGACAGTAGACAGTTAAGTTTTCAATCAAGAAGACTGAGTTTCAATTCCAGGGTCTCATACAGTGTAACTCTGGTAAATTAGTTTCCAGGTGCTTTAGGCAACTTCCTAGGACTTATTTGTTAAGTCAGAATTGTGGTCTGAAGCTCTTGGAGAGAGTATTCAGGCCATCTGTATGACAAATGTGTTCAGCTACACTTCCCTTCCTTCTGAAACAGTATATACTGGATGTAATTTCACCTTATCATTTCAGGGTCTTTATGAGCATCAGTTATTGTAATATGCCAGAAACACAGATGCAATTGTAGATGCAGATGGTGTGGTATGTAGAATTAAATAGATATTGACCCCCCAAAATACTCTGGAGTTTGTTTTCTGTAAAAGTTTCCTGTTGTAACGTTGTAAAGACAATTTTGAAATTGTGTAATATAGTGTATAATTGTATATAATAATACATTGTATAATACAATGACCAGCCATGATTCTAGTGATGATATATGCTGCTCGTCTCCCAACAGAGAGGTGACGAACCCAAGATGCAGAATGAGACATACATTTTTGGATGTGGCCAGAGTGGGATTTTGTTTTGCTTGGCTATGCATGTTTGTTTCATAGGTGTTTTTTGTTTTCAGTTGTGGGGGGAAGGTAAGAGAGAAAGAAAACATGCCTATTAATTGAAAAAAGGAAATAAAATGAAAGTTACATTAAAAGGATTACCTGTTGTCATCTTAATTCTTTTCATTTGTTTCTTTCTCATAAACCTGGAGTGAAGTATATGATATGATATGATGTTGGCCAGTGGAGCCTGACTGTCTTTCTATAAAGTTAATCAGTGATCCAAAGGATAAAGCTACCTTCTTGAAAGTCATTTTTTCACTCTCTGGAAAAATCATCTTTATTTTGGTAATCAGTATCCTTTTACTTGTCAATATCATTCAAAGCATTACCCTTTATCTTTGCATGTTTAAAACAAGAGATGACACACACTTCGTAGTGAGCTTCTACAATTATTCCATCTCATTATAAAAGAAATGTGTTTGTAGTATGGAAAGGAGGAACATTTTTTTCATTTCTTGAATTTGTATTTTGGAGGAGGGCTTACAGATTTTTCTGTATCATTAATTCAGAATATGCTCTGAGTTCTCCTAAATATTTTATATATAACAGTCATTTAAAATGAAATTTCAAGTGCCAGCAGAATTGATTAGCTTCCCACAGAATTTCCCCTATAGGACTATTTCACTCTGAATAATACCCTTATCCATAGGTTGCATCATTAGAATAACAGTTATGAGCAAAGAAATGGTTTAAAAATCACATTCCTATTACCAACACTGCATCTTTCTCAGGGTGAGAGTTACAATTATCTAGTAGTAGAATAGTTTTTATGTACTCAGGAAAACCCAAGGTGTGAAGAGGTTTCTCACTTGTTAAATCCAAGGAGATGAAAAAAGTCAAAAATGGATGTGAGGGGAGAGGTGGGAAGTAACAAATGGTAGTAGAAAGAGGGGTGGCACTGAATTCAGGGGATTGGGTTAGAATGCCAAATCTGACACTTTTCTATGTATGTAACCTGGGCAAGTCACTTAACATTTAGAGCAGAGATGGTTTTTGCCTTTCCTTGTATTCCTATCCCTATCACTTGTGCAGTGCCTGATCTAGTAAGTGCTTAATAAATTCTTGTTACTTGATTGATTAATCTCCCTGGATTTTACCTCCTTCATCCATAAAAATTAGGGAATTTGGACTCTAAGGTCCCTTCCTGTTCAAAAATATGGTCCTATTCATTTACCTGGGCTCTGTAAGGAATAGGTAAATATGTGAGGCCTTGAAAAAATCTGGCATGATGACTTGTTTTTATCTCCAAAGGGCCTGCTAGGACTGTTTGATAACGCTATTAGTAGGGGATTGAAACATTGGCACAAGTAAGAACAGTCCTAACTCTGTTTAAGCTCATAGGGCACTTGAATCACAGGCACCTGCTAGAGTAGGCGTCAGCAAGGATCATGAAAATAGATTGGATTCATCCTCACTATAAAACTATTCACTGACTATATCTCAATGTCTGACACAATCATTCAATTTGAAACATCCCAGATCAGGTGATGAGGCTTAATCAACTGCAAATACTCAGAAAAATCCTTTTCCTTTTCAGTAATGATTAGACCAGCGATAGCAGCATTATTAGACATCTAAGAAACACTCATAAAGAGCATGAGCTAAAAGCTCCAGCTGGTAGAGTCATAATGTGGAACTGTTCCATGGTTTAGGGTGACTCAGAATCTGAAAAAAAAATGAGATTAGCTGCCCTGTCTGAGCTCTGATATCACACTGGTGGAAGAATGAATTTCTTGCTGAGTGCACTATGATGGTTGAGATTGTATTAGAGCTAAACAGTACTCTTCACAAAGCAGGTACTTAGAAATGTTTGTTGAATGAATGAATGAATCCAATTGAACCCAGTTTAAACTCACCTCACATTTATTAAATACCTACTACATATATCCAGGGATACAATGATGAAAATACTCCCCTCCCCCCTTTTCCTCCTGGGGCATATTATATTCTACTGGGGATGGAGGAGATAAGACATGCATACATATTAAAATAACACAAAGAAGGCAATGATGGAGCAAAGATGAACACTAGACAAAGCATTCTAGGAATATCTGAGAAGGAAGAGAACATTGTTGGCTCAGAAAAAACAAGATAGGTTACATGAAGAGAGTGGTATCTGAGCTGAACTTTGAAGAAATATGAGGATTCTGAGAGGCAGAGGTGAGGGAGTGTATTCCAGATATGAGGAAGGGGGTATGACTTGTATAAAGGCAGAAGATAACATGTCAAGTTGAGGGACTAGTTAGTGATCTGGTATGGCTAGGATGTAATGTGTGCGTTGAGAGTAGTAACATCAAATATGAATAAAATGTAGATTGTGTCAGCTATGGAGAATGCCAAGCTAGAGAATTTGTATTTTATGCTGTAAGTAATAGAGTGCCATTGAAGGACTTTCACCAGAATAGTGACATGATCAGATCTGTGCCTTAGGAATTTTATTTTGGTAGCTGTGAAAGGGATGGATTACAGAGAAAAGAGACAGACAGACCAGTTAGTAGGATATTAAATAGTCCAGGTAAACAGTGATGACACCTTTGTTACAGTGGTACCCATGTAATTGGAGAAGGGAATTGTTGAAGAGGTGAAAATTAACAGAATTTGGCCACTAAATGGATAGGAGAGGTGAGAGAGAAGGCAGAGACAAAGCTGGGTAAGATTTTGAACTTTGATGACTAAGAAGAGGATGGTGCTAGAAAAAGATTGGGAAGTTGGAGAAGGGGTAAGTTTATTGGAACACCAGTTCAGAGTTCCATTTTAGAAATGTTGTTTGAGATGTAGTTAAGATATTTCCATGTGGAAATCATCAATCCATAGCTAGGATATTTGACTTTCTTTGCTTTTGTAGTGACTGTTTTTGCTTTTGCTTTATCATTCAGTAAATGTTTTATGTTTAAGTTAATAGTATCAACATATTCATAGCAAAGAACTGAAAACAGTACCTGCCTATTGGTTAGGTAATGGCTTAACAAGTTATGGTTGATGAAGGTAAAGGGATATTGCTATGGTGTGAGAAATGACTGATGTGATGAACACAGAGAAGCAGGGAAAGATTTATATGAACTGAAGCAAAATAAAGTAAGCAGAGTCAAGAAAATAATATACATAATGACTCTAATAATGTAAATGGAATAATTAACACTCATAAAATAGTAAAAAAAAAATCTTCCAAAATTACAAAAGATAAGAGAGACATAAGAAGACACCTCCTTCCTATTCTTTTATAGATGTGGAACATTGTATATGTTGTCAGATTTCTTTTCAGTGCATTGATCAATTTTACCTATTTTTTCCTCTTCCCATTTTCCATATAAAATATTTTTAATGTGGGATAGCTCTTTAGGAAAGGGAAGGGGAGAAAGAAAGATAGAGTAGGGAAATTAGGTGATAAAAAAAACCCAAGTGATATTAAAAACATATTTTAAAAAACAGTTAATGTCATTGTGAATGGTTTTATGTTACTGAGAAGGAAGCAAATAAATCTTTAACTAAGTACCTGCTATGACCAGGCACTGTGCTAAACGCTTTACAAATATCATCTCATTTGACCCTCATAATAATACATTTTACATTTGAACAAACTGAGCCAAACAGAGGTTAATGGTTACATGGCAGGTAAGTGTCTGAAGTGGGATCTGAACTTAGGTCTTCCTGACTCCAGGCCATAATGATTGTCCCTGCCCTCAAGGAGCTCACATTCTAAAAGGGAAGACAAGCTGCAATCAGCTATGTATATATAAGATATATGTAATGGGATGTAAAGTTATCACAGATGGCAGATACCAGCAGTTGGGGGGAAGGGTAGAAGGAACTGAGAGAGACTTCTTGGATAAGGTAGACTTTGAACTGAGTTTTAAAGGAAGCCAACAGTAAGCAGGAAGAAGTGAGAAGGGAGAGTATTACAGGCATGGGAAACAGCTAGTGAAAAGGCAGGTCTTGACTCCAGATCCAACCCTAGGTCCAGCATTCTATCCACTGTTTTACTTAATGCCTCCAGGACAGTAAAGGATAAAAAAAAGACTAGAAAGATAGAAAGGGATCAGGTTTTAAAGGACTTTAAAAACCAAACAGAGGAGTTTATATTTGATTCTGGAGGAATCTGAAGGGGGCCATTGGATTTATTGAGTGTATGTGGTGGTGGGGTGACATGGTTAGACCTGCACTTTGGCAGCAGAGTAGAAGATGGATTGGAGTAGGGAGACAGTTGAGTCAGGAAGACCAACTAGAAAGCTGCTTCAGTTGTCCAGGAATGATATCATGAAGGAATGCACCTAGATGGAGGTCATGTGAGTGAAAGGGAGAGTATCTAAAAGCTATCAGAAAAGCAGAAAGGATTAGCCATATGGGGAAAGTAAGGAGTCTAGAATGACACGGAGATTGTGAGCTTGGATCACTGGGTGGATGGTGGTACCCTCAGCAATAAAAGGGAAGCTGGGAAGAAAAAAGTGTTGGGGAGAAAAGATATTGAATTAAGCTTTGTATATATCAAGTTTTAGATGTCCATGGGACATTTAATTAGAGGTGACCTATGAGGCAGTAAGTGGCAGGAGATAAGGTTTAGAAAAGTACACAGCAACAGCTATACAGACTCGGAAGAGATTCACCTCTCCAGTGACAAGCACAGAGCTTAAGAACTACCTTTTCTATTTCACAAAGAGGTTCTGTCTTACTAGTCCAGCAGACCTACAAAGAAGTTGTCCTTCCTGTCTGGAAGCATTGATTCGGCAATGACTTGTGCATGTATTTTTTTCTGAGCTGAATATGAAGGTCCTAGCTGCTTTTCCAGTACTCAGTATTGTATATTCCCAAGTTTGTGTGCAGTTCCTCTGGCTGAAATCCTCCATGCATTTTACCATAATCTATTCCCAGATGCTGCGCTCTCTTCCTTGAGACTTCCCTTTCCTGCTGACTACTTTGAGTGGGCATCTTCTCTGTATTTTTCAGTTGGCAGTGCCTTGCTGCTTTCCTCACTGCTCTCTGCTGCCCTCCACTGGTAAATTCCTGGTATTTCTCTTTGCAAGGTCCTCCTTGTGGGGTCATTTCTGGTTGCAGCTCCTCAGCCATTAAAAAATCATAAAATCATAGGCTACAGAGTTGGAAGGGACCTTAGAGATCATCTAGTTCCACCCTCTCATTTTAGAGAGGAGGAAACAGTGCCCCAGAGAAGTAAAGCTACTTGCCCAAGGTCACAAAGCTAATAAACCAGGATGGTAAGCATAGCCAGGATATTAAATGGATAACAGCAAATAGTCTGGGGCTCTCTATTTAACCTGGCAAATCTATGTGAGGGATACCAGGGTAAGAGGAAGATAAGGGAGGACTAGGGGCATGGCAAGTAATGAAACAGTTCTCAAGGTATAGCAGAAGGGACAGATAGGTAACTTAAGAACAGCAAAGGAGTAAAGGTTTGGAATCATGGAGTCAATCATTCTATCTATGAGAATTTATTAATTACAATAACAATAGTTGATATTTGTATAAAGCTTTAAGGTTCGCAAAGAATTATAACAGGTGTTTATGTATGTATGTACACACACACACATATATATACACATATATATTTTTTCATTTGCCCAGCAAATTGGCAAAGATGACAATAGATGATAATAGTAAGTATTGGAGGGGTGGCAGAAAGACCTTTCACAACCATTTTGGAAAGTAATTTGGAATTAGGCAAATAAAATGGCCAAAATATCTATACCTTTTGATGCAGAGATTCTTCTGCTAGGTATGTGTACTCCAAAGGAGGTCATGGACAAAAAGAAAGTCTTCACATACAAAAATATACCTATAGCAGCACTTCTTTGGTAGCAGAAAATGGAGACAAAGTAGATTCACATTTCTCGAGGAATGGCTAGACAAATTGTAGGATGTAATGGAATATTACTGTGGTATAGTAAATGACCAACATTATGAATACAGAGAAGCATGGAAAGACTTATATGGTACAAAGTGAAGGAAGCAGAATCAGAATAATAATATATGAAATGACTATATGTTCAATCATGTCCAACTCTTTGTAACTGCATTTGGGGTTTTCCTGGCAAAGATACTAAAGTGCTTTACCATTTCCTTCTTCAACTCATTTTATAGATGAGGAAATTGATGCAAGTAAGGTTAAGTGACTTGTCCAGAGTCATGCAGCAAATAAGTGTCTGAGGCCAAATTTGAACTTAGGAAGACAGTCTTCTGGCTCCAGGCCAGACACTCTATTGCCTAAGCCACCTAGCTGCCCATTATAAAATGACTCCAAAAATGTAAATGGAAAGAACTAAAAACAATCTCACAATAAGCTTAGTACCAAAGAAAATATATGAAGACTCTTCTCCCCACTCCTTTGCAAGAGGGGGCAGGGGATTGGAAAAGAATTTGTCTGCAGATACAAAAAGTTGTACATAACATTAATAGTTGTTTTTGCTTTTAAATATATTGATTGAATTTGATTAATTTTTCCTTCTTCCTCTTTAATTTTTTTAAATTTCTTTATTTATTTTCAGATTTTTGACATCCATTTCCCCAAAATTTTGAGTTCCAATTTTTCTCCCCATTTCTCCCCTCCCCCCCCATAATACCTTGCATTCTGATTACCCCTTCCCTCAATGTATCCTGCCTTCTATCACACCCCACCCTTCCCTTATCCCCCATCTTCTCTCTTTTCTTATAGGGCAAGATAAATTTCTATACCCCATTACTTGTATCTCTTATTTCCAAGTTATATGCAATAATAATTCTCAATATTTGTTTCTAATACTTTGAATTCCAACTTCTCTCCCTTCCTCCCTCCCTACCCGTCCCCACTGAGAAGGCCAAAAATTCAATACAGACAATATATGTGTCATTTTGCAAAAGAATTCCATAATAGTCATGTTGTGTAAGACTAACTATATTGTCCTCCATCCTGCCCTGTCCCTCCCTTTTTTTCTGTTATCTCATTTGAACTTGTTCCTTCCCAAAAGTGTTTATTTCTAGTTATTCCCTTCTCCCATTTGCCCTCCCTTCTATCATCCCTCTCACCCCACTTGTCCCCTTCTCCCCTGCTTTCCTGTAGTGTAAGATAGATTTTCATACCAAATTTACTGAGCATGTTATTCCCTCCTTGAGTCATATATGAAGAGAATGAACTTCACTTTTCCCCTCTCACCTCCTCCCTTTTTTCCTCCATTGAAAAAGATTTTTCTTATCTCTTTTTTGAGTGATAGCCTGCCCCATTCCATTTCTCCCTTTCTCTTCCCAGTGTTTTCCTCTCTCTCCCCTTAATTTAATTTAATTTTTTTATGGGTATCATCTCTTCTGATTCAACTCAACCTCTACTCTCTGTCTATATGTGTGTGTGTGTGTGTGTGTGTGTGTGTGTGTGTGTGCATAATCCATCCACCTACCCAAATACTGAGAAAAGTCTCAAGAGTTACAAATATTATCTTTCCATGTAGGAATGTAAACAGTTCAGCTTTAGAAAGTCTTTTATGATTTCTCTTTCCTGTTTACCTTTTCATGATTCTCTTGATTCTTGTGTTTGAAAGTCAGATTTTCTCTTCAGTTCTGATCTTTCCATCATGAATGCTTGAAAGTCCTCTATATCATTGAATGACCATTTATTCCCTTGAAGTATTATACTCAGTTTTGCTGGGCAGGTGATTCTTGGTTTTAATCCCAGTTCCTTTGACTTCTGGAACATCCTATTCCAAGCCCTTCGATCCCTTAATGTTAAAGCTACCAGATCCTATGTTATCCTGATTGTATTTCCATAATACTCCAATTATTTCTTTATAGCTGCTTGCAATATTTTCTCCTTGACCGGGGAACTCTGAAATTTGGCCACAATATTTCTAGGAGTTTCTCTCTTCAGGTCTCTTTCAGAAGGTGATCTGTGGATTCTTTCAGTATTTATTTTGCCCTCTGGTTCTAGAATATCAGGGCAATTTTCCTTAATAATTTCATGGAAGATAATGTCTAGGCTCTTTTTTTGATCATGGCTTTCAGGTAGTTCCATAATTTTTAAATTGTCTCTCTGGCTCTATTTTCCAGGTTAGTTGTTTTTCTAAAGATATGCTTCACATTATCTTTTATTTTTTCAAACTTTTGGTTTTGTTTTCTAACTTCTTGGTTTATCTCATAGTCATTAGCTTCCCTGAATGTGATTCTCTCTTTTAAAGAACTATTTTGTTCAGTGAGCTTTTGAACCTTCATTTCCATTTGGCTAATTCTGTTTTTTAAAGCCTCCTTCTCTTCGTTGGCTTTTTGGACTTCTTTTTCCAATTGAGTTAGCTTCTTTTTAAAGGTGTTATTTTCCTCAGAATTTTTTTGGTTCTCCTTTAGCAGGCTACTGACATGCTTTTCAAGCTCTTCTATGGCCTGAGCCTATTTCATATTCATTTTGGGAGGTACTGGAGGCAGAGGCCTTGACTTCCTCTGACAGTATGCCTTGTTCTTCCTCATCAGAAAGGATAGAAGGAGACACCTGTTCACCAAGAAGGTAACCTTCTATGGTCTTATTTTTTTCCTTTTTGGGGGGTATTTTCCAAACCAGTTACTTGACTTCTGAATCCTTTGTCAAGAGGAGGGTCCTAGTGCTCCTCCTCTCCCTAGTACCTGCTTAAGGCTGAGATTCAGATCAGCTGCTTAACTGCCCCAGGGATTTTAGGTGGGGGTGGGGCCACCACTGAGGGCTGAGGCTCAGATCAGCTGCTCAGTTCCACCAGAGGCTTTAAACTGAGCTACCTGGACAATGGACCTAGGCTGCTTCCACAGAGTCACCTGCACCTGCTGCTGCTGCCTCCTGGGGCCAGTGCTGGGGGAACTCTGTTCCCATCTCTCCCAGCTGGGAAAGCCCTCCCACACTGACCTTTGGAACTTTCTTTGTCACTTGTAGGTTGAGGGATCTGGGACCCTCCCTGTTGGAAATTCTGCCCTGGAGGTCTGTTCAGGTTCTGTTCCTCCCAGTGCTGTGCGACCAGGTCTGGGCTCTGCTCTGCTCAGCATCCTGTGAGATAGACCTTTCCTGTTGGCCTTCTGGGTTACCTTTGGCCGGAAACCTCTTTCACTCTGTTGTTCTGTGGCTTCTGATGCTCTAGAATTTGTTGAGAGTCATTTTTTACTGGTATTTTGTGGGCTGTGGGGGAAGTGCTAGAGTATATGCATCTTTCTACTCTGCCATCTTGGCTCTGCCAATTTTTTTCTTTAAAAATATTCTTTGTTCTAAAGGATGGCTTTTTGGAATGGGAAGGGATTCTAAGAATACAAGAGGATATCTAGGCAAGGTAACAAAATATATCAATAAAATCTAATTTTAAAAGTAGAAAAGATATTTTTTCCTTTGTCTTACAAGCCTCCAAATGCCTCTATGACCTCTATGCCCCCTCTTATCCATACTCCACACAGTTTCTAAACTAATTTTACCAAAGCACAAGTCTAACCATGTTATTCTCCTGTTCAAAAAATTTCAATGGCTCCCAACTGCCTCCAGGATAAATATAAACTCCTCACCTTAGTGTTTATTGCCCTTTACAAAATGGTTTCCAAGCTTCTTTCCCAGGCTTATTTCATATTACTTCCTTTCACAAATAGACAGGCAACAGGCAATAAGCATTTATTAAGCACTTACTATTTTCCAGGCACTGTGTTAAACCCTGAAGATGCAAATGCAAGGGGGAAGGGAGGGGAAGGAAGGAGCTTACTTTCTAATGGGGAAGACAATATGTAAAAGGGAACTAAATGGGGGAGGAAATATCTTTCATAGTGTTGATAATGAAGATTAAATATAAAAGTGAGGCCTGTGAACATACTTTTTTTTGAGAGCTCATTGTCAAAAATTTACCAACACATTCCTGCCTGGCTTTCTTCAAGAATCAATTCCTGTCATCTCCTATAGAAGTCTTTCTCAAGTTCCCTAGTTATTAGTACTCACTCACTCTATAAAAGATCATGCATGTTTATTTGTTTACATGTTGTATCTCCCTAGTATAATATAAGCTCCTTGGAGGCAAAGGACTATTTTCCACCCTTTTTTTTCTTTGTATTCTCAGTGCCTAGCATAGTATCACGAAGTTTGTTTGTACTAGAGCTGCAATTACATTGGTTAAGGAACTTTCCTAGCAAATTCCCTTTATCAATGCAAATCAACAACTCTCTTCTTGCACTTTGATGTGATTTTACAGACTTGCTGGGTGCACTGACAAGTTAAGGGACTTGCCCTGCTGTCACCTACACCATCATTATTATAAATAGCTGTTTTGTAAAAATTTGTTAGTGTATTGATTGGTTTTGCTGACTTTTTTCTTCCTCTTTTTTATTTAAAAAAATTCTTTGTTATAAGGAATGACTCTTTGGAATGGGAAGGGAAGGGTGGAGGTGGGGGATATCTAAGCAAGGTCAAACAAACAAACAGAGATTGAAGTAGGACTTCAACCAGGTTTTCCTGATTCCAAGGTCAACTCTTTGTCCCCAGGCCTCTTTGCCTTACATCTTGAAGATTCTGAATAATTATCTACCTAATCATTAAATATACCAACTATAAATAATAGCTTATATAATATAGAATTAGTTACATGATATAATAATAAATGTAAATAATACCTTATCTTAGTAATGTTATTAGTACATTAAATCTGTATTTGTATATAGGTTTATATGTATATATGAATATGTATATGTGTATGTATATATGTATATGAATGAGATGGATGATTATAAATAATGTAATGTATGTTACATGACATAATATATGTTACATTTTGTATGTCACATATATGTGAATGAGATAGATGATTAATAAATGCTTGTTGCAATGGATGGGATTGAATTTACACTAATCTGGAAGCCCAAAGATCTTTCCCTTTTTACACTCTTCTTGATGTAACACTTGTTTCATTGACTCTCTCACAAAGATTGTAGATACTCTATTCTAAGAACCAAATGTAATGTTGCGCAAAAGGAAGTCTGTGCCTGCAGATGAGGAGTTACAGTGGCAAAACGTCTTTCTGCGAGGTCAAAGATAGCAGTGTCTCTGTGTGTGTGTGTGTGTGTGTGTGTGTGTGTGTGTGTGTGCGCGCGTATCTGCACACACAATATTTTTTTTCTACCAGAGCTGTGATTACTTTGGATTAAGGAACTTTGCAAAGAAATTGCTTTTGTCAGTATAAATCAGTTCTCTTGCAAATTGATGAAAGCTTAACAAATAGACTATTTGTAGATATGATATATACACACACCAATTATATACACCACTATACACCCCCCCACACCTTGATGCCATTTTTTCTAAACAAAAATGGTGTCAAGGTCAGCTGCCCCAGAGACGGCAAAGGCTATAAGCTAAGAGTAAAGTACAGGGAGAATTAGTGTGCTTTTTGTTTGCAAAATGATTGCGTACTCAATGCAGCCTCAGAAGCTGAGATACAATGGAATATGGATCAATTCTCTGCCTCTTGTACTAATTTTGGCCTGACAGTTAACACCAAGAAAGCAAAGTTCTCCACCAGTCAACGCTGCACCATCCATACGTGGAATCATCAGTTACAGCAAATGGAGAAATTTTGAATTCTGTGAATAAGTTCACTTACCTTGGCAATATACTTTTCAGGGATGTGCACATAGATAATAAGATTGAGATATGCAATGGGAGGCTCTAAATGAAAGTGTGGGAGAGAAGAGGTATTGGGCTGCCTACCAAACTGAAGGTCTACAGAGCCATTGTGTTGACCTCATTTTTGTCTGCCTGTGAAACCTGGATAGTCTATCAGCATCACGCCAGAAAACTGAATCACTTCCATTTAAATTGTCTTAGGAAGATTCTGAAAATCACCTGGCAAGATAAAGTACTGAACACTGAGGTCCTTTCTTGAGCTGAACTGCCAAGCATTCAAACTCTACTGCAGAGAGTGCAACTCTGATGAACTGGCCACATTGTTCAAATGCCAAATGTATGTTTGCCTAAAAGATTATTTTATGGAGAATTCACACAAGGCAAGAGCTCACATGGAGGTTATAAGAAGCCATACAAGGACACTCTCAAGGTCACTCTGAACAACTTTGGAATTGATTTTGGGACATGGGAGACACTGGCCTAGGATCACTTAACAAGATGAGCCCACATCAAAGAAGGTGCTATGCTCTATGAACAAAGCAGAAGGGCAACAGCTCAAAAGAAACATGAGATGAGCAAATATAAAGACATCTCCACTCCAAATGTTCATATGGACTATTTGTACCTGATCTGTGGTAAAGCCTTGTGACCTGGTAGTAGTTTGAGCAGTCATAGTCAGTCACAGTGTACTTTGACCCCAACATAATGGTGTCATTTTGGTTACCTTCCAGAATGAAAGACAACAGCCAACACACACACACATGCATACACATGCACAGACACACACACCTATTAAGAATAATAGCTTGATAGTGGTGCTGTTTGTTGCCAAGAAGGAGGAGGAAGAGGAAAGAAAGAAAGATCATTGAACCATTTTTTAAAATGTAAAAAAAGAAAAGAAAGTTGAGTTCACAAGGAATACAGACAAGCAGGACAGTTGAAAGGAACATATTGGATTTATTATATGATTTTTTAAAAAATCAATCCGCATATAATAGTTTTATGGTTCCCCTCCTCTGTTCTATTTTATATATGAAGACTTCTTCCTTTAGTGTCTAAGTTCAAAATGTAATTTTCTTAAGGGGAAAAAGGAATAGACAACTTCTGCCTAATGATGACATCTGATTCCATCCAAGGTTGGAAAAGGACAGTCCTTCTCTACCCTAACATAATGGTGACTCAGAACTGCTACTGGAAGAAGAAAAAAAAAGATGATAGCTCTAGAAAAATTAAAGAGATTTCCATCTTTGCTGGATAAGATAGGAAAAAAAAAGAGGTAGAAAGATTTTCTTTTCTGGTAAGGCTGTTTTTGCTTTTTATATCTTGAAGAGGATATTTGAAAGAAGACTTTATTTGAGAGAAACTGAATGATGTAGAACTTTCATAAGTAAAAAGTCATCTGCTGTTGGTAACTCTGGCTGTGATATTTCTCCTAGTCAAAATATTACAAATAATCTAGGAATTTATTTTTATTTAATTCATTAATAAATTACATATTTAAAGATATAAAGCACAGAATATATTAACAATGGCATTATATTATATTTTATTAATTTCAATAATTATTTAATCATGGAGAAATGAGTAATTGCTTATTGGGAAAGGAGATTTTTCCAGATTGTTAAATGAAGAATATTTGATAAAATGATATGGGGGCTTAAGCTAATTAATTAATAAAGGGGTTGCTATTTAATTAATTAGAAAGAAAATATATACTATTGGATTTATGTAAAGCTCTGAATAATAAAAATTAAACATGGAAAGGAGTACAGTAGTAGGCTGAGGGAGGTCACCTACAAGTGAGTGATAATATTCTTTTATAGCCTGCTCTTTTATAATCTTGAGAAGATGTTTGAATGAGTCTTTCTTTCCAGAATCTCTACACATCTTTCCAAAGGCTGACATAGGAAATATAGGGTCTTCTGGTCAGCAACTCCTCTTACTAATATGTGGTTAGATTATACCAAAATAAAACAGTTTTCACATGAGAGTCATGAGTTATTTCAGAAGAAATGAGTCACATACACATAGCTGAACTAGACCAGCCTCTTCACAAGGACATGAAGTGGTTGTCACAAGGACACAGTTACAGAGCTGGGAGCAACACACAGAGGTTGCATCTACTACCCACCTCATTTTAAAGATGAGAAAATTGAGACCTTGAGCAGTGAGGTGACTGCCCCAGTTCATATGGTTGGTTAATGATGCCACTGGAACCAGAATCCAGGTTTAAATCATAGCATCTCAGAAAAGGCAAGGACTTCAGAGGTCCACCTATGCCTAAGCAGGGATCCCCCCTGTAACATATTAAAGGCCTCAAGTAAAAGACAATCCGTAATTTCAGAGGAAACTGATTTCACTTTTGGAGAGATCTAATTGTTGTGAAGCTTTCCCTAGTTGTTAAGTCAGTTTGTCCTTAAAATATATTGCATTTATTTGTGTAACAGTGACTACTGTCACCTCCATAGCCTGAAAGCCATGTCATTTTGCCCCTCTCTGAAGGGTTCTTCAGTACCCTTAAGGAGGATTGAGTATGACTAGGCTCTCTGCCATTGGATTCTGGCAAACCACTCCAGTATCTTTGCCAAGAAAACCCCATGCACAAAGTTGATAGAGTCAAACAACAACGATAGTGAGAATAAACATACAAATATCCTTTCAACACCTGGGAGCATAATTCCTTGCCTTCCTTGCCACCTCATTCCCTGGGGATGGAAAAGGATTAGGTTCACAGTTTAGCTCAGTTCCTAAATAGGACAGTCCCAAGTTTCAAGTCCAAAACTTTCTTGGATTTGATCCCCAGCTATCCTGGCTTCTCAGGGCTTCCCTGCTGGGCTGGCTTGCAACAAAAATGATCTGGCTAACAGCAAATCTGGCCTGAAATCCTGGCTCCAAGGTCAGCATGACTCAGTCTCCCAGGTTCAGTGGGAATTCAATCTCCTGCAGCTATTAGTAAAGGACAAACAGAACAAACCAAATTGAAACCCCAATTTAAAATCCATTTTGGGGGAGGTGGGGAAGGTAGCTCTTTCCCCCAACCCAATTATTTCATGGCTCCCATGCTGTGGGTAAAATGGGGGCTTGGTGGTGGAGACGGAAAAATGTCCCATTCTACTTATTTTAAAGATGTTTTAAAGACAGACTGTTTCAGCCACATAATCAATGGAAAAAGGTTATCTTATTTATTTGTTGGGGAACACTGGGTGTTTTCTCCTTGGAGTACTTCCTGGGCTTTCTCTATTTTACGTGATCTGGGCATGAGCAAGGTAAAGTCCCTGTTTGTATATTTGTTTATTCCCTACTAAGAATGTGAATTCCTTGAAGATAGGGACTGGTTTGTTTGGTTGTTTGTTTTTTTTTCCATTTCTGTATTTGTATCCCACACACCTACTAACATTCTTCTCTGTTCCTAGTGGGTGTTCAATAAATGCCTATTCAATTGGACTCATTTGAATCTAAATTCACCTCTTTGTAACTTCTAACTGATACTCTTATTTCTTCCAAATAGAAAAAGTGTAAAACTTCTTTCAAATAAAGATCCTCCAGTAAAAATAATAATGACTGTCATTTGTACAGTACCTGAAAGTTTGTAAAGCAATTTATTTCTATGAATAATAATGATAGCTAGTATATAGAGTTTTAAAGTTTGCAAAGCACTTTATGGATATTATCTCATTTTATCTTCACAACAACTCCAGGAGGTAAGTACTATTTTTGCCCTCATTTTGCAGATGCAGAAACTGAGGAAATCAAAGGTTAAGTGACTTGTCCAGGGTTTGAACCTAGGTTGTCTTGATGCTAAATCCAGCACACTCTCCATTGTGTCTCCTAGTCACCTATATCTTATCTCGTTTGAGTTCCATAACAATACTCAGAGGGAATTATTATTATCCTCATTTTACAGATGAAGAAACTGAAGTTTGAGGGGTTAAATGTCTTACCCATGGACTAGTGTCAAAATTAGGATTTGAATCTAAGTCTAGTTTTATACACACACATGTATTATATTTACATATATATCTGTAATATCTACATATAGTGTATATCCATATCCTATGTCTACATGTATATCCAAATCTACATATATTTTTATATCTACTATGTCATGCTACCTCTTGAAAACATAAAGACAGCCATCTGTTTTCCCATTAAGTCTTCTCTTTTCCAGTATAAATATCCTCCAGATCTTTTAACTGACCTCCAGATGGTATGATATCAATGACCTTCCAGGGGTAGACTGGAAACAGCTCAAAGCAGTTCTGGAGAACTGATTGTTAAATTTTAGTGAGAACATTTACCACCTTGGAAATTAGCAAATGCTATAAATTGGGGCTTGATTTATTGTTTTGTTGATTGTCTAGATTTAAGAAAATGATGAAGAAAATGTTGATGATACAGATTAAACTTAAAAGCAAGACAGTTATACTTTTTTAGGGGAGAGGGTGAGCTAATTGTTAAACGTTTACCAGCCCACCCATATGCCTTTACCATCCTGGTTACCTTACACTTAGATACTCTTCAGCTCATTAATGTCTTTTCTGAAATGTGGTACCCAGAACTGAATATGATATTTCAGATGCATCTGACCAAGGCAGAATACAGCAGTACTCTAGTATTCCCTCGTCCTAGACAGTATGACTCTCTTACTATAGCCTAAAATTGCATAAAGTCTCTCAGCTCCCTAGAAATGGTCCCTAATCATTTAATGACACAACCCTGCCTCCAGTTAAGAAGGAGAAAGATGATAACCATTGCACAAAATATCTGGCAATAGTAAATGAGTATAAAGTAGAGGGAAATGAAAAAGATAGTTTAGTAATGCAAAGGTCTATTGTCATTACCAAGGAAAATGTTTGAACTATCATTTTCAGTGTTGTTAGCATTAAGTGAATAGAGTTCACAGAAACCCAGATTCTCAGGGATGGAAGTGCCCTGTCAACTATGTAGCTCAAACCCTACATGAAAGGGTATTCATTCTGCAACATGCTTTTTTGGGTTTTTTTTGGTTATTATTTTTGGTAAGGCAGCTGGGGCTAAATGACTTGCCCAGGGTCACATAGCTAGTAAGTATGTGAGGTCAGATTTGAACTCAGATCTGCCTGACTCTAGGGCTGGTGCTCTATCCACTTCACCACCTAGCTACCGCACATCATGCTCTTGAAATGGTTATTCAATATCTGTTTGAAGACTTTCAGTGAGGGAGAACTCACAACCTTCTGAGTAGTAGGCACATTCTATTTTGGACTAGCCTTAATTGTTAGGAAGGAAGAATTGTTCATTTGCTAGTCAAGGAACTGGGACTTTTAAATTTTTATTCTATAAGCAATCATTAAGAAGCAGTATGATATAGGGAGTGGAGAGCTGGCCTTAGAGGCAAGAAGACTCTAAGATCTGCGTCTGACACAAACTGCCCACGTGAAGCTGAGCAAATTCCTTAACATCTCTGTACCTCCAGATAACTTTCTTAAGACAAGGTTGCAGAGCAATTGCTGATCTGCTTTGGTAATAACAAGAGTAACCAGCATTTATATAGCATTTTAAAGTTTTCAAAGCATTGATTTGAAATTTGAGCTCAGGTCTTCAGTGGAATGTTCTTACCTAGTGCCACCTGCCTGTTAAGGAAAGTGTCTTTACCAGGTGCTTTCTACTAGACCAGAGAAGTCAGAGATCCATTTTTTAAAAAAATCACCAAAACTTTGCAATTGTTTGCTTTTTGCTATATTTTCACGATATTTAACCTATTTAAAGTAAATTATCCCTTTTAACTACAATGTAATATTGTTTAATTAGTACTAATTGGTTATGGGAAAGTGATTCAGCTAGGAAAAATGGGGACTCAGAGAACCTAAATGGGTTTTAAGAACATGGAAAGATATAGGATGTGCTACATATACAACTGACTGTAATACAAAGCAGAATTCTACAAAAGCTATAGAAAAATAGCAAGTTCTGTGAGAGTAGAGAGGGAGAGATGACTTCTGACTGGGGTGAACAAGATGGAGGAAGTAACATTTGATATGGACTTTGAAGGCTGGCAGGAGAAGATGAAAAAGAACAAATTTCAGGTAGCGAAAATACAAGTGAATTAAGCACAGAAGTAGAAAATTTCAAGGTATTTGAGAAAATAGTGGTCTGGTTGGGCTGAAGTGTAGGGCATTGGTAGGGGAATATTGTGTGTGGGATAGGGTTAGGAAGATAAGCTGAGGTGAATGATCAGACACTTACGTTCAAGATTAAGGAGTTTGGTGTGATTCTGCAGGAAAATTTTAGAGGAAGGTCATCAGATCAGTGCCTTAGAAAGATAAAGTGTACAGAAGACTGGATTTGGAGTTGAGATGATCTGAGTTTGAATCTGCCTTGGATACTTTCTAGCTGTGGGGCCCTGGGTAAATCATTTAACCTTTCAGTCAAAGTTTCCTCATCTTTAAATGGGGGCAATAACAGCATGTACCTTACAGGACTGCAAAGATTAGATGAGATAATACATATGTAAAACATGTTACAAACCTTTGAGCACTATATAAAATTAGTAATTATTGTTTCTCTCTAGTCCCTTCCAGGTTTAAATCTATGGCTGCACAGTTCTATGAACTTTACATGTAAGCAGAACAGGTGGCTGTCTATGTTACCTCAGATATTTATTAGTTGTGTGACCATGGCCAAGTCATGGTCCTCTCCCTCACTTTCCTCATCTGTAAAATGGGGATAATAATAGCAACAACTTCACAGGATTGTTGTGAGGACCAAATCACTTAGTACATTGCCTAGCACATAATAGGTGTTTAATAAATGCATATTCCCTTCCTACTTGTGGAACCCCCCAAAACTCCCATCCAAAATGTCTCTCCCACTGATTTGCTATAATATTTAAAATCTTCAGGATTTATCATTCCATTGGGTTAAGACACTTAAAACCATAAAATGCAAATATGCTACCTAGGAAGGATTAATCCATTAACACTATTTAAAAAACTAATTTAGCAGAGGAACACAAGTAACCTAATAAAATACTCTAAAGCAAAGATCACTGATTTTGAAGTCAGGAAATCTGGGATCATA
Organism: Notamacropus eugenii; assembly: GCF_028372415.1. Lineage (NCBI taxonomy): Eukaryota > Metazoa > Chordata > Mammalia > Diprotodontia > Macropodidae > Notamacropus > Notamacropus eugenii. The sequence continues at coordinate 147,700,299 of NC_092875.1, read as the reverse complement.
TATTGACTCTGACTTAATTGAGCCTTAATTTAATCATCTGTGAAAAGACAAGATAGAATTTGTGCCTCACAGAATAGGTTCCTTGCACATTATAGGACCAGAACCTATGATTTCATTGGTGTAAGGAATACTTAGTGAGGCGATGTCTACTAAAACAGATCAGTATCTTCTCTGCAACCTTGAAGACTTAGAAGAATTGCCTAGAGCACTAAGAAGTTAAGTGACCATGTCATTAGTGGAATTTGAATCTCTAACTTCCAGACTCTGAAGCCAGTTTTTGATCCAATAAACTGCTTTTCCCTCCTAAAATCATTCTGTATTTATATTTATCTGCATACATATGTATTCCCCCCATTGGTGTGTAAGCTCCTGGAGGACAGAGATGTTTTCCTATTTTGTCTTAACATCCCTAGAACATAGCATAATATGTACATTCATGATAGAGTAAGCCAATGCTTGTTGAGTTCAGTTGTAAGAAAAGGGCTCTGTAAGTTACAAAGCTGTATATTCAGGGTCCTGAAGGAATGAGATGTAGGAATAAGATACCTCAGTTTTGGTCAGAGGGAGAAAAAGGAAAACTATGAAAGAGGGAAAGCTGTTGGGAAAGGTAGACCTAGGCTAGGACTTCAGAGGAGCCATTAGATACTGGTCAAGCATAAGGCCTTTGTGTGCTGGGGTGGCAGATGGTCAATGAAATGAGAAGACTGATAAAAAAGGGAACTATAGGGGGAAAGGCCTCCTGCCCCCAAAATAATTGTGAATGGAAGGAAAAACACCTGCAGAGAGGATTAGGGGTATATAGTGGTGTTTGAATTATTTGGGACTATAGTAATTTTAATGTGGTTTCACATTGTGACAGCAATGATCAGCTTTGTGCTGCTGCTGAAGCTAGGCTAACTCAGAACCTTGATTAAATGAAACTGAAGGGAGTGACAGGAAGAGCAGGTTAGTGGACTAGACATTTTCTCTGATCCCTATAATCTCTCAATTACCCCCCAAAATAGAAATTATGCCCCAAATAAAGCAACTCTAGCTATCTCCATGGTCTAGGACAACCAAAATCCAAAAGAAGGTTAAAAAAAACAACAACAGGAATTGATTCTCACTGACCCTCAGCTCACTCAGCACCCCTCCCCCTCTTTCCACATTATTGGTAGCAAGGCTACACTGGCAGACCCACAAAAACAACACAGGCTTACATAAATCCCACTCCTGCACCATTTTCCCCACCCTACCCCCTTTCTAATGCTATGGAGACCCTGCTTCCAGGCTGGGGAAATTTGCTTGTGCCTCAAAAGCCAGCTTAGTCAGAGCCCTTTAGGAGCAAAAGCCTGCCAGGGAAGTAATCTGGAAACACCAGCACCACAAGTTCTGAACTGCTGTTACCAAAGGTAAATAAGCTCTGAACTACTACAGTTGGGCCAGAGTACTGAGGAACAGAGGGAGGAGTGGGAAAGGTCACTAGGACAGAACATTATGTGTATAGGGGGTTGTGTAGTACTCTACCAAGCCTGAGGGAAAGAGCAGAGGATCTAGCTGGGGCCAGTTCTGATTATCCAAATGTCATTTGGGACAGAGATCAGGCTGGTGAATCATTAATTGCCCAGTGTGAGAGGAAGCTGAGATACTCTGGAATTCAGCCACTAAGTAAACCACAGAGGGGAGGGAGTCAGGAAGTGAGTGATAAGGAAAATAAGGAGGGGTGTGGTGGGGGTGAGGGGAGAAGACTGAAAGTACCAAAGATTTCAGTAGGAAAAAAAACTCTGAACACAAGCAGAGAAATCAACAAGAAAAACATTAACAACACAAGGAAACATGGTCTTCAGATCAATCTAATGAGTTCAGGCATCTGTGAATAAATACTGCAGAATAAACAAAAATGATCCAACAATTGATAACACAGAGGTCCCTGTGTAATTTGAGGAGAACATGGAACCACAACATACCATTCCTGAATGGTTTAAAAGAGAAATAAGTATGAGAACAGAATTTATGTCCTGCACAGCAGAAATAATGAACATAATAGAAAACATTGAATCTGCAATGTCAAGCCTCACCAAAGAAACAAAAGAGAGAACAATAGATTGGGAATTCAAATACACAGAAGAGGACAACCTAGAAGAGAAGCAAAAACCAAGAACATTAACAGAAGATATGCTCACTATGCAAGCAAAACACATATCTTGAAGATAAGATTCACAGAGACAACCTTTTGGTCCACAGGATAAAAGGCCCTTAATACTATAATAAAGGAAAAATAGAATAGAAGCACTCAGAATGTGTTAAGCATAGAAAATGAAATTCTAATGGAAAGAATTCTCAGATTGTCTCCAGAAAAAAAAATCCAAGACTAAAAACTTCAAGGCATATAGCAGTTAAATTTAACAGTTCAAATCAGAAATAACTAGTTCTTCAAGCCATTGGGAGAAATATCTTCAAAGATGAAGGAAAAAAATTAGAATGATGCAAGACTATTCTGCATCCACTAGGAAAAGGAAAAGGGAATGGAATCACATGTTCCGAAGAGCAATGAAGCTCTGGTTGCAAACCATGGTCAACTGTTCTGTAAATCTGAACTTAATCATTTAGGACAAAAGATAGACATTCAATAATAAAGAAGAGTTTGAAACAGCTTTACAAAGAAAACCATAACTGAAGAGTGTATTTTCCTCTCAAATACCCTAAACAGCAGAAATGCAAGAGGAGTAAATAAATGCAATAGATAAGAAAAGTTACAGCAACATAATGACAACAGAAAGATCAGTAACAGACTTCTTTTCAAATGCACGCAAGGAAACAGAGACAAAAATAATGATTTGGTAGAAGTAATAGGAAAGGGATGGTTAGGGGGCATTATGGAAAGAATCTGGTAAGACCCTGTCAACAGGTTCTTTTGTGGGACTACATTACAACATGAGATGGTACATAAAGGGAGAGAGTGAAGCAAGGGGATAAAGGGAAGTGAGAGAAGCCCTGAGGTCAAATGGAGGACTGATGAGGTGATAGCGAAGAACCTACAGGAGAGTGCGGGGTAAGGAGGAGAAGGGAAAGATTGAAAACGGGGGAAGGAAGGTGATCTTACTTTGGAGGTGGGTGGGATTCCACTGATGAATGAAAAGATATGGTTGATGTAGGGAGATGGATCCTGGGAGATTTTGTTTGAAAGGTACTTTTCCTGGGAGGGGGAAATTTGGAACCTTTCAGGGTAACTGGCATCAGGAGGAGTGGGAGAGCATGAACACAGGGAGGAAATTCTCAGGCAAACATAATACCTTCATGGAGGTCTACAGGTGCTATGTTACACTTTTTTGGACTTTTTCAATGTGTTGATCAAATGTACTAACTTTTTTTCCTTTCCAAAAACTTCTATTTGTCGTATGGAATGGGAAGTGGGGGAGGGGAGGGTGGGGTGGGGAGATACATGGGATATGGTGAAGCAAAAAATATCACCAAAATTTTTTTAAAATAAACTTTTACCATTATTACTGAATTCTCAGTAAATTGAGTGATTGGTGTCATGCCTTACTGGTTTCAGTGACTTTTTTTTATTGTATTTTTAATTCTATGGCTTTGAGGAAAATATGTAACAGTTGTTACTCTTAAAGAACGTCTTTCAGTGAGCATTAGATTGCAACAGCTGTGGGTGTGAGGAGGACGAGCACTTCAATGATAGTCCAAGCTCACAATTAAACAGGATTAGCCATACTTAACCACAAAAGAGCTTTGAAAACCAACTGCCAGGAACTGACAAGAACTGTGTTGACTCAACACAGCCTCAAGAATGCTCAGAAAACAAGTAAAGAGAGAGGACTTTCAAAAGGCCATGGGAGCTCTAGAAGCTGCTACTGATTTCTTTAGAATGCGGTGTTGGCTTCTTGAAGTTAGAAGAACACTAAGATGAGCATAAAAAAAGACAACTGCTAGTCACTGTGATGAAGAAAAGATTGCTTGTAATGGGCAATTCAGTTCAAAGGAGGGAGTGCTGAAGATTGGAAGAAGGTAATTTTTGCTGCTTAAATTGACTTTTTCATTCAAGCTGCACCAAAAATTGTTGTCTGAATAGGTTCAGGTAAGCTTTGGAGTTTTTATCAGACTGTAAAAGAAACATCCTTAAAACACCCTAAAAATGGTTTTGACTTCTAGTAAGGCTAAAAGTTTTATTCCTATTGAAGGAATTATGAACTCTGATAAACATTTAGAAGCAGAATTTTCCCAGAATTATAGAAATGCCCTGATAGAAAATGAATATTTTCTTATACCCTGACACATGTCACAGAAAGTAAAGAAACTTATCCTAGAGATAGACATAAAATGCATCAATAATTGGAGTATCCTCATGAACAATGGCTTGAATCAATCAATTAACAAGCATTTATTAAGTGTTTACTTTGTGTCAGACGTTGTGCTAAGGGCTAGGGATCTGAAAACAAAACTGGAAACAGTTCCTGGTCTTTCAAAGAGTTTATACCCCAATGGGAGAAAAACATGTACATCTATAAATATGTGTCAAAGATATATACCAAATGGATATGACTAACTTTAGAGGGGATCTAACCCTAACAAACTGAATTTTCTAAAAGTGGGATGGACTACTTTGACCAAGAGTGAGTTTGCCATCGTTTGAGGATTTCATACATAGACTTGATGATCAGATAGACAGACAGATGATATCTAGATAGAGGCCCTGTACTAAGTACTAGGGCTACAAATACAAGCAAGTAAAACAGTTCTTGCCTTCAAGGAATTTGCAATTTAATGAGGGAAGACAAGACATGAAGAGCTGGAAAAGCTGGATGGTGGTGGTATGGGATTGACCAGAGTAGAGGTGGCATGATTACAAGATCATGGGAGTGATGTGGAAGCCTAGTTGCCTTCAAAACAAAGTGAGAGCTCACCTATCAGAGTCCAAGGTTTCTTTGGAGAAGAGGTGTGCATGATAGCCAGAGGGGAGGTAGAATGGTTTGGAGGCTAGGAAGTGAGACAAGGATCTGGGATGCAGTAAGATAAAGTGAGAACTGGCATGTTGTGGGGTTCCTTCACTGGTGTGGGTTGGTTTAGATGATTTTTGAGATCATTTTCAACTTGAAGCTTCCAGAAGTCTATGAATTTGTCATGTTATAGGGAAGACTAGCTGAAACTTCCCAAAGCAAGATGTGTCTGTCATATGCTGTTGTAATATTTGAATGACTGACTTCTCAGGAAGGGAAAATGGCAAACTCAACTGGCTACAACGGGTTCATATTTGCCAGGTGGTCTGATGCCCAGGACAGAGTTGTGAATAACTAAGGGAAAATTTGTGGAAAAAGAGTGATGTTAGTGGGGGGTCTTTGAATGGTGGCTACCAAAAAAAGGTTAACAAGTGGTCACAAAGAACCAACCTGGAGATGCCTTCAATTTTGGCATAGCCTGTTGGACTTGGAGAAGAACTGGGTTCAAATCCTGCTTCAGACCCTGAGCAAGTCACTTATATATCTTTCTCAGTTTATTTTCTTCATCTTTAGAGTAAAGTAGTAGGACTTGATGGCTATTAAGATTCCTTTCAGCTCTAAATCTATTGTCCTGTGGTGGGAGTTTTGCCTAAGATTTATTCCTTTAGATCCCACCTTTGGTAGGCTGAAGGTCATATTTTCTAACTTGTTTTTCAGCTTACCTACAAGGACAAAATTAAACCTTATGACAAATTCAGCATAATATTTATTAAACTCACTCTTTCCTTTCATCTACAATTATTTTTACTGCTCTTAACCTAGTATTCCCTTAAACTTCATTTAAAGCACAAAATTCTAGTTTAATCTAGTTCTCTCTACTATTTACCTATGCAACAGCAAACACTTAGAGGAAGGATGAAAAACCAATAAGAATTTCAAATAATACAAACATCCCAAACCATCTGAATGTGTGAAAGATATGAATAAAGAAATGTCTGTATAGGAATTTTGCTATGTTGTCTGATGGCTTTTTGTGAGTTATTTGTCTTTCAAAGTCCCAGAGAATTATTCTTTCTATAAGACGTAGCTCATCAACAGATCTGAATTTTAATCCCAAATCTACAAAGACTAGAACCTATTCCAAGTGTCTAATTTATCAGCCTCCAAAATTACAAATTTAGTATTTTTAAGTGAGATATGTTTAGAGGAACCTAGTAAGTGGAAATTAATAATATTTAACATTTATATATAACTTTAAGGTTTGCAAAGTACTTTACATATGTTAACTTTTTTGATCCTCACAACTACTATGTGAAGTGGATGCTATTATCATGCCCTGTTTCTTTAACAGATAAGAAAATTGTGACCAAAAGAAGTTAGGTGACTTACACAGACACCTGAAGCAGGATTTGCCTCTGGCCTTCCAGACTCCAGGTCCAACCAACACTCTTTTCACAATGTGCTTGAAATTCTAATTGCTGATTTCCAATGGCCAGAATATAATAAGGAAACCTAACATATTTAATAGGAAAAGCAAGTGTTAACATTTATATCAAGTAGGCAAGCTAAATGTAAAGGACAATCATTTTCTTCAAAATTCCATTGCTGGCTTGAAAAAAAAAGGAAGAGAAAATTCAGGATGAGGGATTTTTTTTTTTGATTTAATGTAAAAACACCTGGGATTGGTCATTAGCAGCAGGTGACTCAGTCCCTCTTTTTATTTTTTATTTTTTTTAATTTAATTTAATTTAATTTTATTTTTTTAAATATTTTCAGGGTTTCTTTTTTATTTTTTAATGTTTAACAATCACTGCCATACAATTGAGACTTTATCCCCCCCACACCTACCCCCACTACCCCCCTCCCTCCCCACTACTGCATACAATTCTGTATAGGTTCTACATATACTTTCCTATTGAGTATATTTTCTCAGTCCCTCTTTTTAGTCACTGTAGAGTTTTTCACCACAGCAAGAAAGATTTTTACCAAGTCATTCACATGACTTTGCGCTTCTGGTCAGATGGGAAATAACATCCTTCCCAACAGTTATTGAGTTCTGCATTTTGGTGTGTCCAGAAAAAGGAAGTGAAGCAATATGCAAAGAACCTCAGAGAATTACAGATGGAAGAGCACAAATATATAATCAGTCTACATACCAGTTTGCAAGAGCCAAAGCACTAAATATCTGAACCATTTTGCTAAGGATCAGAAGACTTTTCTTTAGGATATTTTATTTGAGGGGTTTCTGAGAGGAATCAGGAATTGGTTCTGATGCCTCCCTCTTGAACTGTATGGTCTGAAGATTCTTCTTCCAGATAAGAAAGCAAAGTAACCTTTGTCACATGCACCAAGAAGAAGCAAGCTGTGTAGCTATGCAGCTGCAAATGAAAAGTTCCCTAAGTCAGTTCCATTTCCTGGTTCTTGGAGAACTCTGAAATGGACAGATTGAGTACCTGGTCATCCTGTAGGTACACTGTGTAACATCATAGAAGTTGTTTGATATTCCTGGTTTGTCTCCCTTATCTGACCATTGACTTGTGGGACATAGATAGTCAGAATCAGAAATTATTTCACCACCTTCTGCAGGCTTTTCTAAAACTTGTCCAAAAATTGCAGCCCTTGGTCTAAGATAGGAGCTACGTGATTAGCCCCAGGAAACCAAGAAGACTTACAACTTTTTCAAAAAGTATTAGGTTATTTGTGGCATGGATGGCAGTTTCAGTCAGGGAATGAAATGGCAGTATGGAAGATAGATTGACTTACCCCTAACCTATACTTAAAGGAGGCCAAAGAAAGATCCAATATACTTCAAAATTTTCATAGAGGGGTGTGTGTGTGTGTGTGTGTGTGTGTGTGTGTGTGTGTGTGTGTGTGTTAGAGAGAGAGAGAGAGAGAGAGAGAGAAATAGAGAAGAACTGAAAACAACATGGGTGTCTATCTGCTGGAGAATGACTGAACAAATTGTGGTCTTTGAATGAAGCAACATTATTTCACCATAAGAACATGGCGTATACAGGAGAACATGGGAACATTTGTATGCAATCACCTCAAGAATGAAGTAAGGAGAACTAGGAAAATTATATGCATTATAACTATAGTAATGTAATGAAAATAACAACTGAACAAAGCCTAATATTATTTACTATTAACTCTCATGACTAATCTTAAGGAAATAAACCTCTCCCCCATGTTTTCTGGAGAGGTAGAGGACAACGATTATAAAATATTGTGTATGCTGTCAGGCACAGTTACTACATCAACTTAGCTGGTTTGTGTTTCTTTTTTCCAGAAGAGAAGTCTCACTGCTGAGGGAGAAGTGGGACTAGAGAAAGCCTTTTTCTAGAAATGACTACAAAGTAAAAACAAAAGGAATCAATACAATGATTTTTAGAAAGTGGTTAACCAACATGAATATGATAGTATAGTCTTCAGGGCAGAGGTGGACCAGTTATGAAATCCATCCTTACATGTTTAAGGGCTGTGGGGGATGGCTAGTGATAATGGGAATATCATTGTCCCCAGTGGGGTCTCTTTGTCCTCTTGCACCATTTGCAGTTATGGAATTAATATTGAATTCCTGAAGTCCAATCTGGCCAGAGTGGGATAATGGGTACAGTGCTGCATCTGGAGTCAGGACGACTTGGTTCTGCCTTTGACTCTTGTTAGCTGTGAGGTTGTCACTTAATCTCTTTATGTCTTAGTTTTGTTATTTATAAGTCAAAGACAGTATTATCACTAATATATATTATACTGAGTTATTATGAGGCTCAAATCAGAAGATGAATATAATGCATTTTACAAACTATAAAGCACAATATATCAGTTATTAGGATTTTTATTAATTGGTTGGGAATACCCAGCCAGAAAGGATTTGTGCCATGCTTAGAGACTTCCACTATGTGCTGTAGAAGCAATGTGCCCTTAGAAGTAGATAGCTGGAGCTTCCTTAATTCTATTCATCCCCATGGCCATCTACATCTGAGATGCAAGCAAAGTTCTGTTCTCAGTTCTATCCTTGACTTCTTAGTCTGTGAGACAGAGTGCCCACTCTTGTGTGATACACCTTATGTTGAAATAAAAAGGGGAGGTAAGCAGTATCTACTGTACATGGCAACCTCATGGGATACAGGCCTCTCTATGACATGGAAGGTTCTGATGATCAATTTTGACTGTGACCTAGTACCGTGTACCTGAAGGTGGTAAGCAGGTCTCTAAGATGACCTTAACTGATGTTTCATGTTCCACAGCAGCATAGTTTCTGTTTATATCAGCTAAGGGTAATAGTGCACCACCTGTAGGTGGAATTTCAGACCTAAGCCCTTTTCTTCCCCTGGACAGCTTTTACATGGTCACAGAGACATTATTTCTAAGTGAAATAGCTGTTGGTCTGGATATTCTAGCAACAGACCTCTTCCCTCTCTCTTCTTTTTTCTCTCTCCCTACCCCCTCTACCCCTTCCCCATCTATGGTGGCTATGAAGAGTGTGGTATTTACTATGTCTAATATGTACTTGAGGCTACAGAACAGTAGGATATTTAAGGAGTTGTTACAGGTGTATAGTGAATATAGGTATTATAATCTTAAGCAACAAGGGGAACAGAAGCACTTTAAATTTTCTCTGCAACTCAACTTTAAGTACCATGACATGACCATGGATGTCCAGGAAACAAGACTGGCAAGCATGATATGTGTAGCTGATGGAAGTCTTCCTTTTAAGCAAAGACTTTCAGCTCTCTATGAGTAGAATGACAGAGCTATGAGTGGCAGCACGGTCTTTTATTTAATGAATATTTGTTGAGTACTTATGTACAAGGCACTGTGAAGAATACAAAGAATAAAATTCAATTTAATAAGTATTCATGGAGTGTCTATGGAAGGCACTGTCCTAGGTGCTGAGGAAATTACAAAGATAAGTAAGATAGTTCCCATACTTAAGGAGCTTATAATATAGTCAGGATAAAAGGAAGCTGTACAAATAAAACAAAGTAGTATTTTTAAAGTGCTAGGGGGAGGCACAATTTGTTGTAGGAGACAGAAGCAGGAAATAACTCTTTTGTCCTAAGTTATCAAGGAAATTTTATAGATACCAAGACATTCTATCTAGACCTTGGAGAATGAGTAGGTTTTCAATGGAAATAGAAAAAAAAAGTAGGAATCTTTGATAGACAAAATGATTAGAGTAAGATTACAAAATTTGGAAAGCCTAAGATGAAGTATAAGATAAACTCTTGCCCTCAGGAACTTACAAACTGGTTAGAGAAATAAAGTATCCAAATAACTGTAATACAAAGCTGGTATGAGTTCCGCATAAATAACAATACAATTAAGGAATAGAAACGCCAAAACAGGAGAGTATTATTTGGTTGGCTTGATCATAGAAGCTTTAGAAGGATTTCTGTCAGATACTGAAGGATTTAGATAACTGGAAATGGAAGGAGAAGGAACCCCAGGCCAAAGACAAGAATAATGGGGGATTTTTATTAGGAAAGACCCAGAAGCAGCAAAGTTCAAGATGTGTTTGGGAGATGGTAAGTAGAAAAGAGCAACTGTGACATAGGACACATAAATGGGGAAGCTAGGAGATGCTTGGAAAGGTAGGGGTCTCTTGTTGTTGGGATTTTTTTTTGAAACTACTTCCAATCATCCCCAAATGGAAGGTTAGTGGTCACTTATGGGCCCCATCCCACTACTGGTTAGCATGAAGCTTTGCCTTGTTCTGTTTCTTCCCTGAGCTTGTTCTCCACTCCTTAGGCAGCTTGGTAGCCCCCACTCCCAGAAGTTCTAGTACCCACATTGGTACCAGCCTTAATGTGGACACCTGATTGGCTTTAGCCCTATTGTAGTACAGAATTACTGAGATCAAGACTCAGCCTAGGTTGTGGCAAAGATTATAGGCATGCACCACCATGACCAGTGGGAAGGTAAGTTGCAGACAGTTTGTGAAAGGGTCTTGGATACCTGTCTTAATTGTTTGGATTTTATCCTCTAGGTAGGGGGGAGCTGCTAAAAGTTCAATTCCCTCCTTTTACATACAAGGATATTAAGACACAAGAGAGGGTAATGATTTGCCCAGGGTCACAAAGTCATTAATTGAGTTAGGATTCAGGTCTTCCTGACTCAGTGTCTAATCCCCTAAAAACTGCACAAGGCTGTCTCTCTAGAGATGCTTATGATAGCAATAAGACAAGGGAAAGAAATTAAAGGTATAAATATTGGCAAAGTACCAAAAAAATTATCTCTTCATTGACTGCATGATGATGACTGCATTACTTGGAAAATCCCAGAGAATCAGCAAAGAAACTAGTACTTCAGAAAAGTAGCAGGTTACAGAATAAACCACAAAATTGTCAGCAACTTTGTACAGCAATAACAAAATCCAGGAGAAAATAAGAAGAAAAGTCAGAATAACAACAAAATTCATTAACTACTTGGGAATATAGACTTCCACAGCCTGGAAGGCTGCTGTATCAATGGCTGGCCGGCTGTGGTTGCTCCAGCAAACTTCCCACTCCCTGGAGTACTGCTACAGTGCTAGCTGTTGTGACCCAAGCTGATCTCAGCCTGGACCCCAGGTCACATGGCACTAGAGAGAGGGAGTAGGGTTGGGGTATAGGGTTTTGTGGCTGAGTCACATATTTGATTCTTGGGTCAAGTATGCTGCTCATAGCATGGGAGTATGGAGAGGGAACTGTGGGTAGGTATCAGTTCATTTTTCAAACCTTCTTCTGAATTCCAGTTATCCTAGACAGGAGGTGTCAAGCACACTAGCAGCATCCCTGCTTGCAATAGAGCAGCACTCCCCAAGGGCAGGAATGTAATTGAAAAATGCTTAATAAAATAAATAAAAATATAATTTGTTGTTTTTTAGTCATTTTCAGTTGTATACAACACTTCCTGACCACCACCACCCCCTTCTTTTGACAAAGATACTGGAGTGACTTGCATTTCCTTCTTCAACTCATTTTACAAATGAGGAACTGAGGTAAACAGGGTTAAGTGATTTGCCCAGGGTCACACAGCTAGCAAGTATCTAAAGCCAGATTTGAACGTAGGTGCTCTTGACTCGAGGTCCTGTACTCTATGTACTGTGCCACTTAGCTACTCCTTTAAAAATGTACTATACAATGCAGATAATATTAATATGTGGTTTTCTAAGTCAATATACATCCCACAGGGGTCCTTACTTGTAATTTAGTTTAGTGGGGCCCCTCTCCTTTCTATTTGAGTTTGACATCACTGTCCTAGATCATGCAGACAGTTGAAGTTGCTTTATTTTTGGCATATGATTTCTGTTTTGGAGTCATTTGAGAGATGATAAAGATCAGAGAAAATGTTTAGATGCAAGCATCTTGTTGTTCATATGACCCCATTGACTGACTTGATTATTAAAGGCCACATTATTAAAAAAAATTAGAAAGAACAGGTTCAGTTATACTTTGGAATTATGGTTAGGGAGCATGGGCCTTCATAGAGTATGGACAAGGTGGGTCAACACATGTAATCCATAACTTTATTTACAATTATATCAGAGAAATAGTCTTTAACCACACAAGGACTAGGGAAGATCACAAATGAAAAAAATGTATATTTTTGATTACATGAAATTGAAAAGCTTCAGCACTAACAAAATCTATGAAACTAGGATAAAAAGGGAAATTGTCACTTGGAGGACATTTTTTGTATCAGGTATCTTTGAAGAGGGTCTGATGGCCAATATATAGAGGAACCTACCAAATCAATTCTGAAGTTTTAACTCATACTCAGCAAGATGGTGAAGATGACAAAGAGATGGGAATAATTAATGTTAGGGAGGCTTTGGAAAGACAGCCTCATTAAAATATTATTGCAGCAGTTGTGACAGTCTAAATATTTTGAAAGAAATTTGAAATTGTGCTAAAAAAAGTAATTAAAATGTTTCAACCTTTTGACTCAGAGATCATACTGACAGGCTTGTTCTCCAAGGAAGAATAAAATAGAAAAAAAAGTCACACGTTCACAAAATATTCATATCCGCACTTTCAGTGGCAGCAAAACATAGGGAAATAGATGTCCGTTAGGGAATGGTTATAGAAAATGCTACATGAATGTAATGGAATTTTACTGCATCTTAAGTAATAATGAATACAAAGAATTCAGAGAAACATGGTGTAGCACCAATGCGATATTCACAGCTCCCATAGCAGCCATGAATATCATGACACAATTTAGCATCACAAAATACCCCAAACTCTCCACATGGAAAGCAGAACCAAAACATTTATTCAGACCAAATCCATCACAGCAACAAAGATCTATCCACAATAGCAATGCAGAGGACGACACCATCCCCAAGCCTTCCCCCTGCTAGCCTTCCCACAAACCAGGTCCATTACACTCATCCCAAGTAGGCTCTCTTAAACAAAGTCACAAACACAAAATCACTCAGGCTATCCATAAGCCTGCATCCTTCCTAGCTCTGACTGCTCTCAAGACTAACTTTCTTTCAGCTCTGTTCTAGCTCTGCCTCTTCCTTCTCTACTCATTCAGCAAGCTCCTGTCACCACAGGCTCCAAGTGACTTAATGGGCCTATTAATGAAGAGGAAAGATTTTCTAATTCAAATTATCATTACACATAGGGAGACAAACATACTGATACAGAGTGAAGTAAGTAGAACCAGAAAAACGATATACTCAATGTTTACAGCAACATAAATAGGAAAGAGAATACCAAAAAACTCGCTTATGACTAAATATGTCCCTGCAAAAGGGATGTTTTTTGCAGAGGTGAAGAGACTACAGGTGTGGAAAATTGTATAAAGGGTCAAACCCAGTTTATATGTTGACTAAGTTTTTATGAACTTCCTTCTCCCCCTCACCACCTTTTATTCTTTGTTATGAGAAATGACTCAACATATTGGTATGTTTTCTGAAATGAAGGTAATGTACAAACAAAAAGACTATTCTAGCAATAAAAAGTAGGGTGAATTAGAGTAGAATGAGACTGGGGGAGAGGTAAATCAAGAAACTGTTGTATTTACTTCTAACATGAAAAATTGACAAAAATGACAAAACGTGGGAATCGTCAATACTGGAGGGACTTGTGGAAAAGATGAGTACATTAATGGTGTGGCTATGAATTAGGATAATCATTCTGGAAAGCAATTGGGAATTAGGTAAATAAATGAGTAAAATATCATGCCCTTTAACCCGGTGATTCCACTGCTGGGCAAACAGACCAGGGAGATCACTGATAAAAAGGAAACTCCATATGTAGTACTTCTTTTGTGTATGTGGTAGTTAAGAACTAAAAATACCCCCATTGACTGGGAAATAGCTAAGCAAATGGGCATAATAAAGCATCTACTTACCAAGGTTGTTGTATCCAATGAGATAATATTTGTAAAGTGCTCAGCACAGTGCCAGGAACATAGTAGGTGCTTAATGAATACTTGTTTCTCTAGGCATAGACCAATGCCTGACACAATAAAGTCCAAATGAGTACATGATCTAAGTATAAAGATTGATACTATAAACAAATTAGTGGAGCAAGGAATAGTATATTTATCAGATTGATGGAGAAGGGAAGAATTTTTGACTAAACAAGAGATAGAAGGCATTATGAAGCGCAAAATAGATAATTTTGATTACATTAAACTGAAAAGTTTTTGCATAATGAAACCCGATACAACCAAGATTAGGAAGGAAGCAGAAAACTGGGAAAGAATTTTTGCAACTAGTGTCTTTGATAGAGGCCTCATTTCTAAAATATATAGAGAACTGAGTCAAATGTACAAGAATACCAATCATTCCCCAGTTGATAAATGGTCAAAGGATATGAACAGGCACTTTTCAGAGGAAGAAATTAAAGATATCTATAGTTAAATGAAAAAATGCTCTAAATCAGGATTGATTAGAAAGATGCGAATCAAAACATCTCTGAGACACCACATCATACCTCTCAGATTGGCTAACAAGACAAAAAAGGAAGATGCTAAATGTTGGAGAAGATGTGGGAGAGTTGGAACACTAATTAATTCATTGTTGGTAGAGCTGTGAGCTGATCCAACCATTCTGGAGAGCAATTTGGAATTGTGCCCAAAGGGCTACAGAAATGTGCATACCCTTTGACACAGCAATATCACTTCTAGGACTGTATCCCCAAGAGATCATAAAAACGGGAAAGGGTCCCACATGTACAAAAATATTTATAGCAACACTATTTGTGGTGGCCCAAAACTGGAAATTAAGGGGATGCCCATCAATTGGGGAATGGCTGAATAAATTATGGTATATGAATGTAATGGAATACTATTGTGCCATAAGAAATGATGAACAAGAAGACTTCAGAGAGGCCTGGAAAGACTTATATGAACTGATGCTAAGTGAAAGGAACAGAACCAGGAGAACTTTGTGCACAGCACAGCACTGTGTGTGAGGATTTTTTCTGGTAGACTTAGAACTTCATTGAAATACAAGGACTTAAAAAATTCCCAGTGGTCTTTTAAGGCAAAATGCCTTCCACATCCAGAGAAAGAACTATAGAATTCAATCACAGAATGAAGCAAATCATTTTCTTTTGTATTATGTTTTGGTTTGTTATATGATTTCTCCCATTCATTTTAATTCTTCTATGCAACATGACTATAGTGAAAATATATTTAATAGGAATGTATGTGTAGGACCTATTTTTTGTGTGCTGTCTTGGGGAGGGAGGGGGGAGGGAGAGAAGAAGGAGGGGGAAGGAAGGAAAAAAATCTGAGTTATATGGTAGTGATTGCAGAACACTGAAAATAAATAAATAAATAAAATTTAAAAATTTAAAAAATTTTTTAAAAAATGAATACTTGTTTCTTTCCTTCTCTCACAATTTTTTCTTCTAGTAAAACTGGTCTGTTAGCTATTTTCTGTAAACAACATTCCATCTCTTTGCCTTCATACTTTGGCACAGTGGTTCCACATTTCTGGAACTCACTCTTTCATCTCCACTTTGTAAAATTCCAACTTACTTCAAAGCATAGGCCAGGTGGAACTTCCTGAATATGATCTTTCCTAATCTGCCCTGTTTTTTGTGCTCTCTTCTTGAAATTATCCATTGTATTACGTTTTATTATGTTTTATTCCAATCATGAGAACAAACCTCAAAATCTGAAAAAATTTTGGAAAGAAATTTATTCGATCATTGGCAGGGGAGAGTTAGTCAGAAAGAGGGAGGTTCTCTCTCCTACAGGCTTGGGAAGATTTATATCATATAGGATTTAGACTAGGGTAACTGCACATGAACCACACATACTCAGTTAAAAAATTTTGCAGAGAGAGAGCAGCTTGAAAGCAAGGTTGATTGAGACGGATATTAGTAAAAAATAAAATAAAATTTGGGTGAATCTAAAATGCAGAAGGAGCCGAAAATACAAGCTTGGAGGGACCCAAAGCAAAACCTGGGTGAAAGGACCCAAAACATAAGTGTTTTTGGAGGATCTAGGACATGGGGTCAAAATTCCTTGTAACCATTTCCAGCTTTCTTGGAGAGTTTCTGAGGTCAGAGTGATACTCTGGCTTCAAACAATTGCTAGTCACTTAGCTTTAAACAGTATAATAATTAGTATTTTCCCAACAATATAATAAAGCATTTTCCATACTTTGCATAGACTTTGATTTACTTATGTAACATTTGTTTACTTTTAATTATATAGATATTTTTATTTCCTAGTAAAATGTGGCACCTTGAAGGCAGGGATGGCTTCATTTTTATTCTTTTATTTAAAACATGTAATACAATACCCTTTAACTGACTGCTCCTTTAGAGTTATGAAGGAAAATTCACCATCTCAAGGCTTTTGTAAGCACAATCAGGTCGCACTCACCAGCCAATTAAGAAACTTTTCACCATCACACAGTATATAAGCAGGAAACAGTCAAAGGGCACCTGTTTGTGTTCTGAAGCAAGGAGAGAAATGGTCCCTCTACTACATATTTCTTTAAGAATACTTAGCAACCCTCCAGGTGTATTAGCAAGAGGCAGACAATAATATTGAGCATGCTGAGAGGACTGGGCCCTTATTGACTAGTCCCTCCATTGCATACATATGTAGTATTTTTTAGCAAATGTTTGTTGAATTCAATTGAATTTTTTTTTATAATAAAAGGAATAGGGACAGGAATTTTCAGGAAACATCGAGTATACGAGTTTGATTCTCATGAAGAAATAGTGGGAGTGAGGCAAATAAAATAGAGCCATGAAAATCAAGATGTTATGGTGAACAAGGGATAAAATTGGCTAAAGGCTAAAGGGATATAGTCTCGGGAAAAAACTGATAAAAGATTCAGATACATAAATTCTGATACATGTATCTGATCATTTAAGGGAAGCTATGGGATCATTCTTCCCTCTTCTCAACCTTTACCTGGTGGATAATGTGACTATGTTCTAAGGATAAAAGGGTAATTATCTAAGTTAGTCTAGAGAAGAAAGGAGGGGGAAAAAGATAACGAAGAAGAATTATAGCCACTACTAATAATAAAGTACAGGAGCACCTAGATGTACCCATGGATGAATGACATCTGCTTGAAGCTAATTCCCAGAGATTATGCTGATGGATGTTAATGAAAGGATAATGAAGGAATGAACCTCTGAGTATTAATATCAAGTGAGTCACATGGTCACCAAATAGAGGATATGTTGTGCAGAGTGCAAATGGAAGAGGGATTCCCTAGAGAGAGCAAGTTGTTCCAGATGATCCTGTTTCCAGATGATATTGTCCTGATTGCATCAAGTCCCAGATTATTGCAAATCATTCCAGATATAATCTATATATAATCTATAATCACTGAAAAAGGAGGAAAACTGTGTTTTATAGTAAGTGGCTTTATATTTTATGGGTAAACACCTAGAATTGTCAGCCATAATATAATGTGGGTGACTTCATGAGAGGAAAGGGTGATAAAGGGAAACCTAATCTCTCTAATCTGGGCAGGCTTCACTAGGATTGAAGCTGATCATATTGCATGGCTACCAGGATCTGTCTTGGCATATGGGTCCAGCTGAATGGGGCCTAAACTAACTAGAAAAGTAAATAAAAAATACACATGTGTAACCTAAGTCTCCAAGCTCATTGGTATGAGACTCTCTCCTCAATGGCGGAGATCATGCCCTGTATCTGTGTGAAGGGTGACTCAGAGTTGGTGAAAATGGGACAAAGGGGAACTTTAGGTTTTTTTTTTTTAGGCTTTTCAGGCTCTGCAATTGCTTCAGCAACTTCTGGCTTCCAGCTTTGAGAGAGAAGATGAAAGAGGCCAACCCCACTTCAGGCTGCTGAGGAGAGAATAGAACTCTATAGAAAGAAGCCAACTGTAATTGACAGTCTCAAGTGTGTCCTGGCCCCAGCTTGCCACACTAGAGATTTCAGGGAATTTCACCTTGGGTGAGATTTGGAATTCTCTCTCTTGGTGGAGCTGTTAGTTTGCTCCCAATGGGAGAGCTCCTTCATTGTGTATTGTCTGAAATATATTCTGCTATGTATAATTTCTCTGATTTCCATTTTGCTATCATTTTGGATGAATGAGTTTGTTACCTCCTCTGTGTTTTCATTGTGGAACTGGTATTTGGTGGGTAGGGAGTCAAACCTTGGATATGAAGCCCGATTAACTAACAATGATCAGATGTTTATCTTGAACCTGAAAACTACATCCCCTAGACTAACATTTAAGGGAGTAGATAGATGCAATTCTAGCCTGGTATCCCCTCTCTCTGAGAAGAGCACATTGGCTAAGCTTCTGAACCCAACTTCCTGATCCTTCTCCTGGCACTAATTAACATAATTAAAGGATAAGGAGAGAAGAGGCTAGAGATGTCTATTCTTTTTACCTTCAAGTCACACGATAACACCCCCATGTTACATGTGGGGGACAGTCTTCACTATATACAAAGTGAATATAAAGTAGTCAGGAGGATTTCAACAACTAGGGGTATCAAGAAAGGCTTTGTGTAGGAAATGGCATTTGTGCTGAGCCTTGAATGATAGTGTGAATTCTGAGAAGTGACCATTGTAGGAAGAGGGGATAGCCTATACAAAAATACAGAGATGGGGGGGGAGTGTGGATAATGAGAACAGTGAGAGTTATAGAGACTGTGTGGTATGAGAATTAGTTGAAGGGAATGGGTATGTTTGGCTAGAGAAGACAAGTCTCGGGGAGGACAGTTCGAGCTGGGCAGAGGAGGGTCATGATAGACTTCTTTAGTTATTTGAAAGTCTATGTGTGCTACTGCGATAGAGGAATTAAACTTGTGCTCTTTGAAGGCAAACATATTAGCAACTGGGGGACAGGGAGTTTAAGAGAAGCAAAAGGGACCTTTTTTATAGGATTTTATTTTATTTATTTCATTTTAAAATTCTATTTTATATTTTATTTTTCCCCAATTACCTGTAAAAATAATTTTTTAATAAGCAAAATTTATTTTTTTAATTTATTTTCATTGTTCTACAATCACTACCATATAACTTAGATTTTTTTCCCTCCCTCCCTCCCCAAGACAGTATACAGTTTTATATAGGTTCTACACATTCCTATCAAATACATCCTCACCATAGTCATGTTGCATAGAAGAATTTAAATGAATGGGAGAAATATAACAAACCAAAACATAATACAAAAGAAAATGTTCTGCTGTACTCTGCAATTGAATTCCATACTTCTTTCTCTGAACGTGGAAGGCATTTTGTCTTAAGAGACCATTAGGAATTTTTTAAGTCCTTACATTGCAAAGAATTTCCAAGTCTACCAGAAAAATCGTCGCACACTGTGGTCCTTGCTGTGCACAAAGTTCTCCTGGTTCTGCTCCTTTCACTCAGTATATATAAATCTTTCCAGGCCTCTCTGAAGTCTTCCTGTTCATCATTTCTTATAGCACAATAGTATTCCATTACATTCATATACCATAATTTATTCAGCCATTCCCCAGTTGATGAGCATCCCCTTGATTTTCAGTTTTTGGCCACCACAGAGTGCTGCTACAAATATTTTTGTACATGTGGGACCCTTTCCCATTTTTGTGATCTCTTGGAGATACAGTCCTAGAAGTGATATTGCTGTGTCAAAGGGTATGCACATTTCTGTAGCCCTTTGGGCATAGTTCCAAATTGCTCTACAGAATGGTTGGATCAGCTCACAGCTCCACCAACAATGAATTAGTGTTCCAATCCTCCCACATCTTCTCCCACATTTATCATCTTTCTGTTCTGTCATATTAACAAATCTGAGAGGTGTGATGTGGTATCTCAGAGTTGTTTTGATTTGCATCTCTCTATTCAACAGTGATTTAGAGCATTTTTTTCATATGCCTATTGATATCTTTGATTTCTTCCTCTGAAAAGTGCCTGTTTATATCCTTTGACCATTTATCAATTGGGGAAGTAAAAACAATTTTTAACATTTGTTTTTAAGGCTTTGAGTTCCAAATTCTCTTTCTTCCTGTTCCCACTTCATTGAGAAGACAAGCAATTTGATATAGGTTATACATGTGTAGTCATGCAAAACATATATCCATGTTACTCATGTGAAAGAAAACACAAATCAAATAAAAAAGCTCAAGAAAAATCAAGTTTTAAAAAATATGCTTTAATATGTATTCAGATACCATCAGTTTTTTTGTCTGGGAATGGATAGCATTTTTTAATCATAAGTCCTTCAGAGTTGTCTTGGATCACTGTATTACTGAGAACAGCTAAGTCATTTTTAGCTGATCATCTTACAATATTGCTGTTACTTTGTACACAGTGCATTTCACTTTGCATCAGCTTATGTAAGTCTTTCCAGGCTTTTCTGAGAGCATCTTGTTCATCATTTCCTATAGCACAATAGTATTCCATCACAATCACATAGCCCAATTTGTTTAGCCATTCCCCAACTGATGGGCAGCCTCCCAATTTCCAACTTCCTGTCACCAGAAAAGAACTGCTATAAATATTTCCATACATAAAGGTCCTTCTCCTTTTTGCTTTTTATCTCTTTTTGGATACAGATCTAGTAGTGGCATTGCTAGGTCAAAGGGTATGCATGGTTTTTATAGCCCTCTGGGCATAGCTCCAAATTGCTTTAATGTCACCAGCAATGCATTATTGTCTCATTTTTCTCACATCCCCTCTAGTAGTTGCATTCTCCTTTTCTTTCCTATTAGCCAATCTAATAGATAAGAGGTAGTATCTCAGAATGGTTTCAATTTGCGATTTAGAGCACCTTCTCATATGGCTATAGATAACTTTGATTGTTTCACCCGAAGACTGTTCCTGTCTCTTGATCATTTATCAGTTGGGGAATGGCTCCTGTTTTTATAAATTTGACTCAGTTCTCTATATATTTGAGAAATGAGGCCTTTATTAGACAAATTTGCTTCAAAATTTTTTCAGTTATGACTGCTAAATATGTTTCCCTCCATCCTATTCCCCCCTTTTATTTTATTCTCTTCTTTTACCCTGTCCTTCCTCAAAAGTGTTTTGTTTCTGAATACTGCCTCCCCCAATCTGCCCTCCTTTCTATCACCACCTCACTTTTCTTATCCCCTTCCCTTTAAACTTTCCTGTAGGGTAAGAGATTTCTATATTCCATTGAATGTATATATTATTCCTTCTTTGAGTCAATTCTGATGACAGTAAGGTTCATTCACTCCATTCTCCTCACTTCCCCTCCATTGTGAAAGCTCTTTCTTGCCTCTTTCATGTGAAATAATTTACCCCATTCTACCTTTCCCTTTCCCTTTCTCCCAATGCATTCTTCTTTCTCACTCCTTAATTTTATTTTTTTAGATATCATCCCTTTATACTCAACTCATACCTGTGCTCTCTATTTATATATACTCCTAACCGCCCTAATAATGAGAAAACTTCTGAGTTACAAGTATCATCTTTCTATGTAAGAATGTAAACAGTATAATCTTATTAAGTCCCTTATGATTTCCTGCCAGGCCTAGAGGCCTGAGGGCTACCCGAGTCTTACCTTACCTATTGCAGGTCTTCGGCTGGCCAAACCAGATAAACGTATGAGAGAAGAGACTTTCCAGAGTCGAACGAGGGTTAGGCTTCATTCAGGGTCTTGGTTACATGTGCAGGGGGAACTCTTCCTTAGGAGAGAGGGAAATCTCCCAAGGAGGCAAAGATCTTACAGTAAGAGAATGAAAGCAGAAGTGGAAGTGGGGAGAGAGGGGAGAGGGAAGAGCGAAGAGAGGAAAGAAGGAAGAGGGGCCTTCTGTCCTGTAAGGGTCCCTCAGTGCTAAGAGTGCCTGACCCTACTTAAGTTCTCCGGCCACATAGTTTGCACCTGAATACCGTGCCTGTTAGACAACAATAGGTGTGCTCAGATCCGGGCCAATCTCGAGGGTGGGGATGCTCTCTCCCAACGTTTCCCACGGGAAGAGGCGGAAATGCACGAGATAGCTCGGTCTCACACCTCAATTCCCTGCTGTTCCCTGGGGGGCCTCATGAGAACTCTAAGGTTTAGAAGTCCTCACTTTTACCTGCCCGAGACTGTCCACATGGAACTGAGCTTACACCCCCAACAATTTCCCTTTCCTGTTTACCTTTTTATGCTTCTCTTGATTCTTGTATTTGAAAGTCAAATTTTCTATTCATTGCTGGTCTCTTCATCAAGAATGCTTATAAGTCCTTTATTTCATTGAATATCTATTTCCCCCCCTGAAGGTTTATACTCAGTTTCACTGGATAGGTGATTCTTGATTGTAAGCCTGATCTCTGGAACATCATATTCCAAGACCTCCAATTCTTTAATGTAAAAGCTCTTAAATTTTTTGTTATCCTGATTGTGGATCCACAAAACTTGAATTATTTCTTTCTGGCTGCTTGCCAAATTCTCTCCTTCACCTGAGAGCTCTGTAATTGGGCTATAATATTTATGAGAGTTTTCATTTTGGGATTTCTTTCAAGGAGGTCATGGGTGGGTTCTTCCCATTTCTATTTTAATATCTTGTTCTAGAATATGAGGACACTTTTCCTTGATAACTGCTTGAAAGATGATGTCTAGGCTCTTTTTTGATCTGGCTTTCAGCTAGTCCAATAATTTTTAAATTCTCTCTCCTAGATCTATTTTCCAGATCAGTTGTTTTTCCAATGAGATATTTCATGTTGTTTTCTATTTTTTATTCTTTGGGGTTTTTTGCTTGTTTGATTCTTGATTTCTCAGAAAGTCATTAGCTTCCATTTGCTCAATTCTAATTTTTAAAGAGTTATTTTCTTCAGTGAATTTTTGTGCCTCCTTTTTCCACTTGGCCAATTCTGCTTTGCAAGGCATTCTTCTCCCCTTTGGATTTTTATATCTCTTCTATCATTTGGCCTATTCTGTTTTTCAAGGTATTATTTTCTTTAGTATTTTTTTTGTATCTCCTTCATCAAGCTGTTGACTCTTTTTTCATGATTTTCTTGCATCATTCTCATTTGTCTTCCTTATTTTTCTTCTACCTGTCTTACTTGATTTTCAAAATCCTTTTTGAGCTTTTTCATGGCCTGAGACCAATTCATGTTTTTCTTGGAGGCTTTGAATTTTGGAGCTTTGACTTTGTTATCTTCTTCTGAATGCATATTTTGATTTTCCTTGCCACCACAGTAACTTTCTACGGTCAGATTTTTTTGTTGCTGTTTGCTCGTTTTTCCAGCCTATTTCTTGACTTTTAACTCTTTGTTAAAGTGAGATTCTGCTTCCAGGGTGGAGGGTGCACTATTGCAAGTTTTGGGGTTTTGTGCAGTTGTTTTCAGACACACATCTAGGGACCTGTAAGTTTTCAGTTCTTTCGAGGTGGTACAATCTAAGGAAGGGT
Organism: Notamacropus eugenii; assembly: GCF_028372415.1. Taxonomy (NCBI): domain Eukaryota; kingdom Metazoa; phylum Chordata; class Mammalia; order Diprotodontia; family Macropodidae; genus Notamacropus; species Notamacropus eugenii. The sequence continues at coordinate 147,676,574 of NC_092875.1, read as the reverse complement.
GCATTTACTACTTTCCTGACTTACGCTGTGTTATGTGAGTGACCTCTTTTCTGCCCTGGAACTGTGACAACAGTCCCTGTTTACTATAACTGCAAGTTCTGATGTGCTAGTGTTCTTCCTTGCCCTGGGATTGCTACCTAGGACTGCAATCTGGATCTGAGTATGAGCAAAACAAGAGTCCTGCCATCAGTGCCAGCAAAGAGACCCTTGTAACCTCCTTCTGATCAGTTGTTCAACCCCCTTACCACCTGTGGGTTGAGAGCTGCAGGAGCAGATGCTGCCACTGCCACTGCTGTTTCAGTGGCTCCCAAGTCCTGCTCCTGGTTTGCTGGGGCCTGGGTCTGTGCTGACATGGCCTGCACTGGACTGGACTCCACTCTCACTCAGGTGTGACAGACCTTTCTTGTCAACCTACTAAGTTGTCTTTGGCTGGAAAATTATTTCACCCTGTCCTTTCATGGGTTCTGTCATTTCAGGAATTGTTTTATGGTACTTCTAAAAGGTGTTCAGAGGGGTTTTGGGGAGAGCTCAGATGAGTTGCTGCCTCTTTGCCACTATCTTGGCTCTGCCCTCCACAGAAGGGACTTTCTAACAGTTAAGAGATATCCTATGTAAAGTTTTTTGCATAATTCATTCTAAGATTCTAAGTTACAGAGAAGATATCATTTACATTAATAAAGGAATGTCCTCATCAAGGGCTCCCTATATCAGTCAAGGCTAATAGCCAAAAAAAAAGTGCAAGGCCCCTTGGACACAAAGACACAAAATAGTACCTGCCTTCAAGTTGCTCACATTCTATAGAATGCCTACAAAGAGAGACATATACACATATGAATGTAATGGGGGATTGGTCACTGAACACAATGCTTAATACTATGCATAAGATGTTTGCCACTGATGCAATTTCCTTTACAAAAGAGACTGAGGATCCTACTTCCTGTAGAGTTGTAATGGTATATAATAAAAAGCATAGATCTTCTGTGACTGACTGATCTGCTAACGTGCTGAGAAGGATCCTTTTTAATTGCCTAATTCAGAAAGCACTAGTCAAGCAAAACCTCTGTCTCTTTTCTTAGTTTTGACTTTTCCTGTTTGATAGTATTTGGATTAGAGAAGAGAAACAATGCTACAAGGAAAGAGGCCTTTCCAGAGATTGCATGCAGGACACATTTTTAATTTTAAACTGTATTATGAATATTTTCTCCATCATTTTCTTAATCCTAGATAATCAAGAAAATAATAAATCCCTGATTTGTAACTTTTGCCAATTTCTAAAGTGTAAAATGCTTGCATCAAAAATTTAACAACTGGTTCTCTGCATAGGCAGGTATGACAGGTCATCCCTGTTGGGGCACACGGGTGGTTACTGAGGCAAAGACTCATCCAGCAGTGCTACCACATTAGGCTTTGAACTTGATGGGTCCAATGCTATGTAAATGCTATGTGTCAAGACCAAGTCCACTTCCACCCAAAAGACTGATGTGGTACAGGGGAGACTGTGCCCCTTGAGGTATTAAAGAAATTTTTGTATTTCTGTTCTTATAGTATCTTTGAAGTAAATATTCCTTTGTAAATGCCACTTGATGTTGTTTAAATGGAACTGGGAAACTAGTTGCTGGTTGCCTAGGGTGAGGAAATTATACTGGAATAGAGGGCGGAATCCGTGGTTTAGCAAAGACACTCATATTCCTCAGGGATACTTCCTAGAACTCTGAGAAGTAGATATAACTGGCCTGGCTTTGGAAGAGGAAGGCCAGGGAATACTTACTATAAGCAGGATCTCATCTGGGATAAAATTTTGGTCCTTTACATTTGTAGACACTTCTGGAGATATTCTTTACCCAGATCTCTCATTATAATACACCCTAGTTTGCTATACTAAAGAACTGGCAACTCTGTTTTAGGCTGTAATTGTATTGTCATTTTTGGGGTGTTTCCCTTACAAGTCAGTTCCTTTTGAGATATTTGTTGACTTTTGCAGTTGTTGATGTTAAATGTCTAAATACTGATATTTGTTGTATTACTGAATCCTGTGTAAGTAGTGATATTGAGGTGAATATGAATAGTTGAAAACTTAAATTACTTAAAATGATGGTACCTTGTTGAGAAATGTTTTTTTTTCTGTGTTTAAAGAGTATTAGATTCTTTTATTGTGAGATCTTTATGCACCGTTATTTTATAGCATCAGGTTTCCTTATTCAGCCTCACTCTAGTTATCAGCTCTTTCTGCTTAATTCCTTTTCCTTGCTTGCTACTTTCTCTGTGCTTACTTGTCCTGTTATTGGGTAAGTTTGAAATACTAGTAGGAGTGCCTTTTTAGTGACAGAGATCCCATAGGGGGAAATTTTGGGTATCTTCTGTAATAAGGACTCAGGAAAATTTCCTGGAACTCTAAGGGGATTTTTTCATCATAGGTAGAAAAATTTTGGGTTCTGTTCTGTGTAGAAAGGACCATTCAGAGAATTTTGTCCAGACACTAGATGAATGGTTTGTTCTGTGTACTAAGAGAATCATGGAAGGATGCCCGTGGCACCTGGGTTTTTGCCAGAGGTTAAGGGGCTGACTTCTAGTCAACCCCCAGGTCCCTAACCAATGTCCACACTTGCTCTGGGATTTTTGTTGAGACTCAGCTTTCCTTTGAAATGAAAAGCTTAGTTTTCTTTTCCGTTGGAATTAATGATTAGACCCACTCTGTGAATGCAGGTTCAAAACAGGGGGTGCACTAACGGAAAAGGGAGTGTCCAGTCCCTCAGGACCCAGAGCTACTTTGCAAGCACTAGGTCAAGTATTTGTCTTCTCTTCTGAGGATTAGGGAGAGAGTACCTTCTAGCTTGCCCCAGGTCCTAAATCCTAAGGAGACCACGTGATCTGAACAGCTCTATAGAAATTCTAAGATAAGAAGGTGATTATCTTTTTCTCTTTTATTGATTGAGGAAGGCTATTTTGAGCACCTTGAGAGTCACTTACTGAGTCATAAGTAGTAACTTTTTGTAAATTTTGTAAAATATTCTTTGTTGAAGCTGCATTACCTTGTATTTGGGGATAATTATAATTTTCATCTATATATTGGGATTGTACATGACCATGTTTCAACTGTTTTGAGACTCTTGTATGGCACGGGGGAAGCAAGTGAAAGGACATGAAAGCAAAGCTCATGCTTTTTAAGGAATCCCAGGATTACTCTGAATTGGGGACAAAGACAGTGTGTTCAAAACATACCCTGGCTGACTTGCTTGAGACAGCAAAATTTTCAAACAAGGGGGAACAGTGAAAAGAGGGACTGACCACTAAGCTTAGTTCTTGGAGCATGTGAGCATGCTGTGTGCCATTAACACAATTATTCTGCAGAAAGAGGCCAGGGAGCTTCCTTCCTTAAGAGTTTGGGTAACATGTAATAGAAGTGCCTCAGAGATTTACTCCAATCTCTAGCGGTACTTCCTAGACTCCTAGGGGTACTTCCTAGAATCCTAGGGGGATATCTAGAGGTCTGACTTTAGAATAGTTATCCCAGAGAATATTCATAACTATATGAAATATATAAAAAATTGATTTCTCCTATTCGTTTTAATTCTTCTATGCAACATGACTAATGTGAAAATGTATTTAACAAGAATGTATGTATAGAACCCATATAAGATTGCATGCTGTTTCAGAGAGGAAGGGGAAAGGGAGGGAGAGAAAATTTAAGACTTGTGGAAGTGATTGTTGAAAACTGAAAACAAATTTAAAATGTAAATATAAAAAAAGTTTACATGTAATTGACAAATATTTAATGAGATAAAACTATATTGGAAATACATATTATAATTAAAATTTATACAATCTAACTGGAGGAAGGGTGGAAAAGAAAGAGGCATTAGAAGCAGGAGATGGGGGCAGAAATGGCTTTGCGGAAGAGGTAGAATTTGAGCTACACCTTGAAACAAGGTGGAGGTGTAGAGTTGTAAAGTAGAAATAAGAACTTAGTATCTCTTTTTAAAAACAATCCATCCTTGTCCATACTAACATCCATTAGAAAGCAGGATCATTGATACCACATCATTGAAAACAGAAGTATTTGCTAAAAGATTGTCTTATAATACCTAATATGACTGGAGGGAGGCTACAGAAAGGCGCTGATGAGAAGGAAGGAATCCTCTCCAGAGGCGTTAATCAAATTTGCGGTACATGTTTCACATACATAACTTCAAACAGTGCAAATTCGGCTAGGTGGCCCTTGAGGGGATCCGTTATTTACATCACCTGGGACCGAGCTGGACGAGGTAAGAACTTAGGTGTTTTTATTACATAAGCAGAAAGGATCAGAGAGGGCTTGGAAACTGCAGTCAAGCCAAAGGCGGATCAATTTCATGAACATCTTTAAGTGCCTGCTGTATGCCGGGCGCCGCGCTAAGCGCTGGGTTACAGGTATTCAGCGTGTACACTCCTGGCGCTGGGGTCCAACAGGAACAAAGTACCCCCATTTCGTTGTGGAGGACTTTTGCTGGGTAGAGGGTAAATTAATTGGTGACCAGTTTTAAGGCTGCAGTGAGGTGACGAGCGCCGCTCCTGGCACGTAGTAGGCACTCGATGCTTACTGACTGTATACGTAAGTATAACACACAGCCAGCGGGGCAGGGCCATGACGGACAACCAGCCCAGTGACCGTACAAGCGAGTCCTTCGTCCCTGTGTCTCAGTGTCTGCATCCGTTGATGACCATCCCTTCCAGCCAGCACTTCCCTCGTCTCCCAGGAGGAGAGGCGAGTTCAGGGCACGGCTTCTTGATGACGGAAATGCCCCGTTCGGGAGGTGGGGGGGGCGGGCGCCCCTCCCCCTCGCCTGTGCTGGGGCTCCAGGAGCGAACACTGCGGGGCTTCGACGGCCGTTAGCGGTGCCACTGGGCAGGCGCAGCCTCCCAGAACGCGCTCCCCCTCCCCCCTCCCACGAAAGGGGCTCGGGGAAGGTGGCCCGCAGAGGGGGTAGGCCAGGAGCAAGCCTCCAAAGGAGCGCAAGAGTCACTTTCATAACAGCCCTCCGGGCAGACAAGACATCCGCTGATTGACCGGCCGAATCCCATCAGGCTGCCCTGCCCTTCTCCTGCGTCCCTTTGCCCCGCCCCGTTCCCCCTTCCCCACCTTTCCCCCCCTCCCACTCACTCCCCGCCCCCTCTTTCTCCCGAAGCCCCGCCCTTCCCTTGGCCGCAGGCGCAGATCTGTGCAACGCGCGGGCGGGGCGGCGGCGTCGGCCGGCGCGGAGGGGTCAGCTGACTTGCTCGGGCTTGGCACGTGACTCGCGTCGGTCGGTGCTAGGGCTGAGGGAGCCCGAGAGCGGGGAGATGGAGAGCTGAGCTGCCGAGTCCTCCCGGGTTTCCCTCCTCCGTCTTCTCCTTTTTTTCTTGCCAGCGCCTCTGGTGAGTGATGGGCGCCCCAGCGAGCGGGGAGGCCCGGAGCGGAACGGCGCGGGGCCGTGTGGGGTTGGTCGCTTCCTTCGGCTGTCAGGCAGGGAAGACACGGCGGCGACCCCGGCCGCTTGGTTCTTCCTCGCTCGCAGCCCCGCGGACCAACCGCCCTGGGGCCGTGTGTCGTCTGCGGTCCGCCTGCCTGCGTCCCGGGCTGACCTGGGCCCAGCCTTCCTCCCATGCCTGCGGTCTGCTGCGGTGTGTGGTGAAGATGGGGTGCGGGATGGGGGGGGCTGGAAGGCGGGCCTTACGCCGGGTCGCTGTGGGCGCAGTGGAGGCGGGGGAGCGGCAGAGGTCGCTGGGGTCCTCGGAGGATTACAAGGTCGTGAGTTCGGTCCCCGCAGGCTCAAAGCCCCTCGGTTTGGGACTAGGGGTGCTGGGACACAGGTGAGCCCAGGATCGTGGGGGTAGGGAAATCAGAGGCCCCTTCACTGGGACCAAGGCCGGGCCATATTGTCCCGTAACTTCGTTTTATTCTACCTCCGGAATGTTCCTCTCATCGATCTTTTTCATTTCCTTGCCTTTTCCTTAGTCCTTGCCCCGTACCTGGAATCCTCGTCCTTCTCACCTCTTCTTCCTGGCTCCTCTGGCTTTCTTCAAGATTCAGCTCAAATCCCACTGTATATATATATCTTGTATGTGCAGTTTTTGGTGTAGAATATCCCCTATTGGGATGTTAGCCCTTTGAGGGTGACAGGAGCAGGTTTTTGCCTTGCTTTGTATCCCAGCCCTTGGGACCTAGTAAATGCTTAATAAATGATTCTTAACTAACTACTATTATCACCTTTGTTCAGATCATCTTTACCTGTCCTTAGAGTATTGGAGTAGAGTAACATTTTAACCGGTCTTCCTACCTCCAATCTCGTCTAGTGAATAGACCATTGTCAGAATGATTAATGTAAAGCTCTAATCTCATTCACGAAGCGACTATTAAGTAATATGCCTGCCCAGGAGCTTATTTTCTGTGCAGAAAAGTATCTAGTGGCTCTCAGTACGTTTTCAGATGAAGTCCAAATGGTAATTTGGAGGCAGCTAAGTGGTACAGTAGATAGAACATGGGGCCTGGAGTCAAGAAGACCTCAGTTCAAATCCAGTCTCAGACACTATAGCTGTGTGACCCTGGGCAAGTCACTTAACTTCTTTTTGCCTTAGTTTCCTCAACTGTAAAATGGGGACAGTAATAGATCCTAGCTAACAGGAATGTTGTGAGGATCAAATGAGATAATATTTGTAAAGTGTTTATAAGGCACAGTGCCTGGCACATAGAAGGCTATATAAATTGATATTCCCTCCCCTTCCTCTAATTAAAGGCATTCAGCAATCTGGCCTGAACCAGCTTTATCTCTCATTATCCACATTCGCATAATCTATGCTCTTGCCAAACTGACCTACTAAACTATTCCCTGATATTCCTGGGTCCAAGTCTTTTCTTGTCTCTGCTTTCACCAGATTCTCTATTCAAATTCTTCATGTAAACTGTGCGTATATACTGTGGATGTAAAGATGGAAGTTCTTAATTCCTTAGAAGGTACAAGTGGCATACAAATAAAGAATGTTAAATTTGGAGTTGAAAGGACTGATTTCAAATCCTAGTTCTGTTACTTAATGCAATGTACATGTCACTTAACCCCTCTTCTCCTCAATTTCCTCATTTCTGCAGTGACTTGGTTAGATTAGAAATTCCTTCCAACGCTAAATTCTAGTGCTATGTGACTAAATGTTCTAAGAATGGCTTCCTTTGGGGATTTTCTATGTTAGAAGCTCATGAACCTAGAGGACAAATCTTCAAGTTAAGTCAACTGGTATTTAGCTCCCATCCCTCTTTCTGAAGTCCAGTCCTATGCTTGACCTTTTACCTAGCGAAGTGCTATTCATAGATCTTGGTTCTTAAATATGTCTTGAATTGAGAAACATTGAGTTGTATCTTATATTGATTTGTAAGGGGAGAGAATTTTAAACTGAATTCTCATTTTGGGGGGGCAGGAAAATAAAGGTCATAGTGACTTTAGCTCTCTCTTTTCTACATATTTAGCTACCATTCAAGCAGCCCTTGAATTCTGATGGAGTGGTGGTGGGGCACTCCTAAAGGTGCATGGTAGGAATGTTACGGACGGAGAATTGGTTGAAAGACATTTCTGCCAAGATTTGCCTTGCATCTCTTAACTTATTAATTTTTTGTCACAGGAACTATTTCAGAAGTTGTGGAAATAGAGAGCCAGAAAACAAGTTTTTCAGGCATATGACTAAAATAATACTTGTGATAAGAGTTGGTATGAGAGACTGACAGTTGTCCAAAACGCTTATCCTTCCTAAGTATTGGTTAGGGAAGCAGGAGAGAAAATAGTGTTAATGCTTTTTATTGATAACAGATACTAAATTTTTAGACAACTTACATGCTTTTCACATCTCTCATTTCATTTGCTTGTAATTACAACTTCCCATAAATTGGGTAGTAGCAGATGTAATGCAATTTATATTTGGGAAAATAAATATATAAAGGAAAATTGATTTATGTAAGAGTGAGATTAGAATTTAGGTCTCATAACACTTGCTGCTGTCCCACATGTGATACTATTATATATTCCTGGAGAGCAGGGGTTCTTAACATTTTGTGTATCATGAACCCTTTTGACAGTCTAATGAAACTTATGAACTTTTTCTCAGAATAGTGTTTGCTTCCTATATTCCTAATTGAATAAATGCTAAATTTCACTTAGAGGCTAGCGAAAATAAAGATGTATTTTTTTCCTTCATCCAAGTTCATGGACTACTTCAGAGGTCTTAAATGATACTCTGAAGGCTTATGGATATTAAGTTAAGAACCCCTGCTGTAGTGTAGGCTGTTGTAGTTTATTTAAAAAAAAAAATCTATATACACACACATATTTATATACACGTGTGTGTGTGTGTGTGTGTGTGTGTGTGTATGTAAAAGCATCTTAAGACACTAAGGCCCAAATCATTTTTTTCTTGGGGAAATAGCATAATATAGTAGGAAAAAACCACTGAATTTGTAGTAAAAGGACATAGATTTGAGTCCTGTTTCTACTTTGTGCTCTGGGACCTTGGACAAGCTGGTTCTTTGAGCATCAGTTTCTTCATTTAATTATTATAATAATACATGTACTATGTACCTCTAGAAGTAGGAAAGTGCTTTGTATGTCTTTATCAGCACTATGTAAATGGAATTATTGTTGTAATATTTGATTCTGGGCTTTAAAAGGAGGCAAGTGAACATCTGAAGCTGGGCAGCACCTGAGAGTTGCTGAGGGACTGCTTTTAAAGGCATTTTTTCCTAGGCGTAGGTAAAGTGGGTCCAGTCAGTACCCAGAACATTTGGAGCAAGTGCCAGGAAACTGATAGTCTAAAAGCTGTTGGAAAGTGGCTGTTCATCACAGCCCTTAGGCATCTAGGGTGTCTATATTGAGCATTGGGCTTAAGATTGTATATCAAAGATCTTTTTCTCTTTAGTATATCATGGGAGCACAATATAAATAAAATCCACAGCGAAAATACTAAAGGTCTGACTAATGATGCTATAAATTCTGTGTGAGATAGGTGGTTAGTATAATATTGTACTTCCGAACACTGAGTGGAACACTTTGGGTTTTATGAATTTTCCAGTATAGTGGGAATAAATATATTCATTTTTAATAATGGCTTTTGAAATCCTGAAGCTAAATATTAGAATTTTACTAATCTTAAATGAATCTTTGCAATATAATGCTGGTCCTATTTTAGATTTAGAATTTTTCCCTTGTCTTTTTATAGACCTGAATAATTATCAGCATTTTTAATCAAAACCTGAGCCACTATAAAACTTACATATCATCACTGTTTTCAAGATTTCTGACAAACATGTATTATTATATTCTGGGCAAGCTAGTAGTGACTGTCAACAAGGGCTAGTTTAAAATTTCTGATTGGCAAAAGTGACCTGGGAACTGATCATTTCAAGTTCTGTTTTATAAAATTAAACATACTTTTTTAAAAATTGGGTTTCTCTTTCAGTGAATCCTGTGTTATTTGTTCCATCAGTATGATTAGTTGCTGAAACCAATCCTTATGTCTCTTATTAGAGATTGTGAATATGTGAAGTAACATTGGAAGTAGAAATGTCACGTGGATAAAAAAAAACAATGCTCCACCTTCAGAGGTGTTTTAAATAAAATGATGTCTGGCAAGTGATTTAAAAAATACTGACTCAGTAACTTGCAATTTGCCTTTGTGGTGGAGCTGACAATTAAGGGTAATATTTTTGCCGTGGGTCTTGCAAAAAAAGAGAAAAAAAGTTCTGAGTTTGCAGAATTTAATGCCCTATTTTCTAGGGTCACAGTTTTGCACCTATGTTTTTTAAAAATATGAAATCACAAAATATTATTGAAGGACCTTGGATCACATATTACAGTAATCTGAAAATGTACGTAATTTCTGAAGCATAGGCATCCTTCACCCTAAATCAGATTATATGCAGAATTTCAGTTTTACCCAAGTGATAGAATAGAGAATAAATTCATTTTTCATAGGCTTTAAAATTTTTTGGTTTTTTATTGTCACTTTTGTTTTTATATAATCTTTATTTCCAAGTATGTCCTTCTCCCTTTTCCTACCCATGGAACCATCTGTTTTAACAGAAAAAAAGCAGTTCACCAAAATTAAGTCAGATATCAACCAGATTTTTAACTTGAACAATTTTGAACTAGAATATCCTGTGATGATGACAACACTTAACTGATGAAGGATGTTATTGCAGTGCCATTCTGCTTGACATTATAAATTCCCAAAGATGTAGTAGTAACTAAGGAGCAGCAGATCTGAGTCCAGAGACTCTCTAGGCAAGAGAAAAATTGTTGATGTCCAGGAATATCCTTTGGCAGAGGGAAAACCAGGATTTAGCAGAGTGCTGACTGTGTAGGAAAAGAAGGAAAATTAGGCTGCTGGGTTAAGTTTGCAGTTCCTGGCAGTGGAATAGCATTCCATGCAACTTCACCAAAAATTTTCATTTGTTTTGTTAGGGAATTTTTTCCCCCTGTAAGAACACATGGAAACTCCTGTCCCCTTTTAATAATGGAAGTCAAGGGGGAATTACATTTCAGAAATTCACATTAAAACTACTGGGTGGTTGGGGGGGGGGGATGATTATATGAATAAAGTATATTTGCCAAGTATAGAGTAGAATTTTTCTTTAACATGAAATAGTTATTTATAAAGTAAAAATTTATTTATGAAGTGATTTATTTGTGAAGTCATTTATAAAATGAAAGTCAGCAAGTTTTTAATGAACCTACATAACACGTTAAAATATTAAACTTGAAACCAAGAGGAATATATAAGAAACATCTTGATTTGTAAAATGTATATATTTTAATGAGTAACCTGAAAAATTTCATTATGTGAATTTCTGAAATCATTACTTGAGAAAATAGATGAAGTCATTATCCAAGTCATCAGAAGTGTCAAACAAATTAATGGTTTATGAGCAAGGACAAAAAAAAAATAGATTAAGAGATTTCTCACAAAGAATGGTATCTATGAAGAATCAAGTAATAAAAGCATATATTTGATCTTTATACATTGCCATATTTTGTAGCAGTCACTCCAGTAGCATGCCTTCTTCATTCTTTAGTTATGATAAATGATTCATAATAAGCTATACTGTTACAGTTGTGTCTTGTGCCACAACTGGAAAGCAGTGTGTTATTATTTCATTTACAGTTTGAGGTCATGCTGCTTCTACTTCATTTTGTCTTGTTTTGATAAGATCTTAATAATCTGTTCGCTGACTTGGTATTAGAAAAGCATGAAGAGAAGCTACGTGTGCACAGGCAATTTTTAAAAAATGTAGACACTGCTTTCCCCACCCCAGTTATCTAAGCTGAAAATTGGCTTGCATTTCAAGTCTGATGAAAGCATTAAAATTAGTGATATTTTGAGTTGCTGGTTTCAGTAGGAGGAGGGGTTGTTTGAAACCTTTGTGAATGTTCTAGGGCAGGGGTCAGCAAACTGCAGATGCAGCCTGTTTTTGTACAGCTTTTGAGCAAAGAATGATTTTTGCATCTTAAAATAAAGTTTCATAATTATGCAAAACATTTTGAAATAAAGTTTTTATTTAAAAATGTAAAAACCCTTTTTAGCTCATGGGTCATACAAAAACAAGTGGCAAGCCAGAGTTTTGCTGACCTCTGTTCTGGAGTCTATTTTCCTGAAATTACCTTGCATTTATTTTGTTTGTATCTTGTGTACATATGTGTACATGCTATCTCACCTGTCTTGCTTCCCCTTAGAATGTAAACTCTTTGAGGACAGGAGCTATTTCAATTTTTGTCCTGTGGCCCCTAGTGCAATGTCTGCCATATGTTAAGCATTTAATAAACAGTTCTTGACTCCTTGGAGATGTTAAACAATTGTGAATGTACATAATAAATAGCTTGTATAAGGTGCTTTATTCACATTTGTGAAATAGCATCAAATGGTGGAGAAAGCACTGGACTTGGAAGTAGGGGAAATTTAGATTTCACTCTTGCATCTGATACTCTTTGTATGGCCCTTGGTAAACCAATTAATTTCTCTGAGCCTCAGTTTCCCTATCTATAAAATAGGAATAATATATAGGAACTACCCCCACAGGGTTGTTATGAGAATCAAATGAAATGTATTTCATGCACTTGGTAAACATTAAAGTACTGTGTAAATATGAGCCATTGTCACTCTCTTTTGAATTGCAGCAACCCTCTTTGGTAAGTAGTGCAGGTATTATTATTCTTATTTTATAGAAGAAGAAATTTGAGGCTTAGAGAGATTGTGACTTGTTCAAGGTCAGTGATAACAGTGGGACTCAAATCCAGATAACTAGGTAACAGTCCTCTTTTCACCATATCATATTGCTGCCTGCAGTACTTATAGGAATGTGTTAGTTTTTAGTCCTTAACTAGTGAAATAGAGCACAGTGCTCCATTTCAGTTAACTTACCAATTCTGAGAAGAAAAAAGAAAGAATCAGCCTTTTGGGAATCTCATATGTGGAACCAGAAAAGGCACATGGGAGCAGTTCATTTGATTTAGTTGTCTTGTGTGAGTATCGTAAGGCAAGAGCAGAAATGCCAGAGTTGGGAAAGTTCTAAAGGAAGCCAGGCTGAGAAGGGAGGAAGCCTTCACTAGTGAAGGATGAATAGAATTAATCAAGGAAAGCTTTTTGGAAGGGGTGCTACATGAGTTAATTTAAAACAGAAGGAAGCTTGCTTATAGTGAGAGACTAGGCAAAATATTAGGCACAGGAGATCCAGGACTGTCAGAATAAAGAAATGTTGACTAAAACAGCCTAGGAAGGAAGTACAGAGTGAATAGATCTGGCCAAGGGATTGGATAGCGGAGGCAATAAGGCCTGACAGGCTGATTTTGTTCCTAGGTTTGTAGATTTTTGTGTATGTGCGGGCGCGCGTGTGTGCGTGTTCTTCATTCCCAAAAAAGACCATGCCATCAGAGAAATGATGACTTGACTTGCACTTGACTTTGTTTTTTGGGTGAGGGAGGACTGCGCAGGTCACCAGCCTCACTTCTCCTCCAGCGCCATCTGAATCCAGTGACCAGATATTTATCAGGATGACTGGAGATGACCCAGGATGTGGCCATTGGGGTTAAGTGACTTGCCCAATGTCACACATCTAGTGACTGAGGTGAGATTTGAACTCAAGTCCTCCTGACTCCTGCACTGGTGCTCTATCCACTGCACCACCTAGAGATTTAGAGCTGTAAGGGATCTTAGAACCTATTCAATCTAACCCCCTGATTCTATAGATGTGAAAACTGGGGCTCAGAAAAGTTATGTGACTTGTTCCAAATCACACAGGTGATAGAGTCAAGATCTGTATCCATATCTTCTAACTCTGAAGCCAGAGAGTACTCTTTCTGCTGTAACACCTAGCCTCTCAGCAAGAAGGAAGCAAAACTGTAATGATAACTGTAATGACATTTATATAGCATTTCCAAATGTTTTACACGTGCTATCTCATATGATTCTTTCAATAACCATTTGAGGTAAGTAATATAGGAAACTGAAGCTCAGAAAATGTGTGACTGAGCATTCATGGATGTTAAAAGGCATGCAAGCTTTCAGGGGAATTAGGTTCTTTATGATCCAGGCTTTTAGAGAAGTACAACTGTGTGGTTTCCAACCTCTCTCCTGCATTTCCCTCTTTGGAAAGAAATAGTTAAAATATCTGTGTGAAAGAATAGTAATTATCTGAGTAAATAAAGCATATTTGTTTGACATTGAATAAGATATTTTTTGACTCCAAAGTAATTTTAGCTTAGTGCTCTCATAAATTCACCTGTCATTCTTGTTTGGCATTTGTTATTCACTGTTCTGCTTTCCTAGAAATCATGTAGTTATACTGTGTTAATTTCCTGGGAAAAGCAGAATTATTAACCTTCATTTCTTGGGTCCTGTGTTTGGTCTTTTATGTCTTACCAGTATTGGTTGATTTGCTAGCTGGTGAAAGTACAGCTATTTTTGAGGATTTGCAAACAAATGTAGAAGGCATGAAAATGAATGAGTGGCTACAGTTTAGGAAAATGTTATTTTTAAAGTACACATACTAATGAAGGTCTTAACATAGTCAATATTGGATCTCTTTTGCAGAACTAACAGTGCCATTTGGTTTTTGGTAATCATAAAATTAAATAAGTCATTTAAGCATATTAGTGAAAGGTGATACTAGTTTCTTGTAGAAATGGAATTGCCTTGGAGCCACACAAATACCTTGCCTAATACATTCATTTGATTATTATTACAAGTCTTGACATTTACTATTGTCCTTTCACAACTATTAGATATATAATATTAGGATGAGGTGCCTCTAGTTGAATAATTGCTTTATAATAGCTTTATGCTTCAAATAAACAGATTTTTGTGTAGATGAGGTAAAGTAAGAAATTTGCATGGACTTCAGTACCTAATTGACAATCTTTATCTCCAATTCAATTCCTGCCTTTTTGTTGGAAACATTGATGTCCACTTAGATATTCTAACTTCTCAGTTCTTCCTTGTCTTCATTTCATGTGACCTACTCCTCCATTTCAGTTTAACTCAAAGCCATGATCATGGTCTTCATCTCACCATCACTTATGAGTTTTTTACCTCAGTCATTGAAAACTCTGAAATCTCAATTGCCTGTTATCATTCTGCCTCTCTCTGTGTCTTAACCTTCTGAAACCCATTCTTTTTTTTAATCTAAAAATTTTAAACAAAAAAAATCTACTTTCTTTCCCCCCAAGAGGGAAAGCAAGAAAAACAAAACCCCTGCCAGAAACTTAGATAGCAAAACAAATTCTTACATTGACCAATTTTGGAAAAAAAGACATCGGTCTGCGCTCTGATTCCTTCACCTCTCTTTTAGGAGGTGCCACTAGCATGTTTCATTATGAGGCTTCTGGACTGGTGTTTTAAATCTGTTCTTTGTCTTCACTGAGACTTCTGACCTCTTGGTCCCTCAGTATTCTTGTAGGCTGTGACCCTGCTAAAATCACTTTCTTTCCTTTCCAATCTTGACCCTATAGTTAATCAGTTGTACTCTGTCTTTTCAATGCTCATATCTCGCCAAACCTGGACCCCTGGGTTACTTTTCCTCCATCACCACACCCTCCTACTCTTGTCTGCTGAATAAACCTGGAAAAAACATGTAACTTAGCCAACTGGTCTACTACAGATTTATTTTCTAAACTTAACTGAGCCCTCACTGCAGCAAGATAAACCTTTTACTCGTTCTCTATATTATTTTCCACAGAGTCTGTTCTAAGCCTTCTCTTTCTTCCTTAAACCTCTCACATTATTGCCTCCTCCATTCTTTGAATTGAGGACCTCACATCATACTTATCAAGAAAATAGAGACCATTTGCTGTGAACTCTCTCTTCTGCCCTTTTCCTCTTTTCAGAACCCCTTTTTGTCATCCCTTATTTTCTATACTAGTCTTGAATAAAAGGATAACCCTAAATGCTAAGACCAGCTTCTCTCTATGCATTTGATTCCATCTCCCAGTTTTTCCAGCAGATTACTTCTGCCGTCTTACACACACTCCCCTATCCCCACCATATTTATCTTTTCCTTAAACACTTGTTCCTTCCCCACTGCTACCATCAGACCAACATCTCCCCAATCCTGAAAAAGAAAAACCATCACTAGATAAATCCTACCACTCCTTTCACACTATTGCCCTGTATCTTCCTTTTCACAGCTAAACTAGAAAAAGCAGTTTATACCTAGTGTCTGTGCTTCTTCTTTCACTCTTTATCTAAAGCCTTTGCCATCTGGATTCTGACCTCATTACTGAAATGAAACTGCTCTCTTAATTGCCAAATCTGATAGCTTTCTTCACTCCTCATTCCTCCCAACCTCTTTGTAGCATTTGACACTGTTGACAACAGTCTTTTCCTTGGTGCTCTTTTCTCTCTAGGTTTTCATGATAATACTCTCTTTTGGTTCTCCTCCTACTTATCTGGCTTTTCCTTCTCAATCTTCTTTGATTTCATTATTCATATTGCACTCCTGACACTAGGTATTCTCTAGGACTATCCTAGACCTTTTTTTCTCCCTCCCTAACTTGGTGACTGTGTCAGTTCTCGTGGGTTTAATTGTTAGCCCTATGCAGATGCCTCTCAAATCTATGTATCTAGGCCTAGTCTCTCTGCTGAGCTGCCCATTGGATATCTAAAACTGACTGATCCTTCAGCTTCTCAAACTTAGCATGTCCAAAATAGAATGCTTCCTTTTTCTTTCCCCTCAAATTCACTCTCCTCCACCCCAAACCTCTTTATATTAATAGTGGGCACCACTACCCTTTCAGGTACCTAGGTTTGCAACCTAATTTTTTTTTTTTTTGACTCCACAATTTTCTTTCACATAACCAATTAATTGCCAGATCTTGTTGATTTTATCCTCACAACACAACACCTCTCACCCTTTTCTTCTTCTCTCTACTCACATAGCTACCCTTGGTTCAGGAACTTAGCACCTCTTGCCTGGATTATTATTGCACTAGCCTCCTAATTGCACTCCCTGCCTCAAATCTCCCGTTATCAATACGTTCTTCACCCTCTGCTAAAGGGATTTTCTTAAAGTACAATTCTGAACATAACATTTCCCCTACTCATTAAGCTGCAATAGTTTTTTCTTCCCTCCAGGATCAAATAAAATCTCCTCCTCTTAGCTTTTAATGCCCTTTACAACCTTGCCCCAACTCTATCTTTTTAACATTATTACACATTATTCCCCTTTCTGCCTTGGCCATGTCAAACTGTTCTTTATACGTGACGTTCCATTTCCCATCTCCTAGACTTTATTCTAGCCAGCCCTCCTGCCTGAATTGCAGTCCCATATTACCTCTGCCTGTTTGTAATCTGTTATTTTCTTTAAACTACCCAGGTGCCACTTCAGTGGGAGGCCTCTCCTCATTCCTTCTAGCTGTTAATGTCCTCATAAATTTACCTTTAAAAATAGTTTGTATATACTTATTTATGTATGTATTGTCCCTTCTAATAGAAAGTGCACTCCTTCAGGGTAGAAACTATTTCATTTATGTCTCCAGTACCTGGCTTACAGGAAACATTTAAAAGCTTAGTGATTTTGAAGTTTTTGTTTCTTCCACTTCTTAGCCATATGGCTGTCACTAAACTTTTCTGAGTCTAAATTTTTTAGTGGAAAGAGATAATGATGTCATAGCTTATATTTTCCTTTCCATCATATTTTTTGTCTGCAAAGCAACTTACGAAGTAGATTAGGTAATCCTAATGGGACAGGTTTCCAAAGTAAACCAACAATTTGTACAGTCTGATAGCTTTGCCTGGGTGTATACTTATTTGTTTGATCACTTCTTCTCAACTTATTAACATCTCGCCTTAGCTTTGATTACTACTTACTTTTTAAACTCACTCTGAATAGTTAGTCAGACCTTTTCTGATATATATCTAGTATGTGGATCTCACACTATTTCACAGCACTGCCCCTTTAAGAAGCTGTAGAGGGTGGCACATGTATACTAAAATAAAGTTTCATCAGAGAACTATCAGTTAATGATAGTGGTTCTTTTGACTTGTTCTCAGTATCCAATTCTCTCGGTATCTTAACTCTTCTGAATCTGTATTGAACTTTGTATAAAAACATTCAGCCTACATGTTGAACCTCTGGTGCTTTTTGTTTTCAACAGAAGCTTAGATAATATTCTCACTCCTCAGTTTAATTTAACACACATTTAAGTGCCTCCTGTGTATATTCAAAGACACGACAGAAATAGGCCTGACCTTCAGGATTTTGTATCTTAGATAGGACAAGATGGAAGGAAGATACATTGCATACACAAATGAGTAAATTCAAAATAATTTTGAGAAGGAGATTGTGCTAGTAACTGGGGAGTGGAGTGCCCCCTTTCTTTGCATTGAGGGAGAAAGTGTCAGATTCTTTGACAGAGAGTGGTGAGAAAGGAGTGCATTTTAGAAATTTGGGGCCACTTGTGAAAAAGTGTGGAGGTGGAATATTTGGAGTGTCATATACAGGGAACAACTAGCAGACCAGGTAGAACTGGAATGGAGAAGGCATGGAGGAAAGAAATGAGACTGGAATTGGAGGAGCAAGAGGGTAGAGCACTTCAGTTGCCAAGTAAGGATTTTGTGTTGAAGATATTTGAGCTGCAGAGATAGAGGATGTGGTTGGACCTGTGCTTTAGGAATTTGCAGAAGTGTTGAGGATGAATTGGAAAGGAGAAGGACTGAAGGCAGGGAGACTAACTTAAAGTGAAAACTATTTTTTAATAGTCCAGGTTAAGGTAATGAGTCCCCAAATTGAGGGAAAAGAAAGAGTCAACTCCCAAATTGCCAACTTGGGTTATTGGAAGAGTGTTGATACCATTAACAGACGTGGGAAGGTTTGGAGAGACGCTTGATTGAGGGGGAATGGGGGCAGAATATTATAAGTTCTGTTTTGGACATGTTAGTCATCTGTAAACATTAAAGCACCTACTGTGTGCCAGCTACTGTGCTAAGTTCCAGGAATAAAAAAGAAAGGGCTAAAAAACCTCTGATCTCAAGGAGCTCACTGTTTAAGGCAAGACAACATGCAAATAAATAAAGGCATTCACCTTGGAGATATTGTGGGCTAGGTTCCAGACTACTACTATAAAGCAAATAATGCAATAAAGTGAGTCACCTGAATTTTTTGGTTTCCCAGTGTATGTAACAAGTTTACACTATATTGTAGTTTATTCAGTGTGCAATAGTAGTATGTAAAAAAAGTACATACCTTAATTAAAAATACTTTATTACTAAAAAAAGTTAACTATCATCTGAGCTTTCAGTGAGTCATGATCATTTTGTTGGTGGAGGGTCTTGCCTTGATGGTAATGTCTGCTGACTGATCAAGGTGGTGGTTGTGAAGGTTGGGGTGGCTGTGGCAAATTCTTAAAATAAGACAGCAGTGAAGTTTGTTGCATTGATTGACTCTTTCACTTGAATACTGAGAAGCCATTGTTGGCTTAATAATTGGCCTGATTTCAATATTGTTACCTTCAGGGAATAGGGAGGCCAGAGGAGAGGGTGAGATGCAGGGAATCATCAGAGGAGCTGTCAGAACACACATCGTCTATCAGTTGATGGTATTTTAGTTGGGAACTTAAAGGAAGCCAGGAAGTGGCAGTGAAGAGAATCCCAGGCGTAGGGGGATAGCCATGAACATTCTGGGAGCTGGGAGATTGATTGTCTTGTTGGAGGTAGAGCAAGGAAGCCAATTGTTAGTAGATCACAGAGTACATGGAAGGGAATAAGGTATAATAAGACTGGAGAGGTAGGAATGAGAGTTTAGGAAGGAGTTTGAATGTCAAATTGAGGATTTTAGAGATAATTGGGGTCCACTGAGTTGATTGAAATGTTGGGGTGGGATGTGTGCCATGTTTAGATCTGCACTTTATAGGAAGAGCAATTTGACAACCAAGTGGAAGATGGCTTGGATTGGAGAGAGACTAGGCAGGGACATCAAACAGGATGCTATCCAGTAGTCCAGAGTAAGGTGATGAGGGCTTTGACTCTTGGTGATAGTATTAGAGGATAGACGTAGGTGTATAGGAGAGATGTTGCAGAGGTGGAATCAATAGGACTTAATAACAGATTGGATATGAAGGGTGAGAGTGAGGCATGGAGGATGACACCTAAGTTGCAGGCCTAGAAGAATGGTGGTGCTTTGATAGTATGGGAGAGTTTAGAAGAGGGGAGAGTTTGGGAGGAAAGATAATGAGTTTTGTTTTTGACATGTTGACATGTCAAACATGTTTTTGACATGTTGAATTCAAGATATCAATGGGACATTTAGTTCAAAATGCCTTATAGGCTGTTGACAATGTGAAATTGGAGGTCAAAGGTTGGATGAGTAGACTTGAACATCATTTACCTAGATATTATGATTGAATCTATGAGAGCTGACAAGATCAAGTGAAATAGTATAGCGGAGGAAAAAAAGAGGGTCTGAGACCCAGCCTTGGGTTAGAAGATCTAGCAGAGGTGACTGAGACAGTCAAAGGCAAGAGGAAGACCAGGAGAGAGCAGTGTTGTGAAAACCTAGTGAGATGAGAAAATCAAGAAGAGCATGATCATGGAGAAGAGGTGATTGACAAAAGACTTTGAAAACTTATCCTTCTGAAATCTCATTTCTGATCTCTGTTCCCAAGCCTTTAATTATCTCTGGGCATATCATTCTTTGATCTGAAATCCAAACCTAACCTCTTGTTTGACCTCCAGTCTTGCATCACCAGCTGCCTTTTGGACATTTCAAATTGACTGTCCCATAGACATCTCAAACTTAATATGTTACTGTCCATCTTTTTTTCCCAAGCCTTCCCCTCTTCACTGATTCTCTTCTTTTTCTCAGAGGCTTAATCCTTCTCATAGTTTCTTGCCTCCTCCAAGGACCTTGTGTGAGCATTAATCTTCGTTTTCTCATGTATCTTCTCTTCTCTCTTATTTCATTCTGTTTATGAGTATGTTCAAGTCTCTTAAGTATATTTAAAAAAAAAAACAACTTTGATAGGGTCATAGATCTTGAGTTGGCCTCAAGATCATCTAGTCCAACTCCCTCATTTTAATGATAAGGGAATCCAGTCCAGTAGCAGTCATCAGAGGCAGTATTTGATCCCAAGTTCTCTTACTCAACAGCTAGTACTCTTGCTATGTACCACTGTTCTGATTGGTGATTTGCTTTACTTGTCCACTACTTCTGGTGTCAGCGTCAGCTCTGATTCACTTCACTCCCCAGACACATCCTCATTGGATACCATGCCACTTCTTTATACTCCTCCCTCCCCCCAATTTAAGGACTTTATTTTGCTTCCAAAACTTGTTGCTTGAAACATCATTGATAGTGTTTGTATAAAGTATACTCTGTATATAAACTTGTTAATATTTATTTTATTTGCAAGAATGACTCACCTTTAGCAACAGACAGAGCTACAAACACAAACTTATAGCATGGCAACAGTTAAAATTACAAGCAAGATGAACTGATTAGTTGACTGCTTCCCTTCTGTGTTCTCCATAGTATTCAGTTGGATGTGTTGGTGGAGCTTTTACTCTTTCCATTTATGATATATAGTAGTTTTCTGGTGTGCCTACTTCATTCTGTATCAGTTTATATGAATAAATCTTGTGTTTTTCTGAATTCTTTATATTTATAATTTTTATGACAGAATAATATTCCTTCAGTTAATGGATACTTTTTCACCCAGTTCTTTAATACCACAAATTGTTCCTATGCATATGTTAGTATATATATGGGACTGTTTTCTCTTTGATGGGTTATATACCAACCAGTAAGGTCTCTGAGTCAAAGGGCATGTACATTTTGGTTACATTTTTGAGATAATTCTAAATTCCTTTTCAGGAAGGTTATAATTCACAGCTTCACCAACATCTTATTAGTGTTCTGGTCTTCCCACAGCTCTAACAATAATGACTATTTTCTTTTGTCATCTTGTTTAATATGCTTTGTGTGAAGTGAAACCTCAGAGTTGTTTTGCTTTTCATTTCTGTTATCTTTGGAATAATACAAAATCAAGTAGTACTAAATAGTAGCAAGTGATAGTTTGCATTCCTCTTAAGAACTTTTTGTTCATATTCTTGGACAGTTTGTTCATTGGGAAATGGCTCTTGGTCTTATATGTTGCTGCTAGTTCCCTATATATCTTGATATCAGACCTTTAGAGATATCTGAAACAAAAAAAAATTCCCAACTATTTCCCTCTGTTTACATTGATTTTCTTAGTACAAAAGCTTTTCCAATTCAATAAATCAACATGACTTATTTCACTGTCACCAGTATTCCTCATCTGGTCTAGATTCTCTTGTAGGATTCATAGTAATATGTTGTTGGAGCTGTGAATTGGTCTGTCCTTTCTGGAAAACTATTTGGAATTAAACAACTATAGTGACTAAAATGGCCATTTCTTTTGACTCAGAGATCCCATAGCTAAGC
Organism: Notamacropus eugenii; assembly: GCF_028372415.1. Lineage (NCBI taxonomy): Eukaryota > Metazoa > Chordata > Mammalia > Diprotodontia > Macropodidae > Notamacropus > Notamacropus eugenii. Next base: position 147,654,634 of record NC_092875.1, on the reverse strand, counting down.
ATTCACTTCAAGGGAAGTCAACATTTTATTTATTTTTAAAAGGCCTTGTAAACACTAGAGTTTTTTGAGAGCAGTTTTTTTTGTAGTAGCAGAGAACTAGAAAGAAACAGAGCAGATACCCATTAGGAATATTTGGACCAATTTGTAATACATGGATATAAAGGAACTGTGCTGTAAGAAATGGTGAATGTGATGACTGCAGAAAATCATAGAATTTATTAACTGATTGAGTTGGAATAAAGAGAACAAGGATAACATCCTCAATGAACTACATCAATATAAATAGAAAAACAACGCCAGTCTAAACTGAATCCCTTGAAATGGTAATGACAAAACTTGGCCCCCAAAAGAGCAATGAAAAGGTACTCCTCCTTTATTTGCTAATGAGAACTGTGAGAATGCAGCCCTGATTATGTCATACCTTTTCGATGTGTTTAATTGTGAACTATATATTTTTTTCAAATTGGGAAATGTAAATAATATAAAAACAAGCAATCAGAATTTTTTTAGAAAAAAATTCTCTTAATTGGGAATTGTGGGGATGCCCATCAATTGGGGAATTGCTAAACAAGTTGTGGTATATGAATGTAATGGAATACTATTGTGCTTTAAGAAATGATGAACAGGTGGATTGGAAGTGAGCAGAACCAGAACATGGCACATAGTAACAGCAACATTGTCTGATAATCAAGTATGATAGATTTAGCTCTTCTCAGCAATACAGTGATCCAAGACAATTCCAAAAGACTCATTCTAACCACATCCAGAGAAATAAATATAGAGGCTGACTGAAGATCAGAGTGTACTATTTTCACCTTTGTTTCCTTGTAATTTTTCCCTTTTGTTCTGATTCTTCTTTTACAACATGATTAATATGATTGTAAATGTATAAACTATATTGGATTGCTTGCTGTCAGGAAAGGGAGAAAAATTTGAAATTCAAAATCTTATAAAAGTGAATATTAAAAACCATGTAATTGGAAAAAATACTGGTGAGGGAAAAATTCTCTTTTAGCTATAGTTATGAAAGATACCTCCATCCATTTTTGTCCAATTTTTAAAAACTATAGTATTTATGTTAAGCATACATTTGGGATTAACTGTAGTATGTGACATAGGCTACTGGTTTAAATATGCTTTTTGCCAAGTTTTGTTCAGGTTTTTCCAGCAGTTCTTAATGAATAAAGATTCTTTCCCCCCAGTTTATGTTCTTAGATTTATTGAACCTTGGGTTATTGAGTAGCTGATTCTTGCTTACTTATATGGTTTACTGATCTACTTTTTTAAACCAGCGCCAAATAATTTTGATGATTATCATGCTTCTACTTCCACATCACCCTTTCAGCCTTTGCAAACTGATATTATGCTTTTGAAATTCTTCTCCCTATGATTCAATGACCTTTTGATTAACAAATCTAGAGAGGCTTTTTCTCATTCCTCTTTCTCCTTGACCTCTGCAGTTTTCAGTTCTCTTGACCACTTCTTCCTTTTTGGTGCCTTTTTCTCCCTCTGTTTCTGAGATACTACCTCTCTTACTTTTCTCCTTCCATTCCTGCCTCTATATTCTCTTCCTGACCCTTTCATTTCATTCGTTGCATCAGGATCTGTTTGGTATGGATCCATGCTTGATTTTCTCTTCTCTGTACTTTCTTTCTTGACAATCACTCCTCCTGATGCCTAAACTAACTTTTCTATGCAGATAACTTTCAAGTCTAAGAACATCTTCAGTGCTGTTACTCCCTGACCCTCCCTTTGTTGTGAGGTTCAGTCAGGAGAAAAAAATAGAAGAAACCTGTATTTATCATGAGTGATTTATTTGGCTCACATACCTTCAACTAGTAATTGTGGGAAGCAGGCTTGCAGCTTACAGTTTAGCTAAGATTCTCCCATTCCACAAATATAGGACTTCTTATTCCTTCCCTGGATCATATCAGTTAATCAAAAGGCATTTATTAAACTCCTGTTTTGTGTTATTCAAGGGGAAGAGAAAGGGGAGAAAGAGAGTAAGCATTTATATGGTGCTATGTTCCAGGCAATGTGCTAAGCAATTTACAAATATTATCTCTGATCAATGACTTAAACATTTGTTCAGCTCTTATTCAGCATTTATGTTCTGGGAAGCCCTGGAGATAGAAAGAAAAGCAAAAACCTTATCCTTGCCCTCAAGTAGCTCACTTTCTGACTGGGGAGACCACATGGAAACAGCTACATCCAAATGAGCTATATACAGTGTTCCAGATGAGCTATGTACAGTGTAAATGTAAAGTGATCCCAGAGGGCAGGCACTTGGTGATAGGGGGAGATATGGGTTTATCTGGGAAAGACCTCTAGAAGGTGGGATTTGAGCTGAGTCTTGAAGGAAACAGAAAGCTAAGAGGCATAAGTGAAGAGAGAAAGAGCATTCCAGTGCTCGGGGAGAGCCAGTGTTTGAGGAAAAGCAAGTAGACTGGTGTAGATGGATCCTATCGTGTGTGGGGGGAGAGGAGTAAAATATGAGAACCCTGGAAAGGTAGAAACAGGTCAGGTTATATATCAAGAGTTTTAAGTGCCAAACAAAGGACTACATTTGATCTTGGAGGGAACTTGAAGTTCTTTGAGTAGGGGTAAGTAACATATTCAGATCTATACCTTAGAAAAATCACTTTGGCAGATGAGTGGAGGTTAAATTGAAGTGGGGAGAGACTTGAGATGGAAAAGTCAATTAGAAGGTTATGATGAGGTGATATATTAATATTAATATAATTTAATATAAATATTAAATATAAAGGTAGAGATGTCAAGATTTTCAGTGAATTACTGTATGGGGTGAGTGAGAGTGAGGAGTTGAAGATGATAACAAGGTTTGAGGGCTTGGGTGATCGGGAGGACGTTGGTGATGCCCTTGACAGCAATAGGGAAGTTTGCAATTCCTCAGTGTTAGATACAAAGACAGATTAAATAGTCCCTGGATTTGAAGGATTTATTTTCTTTTGGGACAGATGTAAGTACACATATCAATATATTCCGAATAAAAGGCAGTTTGAGGAAGATCAGGAAGAGCCTCATGTAGGAGGTGGTGTTTGAGCTGAGATTTGAAGGAATATAGATATTCTGAGAGAGAGAAGTGAGTTTGTTCCAGGCATGGCAGATAACCTGTACCATTGCAGGTTGATACAGGCACTGGAGATACGAGAGGTAATATTTTCTGTGATGCAAGAAGGTCACTTTTTTATCTACTTTTTACTGACATATTGCAGACCCTTATTTCCACCTACTTGGACAATTTAAATAGCTAACAGATCTTGCTACTTCTCCTTTCTCTAAGTTCTAAATTGTCCTTTACCTTATTGAAAAATCTTCCTTATTTATTGATCTGATCAAATCCCTGCTCTTTTCTCTTCAATGGCTTTGTAATGCCTACTACATAAAATTCGAATACTGTGCTCTGGAATTCAGAGCTTTCCCTACACCACTTTACTTGTAGCTTTCTATCTACCAGACCTTCAAGCCTTTATTGACACTGTTTCCTATATGGGGATTTCTCCCTTCCAATCTTCCACCTGCCCCCTACCTCTCTCCATGCTTTAACGTTCGCCTCAAGTGCTGTTTTCTTCCATATTCTTCACTGACAAGATTCTGTCTTCCCTTCTTCCCCATTTGGTGTAATGATCTTTCTCCTTGAACCTGGAATTGTATCTGGCACATACTTCTTCTGAATTTATTGAGACAGGATATGTAAAACCTTTTGGAAACATGAAAACACTACATTAATATTAGACATTTTTTGTCATAGCTAAACTTTTAAAAAATACCTTTAACATACATACACATGCATGTACATCCACACATATATAAATTTATCAGTTATTATATCCTTCCTTTGTTTCTGTGTATATATATTTTCCAGTTAGATGATTAAGGTTGATGTGCATATATACTCATCTTCTAATTCTGCTTTTTTCATTTAATCACAGATTACTAGATCAGAAAGGAACTTACAGGTTGTTTCTCATTTTTCCACAATTTCAGATAATGCTGTATAAAAGTAATCATTTTTCTTTTTGATAATTTCTAAAGACACATACTTAGATATGATTGTTGGGGAATGATTTTTAGAATTCTTGCATTGAATTGCCAGGTTGCTCTCCAGAAAGAATCTGTTTGAAATTTAGTCCTTAAGTACTGAATTTTGTATTTTTGTTTACTTTTGTTAGTGTGGTTGGTTTTATACTTGATATTTCTGTTTTAATAGGCATTTCTTTTATTATTAAGGTTTTTGAACATTTTTTTCTAGTAATTCGATGATACAGATATTCTTTTGTAAATGTATATTCCCATTTGTTTCATTTTTTATTACGGGTATTTGTATTTGTCCCATCCTCCATGAGGGCAGGAGCTGTGGTTGATTAGTGGTTGTAGTGTCCCTAGAGCCTGGTACACAGTGCCCTGCAGATTTTAAGTGATTAGCATTAATGTCTATTGAAATTGAGGGAGTAGAACCTTTTCAGGAAAAACAAAATGAGAGCACTGTAGTTAGCCTTCCTACCTGTTTCCAAGTTAAAAAGAAGATTCTTTTCTTAAGCCCAGGGAAATGACCATGTCCATAACTTGTTTTAGAATAAGTTTACCCTTTCAAGGGTACTGTAGGGGAGAGATTCTGGAAGAAACACGGTATGAGGGGTAGAGCATGAGACTTAAGAGATTGGAAACCCAGGTTCTGGTCTTGGTTTTTACACTTTAGCTGTTTGATCTCAGACCAATCATCTAACTTCTCTGAACCCTAGTTTCTTCATTAGTAAAATGAACTAGTTAAAAAGTGATGATTCAGGCTTCTCATAAGCACTAAGATTTGAATCTTGCTCTCCTGGGGAAGAACTTTTTCCTCTGTCTGAGGAAAAAGAACAATCTTGTTTCTTGGAAAATCATGGGTTGAAGATCTTTCAGTTTATTTGGTGCCAAGCTTTGAGGACCCTAGATTTAACTAGGGTCTAGGTTAACTCGATTAACAGAACATCTACTGTGTATAAAACACTAAACTAAATGTGGCAGGAGATTAATATTAATAGCTGATATTTATAGTGTCTTAAAGTTTGCAGTGCATCTTGCATACATTATCTCATTTGATATACAGATTAGTAAGAGATAGCTCCTATCCCTAAGGAGCTTATAATTTCATAGGATGATTAAGGCAAGTATACAGATAAGCAGTATATAATACTTCTAATTGTTAACTGGTATTTTTGAGTTAGGAAGCACTGGGTAAGCTAAAAGAAAAAGATGAAAGGAAGTTCAGGCTTTAGATTGAGAAGGTGTGGGGCAATATCCAACATCATCTTATTTATTAAATAAGATTCCCCAGCTAAAGCAAGAGGAGAAAGTCCTCTTAGAATTTCCCTTCTCATTTCTTTAAAAAATAGAGCTCAGGTTGACTGGGTTGGAAGATACATAGGCATAGTCCAGGAGAGGGGAACCTGTAAAGTTTGGATTCCGTCAAAGGACTGCACTTAAGGACCTAGAGGGCCATATGTGACCTCAAGGCCATAGGTTCCCCAACCCTGGTAGTCTTAGAAGGGAAGAACTGGAGCATTTATCTCTTTGAATTTCCTAGTTACCTAAGGGAGTAAAATATATACTTAATCTGATTAAGTTACGTCTTACATAAACTTACTAACCTCCCCTCTTCTTTTCTTCTCCCCCCCCCTCCAAAAAAACAAAGAAGAAAGAAAAGAATAACTTTTCCAAAAGTTCCAAAAGAAAATATGTGACAGAGATACTTCCTATAGTAGTTGACTGGGACAAATAATTTCCATTTTGGGAGACATTGCATTTTTAGCATTTTAGTCCTTGTACGAATCTAAGAATCATAGATTTTTAAAAAATCATAGTACCAACTAGATGGTGATCTGTAAGGGAAGTATATTAGAGGTTATTTGTTCCATTCCACATCTAGCAATTCTGCTATGACATTTCTGACGACAGAGTGATCTGCCCTCCTTTGAAACTCTCCAAAATTCAGAAGGGGATTTGGATAGGGCGATTTTGTCACGGTGTTATTAGACTTAGTTTATACTTAGAAGAAAACCCCATCCATAACAAGTTCACAATTTCATTTGTAGTGCTGTTTTATGTTCTTTGTAGGTTGAAATATTTGTATTTTTTATTATTTATGTTAAACAATCAACAGTTAAAAACATTTTGAAAAAGTGATGTCTGGTGGTCTTGAAACGACTACCTTTGTAAGCAGTCCATTCTACTTCTGTCTAGCGCCTGTTATTCTCCTCTTCTTATATCACGTATAAGTCTCCCTGTGTGCAATTTATTCCTTTTTTCCTCATCTCCTGGGTTCAAGCAGAGCAAGTCTAATCCCTGTTCTACACTGCAGTCCATATGCCCCTCCCAAAATCATCTTTTCCAGCCCAGAGATCATTGGTTCCTTTCACTAGTCTTCATATTGCATTAACTCCCATCCCAGATGCTGCCGAGATGCCCTTCAGTTTATTAATGTTTTCTCTAAAATGTGCCATGTAGAATTGAATTCCAGGACAGAGCAAAATGAGACTTACTCTGAGTAAATGCCACTTTTAACTTCCTACATTTACAAGTAGTTAAATTCTTCCTCTTGATTTTTTTTAAACTCTCGTAGATTTTTTGCTCATGGATGTTGTGTCTTTCAGACTACTTATTTTTAAAGAAAATGAAAAAAATCACCTTAACCAACCCTTAGAAGAATTAAAATCCAGTCAGCAAGCATTTATTGAGTGCCTACTCTGTTGCAGGGACTGTGATAAGTGCTGGAGCTATAAAAAAAGACAAAAACACTATTTGCTCTCAATCTAATGAGGAGACCACATGCAAACAGTTATATTGAGTTGTGTCCAGCTCTTTTCTTGGCAAAGATACTGGAGTGGTTTGCTATTTCTTTCTCCAGTTCATTTCACAGAAGAAATTGAGAACTATGGGGTTAAGTGATTTGGCCAGAGTCATACAGCTAGTTAGTCTCTGAGGATGAATTTGAACTCCTCTGGATGAGTCTTCCTGACTCTAACCCCCAGTGCTCTATCCACTGTGCCACTTGTCTGCCCCAAACAAGTATCTTCAGTTGGTGGGAAAGACACTAGCATTAAGAGAGATTGGAAAAGGCTTCCTGGAGAAGGTAGCATTTTAACTGGGACTTAAAGGAAGCTAAGGGAGTCGGGGTAGAGATGAAGAGGGAAGAATTCTGGGCATAAAGGACAGTTAGTGAAAATGTATAGCAAGGAGGCTAATGTCTCTGGATCTCAAAACGTGTTAGGAAGTAAGGTTTAAGAAGACTACAAAGGTAGGAAGGGGCCAGATATGAACATGACAGGGTTGAATGTCAAATTGTCTTGATAGGGCAGGGTACCCAGTTTTCAGGACTAGGTAGACCTCTGATATTCTTATGAATAGCTTGATGGGATGTGAAAAATCATGTGGGAGCATTGCCACACCCAGTGATGTACCAAACATAATTTAACAACATTGTTAAGATTTCGTAGCTAAACCTTACCATAAGGTCCCTTAACCCACCTTAAATTGGTAGGCAGATTGCCTAGCTCAGTAATTCCTCCCTGACCTAGTCTCACAGGGATAGTGCTGCCATGAGTTTGGTGGTCCAGGGTCCACTGCTCATTCTCCATTGTCCAGATTGTGTCCTTTACCATTTAACACTTTCTGTGCCTGAAATTTTAGTTTGGCTTCACTTACCTCTCTTCCTATGGAACTGACTCTCCCTTGTATGGGAGAAACATGTTTCCTAAAGTCTTTCTGGAACCAATGAACATAATGAGGGTGCATATGGATATTAGTTGCTAATGCATGGGTTCAATGAAATGTGTTGATTAATTTTAATTTTTTCCCAGTGGAAAAAATGAAGTCTATTTATCTTACTGTTTCCATCTGGGTGTTAGTGGAAAGTGCTTTGGACTGAAAGCCAGGAAATTCTTTGTCTGCTACCAGAACTAAATAAGTGATCTTGGATAAATTTTACCTCTGGGCTTGTTTCCTTATCTATAGGATGAAGCTATTGAACTAGTTAACTTTTGAGACCCTTTAGCTCTCTTGGTCTATGATATTGATTTTTCAAATTTGTGGACTATAGTTATTTGTATGAATAATTTTTTGATGTAGTTTTATGTGTTGTGTCCATATAGAAAGTTTTGTTATCTTATAAATTTGGGACCTCAAGTTTTTTTTGATGTTTTATCTTATACTCAATCTATATTCTTTAGAAAATCTTTTTCCTGGGGGATAAATTTAATCGACATTTATTATTTAGAGGTATTCACATTTTATATATATTTATACTGTGAAACTGTTATACTAAAAAACTGATGTAATTTAAAAATAAATTATATATCATTGTGTCCTTTTTCTCTTTCAGTATTAATCTTATTTTTGGAAAAATTCCTTGATAAGCATGAGTGAGTTCTGGCTTATATCAGCTCCTGGGGAGAAAACATGCCAGCAAACATGGGAGAAATTACACGCAGCAACAACCAAAAGTAATAATCTTTCTATTAATTCAAAGTTCAACATTCCTGACTTAAAGGTAAATGAATGAAAGCATGCATACATGAACTGAATGCATGCATTTAAAAGCTTTTATTAAAATTTCATTTTTGGGCCAAGTACAGGGAATTCAAATAGAAAGAACACATTTTACTGTTAAGGAGCTTACGTTTTAATTGAGGGGTCAGGGAGTTGAGGAGACAACTCATAAGGGGTCAACTGCAGGACAGATGGAAAAGGCCCTGGGGGATGGAGTGCATAGGTAGTAAGGTTTAATATTCCTTAGTGTACAGTGCCAAGTGCTTCATTTTCTATAATACCCATATATTATTGAAATATCCATATAATATGAATGAGTGTTCAGGCACTGTGCTAAACACTGGACTTAACAACAAAAAGGTGAAAACAGTTACTACCCTCAAAGATCTCTCATTCTAATGGAGAGACAACATTTGCATGGATACATGTAGATGTATACCAGATATGTACAAAGTCATCAGTTAGCATTTATTAACACCTACAATGTGCCAGGCACTGTGCTAAACTCTGGGGATACAGAGAGAGGCAAAAGACAGTCCTTGCTCTCAGGCAGCTCCTCACAGTCTAATGAGGGAGGCAACATGCAAATGACTGTACCAAAAAGATATATACAGAATAAATCAGAGATAATCAGAAGAAGGAAGTCACTGACCTAAGAGGGGTAGCACTAGCATTAAGAAAACCTTTTTGTACAAGGTAGGATTTTAGCTTGGACTTGAAGGAAACAAAGAAGCAGAGGATTCAGAGAAGGGAAAGCTACTCTTGAGGGACAGCCAATGAAGTACATAAAGCCAGAAGGTGGAATGTCTTGTTGGAACAAGAGCAATGAGGCCAGTGTTGCAAAGGTATCCCCAGTGTTTAACACAGTTCCTGCCACACAGTAGGTGCTTAATAAATGTTTGTTGATTGATTAATAGAAGTAGAATAAAACTCATGATACGCTTTTTATCTTTGTCTTTTAGGTTGGCACACTGGATGTTTTAGTTGGATTATCAGATGAATTGGCCAAACTGGATTCATTTGTGGAGGGGTAACAAGTTTTTTAATCTGCATATTATGGAGTAAAATAAGCCTTTGTAATCATTGTTCACAAGCTTTAGTCATTTAAATTTAACAGATAATGCTAATCTAGATAATTTTTGAAAATGCTTATTTTTTTAATATACAAATTAAAATGTGAGGCCAACAGCAAAGAACAATTTAGGAAAGCTTTTTTTTACATATAATTCTTTTCATTCTGGACTTCAGAATTCTAATGTTACTTTGGGTTAGGTGAACTGAGAATTACATGGAAGTCTCTGTTAACCTTATACACCTATCCTTTTATGAATTAGTAGAACCATTGTCTAGAACTTTTGTGATTTCTTAATCATCCCTTGGGACCCATACTTTTTCAGGATTGGCTATTCTTGCAAGGTCTTGGAGGTTTTAGTTTAATAGGCAGCATTTAAAAATCCAGAATGAGAACTTTATACCCAGGTCCTGAACATAGTTGTAAGCACCACCCAAGCAATTTTTTTTTTCTAAGAGAAAGGGTAGTTCTGTTCATTTTGTTAACTTCCTTGTAATCATCCCTTTTTGGGTGAGAAAAGCTATTGAAGGTGTCTGTCCCCAAGTGCTATGACTTCTTCATCTACAGAAAATACACCTTTGTGGCACTAGGCTTCAAAATATTTTATAATTATAGTTATAAAAGTCTGCTTAGCAACTAAGACTACTAATGAGTTCAGTAGCAAATCTGATTCTTAAGAGCAAAAAATAAATCACCTAACAGGTCAGGTAGTAATGGAAACAGCATTGTTTTTTCCACTGTCTGACTTTCAGTTCTGGTACTAACACTAAATAGCTGTTTGATCTGAGGGATACTAATTCCTTTACCAGATTTTAAGACCCACTAGAGTAAGTACCATGCCTCACATAACTTTGTGTGCCACAGTACCTAAAAAAAGTTTCTTAGACCTGAATTTAATTCAGCTCACTTTCAACTAACATTTATTAAGTGATTAATAAAGTATTTCTTAAATTAATGAATCATTTAATAATTCTTCATCCTTCAACTTAAAAAAAGTCATTTATTTTTAATTTATGGAATAAAGTGTTTCCATAACATAGTGTGATAAAAAAGATTATTGAACATGAAACTGCAAATTTATTTTGTACAACTTGTATTCCTTTAAAATATAGTAAAGTTCCTTCACTTTTTTATCTGTTATATCTTACTGAAGCTAATCCAGTGCATGTCTGGAGTCAGTTCCTCCATCTTAGTTCTTATGGTTAAGTACTTTATTCAGTCTTGTGATCATTTAATATGTGGAATGTTACAGTCTGTTTCATTGAGTTACAGAATCCTAGAGTAGGAAGGAATCTTACAGATCACCTAATCCAGTCCCTTTATTTACAGATGTGAATATTGAGAGTTCTTTTCAACTTTATGATTATTGTTGATTGGTCTCAGATGCCTTTGATAGAGTTTACCATCCAAAGAGGTTAGGTAATTTATCAAAGATAGAGCCAGAATTAGAAGTTTCTCCTGCCCAACAGTTTAGTGTCCTTTCTTTCTACAAAAAATGACTCTTCTACTAACCTTCCATTCTGCTTTACTTTTCCGCTAATATCAGACACCATTGCTAATGGGTCTTTATTTTTTTTTTTTTATTTTTTTATTTTTTTATTTATTTTTTTATTTTTTATTTTTTTAATGTTTAACAATCACTGCCATACAATTGCGATTTTATCCCTCCCCACCCACCCCCCACTACCTCCCTCCCTCCCCACGACTGCATACAATTCTGTATAGATTCTACATATACTTTCCTATTGAGTATATTTTCACTATAGTCATGCTATGTAGTCAGACTAAGATAAATGAAAGAATCCGTATAACAAATCAGAACATGATACACAAACAGATACACATACACAAACATGATCTGCTACATTATGTGAGTGACTTCCATATTTCTCTCTCTGAGTGTGGAAGGCATTTTGCCTTGAGGTCCACCATTGGGATTTTTTTTTTTTTTTTCAGAAGTTCTTGTGTTATTACAAAAATCTAAGTCTACCAGAAAAAACTCTCACACACTGTGGTTGTTGCTGTGCATAAAGTTCTCCTGGTTCTGCTCCTTTCACTCAGCATCAGGTCATATAAGTCCTTCCAGGCCTCTCTGAAGTCTTCTTGTTCATCATTTCTTATGGCACAATAGTACTCCATTACATTCATATACCATAATTTATTCAGCCATTCCCCAATTGATGGACATCCCCTTGACTTGCAGTTTTTGGCAACTACAAAAAGTGCTGCTATAAATATTTTTGTACATGTGGGACCCTTTCCCATTTTTATGATCTCTTGGGGATATAGTCCTAGTAGCGATATTGCTGGGTCAAAGGGTATGCACATTTTTGTAGCCCTTTGGGCATAGTTCCAAATTGCTCTCCAGAATGGTTGGATGCGCTCACAGCTCCACTAATGGGTCTTTATTGTTCATCTGTATGTATTCTTCCAATGAGATATTTCACATTGTCTTCTGTTTTTTTCATTCTTTTGGTTTTGTTTTGTAATTTCTTGGTTTCTCATAAAGTCATTAGCTTCCATCTGCTCCATTCTAATTTTTAAAGAACTATTTTCTTCAGTGAACTTTTGAACCTCCTTTTCCATGTCTAGTTCTGCTTTTTAAAGCATTCTTCTCCTCATTGGCTTTTTGGACCTCTTTTGCCATTTGAGTTAGTCTATTTTTAAAAGTATTATTTTCTTCAGCATTTTTTGGGGTCTCCTTTAGCAAACTGTTGACTCACTTTTCCTGATTTTCTTGCATCACTCTCATTTCTCTTCCCAGTTTTTCCTCCACCTCTCTTATTTGATTTTCAAAATCCTTTTTGAGCTCTTCCATGGCCTGAGACCATTGCATATTTATTTTGGAGGTTTGGCATGCAGAAGCCTTGACTTTTATGTCTTCCTCTGATGAATGGTATGCATTGTTCTTCCTCATCCAAAAGGGTGGAAGAAAACACCTGTTCGCCAAGAAAGTAACCTTCTATAGAAAGTCTTATTTTTTTTTCCTCCTTTTTTGGGCATTTTCCCAGGCAGTTACTTGACTTTTGAGTCCCTTGTCAAGTGGAGGGTATACTCTAGGGACCTGTAAGTTCTCAATTCCTCCAAGGTGGCACAATCAAGGGAGAGGAACTTCCTTCTCTCCTGGCCTGCGCTCTGGTCTGGAAGCAACCACAAGCTTTTTTGCCCAGGATCTACGAGTAGAATTCCTTCTCCAGAGCCTCCACCAGCTCCACCAGCCAGTGTTCCTCCTCACCCCAGGACCACCACTCAGAACTGAGACCCAGATCAGCAGCTCGATTCTCCTAGGTTCTTTAGCCTGAGAGCTCCAAAAATGGATGCTTCTGCCACTGCCTGGGGCCAAGGCCAGATCATTCCCTTCTCACCCAGGTGAAAGCTTTCTCACTGACCTTTGAAGCTGTCTTTGGCATTTGTGAGTTGAGGAATCTGGGAATCGCAGCTGCTGCCAGGGATTCCTCCCCCTGAGGCCTGCTCCAGTTTTGTCCCTGCCATACTGCGGCCAAGGCTACGCTATGCTCCACTCCGTGCCCAGTGCGATGAACTTTTCCTGTTGGCCTTCCAGGCTGCCCTGGACTGGAAATCTCTTTCACTCTGTCATTTTGTGGCTTCTGCTGCTCTAGAATTTTCTTTATTCAAGTTTATCATTTTAGGTCTTATTCATTTGTACCATATTTTTCTAAAATAATTACCCTTTTTTGTTTGTTTGTTTTTTTCCTCACCAAGAGTTGTTAAGAAAGTGGCCCAATATATGTCTGATGTACTTGAAGATAGTAGAGATAAAGTTCAAGAAAACCTGTTGGCCAATGGAGGTAAGCCAAGGATTTTACAGTCTCACTACTTTATAAATTAGATATGAGTCATTACACTTAGAAAGCAGATGATGAAGTTAGCATGTTACATACACATATAAGTATACATATATGTATGTGTTTGTGTGTATACATGTACACATACACACATACATATATAGCAGAGTTGATTGTTAAAAGAATTTGGATGAATGGGACAAATTATGCCCTTTGAAATTTAGCCACTTAAAATGGATATCACAGAAAATGTTCTCTATGAATGCTTTTATACCTTTGCTCTTTCCACAGTTCTGTTTCCTTACTCCCTATTTAAAAGTAAAACTCAGGTTGTTTTTAAAAGAGCAAAATGATATACCTCTACATGGTCCTAATTCAACACTCAGTACTTACTGTTACTTATTCAAGGTATACAATATTACCAGTGTCTAAAAGTGTGAAACCTTTCATAGCCTGAGGGGAGCTGCATGTCACACTTTATGCTACACCAAGGGTCAGCCAGTCACATACAGCAGGTAGGCCAAATCTGTCCACATTGTTTAAAAAGGTTAAAATCTTTCTTGGCTAGCAGCGAGCCAGATTTGGCCAGTGAGTTTGTTGACCCTCGTGCTAGGTCGTGGAGATAGAAAAATAAAATATATCCTGCTCTCCTGGAATTTTCAGTTTAATAGGTGTTCTACTGTATTAAGATAAGTGACTGTGCTTAAAATCTGATATTCTCTAACTTTCTTCTCTACCAGTGTAGATATTTAATTTATCCACTGCTACAAAAGATACCTTGGCTAAAATACTGACTTTCATTTCTAGACACAGATGGATTTGTTTATGATTCTACTTCACCTGTTTAGGTGAAGCCCTGTCTAGGGCTTATCATAAAAAGAATTGTCATCGGATTGGTCTTTTTGGGTTATTACTAAATAATTAATAGGGTAATATTTGGTAAAATGGATAAGCCACATTATGAGTTTGTTATGAGATTGGAATCCTAATTTCTGCATTTTTTTTAATGTGTAGCTCTCAAACTTATATAATAATTTATGGTAATGAGACTTGTGGTTTCTGTTAACTTTCTCAGGGCCCTTTTTCTTATTGCAGTGGTGAATATTAAGCTTCTTCAAGTTTCATTGTTGAATCTTTAGTAACTAAATTTAACTTATTCCTACATTTTAGTTGACTTGGTTACATATATAACAAGGTTCCAGTGGGATATGGCCAAGTATCCGATTAAGCAGTCTCTGAAAAACATTTCTGAAATAATTGCCAAGGTAAGATCAGAGTAGAGACAAGACTTTAAAACTTTTGTTTATTACGTAGATGACTGTGGTACCTTTTTGCCAAATTAGTTTGCTTATGCCACTGATTGAAATGCTAAGTAACATTATAACTAAATACCAATTATATTTTTATTTCACCACATGAAAGTACATAAAAATACACTTTTCCTGTGTTTAGTCAGGCTTCATGGTAAGTGTAATTTTTACTTCTATTGCAAATTACCAGCTAAAGCCTAAGAAATGTTTAAAACATGTGAATGAATATTACTAAAATTGTCTCTAGAATAAGTGGTTTCCCAGAAGATTCCTTCAGAAATTGCAGTGAGGAAGGTAGTTAAGAACTGGTTCATTTTTTGCCATGTTGAATGACCTGAACAATTTGACTTTAGTTAGGATCTAAATTAACCTTGATTGATGGTCCTTGCTTGCCTTGCTCCTATTAAGTTCTGTTGTATGGGATCCTGTTCAATTGAATGTAAATGAAATCAGGAATCAAGAAGAATTTAACTCAAGTTCCCTTACCATTTTAGTAAAAATGGACAGTTTAATGTTTCATCTAAAAGAGGTCCCTTATGTGTCAATAATAATAAGTTAGCATTTTCTTTACATAAGACCATACTATATTTGAAGAGGCACTTTATAACACATGAAAATAGATACCTCCCTCTATAATCAAGTCTGCTATTTCTATGTGAATTATTCACTTTGTGAACTATTCGTGGCAAATTTGTCTCCCAAATTGCTTCTCCTTATCATACTTCTATTTTGGCGCCTGTTTAACCCAGGATATGAAGCAGATTTTGTTATCAGCTTGAGAGACACATAATCCAACAGGTAAATATGCCAAAGAAAAACCTTTTAATAAAGTTGAAAACCAAACAAAATTAGGGGTGGAGGATTTTTTTTATGTGCCAGTTTTCTCTTTGGTTACCATAATGTAATGTTTAATTAAGGTGGGAAAATTTATATAATTGAATAAAGAAAAGAGATAATAACAAGGGGGCATAATGCTTCAAGAACCAAATTTTGGTAGACTTGAATCAGCTTTTTGCGATTGGGATCATTTGGTCTATCTTACTCAATGCTCTTGAAGCATTAAATCTACTTGCAAACTTATAATTGTACCCAGTTGAACCTTAGGATACCATAGTGGGAAATTAGGATTTTAGACAAAGTTGGAAACAAATTTATGGCTTGTTGGAAAAAGCTGTGTTTGTTTTTAAACCCTCCTTACTGGGGCCATTCTAGCATTTAGTGGGTTTTTTTTTTTTCCTTCAGGAATATTGACTAGGATTAAATTCAAAGTGATAGATCTCTTAATTTGATAAAATCCATGTTGGAAAAACTTTGTTTTTCGCATATGAATGATGCAAAGTTCAGGTCATTTAAAGCAATTTTAATAGAATGCTTAAGTATTTTTCTTAATGATTACATAAGGAACTTGTTAAATTTGGCCTATTTTTAGCTTATGAAAACATCCAGGATAGGGATTGTTTGTAGAAAATTTCATATTTATTATCATAGTAGTCAGTAGAGTCTAAATTTGGTAATAGCTACAAAGTAGGAAAAATAAAACTTGCTGTAAATTAAAAGTAGAATTCTGGAGAACAACTGTAATCATGACCACAGGCCTATCAATATCTGGTTACCACAGGTATATTGGACACCCTCCTTTCTCTTGCATAGAAGATAATAGAAATAAATCTTCTCTTTGAATGCTGAACCCCAGTGTGTTGTTGAAAGCAGTGGCAGGAACTTTCTGTTTTTGTGTTAGAGCCAGGACGTTTAGGCATTTCAGAGGCTGGCAATTACTGACATCAAAGGAAAAGGAGAAAGGTGGCTGACTTCACTTATTAATGACTTGTCATAATTGGAAGACTTGTGTCTGATTAGGATAGAATGATAAGAGTTTAGAGAACATTGAGGCTGCCTGCCTCATTTTGCAAAATGAGGAAACTGAGTCACATAGATGTGTAGTTCATTTTAGAATGTATCCATTACTGACTAGTTTTGAAAATGCAGTCCTATTGTATGATTTTTTTCCTTCTATCTGATTTAAGTGACCAAAGTACATTTGTTCTTTTGCTAAAATTGTAATGGTGGAATGATGTCACATGATCTGTGAGTCATACCTTGGTGGTCAGATGAGTTGTCTACTTGTGTTTTTCCCCCCACGATTTTGCATTCACTCTGGGACAAACTTAAATCATTTTTGTGACATTTGCAAATGGCACTTAACTGTACTTTCCCAATTTCATTGAAACCGTATTCTGAGGTAACTTGATGGCAATAATAGTGTATGATTATGACAGAATTTTTCTAAGTGATTTTTTATCTTACCTTTTAGTAACTTTCAGCTAATAATACTCTTTTAAAATTATATGAAATGAAATGTCCATTTTGTTTATGGAATAACAGTATCTCAGTATTTCTGTTTAAGACAAAACCATGTGTCAGGCTCCAAATTCTTTAATGGTACTTAGGTGTGAAAATAAGAGATTTGCTGATTAAATTTCAACTTTTTTTTTCTATTTGATTTTTAAAGGGAGTAAATCAAATTGACAATGACTTGAAAGCACGAGCGTCTGCATATAATAATCTGAAAGGCAGTCTTCAGAATTTGGAAAGAAAGAATGCGTAAGCCTACCCGTTCTTTATTTGAATGTAAACTATTGGAGTATTACACAGAGTATTGAAATAGACATGGTCACTCTACAGTAAGCTCAGTTTTCATATTTTCATTAGCAAAATGATGTTATTTTGACTAATATAGAAAACTTATTGAGAGAATTTTTTTACAGAATTCAGAAAAGCTAAAAGAGATGAAGGTAAGGTTTATGTTTCTTGTTTAAATAATATCTTTAAAGTCAGGGATTATAAAGATTTTACAGGTAAACTGCACTTATTGTCGCTGAAAACTTAATGTATCTATTGAATTTTAATAAATGTTTTAAATATACAGGGAGTATATGCCACTTAAATGACTCCTATAAGTATAATTTCTTATAAAGTGAGAAATGGCTGAATGCAGTAGTTCATGCCTATTATCCTTGCCAATTTCAATCAGTTCAGGTGTTCTGAACTTCAGTGGGCTAAGCTGATTGTGTCTCTGCATTAAGTTCAGCATTGGCATGGTGAACCCCCAGGAAAAGGGGCCTTTGTTGTTGTTCAGTCATTTCAGTCAAGTCTGATTCTTTCTGACCCCCTTTTGGGATTTTCTTGACAAAGATACCGGAGTGGTTTGCCATTTCCTTCTCCAGCTCAGGAGACTGAGGAAATAGAGGTAAATAGGGTTAAGTTACTTGCCCGGGGTCAAACAGCTAATAAGGTTCTGAGGCCAGATTTGAACTCAGGAAGATGACTCTTCCTAATTCCAAATCCAGTGCTCTATCCACTTTGCCACCTAACTGCCCACCCAGTTGCCTAAAAAAGGACAAATTGACTCAAGTCAGAAATCAAATAGATCAAAGCTCCATGCTGATGTGAGAAAGATCAGGTTTCTAGTAACCTGTGTGCTTCCAGACTGGGTGAGACAGAAAGACCCAGTCTTTTAAAAAATAATAGTAATAATAAAATGAGGAATTCTTTTGTAAGACAAATAACCAGTAAGACAGTTTAGTGCTTTTATGAATGAAGATTTTTTGCAATGAAGTATGTCTTTATTTTTTTAACCTTTATTTGTGTGTGCTGTGAGTGTGATTGTTATTTTAAAGACTTGGTAGACTTGAGTTATATGAATAGGTGCAGCAGATGAGATAGTTAATTTTGGTGGAAGGGAAAGATCAGGAAATCTTCAGTAGTGAAAAGCCATAACTGAAAGACTTAAAGATGTGAACTAAAGAATTATTTGAAATGGGATGTAATTGTTTATTGGATTAATTGACTAAGATGCAATAGTATGGAGTATGCAGATACACTTTAGAACAGGAATTCCTAACTTGTGGTTTTAAAACTTATTTTAAAAAAATACTGCAATAACTATACTTAAGTATAATTGATTTCTTCTGTAATCCTATACATTTCATTTCATGCATTTAGAAACCTTGTTCTGAGAAGTCTATAGGCTTTACCATACTGCCAGAGGGTCTACAACTTAAAAAAAAAAGTTAACCCTTGCTTTAGAGGTGGAAAAATGTTGTAAATGTTTGCTTTGGTGTTTACTACATAAATGTTATGGGATGAAGTATTATAAAAACAAAGCTACCTATGTTTAATTTGAAGCACCTATTAAATCAATAGAATACCTCGTACAAATGAAGAGTAGAGGGTAAAATAAAAACAAAATTGAGAGGAATACTGAGATAAAAAAATTTTTTTATCATACTTGTAATTCTCAGGCTACATTTTCACTAATTGCTCTTTATTAAAATAGTAACTATAGCTTCAATAAAACCTTAACCACAGTATCAGTAAATAATATAAACAATGTTATTTCCTTATTTCTGTGAGTTTTATATGTGCATGTTTCCAAATTTAATTGTAGTTTCCTCTTCTTTCCTCCCTTCTTCCATCCTCCTTTTTCTTCTACAGGGGAAGTTTATTAACTAGAAGCCTAGCGGAAATCGTAAAGAAAGATGACTTTGTCCTTGATTCAGAGTATCTCATCACATTATTGGTGGTAGTTCCAAAGTATGTACTCATGACACTGAAGGTTTTAATTCTTAAAATGCAAGAAAAATGTTCCATTTTTTTCTTTATGCCAGTTTGAAATTGTTGGATTGCTGAGTCCATAAAACTAAAAG
Organism: Notamacropus eugenii; assembly: GCF_028372415.1. Lineage (NCBI taxonomy): Eukaryota > Metazoa > Chordata > Mammalia > Diprotodontia > Macropodidae > Notamacropus > Notamacropus eugenii. The sequence continues at coordinate 147,635,193 of NC_092875.1, read as the reverse complement.
TTTTTATCTTTGATTCTTTCACATTGCCTACCACAGTAGAATCTGTGATGGAAACACTAGTTATAAATTGAAATAGTCCATTTACATAATTTTAAATGTATATTTTTAGAAGTACTGAAGAATTTGTTTGGATTTCTAAATTCTTTTCACATTTTCAAGGAAAGTTATTTTGTTTTCTAAGAAATCCTGAGGTTAGGATGGTTTAGATACCTAACATTAAGAGATGGGTCTTAAGAAAGTCCCTTTCAGCCTGAGATACATGTCAAACTAATGTTTAGTTGAAGTCTAAATGAGCCTGCCTTCAACACTTAGCTGTTATCTGAAGCAAAGCTAAGTAGTATTGGGATTTAGTAGAGGTTTTTATACTAGCTCCTGTATTTTACCCTGCGGTCTTACAATAATGAGATCTGCAAGGTTCAGGATAAAGAGGGAACTGCCAAGCAATGAGCTTCCTATCTTTCTGCCCCGTATTGTCATCTAGTGAGAGGGAAGCTCCGAGCAATGCAGATGATTAATACTTACTGGTGAAGAGAGGGAATGTACAGTGGTGGTAGCCACAGTGAGTTTGCCAGTGCCTTCTTAATGCTGCTCAGGCTGGAAGTAGTTTTATTTTTACCCAGGGAGAGTAGCTGCAGAACTCAGCATCAATTTATACAAATTAAAGTTTTGTTTTTTTAGAATTGCATGATCAAAGACTATCACTTTTTTTTTTTTTTATCAGAGCAGCACTAATCCCAGTTAAGGTCTTATGTCTCTTTTTTCTGCATGTGTCATGTGTATAGTAGAGTTAAGGGCGAGATCTGTGATTTCATCAGCATAGGTAGCCTATAATGCAGGTAAGTACCTTCTCTGTACCTTAGAGCCCTGAAGAAATGAGAAGTTCAGTAACTTGCAGGATGTGATGGAACTTGAACTCACATTTTTCTGGCTTAGAGGCCATGTCTATCTACTGTGCCATACTGCCTCTTGCTTATGGTATATAATGTATAAAAATACTGTCAATTGTATGACCAGAGCATTTATAACTTAATCTTGCTTTATAAATATGTGCTTTTCTTAACTGAATTGTTAAATCACATATAGTTTTTGCCATTAAGGCTAGGAGAAGTTTTGTTTTTTTTGGTAGTATTTTATACTCCTTAATTGACAACAGGATTCAGAGGCACTGCAGTTAGCAAATTAGTCTATACCTATAATTTTGCCTCTTGAGGGTCAGAAGTATAGTTAGTCTCCTTTTTATCAGAAACAACAAAAACATGACCTCCAGAGGAAATTGAACAATATTTCATGAAGTGACAGTCTTTTTTCACTTAATCTACATAACCTTAATGTTCTTTGTTTTAAATATATATTTTATATATATTATCTATATATTAAATATAGATTTTCCCAGCCTCCCAAAAAAACAACTGAAAGAAAATGGTATTATTGATGTGTAGTTACTTTAGCTTAAATGAAGCACAGTTAGAAAATAAGATTAAAGTCATTGAAAATGCGTACTTTCCATCTTTTCTTTATAAACTTAGTTCTGTGACACCTGTTTTTGAAACATGAAATTTAGGAGTAAGTTCTCTTAATGTATTTGATGAAGTTCATTTTTGCTAGAAAACTTTCTTAGTAAAGTAGGTTTTAGGCATTAAGGAACATAAGTGTTCTTTATATCTCTAAGAATTTTTTAGACACTTATAATGAATTACTTTATAGATTTGTTTTGAAGTAGGGATTTTTTTACTCTTTTCCAATATTTGCTGCATGCTTTTTTGCAGGTTAAACCACAATGACTGGGTAAAGCAGTATGAAACATTGGCTGAGATGGTAGTCCCAAGGTCTAGCAAGTAAGTTCTTATTGCATTGCTTTTTAAGGATTCTTGATTTTGTGAATATAGTTTGCATAATCCAACCCCTCTGTATGCTGTGGCTAGAAAATTAATCATATGATGGCCACCACTGGTAATGAGCTTTTCTGAACTTTGCTACGGTGGTCCTTGGATGACAAAGATAAATTTTTTGCTTTATCAAGGTCTTTCTTATATATTAGGACCTTCCAGAGCTTGAATTCTGTGGCATAATCTTGGAGAACTGAGGGTTGCTTCCATGTCATATTAAGGCATTGACACATGAAACTTTAGTGAAAGTGAGAGCAATTGCTGGATATTACTGCATGTTAGCATTTAAGAAATTTTGCATTTTTCCTGTAAATTGAATATTTGTATGGTATTAGAACAATCCTTAGCGAAATCATTCCATACAACAAGATCAAACTAGTAACATGATCTGCAGAAACTTGGAGATAGCAATTACATTGTTGTATGGAATGATTTTGCTAAGGATTGTTCTAATACCATACAAATACTAGTTTGATCTTGTTGATTAGTTAAATAAAAACATTACAGTAGCTTGGTTCTATTTTTTTTAAAGAAGCATGTTAGGCGTATTTATTATACCTAATTTATTTTTAAAAGCACAACATAGAAAATGAATAAGAATAGAGGAAAATTTATGGCATGCATACATTTACATAAAAACTTGAGCAATGTTTATCAAGCAAAAGACACTAAAAATTTAGACTTAAAGCATTTTGTTCAGAACCGTTCTTAAGAGCAAAAATCCCCCAAACTTATGCACATGAAGACTTGATGTGAACAGTAATAGAAGACTCACATGACAGTCCTTTAGTGAGTCAACCTACAATTATTTAAATGAAAAGACTACAATCTGACAATCTTTAACAGTCACCAGATTACTGAAAATTGTAAGCCACCTATGAGACACTAATTTGCAAATTCTATGAATGCAAACAAATGCATAAGGTATATTTAGATTCAGTTCTATTTTCTCTTACTTTCTGGAGGGGGGGGGGCAAGAAATAGATCTCCTCTTTAAAATAGTAGTAATAGAAGAAGGAACCCTGGGTTTGTATTCAGAGAACTTGGTTCTGAATCCCACCCCTCTGGTGCTACCTGTGTTACCTTAGGTAAGTCACTTACCTCCTCTGGGCCTCATTTCATCATCTCTAGTCCTTTTCAGCTCTAGATCTATGCTCTCATCCCTGTGACCTTGGCCAAGTTACTTATCATCTCTGAGTCTAACCTTATCTATACAATGAGGGATGGAGGTAGATTAGATGATTTCTCTGAGCTGTCTCAGTGTTAAATCCTTTGATCCTCAAGGTGACTGAGAGTTGGTGTGCACAGATTACCCTTCTTTTCCAGCTCCCTTAGTAAGTCCCTCCATAGGTTCTGTTAGCCAACTGGAGGCTCCTTTTGGATCTAAGATGACTTGGTAATATACCATTTATCTGCTTTTCCCATTTAATGTTTTCTTAAAACAAAAAAAAAATAGAATTGCTTAGAAGCCTTAAAATGTATTTAGCTGATATAATTACCAGAGGTTGGTTTTAGAGCAGCTGATTATTTCTGAGGAATTAGATTCACTTTCATTTCTTAATCAAGAGCACTTACCAGATGGGGTGATAACTTTACTGGTTTGATTCATTTTGGTTTTGCTATGGTGCCTTACATGATACCAGTTACTTCTCTGGATTAAGGCACTGAAGGTCCTTTGTAAAATACAAATATATGCTGTAACCAATAACATGAAGATAATAACTTCATAACTAAGGAGGGTCAGGTTAATTTTGAATAGAGCAGTAGAAATGGAAAAGTTTGAAGTGTGGGGTTTGAAACCCTCCAGACAGGATAGGACTAACTCAGGAAAAACTATCCATATCTCTGAGCAGTTGGTGTACAGCATGAGGAAATAGGTTGGCTTTGGACTATTAGAGGATAGTTCTCAAGAAGGAGGATTCTGGAAATAAATTTAATGACCTCACAACATCGCCAGAGCCTTCTCACTTCTGCTGTGTAATATACTGTATCACTTGGAGTTTTCCATTTGTTTATTCAAGAATATATGGTTCCATCCAAAGAAACATTTCTTCCATTTTTGAAGATAGGAGCCTGACTGTATCCTAGTAGATGATTGTCAAGAATTTTCATGACTGCCCAGCCTGGTCTTGAACCTCTCTGAACTTAACTTGTTCTTTAGAAAATAGAAATAAAGTGCTGCAGTAGGCCCAAAACTGAAGCCTTCCCAGTGTGGTCTAAGACCTCCCTGAGTTTGTGATTTCCTGATCTGGGCCAGTCTAGATCATGGATGACCCTATGTCGCCTTCATTACATAAAGCTGCATCAGAATAGGATTTCACTTGGGATCCAGTTAATCTACATGATTCAGGTAGTTGCTTAATGCATGTGAGAAGATAAACTTTTTGAGGTTTGATTTGAAGTTTCTGGCATTAGGATTTCTGGATAGGAAATGTTACAGAGTAAAGTAGCTTGGACTAAATGACCTCCACTGTTCTTGTCACTGCTATTTCCAAATGCTAAATCCAGAAGGGAAGACATAATAAAAGCAAAGATGACCTGTCTGTGGTAAGGCAGAGTACTGGACTCATGACTGAAACTCAGTCTCTTAGCTGATTTTTTTTTCCCTTTAGAGTTCTTTCAGAGGACCAAGATAGTTACCTGTGCAATGTTACCTTGTTTAGAAAGGCAGTGGACGACTTCAGGCACAAAGCCAGAGAAAACAAGTAAGAGCATTTCTTTTGTTGCTTTTATCTGTTACAGTATCTCTGCACAGCGTGGACAGTTCTTTTCTTTTTTCAACTTCAGGTTCATTGTCCGTGATTTTCAGTATAATGAAGAGGAAATGAAAGCAGACAAAGAGGAGATGACCAGGCTCTGCACTGACAAGAAAAAGCAGTTTGTATGTGAATTTTATGATCCAAAATGAGAAAAGATGTTATACTGTGCTTTAACCTAAAGAGAAACCAAAACTTAGGTTTTATTTGTTTAAGATATGTTCTTTGAGTATTTATTTATTTAGTGTATGATTTACTGAAAAGATTAACCAAGATGAAGTCTATTTAGACATTCAGTGTACAGTGGAGGAACGAACACTGAATTTGAAAGTCAGGCAAGATAGATTTAAACTTAACATTTTCTTATTTGTAAAATGAGGGTAATACATCTAAGACTTGCCTCACAGGGTAGTTGTGAGGACCAAATAAGATAATGTATCTAAGTCACTTTGCAAATCTTACAATAATGCTATATTTTTGTTATTTTTAAAGATATTTTCCTCTTGTTTAGTGGGGATCAGCTAGAAATGGTCTGGGGAATAAGTCGCTATCTTGATTTTCTTTTTTTATATTTAATGTTCTATGCACTGTCGTGTAAGTAGATAAAATAACTAGTAATAGGCACGTTAGGAAGAGAAAAGTGATGAATGGGAAAGACATTGTGTTCTATTTCAAACATGCTGCAGTATATCCAGTTTGAGATGCCCAGTAGGCTCTATTGGAGATGTGTGATTGAGGGTCAAGAGAGAGAGGTTAGGACTGGATAACGAGGTAAGCATCACCTGCATAGAAATAGTGTGTGAACCCGTGGGATCTGATGAGATCACCAAGTGAAATAGTATGGAGCAGTGGGGAGTGGGGGTGGGGGGAGAAGGACCTACAATAGAGCTTTGGGAGACACCCGAACATAGTGGTTGCAGTCTGGATCAAGCTCTAGTGATGGGAGACTGAGAAGGAGTGGTGAGACAGGTAGGGGGAGATCTAGGACAGAGCAGTGTCATGAAAACCAAGAAGGAAGAGAGTGATTGACAGTCTTGGATTATGCAGAGGGGTCACGTCAGTAAGGATTTATTAAGCTCTTACTCTGTTCCAGGCACTGTGTTAAGTTCTGGGAACACAAATATAAGCTGAAAGAAAGTTCATGTTCTCAGGGAGCTTATATTCTTATAATAACTGAAGGACAGTCAGGATTGGAGCTGGGAGAGGAACAGAGGCATGGATGACCTGAGTACTTTCCTTAAAACAAAGGTTCTGGGAGGAGCTGACCAATTAAAGGAAGAGACAGCAAGAGTGAAGTGTGCTTCCATTGTGAGGAGAGCACAGAAGTAGTCAGGAAGGATGAGGATTGAGAAAAGGCTATTAGGGTTGGAAATTAAGAGACTTTGGAGAGAGCAGTTTTATTGAAGAGGCCACAAGCCAAACTGTAGAGAGATGAAAATAAGAGGAAAGAAAGTGGAGGGACCAACCATGTAGTTGACTTTCTCACTGTATTTATCCATGAAAGGTAGGAGAGATCTAGGCCAATAGTTAGCAGAGATGGATGGATCAAGTGCGAATTTTTTAAAGACAGGCAAAGGCAATGGTTTATTTGTAAGCCACAGGAAACAGCCAAGAGATAGGGAAACATTAAAGATTAGTGAGGAATGATAGAGGGATAATGTGCTGGAGAAGTTGAGGCGCAGTGGGATCACTTGTGCAAGTATGGATGTTTGTCTTTACAAAGAAAACGGCTACTTCATGTCATATAGGTGAAGGAGGAGACAGTAGTGGAAATCATCCTAGTAATGTGAAATGAGTAAGGGATAAGAGGCTGAGCTTCTTAAATGATCTTAGATGTTTTCAGTAAAGTATGAGGCAAGGTTCTCTGCTGAGAGGTGGTAGGAGTGTAAGCCATGGGAAGTTTGAAGAGGAATGAGGTGTACAAAAGCCACTGTGGTAACTAGAAAGGTGTAACAGGATTGCTTTGCCACAGTGAGGGTCTAATTGAGATTTTTGTGTCATAAACTTGTAGTGGAATCAATGCAAAAGTAGAAGCAAGGACAGAATGGTTTTCTATGTGGATATAGTAGTTGTATATGTTGAATGTCTACAGAGGACGTTTTGACGGGACAGAAATCTGACACCCAGCAAAGGCATGTAGGAAGAGATGACAGTACAAATTAACATTTTTTACTTTCATCTTTTCCCTCAGTACTAAATGCTCCAACATTTTCTAGGGAAGCCATGTCCCCAGATAGCCCATAACTCTTCCTCCCTCTTTTCCCTTTGTACCAGTAAACAAAGGCATACTTGGCATATATATCAGGTAAAACTTGTCCAGCTGAGACTAGGCTTCAACAGTTGCTGATAGTATTGCTCAACATACACAGAAGCCACTGTTACTTGGCCAGGTCACCACCAGGAACCACAGTGGGAAACTGATAAATTAGATCATCCTTAAAGCCAATTGGACATGAATCCACAGACTGGACGTTGTGCTTTGTCTTAATGGTTGGCTGTGACCTCATTCATGTCTCTCGCTATCACATTGTCATGACACAAGAAGCAGCAATTCCTTTATTTACTGTGGTAAGGGTCACACTTCCCTATCTAGTTGGTCAGCTGAAGGCAAGCATTAGTGTTCTCTGCCTCAGTTATCTGTGAGTTGTAGGGTTTCGTAGCAGAGATGATTAAACGGAAATGGTCGGAGGGAAGTGGATTCCAGGATAAGGGTACTAGGCTGGTTTGGTATTGTGTCTGATCAACATTCTGAGCACTGTCATATAAGTGAGGCAGTGAGAAATGGATGCAGTTTGACCAGTAAGGCAATTTAGATTAGTGTAGGTTTGATGTTCATGAAATACCTAGGTTTCTGTGATATCATAGATGGCTCTTTTGTGTGTCATGAAGGCCCAGTGTGCTCCAGGGTGGTAGGAGAGGCAAGAATGGAGTTGTAAGGCTTAACTACACTTGTAGTAACCTGAGGAGCTAGGTAAATGGAGAACTCCCGCTTTAACTTGTTCTTTCAGTGGAGAGATTGAAACTAGAACCAGTCCTACCCCCTAAATGGTGGAAAATAAAGAAGTGTTGACAGCCTGTGCCCTGGTCGATGAGCTTCCAAATTCTGTACAGGAACAGATTGATGATTCCCTTTCTGATAAGATCATGCCCCTGGGTATAGTTATTGGCAGCATCTTCCCTGCCCAGGGCGGAAAAGGTGGTGATAGGTTTCAGTATGAACTTCATTATTGGCAGTTGTTTCCAGGTCTGCTGACATTGTCCTGAGAAGATGCTTGTTGGCGCTCATTTCACTGAAGAATTTGAAGGAAGTTGTCTCCTTCCCCCACAAGTCTCTTAATTTGATACTTACTTGACATTTCTAGCCATTGGAGCTCCTGGCAGACATTGAGACTCAGTACCCTGGCCTGGGCAAAGCAGACAGAGATGTACTCATTCATTATGAAGGGGAACTAGGGTTTGCTGGGTTAAGAAGCAGCTTGGCAACATTACCGCATAATGAATGGTTTGCATAGTTTCAGCCAAGCATGGTGGCGTATATCTGTCATCCTAAGGAAGCTGAGACTGGCAGATCAGTGGGCTGGACCAGTCTAGTGTCTGCACTAAGTTTAGCCACAGTGGGGCGAGTGTCAATTGAAGTTTCAGTTGCTTAAAGCTGCACTACACTGCACTTACACCCTGCATAGTAACAACTTTTTAAAGAAATACAACTTTGAAAAACTTAAAAATTTTGATCTATGTAACGACCAGTCACAACTTCAGAGGATAGATGACATAATACCCACCCCTGACAGAGAGATGATGAAGTTGGGGCAAAATGAGATTTGTGTTTTGGAGCATGACAAAGATATGTGTTTCTTTTGCTTTTACTTATGCTTAGTTATTGCAAAGTTTATGGGGTTTTTTTTATTGGTGAGGAGGATTTGGGAAGGAGAGGTGATGGGGAGAGGGAATTGAGTGATAGTGTTGCCCCCCCAAAAAAAGGGAAAAAAGAGGGGTCATTGAAGCATTTTTAAAAATGCACAAGAGATCAGAAGGAAATTCCAAAAGATAGATGAACAAGATATCTTTGAAAATGACATGTTGAGTTTATTATATGTTGTTTTAAAAGGCAAAACTGCATGTAATAGAATTCCATTTTATTTATTTTGATATTCATTAAAAATCATAATTTTTGCAAAACTTTTTTCTTAAAGCAACTCCCTGTTATATTGGATAAAGAGCTGGCTATGGAATCAGGAAGACTGGGTTCAGGAATGAGTGTTCAAATCCTGTCTCTGACATATGCTAGTCAAGGTCCTGGGGGTAAGAGGCTAAGGACGAGGTCAGAATATAGGTAGCATGGCTGCCAAAATGTCACATTGATGATGTATTGTCTTCAGCAAAATTATGAAATTATCAGAGTTTTGTTGATAATCCGCCTTGCAAAACTCTCCAATCCTAGGACAGGGATGAAATTATAGAAGTCAAAGATGAGGCTATGCTTCTTGTGGTATTTTAGTAATAGGTGAAGATTATTACGGAGATTATAAAACAGCGTAAATGATCTTAAAGCCTGCTGGAGGTGAGATGGAAGTGTTCTGCAGAGTCAATTCTTACAGCCGTCATGAGTGTGCTGCCCGAGTACTTGAAAATTTTATTTGAGTTGAGAGAGACGTCTTTTCTTCTCCCTTATTCTTTTAGTAATATCAAGTATATAATCAGGAGCTCTACCACCCTGCAAGTGTCCAGGCTTGTTTGATCTCAGAATATAAGCAGAATAAGGGCCTAGGTGATTCTTACATGCAAGCTTGCCTGAGAATACCAGGCTATATAGGCTCAAATGTGATTTAGTGGATAGAGGAGATAGCCTTAGAGTTAGGAAGACTACGGGTTTGAGTCTTGCTTCCCACTTGTGCTAGCTGGGTGAATTGTCATACAAGTCTCTTGCTCCCTCAGTGTCCTGGCAATTCTCTAAGACTTAGTTTCAGACAAATTGTTTTGTATCAATGGAGAGAGCTTCCACATTGAAGTTTCCCAGATGGAGCAGTGGAATCATAAATTTCAATTCCTTTCCCCCTTTTAAAAAGAAGACTTCAGTAGTCACTTTATATGGAAAGTCTAGAAATGTTTTAAAGAATAGCCATCTTTCTGTTAGCATTTTATAAGTTAGTATCTCTGTATACAGCAAGCCATACATGTGATTCTGTTGATCATTCATTGAAGAAGCATTTATTGAGCACCTTCTATAGGCCGCATATTGTTATAAGCATTGGGGATACAAAAAAAACATGGTCCCTGACTTCAAGGAACTCCCATTCTAAAGGGAGACAGTTTGCAAAACTGTACCCAAAGACAAGAAAGATACAGCATAAATTGGAAATAACCAGTGGAGGGAAGGCAGTAGTATTAAAAGGGATTGGAAACAGCTTTTCAAAGAAAATGGGTGAGACTTTTTAGGTGAGACTTGAGGGAAGCCAGGAGGCGGAGGTTAGAAGGGAGAACATTCCAGACATGGGGGCAGCTAGTGAAAAAGCCTGGACTAGTGAGATGGAGTGTTCTGTGCAAAGCGTAGAAACAAGGCCAGAATGGTTAGACCACAGAGTGTGTGGAGGGGAGTGAAGTGGGAAGACCCATGATGTGGAGGAAGATCCAGCAAAGCAGCCTGAGGAGAGATCCCATATATAGAAGGAGAACTTGGAGAGAGCAATATCATGAAAACCTAGAGAGAAGGGTATGTCAAAGAGCAGAGGATGGTTGACAGTGCCAGAGTCTGTGGAGAGGTCAAGAAAGATGAGAATTGAGAAAAAAGTCGTAAAGTCTAGTCATTAAGAGGTCATTGGTAATTTTATTGAGAGCAGTTGAATGATGAGATCAGAAACCATGTTATAGAGAGTTTAAAAAAGTGTGAGGGGAGAGGAAGTGGAGACACTCCTTGTAGGTGGCCTTCACAACAAGTATAGCTATGAAAGGCACCAGAGACACAGGGCAATTGCAGGCAGGGATGGTTGGATTAATGAGGATTTTTATGGGTGGGGGAAATGTGGACATGTTTTTAGGCAGTAGAGAAACTACCAGTATGCAGAGATGGAAGATTAGTGAGAGCATCATCTTTAGATAGAGAGAGGCAATCCTCAGGAGAAGTTGGGATGGAAATGGGATCAGTTGTGCAGGTAGAGGAGTTACTCTCAGCAAAGAGAAGGGTTACCTCTTCCTGTGAGACAAAGGTAAAGGAGCTAGTGGTGGGAGGCAGCTAGTGATGTAAGATGAGGAAGGAGAGAGAAGAGGGAGCGCTTGGCAATTGGTCTTAATTTTTCCAGTGATATGAGACAAGGTCCTCAGCTTGACAGGATGGGAGAAAGGACTGCCATGGGAAGCTTGAAAAGTTTGAAATAGTCACTACCTTGGTGATTGGGATGGTTAATCAATTAGAGAGCTGTAACAGCAGATGAGACTGTGTAACATACATTGGTAATGGACCCATCACCACAGTTGTTTGAGTTTTCTCTGGCTCCGTTCAGCAGCACATGCGTAGAATCCAAGGCAGCAGTTGGGGGAAGTAATCCAGCGTTGGGACTGGGCAGGGCATGACCAGTGATAGGAAAAAGAGGAAAGGGCCTGACTGGAGTGTAGATATGACTGAACTGATTTACCAAGGGGCCAGTGTAGAAAGTGATAATTATTAGTATACATTAGTGTATACTTAAAATGCTTTAAGGTCTGCAAAGCACTATCCTAATATTAATTAAATTATATTGCTTGGGAGTATTAGATAGGTTATTTAAAATGTATCCCAAAATATGGCCCTTAGTCAGACTTTATAAGTACAGCATGATAATTGTGGGGTTTATTGCCTGAATTTATATGAAAGAATCTTTCATTTTCATTCCGGAAAGGGGCTTTAGATATCTACTCTGTTCCCTTAATTTTTCAAATAAGGGACCTCAGGCTCAGAGAGTTACTTATCTTATCCAAGGTCACAGTTAATTTCTTCTCACTATTCCTAAAAAGTTGTATATAACTTGAATTTATTTTTAAAATGTATTTGAGGAGTTTAGTATTTAGAGGTGTTTCTTTTCGTATTATTTTCCTATTTTTAACAATCATCCTGTATTACCCACTTAGTGCAGTTTAATTTTTAGACTTTGGGTCTTTAAGTTGAAATGCACATGTATTTGATACCATATTTAGATTTCAATCAACAAACACTTGTTAAATACCTACTTTATACCTAACACTGTAGTAGGTATGCAGGGAAACAGTAACCAAAAAATGAGACGTGATTCCTGTCCTTAAGCTTAACTCTTGTATAATTGTAGTATAAATTAGATACCATATAGTATAAATTAGATTTCCATATGTTAATGTCTATTTTCAAGTTACAGAGCAGTAGCTAACATTTCAGTCTTTGCTTCAGATCAAAAAGTCAGATAATGATAATACCTTTAAAAATCTTGCTAAATGGGTAATGTGAATGTTTCAGTGGGTTCCAAATAAGTAACCTTTGTTTTATAAACAGTCAGTCTTATTAATTATCATTTTTTCAAGACTAAATGACTAATTGTTCTTTCTTTCTATAGGGACCACTAGTTCGGTGGCTGAAGGTGAATTTTAGCGAAGCTTTCATAGCATGGATTCATGTGAAAGCATTAAGAGTTTTTGTTGAGTCTGTTTTAAGGTAAAACATCTTAGTTGTTTAGTAAGTCTAGTTCATACTTTAGAACTGTAAAATTGGGGGTGGGGGACACACAGGTAGTGAATAAGCATTCTGATACGCTTAGTTATTATGGATAATGGATTTGCATATACCAGAAGTCATGATGGAACTGAAATGCACTTCAGTGAAAAACTCTCACACTGTAATACAGTTCCTGACAAGGTGGAGATATTAGTTCTCTGATACCCCTACAAGATAGGGGCCAAAATGTCCTTGATTGTTTGTTCCTTTTGTGACCTTTGATCTCAAAAGATCTAAAAGATCTTTCATTTTTGTTCTAAATACTTTTAGAGATAAAACTAAATCATAAAATACCAAACATTTTCTGATTCTGAGGAAAATAATTAGACAATGAAAGCATATTCCCATTTTCTTGTGGTGCATTTTTGTGGTACAAGTACAAGTAAATCAAAGACTTATTATTCATATTGCACATTAGAGTTCAATTATAGTACTTTTTCTATGCCTCAGACTTGAGACCTACATTAAATGTTGCCAATTTTAGAAACATTTTTAACTGAGTTATCTCTCAAGTGTTCTCACTGTTCTTACTCATAATTATCCAGAACATGAGAATAGATGCAATCTCATGTTCATCGTCAGAAAGGTATTTATTAAACAGCAGTTAGGTCTTGTAGTGGTTCAAACTCTGGAACCAGGAGTAAGGAACATGGAATCCAAGTCTGGCCTCAGAAACTTGAAATGTGTGGTGACCTGGGCACTTTCCTCATTTGTAAAATGGGGACAGCAGTAGCTCTGATCTTCCGAGGTTGTTACTGAGGATACAGTGAGATAATATTTATTAAAAACTTGGCAAACCTTTAACTTTATATAGTACTTTAGAGCATAAATTCTAGCCATCGTCACTATTATTGTTATTGTTGTTGTTAAATAAACAACATAATTTCCTGGGGGACCACACAGTTTATTTAAAGCTTTGAATTATATTTTAAGTAATACTAAGCTGAACCTCATCTCTGAGAGAGAATGTGGGTTTATAAAGAGCAATGATAGCCAAATTAAGCTTGTATTGACATGTATTTGTTGCTTATTTGAAAATGCTTGTTTTAATGAAATGTATTTCCTTACTCTCAGAGATAAAAGTGTATTGCAGTCTCTGAGGGCATGTGTTTTCTTAACATCATCAATTGTTTGTAAAATTTGCCTTTTTTTTTTCTAATAACTCAGATATGGATTGCCAGTGAACTTCCAGGCAATGCTACTTCAACCTAATAAGAAAACCATGAAGAAACTGAGAGAAGTTTTGTATGATTTATACAAACACCTGGACAGTAGTGCAGCAGCTATAATTGATGTAAGTATGTTTATGGCCTGTCATATTAAGAATACAATTTATCAAAGTCATTTTATGAGACTCAGACAAACATTTAGCATGCATCTTAAAGAAGGAAGGAAATAGAATGATTGAAAAGCAGTAGTAAATGTGGCTAGTTCTTTAAAAACCCTTAATTTGTTCTCATACAGAAATTACACGTGTATACAATTTAATTTTGTTTGTTGTTGTAAATTTAAAGTTTCTTGAAATTAACATGGTTAGGTTACTCTCCTTAGCCTGAACTTATTAAACATTATTTTATAAAACCCTTTAAGGTTATTTTGCCCTGAGCCAATATTACAATAAAAAACTTCTCCTTCCAGTCTTCTTGTATGTGTTTAAAGCATTGTACATCAAAACATTGTAGAACTTTAAAGAAGCCACTAACAAGTCACATTCTTTAGGTCTCTGTGAATTTTTAAAAATAACTACAAAATCATGCAGACTTTATATTCTAAAATTTACTTTAAATTTATTTATTGCTATCTTAAACCGCTCTACACTATGCTTTTTACAATTAGGATCCATTGCCTAATGGCACAGGCCATTCCCAGAGCCTTGAAACTATGACTACATCTCTACTTAGAATTCTTAGCTTTCTTCAGAGCTCACTCAGTTATCAGCTCCTGTAAACCTTTCCTGATCCCTCTCCTGCTCTCAAGTCATCTTGTATTTACTTAGCTACTTAGTTGTATCATTCACTAATATGTTGGCCAGTAGCTGTTTTTCTTTTTTTGTGTCCATGTATCTCCAGTGCCTTATATGTCATAGGTACTTAATTTCTTGTTGAATTGAATTCAACTGGCACTAAGTCGGTGGCTTTTTCTTATTTTACTATGATAGTAAAATACCCTGACATATCCTGCTTTAGAGTCTACAAGTTGGCATGCTATTATTAGTTTTGTGTTGGAGCATCTGTAGTCTTGTAGGGGAAAAAAATCAGCTATTATGCATTGCATGTTATACTTAGAGATTTTTATAGCAGCATACACAGTACTTTAAACTAGAAGAGACTGCTGTTCTCAAGTTGATCTAGGTGTTCAAGGCTTAGGCAGGACTTATAATACCATGTCAGGGAGATTCTTACACCAAATTTCAGAGACAGGTATTAGTAAGAGGTAGTAATGAAGTATCTCCATTGTTTTTTAGTAGTATTAAAAACAATTTACATTTATATAACACTTTTTCTCATAATTCTGAGAAGTAGTTACTGCAAATATGGAAAACTTGGTCTCTGAGAGGTTAAATATCTTTCTCAGGATCACGCATGTTTAATGGGAAGGATTCAGATAAAAGTTTTCTGACTTGAAATCTTTCACTCTTGATATCTTGCCTCCCAAATGGGTGTTTTATACAAACTATAGTTTCTCGTTATTTGCTGAAGTGTTAGTGAAACTTCAGGGATGCTTGTAAGTTTAAATACTATTGTCTGACTCAAGAGTACATACATGGTTTGTTGAGAGAGAGTCTTTGTGCTATAAAAAAAGTTAACATCTGGTTTTATCAGGCAGAAGGCATTTCCTTTCCTGAGATTTCCACTTGAAGTAAAGATTGCGTTTCTCTTAACCATCACAAAAGAAAGAATTCAGAAATTGCAGTCTTTGAGCTCTACTCTGTTTAATGTTTGTTGCTGAATTAATGCTCAATCACAAACAGGCCAAAGTCTAAAGTAACCTGGAATAGTATTTTACTTTTTTTTAAAGAATGTTATTTTTTTCTCAGTTACATGTAAAAGCAGTTTTTACCATTTGCTTTTTATAATTTTTGAGTTCCAGTTTCTCTTCCTTTCTTCTCTTCCCCTCCCTTAGAAGGCAAGCACTTTGATATAGATTATGGATGTGAAATCATGCAAAACATATGTACATATTAACCATGTTGCAAAAGAGGACACAGATAAAACCCAAGAAAAGTAAAGAAAGTTAAAAAAGAGTGCGCTTCAGTCTGCATTCAGACTCCGTCATTTCTTTCTCTGCGGTAGATGCACTTTTCATCATTGAAGTCGTTCAGAATTGTAGTGTATCATTGTATTGATCAGATAGTTAAATCATTTACAGTTGACCATTGTACAATACTGTCACTGTCTACAATGGTCTCCTGGCTCTACTCACTTCACTTTGTATTAGTTCATGTATGTCTTCCTGGGTTTTTCTGAAAACATCCTATTCATCATTTCTTATAACACAATAGTAGTCCATCACAATCATATACCACAACTTGTTCAGCCATTCCCCATTTGATGGGCATCCCTTCAATTTCCAGTTATTTGCCACCATAAAAAGAGCTGCTGTGTTTTTATACATGTAGGACCTTTTTCTTTTTTAAGGAGTATTTTGTATTTTATTTTCTCCCAATTACATGTAAAAACAATTTTCAGCATTCATTTTTAAAATTGAGTTACAAATTCTTTCCCTCCCTCCCTATCCACCTCATTGAGAAGGTAAGCAGTTTGATATAGATTATATATGTGTAGCCATTCAAAACATTTCCATATGTTGTAAAAGAAAACATAGACCAAAATAAAAACCAAAGAAAAATAAAGTAAAAAAAGTATGCTTTCATCTGTATTCAAACTCCATTAGTTCTTTCTCTGGGGGTTGACAGCTTTTTTCATCATAAGTCCTTCAGAATTATCTTAAGTCATTGTGTTGCTGAGAATAGCCAAGTCATTCAGAGTTGATCATCTTACAGTATTGCTGTTACTTTGTACACAGTACAATTTCACTTTGTATCAGCTCATGTAAGTCCAGGTTTTTCTGAGCATCTAGGTCATCATTTCTTACAGCATAATAGTATTCCATTACAGTCATATATCACTTTTTTAGCCATTCCTCAACTGAAGGGCATCCCTTCAGTTTCCAATTCTTCATCACCAGAAAAGAGCTGCTATATTTTTGTACATATAGGTCCTCTTCCTTTTTGTTTTTTATCTCTTTGAGGATACAGGTCTAGTAGTGGTATTGCTATGTCAAAGGGTGTGCAAGGTTTTATAGGCCTCTGGACATAATTCCAAATTGCTTTACATGATGGTTGAATCAGTTCACAATTCTGCCCACAGTACATTAGTGTCTCAATTTTCCCACATCTCCTCCAACATTTGTCCTTTTCCAGCCTGTTAGTACCTCACAATTGTTTTAATTTGCATTTCTCCAATCAGTAGTGATTTAAAGCATCTTTTCATGTGTCTATAGATTGATAGCTTTGATTATTTTGTCTGAAAACTGACTTCAAATTTTTTGATCATTTATCAATTGAGGAATGATTTCTATTTTTATAAATTTGACTCATTTCTCTACATGTTTGAGAGATGAGGACCTTTACAGAGAAACTTCCTTCAAACAATTTTCAGTAGTAATGATTGCTGACTGTATTTCCCTCCATCCCATTTTCTCCTTTTATTCTGTTCTCTCCTTTCATCCTGTTCCTCCTCAGAAGTGTTTTGCTTTTGACTAATACCTCCTCAGTCTACCCTTCCTTCCATGAGCACCCTCCCTCTTCTCATCTCCCCTTCCCACTTTTCTGTAGAGTAAGATAGATTTCTATACCCGATTGAGTATGTATGTTATTCCTTCTTTGAGCCATTGCTGATGAGAGTAAGGTTCACATGCTCCCCTTTTCTCCTCCCATCTTCCCCTCCACTGTAAAAACTCTTTCTTGCATCTTTTATGTGAAATAATTTACCTCATTCTACCTCCACCTTTCTCTTTCTCACCTCTTAATTTTATTTTTTTTAGATAATCATCATATTATAATCAGCTGACACCTGTGCCTTCTGTCTATATATACTCCTGCTAACTGCCCTAATAATGAGAAAGTTCTTATGAGTTATGAGTATCATCTTCTCAAATAGGAATATGCACAGTTAAACCTTATTAAGTCCCTTATGATTTCTGTTTTCTGTTTACATTTTTATGCTTCTCTTGAGTATTGTATTTAAAAGTCACATTTTCTGTTCAGCTCTAGTCTTTTCATCAGGAATACTTGAAAGTCCTCTATTCTATCCTGCCCCCACCCCAGCCTCCAAAGGATTATACTCAGTTTTGTTAAGTAGGTGATTCTTGATTGTAATCCTAGCCCTTTTGCCCTCCAGAATATCATAAAGCCCTCCTATCCTTTATTATGCAAACTGCTAAATCTTGTGTTGTCCTGAGTGACTCCACATTACTTCAGTTGTTTTGTTCTGGCTGCTTGCGGTATTCTCTCCTTGACCTGAGAGCTCTGGAATTTGGGTATAATATTCCTGGGATCCCTTTCAAGAGTTGATCAGTGGATTCTTGCAGTTTATATTTTACCCTCTTGTTCTGCAATATCAAGGCAGTTTTCCTTGACAATTTCTTGAAAGATGATGTGTAGGCTTTTTTTTTTATCATGGCTTTTCAGGAAGTCCAGTAATTTTTAAATTATCTCTTCTGGATCTATTTTTCAGATCAGTTTTTTTCAAATGAGGTACTTCACATTGTCTTCTATTTTTTCATTCTTTTGATTTTATTGTTTCTTGATGTCTCAGAGTCATTAGCTTTCAGTTGCTCAATTCTAATTTTTAAGGAATTATTTTCTTCATTGAGCTTTTGTACCTCCTTTTTCATTTGTCTAATTCTACTTTTTGAAGAGCTCTTCTCTTCAGTGAATTTTTATGTATCTTTTTTCACTTGGTCAATTCTGCTTTTCTTCTTCCCATTGTATTTTTTACCATTTGGCCTATTCTGTTTTATAAGGTGTTATTTTCTTCAATTTTTTTTTTTTTTACCATCTTTACTAAGTTGCCGACTTTTTTTTCCATGATTTTCTTGCATTTTCTCTCATTTCTTTTCCCATTTTTTTCCCTCTATCTCTCCCAGTTGGTTTTTATAATCCGTTTTGACCCTTTTCATGGCCTGGGGCCTTGCTAGTGTTTCAATTTTCCCACATTTCCTTCATCATTTACCATTTTCCTTTTCTGTCATGTTAGCCAATCTTATAGATGTAAGGTGGTGTCTCAGAGTTGTTTTAATTTGCATTTCTCTTATCAGTAGTGATTGAGAGGATGTTTTCATAAGACTGTAGATAGCTTTGATCATCTGAAAACTGCTTGTTCATATCCTTTGACCATTTATCAGCTGGGGAATATTCTTATAAATCTGACTCAGTTCTCTTTATGTTTGAGAAATGAGGCCTTTGTCATAGAAACCTGCTGTAAAATTTTCCCCCAGTCTACTTTCCTTTTAGTCTTGGCTGCATTGGTTTTGATTGGTCAAAAACTTTTTAATTTAACGTAATTAAATTTATCCATTTTATCTATCTCTTGTTTGGTCACAGATTCTTCTCTTATTCATAGATCTGACAGGTAGAGTATTCCTTGCTCCCTTAATTTGCTTTTATCTTTTATTCTAAATCATGTGCGCATTTTGATCATATCTTGGTATACAGTGTGACATGTTCATCAGTACTTAGTTTTCAACAAAACTGCTTTCTGGTTTTCTCAGCAGTTTTTGTCAGATAGTCAATTCTTTTCCCAAAAGCTTGGTTCTTTGGGATTATCAAACACTAGATTACTATGGACACTTAGTACTATATATTGTGTACCTTATCCATTGCACTGATCCACCATTCTATTTCTTAGCCAGTGCCAAGATTGTTGTGATGATTACTGCTTTCTAATACAATTGGAGATGTGGTACTGCTAGGCTGCCTTCCTTCACATTTTTTTTCTATTGATTCCTTTGATAGTCTTCATATTTTTGACGTATTTTTTTTTTTAATTTTTAAATTAATTTTGAACTGAAATACAAAAAGACCAAAAAAAGAGAACATTTCCTTTATTTTTTTTCTTCTTCCTTCCCCAACCCTGCCCTGGAGAAGGATACCATTAGACACAAATATGTAAAACCATAATATACACACTCTACATCTTCCTTCACAGGTCCTTTGTAGGTTAGTATTTATAATACTTAAAATGAGTTAGTCAGTCATAGTTTTTCTTAGGACTCTTTCTGTTACTGTATACAGTATTCTCTTGGTTCTGCTCATTTTACTCTTCACCATTTCATGCAAATCTTTCCATATTTTTCTAAAATCATCCAGCTCATTATTATTGCACAGCAGACCTTTTGTTTTTCCAGATGAATTTTGATATTTTTCTAGCTGTATAAAGTACTTTTTTGGTAGTTTGATATGACACTTAATAAGTAAATCAGTTAGGTAGAATTGTCATTTTTATTATATTGGCTTGGTCTACCCATGACAGTATTTCTCCAGTTGATTAGATCTGACTTTATTTGTGTGAGAAGTGTTTTGTAACTGTTCATATAGTTCCTGAGTTTTTCTTGGCAGGTAAACGCCCAAGCATTTCACATTGTCTGCAGTTTTTTTAATTGGAATTTTTTTTCTGTCTTGTCTGCTAGACTTTGTTGATAATATATAGAAATTCTGATGATTTATGTGAGTTTGTTTTATTTCCTGCAATTTGCTGAAGTTTTTAATAGTTTCAACTGGTTTTTTAGTTGATTCTCTGAGATTCTCTGCATATTCCCACATGTCATCCGCAGAGGGTGTTTCCTCATTGCCTGTTCTAAAACCTTCAGTTTCTTTTCCTTCTCTTACTGCCACAGCTAGCTTTTCTAGTGCAGGGATAATAGTTTTCTTTGTATGGAATTGTTGCTAGTCCCTCAGGGTAGAAGTTAAGAACAACTTTTCCAAAGACTTTCTCACTAAAGCAACCTGTCCTTTGACTTCTTCCTGAGGCTGCATCCATTACCTGGTCACTTGCTGTGTCATACCTTCTTTAGCAGTTGTGCAACGATAAAGAGAGTGCTTGGAGCCGGAGATTGTGTCTCCTTTCAAGTAGATCTTGACTGTTGATTAAGGTCCAGTTGGCAGGTAAAATTGTATTTACTAACAAGTTAGCAGAATGTAAAGCCTTATTCTGTAGGATTCACTTTGTTTATTTAGAGCTCTCAGAAGGAAATGAGGTCTTTAAATCAGGAGAGTGTAAGCTTGCAGTAGACTCATTCCTTATCTGTATCTAATAAGATATTGTCATTTATTTCATAATCCCAGAATTACTTAGAAAAAGGAATAAAACTGATCACATCAAAGAAGCATTGTCAATATAAGGTACTTAAGAATGATGATTATTTTTGTCAGAGACACTGAAGGTAGTGTAGCATTCCTGTCAACTGCGTGCATATAGTGTAATTTCACCTAAGTTTCCTGATTGTGTTTACTAGAACTGACAAATAAATGCAAAAGTTTAGGTGCAAACCGTCATTTCAGACTAAGGAGAATACTTACGATGCTCACTGCCTTTTCATTCTGTATTCCAAATATTTCATCGTAGTCCCTAAATTCTCCCATGATTTTTAATACTGAGTCCTCATGCTAAAACATATATTGGCAGCACTTCAAGAGTTGTTTGTGTTATGTTGTGTTCAGCCTTGAGGCTGATGGGCTACCCGAGTCTTACCTTTCACCTGTCGCAGGTCTTCGGTGGCCAAACCGGATAAACGTATTGAGAGAAGAGACTTTCCAAAGTCGAACAAGGGTTAGGCTTTATTCAGGGTCTTAGTTACATGTGCAGGGTGAATTCTTCCTCAGGAGAGAGGAATCCTCCTCCTCCCAGGGGGCAAAGATCGTACAGCAAGAGGATGGGAGCAGGAGAGGGGAGGGACCCTCTGCCCTCTAAGGGCCCCTCAGCATGAAGAGCGCCTTCAGGCTTTCCTGTCCCTACTTAAGCTCTCCTGCCGCATAGTTTGCATGTGAATACTGTGCCTGCTCTCAGCCTTTAGCTAGTCAACAACAGGTGTGCTCAGACCATGGGCCAATCTCAAGGGTGGGATGCTCTTCCCAGCAAGTTTCCCACGGAGAAGAGGCGGAAATGCATGAGATAGCCCGTGTCTCACGCCTCAATTCCCAGCTGTTCCTTGGGGGGCCTCATGAGAACTCTCAGGTTTAGAAGTCCTCACCTTTACCTGCCCAAGACTGTCCAAGGGAAACTGAGCTTACACCCCCAACAATGTTGAGTGTTGGGGTGTGTTGTCTTTGACTATAAAGTGCTTTATGTTGTTCTGCCCTGATTAAAGTATAATAAAGCCTTTACCCACTATATGCTGTTAAATTCTATCTTTTGCTGCTTAGCCTTTTGAAAAAACCAGTCATTATTATATAACATTTGTGAATTGCAAAGAATATGCAAATAAGCAGTTATTTTATTGTTCAATTTAGTGTTTGTTGTAGATTCTCAGAGAACAAAACAAAACTGTATTGTGTTTGCAAGTTAGCCTTTTTAAATGAACCATTTCTTCCTCTATTTTAAAAATCATATGATAGGAAAAGGGAAAGATTTGTGGCCCTTATATTCATTGCATAGAGCTGGAATGGCCCTTAGAAATACATATTTCTCTTTAAAAAATTGAAACTAGCTGATTGTAGTTGTTTGTTTTCCCTTTCGGTGTTGCTGTGGTAGCACCTTAAACATTTCTGTTAGCTTGATTAAAAACTAATTGTTCATATTAGAAAAAAATTCAACAGATCATGCCCTTGTAGATTTGTCAGGGTGGGAAGCTTTCCCCTCTAACTTCAAGTTTGCATCCCACTTATCTTACAGTCTTAAAGAGTTGTCTGAGGCTCAGAGATTTGCCCTTCATCACCTAATTAGTAGTGTCAGAAGTGCTATTTGAGTCCACGTCTTCCTTGCTCCCTAGTTCAGCCTTTGATAGCTCTTACACCAAACTATTCCTCTTAGAAGTAAATCAGAAAATTAAGTGCTGCGTTATAGAATTGGCCAAAATATGTTACTGAAGTAAGCATAGTCAGCAGTGAGTATCTTACGGCATTCATATATAGTAAGTGAAGTTGTTATTGGTACACCTCAGGTCTGAACCAGATACTTCACTTTGTTGCCATATTGGGGGAGCAGACCGGCGTCCTCGAGGTCCGCTTGTTACCGGGATGTGAAAACTGAAAGTAAACATTTTATTTTTAGAGATGTGAGTGTTCTTTATATTTGTTTTTAAAAGTGTTAACTTTAAATTTTTTTTTCTCTTTCAATAGGCTCCCATGGATATTCCAGGCTTAAATCTCAGTCAACAGGAATATTATCCCTATGTGTACTACAAGATTGATTGCAATCTATTGGAATTCAAGTAAAAATGGTCCCCAATATTGACAATCCTTCCCTAGTGTTGGTGTATGTGAACAGAAGTGAGGTTGAAGTATGCCTATACTTTCAACTCTCTATTAATCCAATGCTTGCTTCTTAGTCCCTTTCCTTAGGTGAAAATTCCCATAGTGGTCCATCTCTTGATATTTTCCTTTCAAAGAAGAGTATTTGTTGCTTTTTATTGATCAGGTCTGTAAATGTGTACTGAAAAAAATCAGAGTTTATTTATAAACAGATTAGTATATTTAAGAAAAGATTTTTCTTCATCGTTGTAGTGGTATGCCTTCAGTAAACTCATTAGTATTGTTCACAAAGACCTTGTTTATGAGGAAAATGTGTAAACATTTGTACCATTTTGTTCCCTGTATTTAGTAGCTGTAACTGTTAAATAGTTATTGACTTGTGATGTAAAAAAAAGTGACAATATTCAGGTATGTGTTTTCTGGATATTTCCAACAACAATCTGTGAGCACTGTCAGCACCCACAGGCGAGAATAAAGTTACCTGTGCAAAGGTGTGTGGTGGTGTGCATAACTTCTCCAAACGTTGGTCGGAGAGTTCAGTAACTAAGATCACTGCTGACTAGCTGCTGCTATACCACTTTGAGATGTTTGTTACATGCTGCAGGGGGCAAGCTGCCTTCTATTCAGTTTGTGTTTGCTTTCCACAGATTATCTTACTGTGCCAAATTTGCCTCATAACACACAATGTGATGTTGGAGTTCATTTTTCAAAACATATGGGTGTTTATATCTGGTCACCAAACTTTTGGTATTCTTAAATGATTGAGAACTAGGTCTAATTTTGAATAAAGTCCAGCAAAACTATGCATCTTCAGTCAATTGAGTTATTTTCAAGTCATTAAAAAGTTTTGGCCTTTTATTAGTTATAAAGGGATCCTTTTCATTTTTTTCTGAAGCCTGATGATTGTGACTATTTTATAGAATATTGTGCTAATGGAAACAACATGACTTAGCTTTCAGAAGAAACTTTTAAAAAATCTAGTAATGTGCATTTTGTAAAGGAAAAGCCTTTCAAACTTAAATGTTGATAAGTTGATTTTCTTTGGGAGGAAATGTTTTTGAGGTGGTTTTTATTCCCACTGTAGTTAATCATTTTAGCCTCTTGTTACCAGTGTGATATCTAGCCTTCCTGTCACCTGTTTTTTCTGTGATGTATGTTTTACTCCATTTTAGCTACTAGAGCTGAAAGACAATTCTCTGACTTTCTGAATCATTTGTCTTTGCTCATAGGTGACCCAATTTCCTTCAGTTAAGTTCATTACAGGGTCATACAAAGAATAATAGGAATAATTACCCTACAAACTTCACATGAAAATCTGTGCTTCGAATATTTCATTAGGCTGGTTTGATTTGTATTAGGATTTTGAAAAATTCAGCCAGCGAGTTTTGAGAACCTGCTGCATACAAAGTACTTACTATTCTAGGTGCTCTAGGGGGTGATGTACACAAGAAGACATGCTAAGTGCCATCAAGGTGGTCACGGGCTACTAGTGCTTCTTTTTAGGTCTGTGTTCTCAGCAGCTTGCAGCTCTCAGGCTATCTGATCCACGTACCCTGTCACTTTAACCTGCATTTTTGGTCATGCAGAGCCTTCTGGGTGTCACCTTCATCATTTTGGAGATATTTTTTCTTCTTTATAAAGCTCCTAGTCTGCCCCATCTGAGCTGCTAGGTATCAGCTTAGCATCAAAGTCAGCAAAAATGATATTTCCTTATCTTGTAAATTTATTTGCTCTTCAGGTTCTACTTTTGCTTTAAATTTCCTTAGAAGTGGGCGAGCAGTATGATGGTGTTTGGAGTTATACAAAGGTTCTAAAGTTGATGTTGTTATAGTAGATGAATATGTCACCCCCTTTGTTTTAAATGCCCCTACATTTTTGGCTTCGATTTGTTCTGCTATCAGGTCTGTCATCCAGGTATTCAAATGGTTTCTTATTCATTGAGTTTAATTTCAGAATTTTGAGATCCCTATCTCTGTGTACTCTGAAGACACAGTAGTACTGTGCAAGAATAACATTATGTGTGACAGTACATACATACATACATTCACACAGTCATGCAGGTTTATATACATAGAATATGGATGTTTCTTTGGACGCTCAGTTCTACTCTGATACATATTTCAGAAATGCAATTTTTTTTCCAACACAAGCAGTACATTAGGGAATATTTTGATGACACAAATGTCAAATTCTTACTTGAGAAACAGTGAGAGAACTCAGAAGACTGTGCCATTTCACAGTAACTCACAAGTTGCAATCTTTCCAATTCTCATTTCCACAAGCAAACTTCTGGCCTTATTCAGAGTGAAATGCCATGTTTGTTTTATGTTTTTTGGTGCAGTAGAAGTGAGGGTCTGAAGAGGGCTGGTTGCAACACTCCCATGCCCTTCTTCCACAGCTTTTACACCTTACATGGGATGAGGTGAGGAAGGGCAGGGGCAGGGGTAGCAGCAGCCCCAGCCAGGCCACAGAGGTGGCCACTATCGTAGAATTTTTGTATTCACCATTTTATGTGTATAAAACTGTACTGCCATTTTTATTAGTGTCCTGTCTTTTATATGTTACTCCAAAGTTTTTAAGAGTAGAATAGGGTTCTTTATCCCATTTTCTTCATAAGCTCAGCGGTATTTATTGCACAATTTTGCATAGCAGTGCTTTTGGGGAATAAACATGTTGGGTTAGAATAGAACTACTTCTATCTTCTTTTTATTTTTTTCCATTTATGTAGGAAGGCTGTGGCAATGAGCTGTTAATGAAGAGAAGTGCTCCTTCAATTCCACTCCCTTTACTTTGCTCAGATAGAATGGGGCTCTAGTAACTTTTTTTCAATAAAATTTATTTTCTTTTTTTTTCAACATGACTGAAATTTTCCCCAGTATCCTTTTCCCTTCCCCTTCAGCCACTGTGCTAAGCACTGTGGATGTAAAGAGAGCAAAAGACAGTCTTTCTCAAGGTCTTTACAATGTAATGGTAAGACAAAAAACAAATAGGTACAAACACTATTTACAGGATAAACAGGAAGGCACTAGAATTAAGAGGGATTGGGAAAGGCTTCCCGTAGAAGATGCACTTTTAGTTGGGATGTAAAAAAAGCCGGGGAAGCCAGGAGGCAGAGATGAGGAGGCATGGGAGACGGTCAGAGAAAATGCTCAGAGCAGTGAGATGGTATCTTATTCCTCAAACAGCCAGAAAGCAGCTGGTGTCATTGTATCAAACAGTGTGGTGGGGAGTAAGATGGAAGGCCATAAAGGTAGGAGTGGGCCTCTATGATGAAGAGCTTTGAATGTCCAACAGAGCATTTTGTGTTTGCTCCCAGAGGTGAAAGAAGCCACTTGTTTATGGAGTAGGCACTGACATGGCTGGATGTGTTTTTTGGAAAATCCCGTTAGCGATGGAATGGAGAACAGATTGGAGTCGGGAGAGGCTTGAGGCAGGCTGACCCACCCGTTTGGTGTTGCAGTAGTCCAGGGCGTGAGGTCATGTGGGTCTTCACCAGTAATGGAAGTGTCATAGGAGAGAAGGGAGGCGTATTGTAGATATGTTGCAGATCACATGACAGTGTGTATGCAGTGATTTCTTAAATGTGAAGTGCCGTGTAAATGCTGACATTTTAAAAAAATCAAAGCTGTGAGTTCTGACATTAAAATAAAACAAAACAAACCTCAGGTATTGATTTTTGCATTTCCCCACAAGAGGGCGCCCCAGTTCTGTTAAAACACATCCAGGTTAAAGATTTAAAGGATTCCTTTTATCTAGCTACATTGGTTTTAAAATGTGAAGCCAATTGAGAGAATCCTGTCCTAACTTTGTAATGTTTAAATTTGGGGCATTTTGTACAAAGAGATATTAATGGGAAACTCTCAGGGAAAATGCATTTCTTTTTCAGTTTTTATAAGGCATAATAAGGGCCCGTAATCTCCATTTGAGCCAGGGATAATTCATTTGAGTGTCTTTGTCTTTGAAATATGTCGGACCAGATGTTCTCTACACTTCCTTCTAGCTCCAAAATTTGGTGTCTGTGATTCTAGTACATACATTCTGTTTTAGAAAAATGCCTCAGGGTTATTCTTTCTGTAAATTCACAACCCCACTCCTTAATTTTTCTTTCTTCCTTACCTCTCTTGTATCAGCTTAATGAGAGAAACAGGTTGATTCAGATTTGATTATACAATTGATGTGTCTGTGGTAGTTAGGCAAAAGGAAAATGACCCGACTTCATTCTGTCCTTTTGGTTATTTTATGTGTTACTGACCTTTAGCTCCTTTTCTGTTTTTGTGACTAGAATAAATAGCTTAGATTTTTAGATCTCAAACCTGGAAAACCCACTGATTGTGTAAGTCTGACTTTCCCTAGTATACACATCAAAACTGAAGGAGCATGGAGGCAGTAGCTAGAGGATTGCTGGCAGGGGATTGCTGCTGAATTAGTGTTGATAGTGATTCAGGTTTCTGTACATGGTCAGCAGTTAGCTTTCATTACAAAGAACAGCTGTGTATGCTTTGTCTGTATCTCTGCACATACATATAAACCAACTGTGATAGGAAGAGATTAAAAGCAACTTCTGATGGGAAATATTGAATCAGCTGAATTGAAAACAGCTGTGATTCTAATAGAACTAGACTTTCTTTTGTCAGTCAATTTGTATTGAGTGTCTGTTGCTTACGAAGCAATGTTGCAGGCACTATAGGGAGATACAAAGGAAATAATGGGGACAGCCCTTGCCCTCTATATGACATAACCTTCCTGTTCCCTGGTTAGTGGAAGGATATTGTAAATTAACGAGGCCCTGGCACTGCTTAGGAGCAGGGTGTGGTATAAGGGAAAGAGTTGAACTTGAAGTCTGCAGAGATAATTTCAATTCATGCTTCTGGCACTGGCTAGCTATGTGACCAAGGGCTCCAGTTTCTTCATTTGTAAAGCAGGAAATCCTAATGCCTGGAGTATCTATATAATAGTCTTACTGTGAAGAGCAAACAAGACAATGGATGAAAAGTGTGTCCTAAACCTTTAAGTGTTAAATGAAGTTACATTGAGTTTTCTGTATGGATGCTGTCTTTTTTATATGAAGATACTGTTGGCCCACTGAGGAGAACATGCACTTCGGTTACCTTTTCTGTAGTGATTTATTTACATTTGATTTCATCCACTTTCCATCCTTCACCTGATTTTCCTTGTGACCCATACCATTCATTTACAAGAATTGGCCAAAGATAAGAGGATTGTCTTTGTAGGAAGAAATGAGCAAAATTGACCAACATAGACTAGCAACCTGCCACCTTCTCATTAACGAAGAGGTTTAAACAACTTGTCTAAACAGCACTTGTCCATCAAAGGGCAAAGCAGGGCCAATTTGGAAAAAGGACCAGATAGGAAAGTAGAAGATTTGAAACCCCTTTGGAGAAAAAGAGATGATGAGGAAAACAGCACAAAAATCCAGGCTCTTCTCCCTCAGCCCTGTCTTTTTAGGGACCCTAGACAAGAATGACATAAATGAATTCTCAAAATTTTGCCAAAAATTACCCTAGGTCATTTTTCTCTAGGCCTAAAACTGAAGCATCTACACAATATACATGGGTATATGTATGTGTATGTGTGTGTATTCATATATACATGTATATGTACCCATTATATAGAAGGATTAAGGTTAATGATAGCTATGAAGACATTGAGTTTGGTGACCAAAGGAATTCCTCAGGCCTGTACCTTCACTGCTAAGTCCCATTCCTGTCATATCCTTTATATAGCTGTGGCAGCTATATTACTGCAGATAATTTGGGCATGACAGCACTGTATAATAAGCCTTCTGATACTAAGACTATTCTGGCTGTTATTAGAAGGCACCTGGAGGTGCTTTCACTACATGATACTCCTCAATTGTGATAGATTTAAAAAAGAAATCTTGAGTGAGCCCAGAAAGCGTTTTACCAATCTGTTTAATTTACATTGTTTGCAACTATATGTATATGTGTGTAAGACATGTATATCAGTACATTCTCCTGCCTGCTCTATACTCATCCTGTCACACTAGGCAAACACACGTATTGGCAGATTGTAAATACATTTTTTATTCAACAAATATGAAGATCCAGTGAGATGTTTGTTATCTAGCTGATTTCCTTAGGGTCTGGCCAGATTTATTTTAGACACAGGGACATATGCTGAATTATTTGACCCAAAGCTGTTTGAATTTGCACATCAATATCAATTACATGATAATCCTCTGGTTCTATTTAGTCTTGTCTTTTGTAGAAAACTTTTTTCCCCTTTCCCTGTTGAGTTTTATCTATATTCTTTCTCTTTCCTTCCATACTATTCCCCTCAACCCCCTCCCATTATATTAATAGAGGAGTGTTTTACTATCTACTTTATTAGCTTTCTGCCAGAATAAATCAAGGCATCAATTTCCATATAGTTATTAGAGTCACCAAAGTAAATTCTAACCCTGAAACAGATTGCTGCAATTCAAATGTCGTTCTCAATTTGGCCTGTTAGAGTTACTTTTAAGATTGGGATAAATTTCAGGTTAAGTAAATTGTGGCCCTTTAATTTCCCCAAAATCAATTTGAAAAAACATGTATACTTTAAAGAAGCAGTACACAAATTGACAGGATGAGAAGTAGTGTTAGTAGCAGAGTATTTTGGACTGGGGCCTGTGTGATTGAAATAAGCGTAAATTTTTCTGTAACTAAAACTTCTCAGATTCCATTTGCTTGCTTGTTCCTAAACCAGTGTTTCTCTTTCAAAGTAATTTATTTTGGAAGGTTCTCTCTTATCTTAGTAACCAGACATAATATTCATCTCAATTTCTCCTGAATGTTGAAATTAACTTTTATGCCATAGTATACATACATAATATGATTTCTATATAACTAGACTCCCCAAACTAATCGGATTCCCACAGTAAAGCAACAAGAAGCAGAATAACACTAATTACTAAACTTGTGGCGGGGGGGTTCTATATTTCCTAATATTCTTTCCTCTGCTCCCTTTCTCAAATATTATTTGAGTCTCAGACTTTCTTTTTTGACAATTTCAGATTGGTAAATTTTCTCATGCTTGTCCTTTCTTAACTTTTCTCTCTTAGTTTCAATGTCCCCTTCAGCAAAACTGCCTTTTTTTAAAGATGGTCATTTGAAGGAAAACTTCCTGCCAAAAGCTTCATGTATGCTCTTCTTATCCAGGTGGTCATGTTTCTTAGGGGCAGCTAGGTGGCACAGTGGATGGAATGCCCAGCCTGGAGTTGGGAAGAGATCTTCCCGAGTTAAAATCTTGCCTCAGATATTTTCTAGCTGTGTGACCTTGGGCAAGTCACTTAACCCTATTTGCCTCAGTTTCCTCCATTATCTTTGCCAAGAAGACCCCAAATGGGATCATGAAGAATTGGCTATAACTGAAATGACTGGACAACAACATGTTACTTAGCCTTAAGGACTTCTATTACTGGCTATCTACAGCAGCATAGGGGAAGTTTATTAAGTGTAACATAGGTTTGGAAACTTTTCGAAGAAAAATAACCAAAACCATAGTGTTTATAGTTGAACCCCTTCCACCTCTAGTCTTTCTGTACCTTTCTCATTGCTTACTTGGGATGTCAGTGCAGTGTAGTATATGTAATGGGGATCCATTTACGTAAAGGGAATGTTATCTGCCTTACTAGTTCTATAGGATTGTTCTAAGGATTACATATGAGCTAATATTTGAGACTGAACTTTGAAAGATTATAAAGCATTCTAAAACAGAGGTAGTATTCATTCCACAATTTTTTGAGTCCTATGAGTTAGGCACTATCAGAGATACTAGAAAGTACCTATAAGAAGTTCACGTGGACATGTATGGACGTATATGAGAAGTTAGTAGCAGTAGTATCGTAATAACTAGGTAAACTCAGAACTTTATTTCTTCTGTTCTGCAACTTGCTCTTGCTAATATCAAAGAATTTTAATGTTAGCCATCTCTTCTATGGGTAGACTTTCTCCACAGTTTTATTTCCATCATATATTAGGAAGCATACGTGAATTAGACCTTCCTGTTTTGCATGGAAAATGATGGAGAGTCCCTGGCTCCTGTCTAGAGATGGTAACTGACCATATAGCATAGTTTGCCTATTGCTCAATAAGGAATAAATGAGACATTCTTTGCTTTAAATTATCATCAACATGTTTATAGAATGGTTAGTATATGTGGTGATACTATGAGGGAGACAACAGGTTGTTGGGTTTTTTGTTTGTTTTTTTAATGAACCTAGACCCTGACCCTTAGGAGCTTGCACTGTAGTTGAAAAGATTAGACATATATACCTTAAAGGTTACAGAACTACACTTGTGATTTCCTTCATATAGAAATCTCCCCAATAAGGAAACTCTTGTCTACCAAATGGTATCTTCTTGGCAAATTAAGACTTGAGCACCTGTTTTAGTCACTTGCTCAGATTCCCACAAGCAGCATATATGGGACTTAAACCTAGGTTTTCATGGCTCTGAGACCAACTCTCGGGCCACTATGTTACATAGCTTTAAAAATAACTATAAAATGAGTGGCAGAGACGAATGCTGTAGGAGTTCAAAGGAGGGACTTTTGCCTGGGGTGGTCAGAGAACGCTTCCTATGGAGGGCTTCAGGAAGGCTATGACTTAAGCTGACTCTTGAAAGTTGGCTGAGGAACATAGTGAAAGACTTCCAAGTTGAGGTACAATTGCAAAGGCCCAAAAATAAGAAAGTACACGGTAGTGGTAATAGCTCACGTTTATGTGGCACTTTGCAGACAAAAAGTTTTTTTACAAGGGAGGAAAGGGTTTTTTTCTTTATAAAAAAGTTATGTAAAATAAAAGACATCAGTAAATATGTTTTAAAAATATCAGAGATAATAAAAGACTATTTTGCATTAATTTTTTTTCAGTTAATGAGCATCTATTATCTTCCCACTTCCTGTCCTCCTTCTACCTCTACCCACAAAAAAAGGGGAAAAAGACCTGCTAGTCAGATAAAATACTTCCCCACGTTAGCCATGTTGAAAATGGTTTGTCTCACACTGTTATAATATTTCTGGGTGCTGAGTCTGCCCACTTGGCCCCTCTGCTAGATCTCTTGCCTGGCACTGAGTGAGATCAGCTCCGGCTGCCCCTGAGCTGTTTGCTGGCCTACGTCAGAGCTTTGGACACTGAGTCTGTGACCCTGGTCCACCTGCTCCACCCTTCCTGCTCTGGTCATTTGCCTATAGATCAAATTGGTGATCAAATTTGTGATTCATTGTATCATTTGAGGTCTTCATCACTAATTGGTCTGGATTTCTTCTTAGGTCATTGTTGGAGTTCAGGTCTGAATTACTTCCTCCCACTGCACCATCTTTGCTGTTGTCTGTTGTTAGTCACATTTTACAGATGAAAGGCTATAGCTATTAGTATTATGTCCAGGACCATATAGTAAGTAAGCCTTGATCTGCTGACTCAAAGTCCAGGGCTCTTTCTGCTGTAGATGATGCTGTCACCCAGTATGTTTAGAGAAGGCAACGAATACAGCTCATTTTGGCTGAGGCAGAGTGTTTTGTGTGGAGAAATTGTGGAGATAAATCTAGAAAAGTAGATTAGTGCTAGATTATGAAGGCCTCTAGCTAAGGAGTTTAGAATTATTCTATACATAGTGAAGACCCATTAAAGATTTAGATTACTTGGCCACATGTGACCTTCTAGGTCCTTGGGTACCACCTTGTGACTGAGTCCAAGTTTTACGGAACAAGTCCTTTTATTAAGGGGATTTTTTTCTGTGATGTTTAGATTCAGTCAAAGAGCCACAGTTGAGGACCTAGAGGACTACATGTGGTCTCAAGGCTGCAGGTTCCCTACCCCTGCTTTAGATGATGACAACTTTAGCAGTTACTGCCTAGTATAAAAGAGTTCTGGAAAAATTAATTGAAATAACTGAATAACTTATAATTCCAGCAACAACTTGGAGCTTTTCCATTCAAATACTAATCCAGGGCATGAATCCGTTGGGTATCAGGCTGAGGTTGAATAGTGGTACCATTTTGTGGTGGTGTTTGTCATTACAAAGGTCAGCTAGGTGGTGTAGTTGATAGAACGCTGGGCCTGGCATCAGGAGGACCTGAGTTTAAATCCAGCTTCAATTGCCAACTATGTGAGTCTGGGCAAGTCAGTTAACCTCTGACTGCCTCAGTTTCCTCACCTGTAAAATGGGGATAATAATAGCAGCACATGACAGAGTTGTGAGGAGCAAATGAGTTATTTGTAAAGTGCTTAGCACAGTGCCTGGCCAACAGTATACACTTAATAAGTGTTTATTCCTTCTCCTTCCCTGTCTGAAAAAGATCCTTAGTGAAGTTAAGGACAAGCCCCTTCCCTAGTTTCTTACCGCCTCTCTGAGGTGTATATTTGTAGAGTTCAAAGGCAAGTGCCCCATAGGAGACAGAACACTTTGTAGAAGATTCTCCTATTGTGGACACACACACGCACACGCACACACACACGCACCTCTTTCCAGAGACATTTACTGCCTTTTGACAAACCTGAAAAATTCTTCTCCATCATACACACATCACACTCTAACTCTCATTCCTTTTCTATCTCAAAAAAAAGTCCCACTTCTTCCCTCAATAATATGTTGTCTCAACTGACCTCTTATCAGTTATCAGCAATGGAAGGGAGAGGGGGTGCTATGCTCTGTAATAGTGCTACTAACTTCCGTGACAGGCACTTGCCTAAATGAGGGGCCCAAGTTGGAAACCAAACAGGTCAAAGTCCTCTTTGCCAGTTAGTGGTGGATTGGCCCACTGTATAATCTCACTCAACCTAAGTGAAATAAGATCCAATCTTTTTTAAAAAAAAATTTTTTTAAGTATGGAACTGATTTTGCTTAGACAAGTTAACTTCATATCTGTGGATGTTGGATTAACCCAGAATTTAAGAGTCAAAAAAGGACATAGAGATCATCTCATTTTAGGCTGAGGTCTAGAGCAATTTTAAGTGAATTGCTTAAAACTCTAGAATGCAAAATTTGAACCCAGTCTTGGGCTCTTCCTCCTGTTCCACTAATCTGCCAGTTCCAGTGTTAACATCTAGAGTCTTGGTACAATACAAACATAACACAGTCGTGACTAGTACTGTTTTGTAATGAAACTCTGAACCACACCATGACTTGTGAAGTCTTGCTCTGACATTGTGTGTGTGTGTGTGTGTGTGTGTGTGTGTGTGTGTGTGTGTGTGTGGTACCAGTTAAAAGATATCAGTTAGGACAGTGGTGTCAAACTCAAATACAAAGGATCCCTTTTGGCGACATGTTGACTTAGAAAACCACAAATGAACATTATCTATGTTGTATTTTTATCTATTTTGTTAAACATTTCTCATTCCCATTTTAATCTGGTTTGGGCTTGCCTAATACCTGCAAGTTTGATATATTTGAAGTAGGGTATGCCTGGTAGAGGGTAAAGCAGATGGGGAGCCACCGATGTTTGTTTATATGCCTACTACCTCTCCCACTTTCAGGAGCAGCATTGAAGCAAATGTAGACATAGCAGGAGTTCGGGAGTGACAGGAAACAAGGGGTGTGGCCACCATGTGCCGATTCCTCCCACTCCCCTTAACACCCATTAAGGCTGAAATAGCAACATAAAAGTAGGACACAATTTGAACTTACTTTGCCCCATGACTTTGTGTCTAGGACAGGATGTACACATCTAGGGTGGCAGAGTATCATAGGTCTTTGTGTACCTGGAAACCTTACAAATGGGGAGTAACTTTTCACTTGATAGCTAGTTGTTTAGATGAATTTAAGCAATCTTCAATTACCCAATTACAGAAGCCTGGGGTAGGAAAGGACCTTCTCAAATACCATCTAGTACAACCAGCACCTGAACAAAAACTTCCATGTCAGCATAGTATGCAAGCAGCCTTTGGCTGAGGTTGATAGCTCGGCTGCTGAAGGAACCTGTAGATCCACATCACCATTCCTCAGAGGACATGCAGCTACTTCTTCACAAACTTCAACTCTCTCCTCCCATTAAGAAGAACTTCATATTTATTATTTAGCTACAAGTATTCAGTGGTCCTTCTTGTGCTCTTTTGTGTCACAGTCAGGATTCTCCTCCTTTTCATATCCTTTTTCTTTCTTTGTTTTACATAGCCCCTTCATTTTATTTCATTTTATTTTTAAGGACTGTTTGGCACTCCCAGATGAACTGGAGAACAGAAACATTCTTTGAACCACTTTAGCTTCCCAGAATTCTCCAAGGGAGACTAGCCTGCAATTTGAATATATAGAGAGGACTATTATTTGGCTGTGGCATGAAGATAGACCTCATACACTCTATGCAGATGTTGTAGTGCTTATTCAAGCCAATGATAGTTTCCTGATGACCTGATGTCATCATAGATGCAAGACAACTCAACATAGGAAGAACTGGTCAAAAGATAGGAGGGAATGTGTTAACTTGTTTACTGCACTTATAACATGCTTTTTAGAGTCTGAAGCTTGGTTCAGGTAAGTTAAAAGTTGGGTCATAAATTTGTTCCATGAACAAACACCTTTGTTCTTTTTGCTAACCTTGAATTCTTTTGAGTTTTAACACCCGTTATCAAATGAGCTATAACTGTATCTGTGAGGAGGAATAAGCCCCTGGGGTTCTGTGAAAGTTTCTTAGATTCCCAACCATGGCCACGGCTAAATAGACAATCAGTTTACAAAAGTCTCCTATGGAATGAGCCAGACTCCTCCCACTTCTCTTGTTTCCTTAACTAGTTGCAGTGCTCAGAGATTCCAAGACTTAGGTACAAGACCTCGCCTTCCCCTTCCTTGGGGATCTGGTCAAACTGGTGAAGCATCTTTTCATATCAGTGGGAAACTTGGAAAACCCACCTTTGTTGAGTCATAGCTCTTTCCCCTCCCAAAGCCCCCTCCCTCACTATCAGTGTTCTCTTCCTCTTCAGTTATACTCAGCCCTCCCTCGCTCAAATCAAAGTCAGCTGCAAGTCATGTCACAGTCCTCTTAGCAAATGAAGGACAAACACAACAATAACAACCTTATGCTATATCTGTTGGCAGATTTGTTTGTGGATAGCGTTGGACAGCACCCCATTCATTGTGTTGTGGTAGGCATCAAATGAGGGAATATTTACAAAACAGAAAAAGTTATGAAATACTTACAAAAATGCTTATTCCCTCCTTGTCTACATGTATCCACTTCCTTTTCTCTTACTCCCTCTCCCAATGCTCCTTGAAGTCTCGGACTATTTCGTTTTTAATTTGTGTCTCCAGCACCGAGTATGGTACCTTGTAATCAATCAGTATTTATAAAGTGCCTACTATTTGTGATCCTTCTGAAGAACTTTGGAATTGATTGTGAAACACAGAAGATACCGACAAAGGACTGCCCAGCAAGATTTCTTTCTGGCCCAAACAGAAATAATTGTTATTTACATTCATTCTGAGCCAATCCGGGCCCAAATAGTGACCAAGTAGGGCTTGGTTTGGGACCAGAGTGATTTGGGGTTAAGGCTGGTCTTTAAGAGAAAAAACAAAAGATAAGTTTCAGAGATTAAAATTTACATTATCTTTAGGCAGAACACCCACAAGTAAGTGTGATACCCTACAGGTATCACCTGTGCTGTTTGTCCGTTGTTCTGGAAGAGGATCATGACGTCAGGGAGGTGATGCCATCACATACAAGTGAATTGAATTTAAGTGAGGGAAGTATGTGTAAGTCACTAGCCTTACTTTCTCCTCCTGAGCCATCTGAATCCAGTGGCCAGATATGGATCAGGATAATGAGATGACCCAGGATGTAGCGGGGGACCTGTGGCCTTTTCAAGCTACGCCCAGCATGGTGTGCCCACATCAAAGATGGTGCTGTGCTCTATAAGCAAAGCAGAAGTGCAGTAGCTCAAAAGAAACATGAAATGAGTAAATTTAGAGACCTCTCCACTCCAAATGTTCATGTGAACTCGCCTGTGGTAGAGCCTTTTGAGCTCACGTTCTGATCAGCCACAGTCAGACACGCTGTGCCTTGACCCTAACATAGTGATGTCATTTTGGTCTTCTTCAAGCAAGAGGACAACAACCAGCCAACCATTTGTGAGATGTTGTGGTAGACTCTGGGGACACAAAGACGTAATTGGTGTCACCCCCTGCCCTCAAGGAGTTTACTCTCTTGAGACAACACATACATAAATATCAATATATAAGATAAAAAGAAGGATTTTTTTGGGGGGGAGGAGGTACTAGTTACTGGGAGGAATCAGAAAAAACTTCATGTGGAAGGTAATACTTGAGCTGTCCTGAAGGAAACAGGACAAGAGAGGAGGATGCGTTACATCTATGTGCAAGGGCTCAGAAATGGGAGATGGAGGAACCAGAGAGAAGGTCAGTTTGGACCAAAAAGTGCAGGAAGAGAAATTATGAGTAATGTAGATGGAAAGGTAGGCTGGTGCCAGGTCATGAATGGCTTTAAAGGCCAAACAGGAGTTTATATTTGATCCTATAGGCCATAAGAAGACACTAGGGTTTAATGAGTAGGGACGTGGACTGAC
Source organism: Notamacropus eugenii (assembly GCF_028372415.1). Lineage (NCBI taxonomy): Eukaryota > Metazoa > Chordata > Mammalia > Diprotodontia > Macropodidae > Notamacropus > Notamacropus eugenii. The sequence continues at coordinate 147,597,830 of NC_092875.1, read as the reverse complement.
ATGATCAGATTTATATTTTAGGAAAATCATTTTGACTTGTGCAGAGGAGAGGTTAAGAAATTTGAAGCAAAGAATTCAATTAGGAAACTATTGAAGTAATGTAGGTGAAGGGTGATGAGGGTCTGAACTAGGGTGGTGGCTGTGTGAGATGAGAGTAGGGGACAGATGCAAGAAATATGGTGGGGGAAATGATGGGGTAAGGGAAAGAGTAAGAAACAGAGAGTAAAGCTGAAGTTGAAAAGCTGGGTGACCAGAACATAGTGACAAAAATTGTGACATCAACAAAAATAGGGAAGTTTGGAAGAGGGGTAGGTTTGGGAGAAAAGTTAATGGTTCTATCTTGGGCTTGTTGAGTTTTAGATACCTAGGGGACATCACTTTTGAAATGTCCAGTAGTTGGAGATGCACTACCTCAGCTCTGGACAGAGTGGGGCCAGATGCAAAGATGTGGGAGTCATCTACATAGAGATGATAATTAAACCGATGGGAACTGATGAAGTCACCTAGGTGACAAATATGGAGAGAGAATAGAAGAGGACCCAAGGTAGCACAGATACATAATGAGTACTCATTGAAGACCATTACTAATACATTCTAACCAAACCACACCATTAGGTGGCAAAGCGCTTCTGTAATGTCAGTCAATCAACCACCCTTACCTAACACTGTTTCCCTGCAGATTTCTCTCATGTAACGTTGTTTCATCTAACTTGATATTTTCCCCCACCGGAACCAGTGTGGGGGGATACCTGAAACCTATTTCTTTTTCTTACTCGGCTTAGTGAAGTCTTTGAGCAGAAACTATTTCTTCCTCTTCCCTTCTGTATTGACTTTTGAACCATGAAAAACCAAGGAGTGAGAGGTATGCAGATTGTTTCTTATGTCACTTTCACAATACAGTTACCTCTGAAACAAGAAGCTGGAATAGATTGAGGGGAGTAGAGGGTCTTGTCCATTCCTCAGGACTCCATGTCACTTTGCTGGAGCCACTTCAAAGTAGGTCACACAAGAATTTTCTTGGAATTTCTAAATGGGATTATTTTTATTACTTTAAGGAACTAGACAGAGACTAAATGGCTTGTCTAAGATTTCTCTGACCTCTGATTTACAAGTTATAGAATATTAAAGAAATAAATTTGGAGCTAGGAGTATTTCAGATCTGGCAGTAAAGCTGTCAAGATAATAGTATATGGCCCCAGCCAAAGTAATTTAGAGGCTGAATTTTCTGAAATCTTAAGTCCAGGATAGCCACAAAAATATGACCTTTGTTGCCCAAAGCTACATTCATTCACAGAAACCTTTTAAATTGTATTAAGCACATAGAGAATAGTGAGGTTTCTAACGCTTTTGACAAGCATTTAAACCCTGATTTTTTTTTCTTGCTCTGTTTTGCTCCTTTTCTGATGCTATGGTAAGGTGATACTTAGACTTAAATAGCAGCTCTTTCAAGTAGTAAGCTCATGTCCCAGAAGAGTTAATGAGCTTTCCCTAACACTAAACCATAACTTGGTTTGGGGTATTAAAAACTCTTATCTCCACTCAGTTGAACTAGCTGAAATAAATTTAGGAATCTGCATCAGTTCTATGCTTGTCCCCTTCCTGTCTAAAGAAGGACAAAAGATTTTTGTAGGGAATTATTTTTCTTTCTGCTGTCAAAAATTCACTGTGTCAATTGCTTGACTAAAACTATGCATTCATTTCCATTGGTAGCACTCATCACCTCGTATTGCTACCTATTGCTTGTGTAGCAAGACAAGTATTGAGCACAACTGAATGTAATAACAAGACCCACGAGTTCAAGTGTATGAAAGTGTGGTTTCCTTATAGGATCTAATTCTTTTGAAATAATATTGTATTGTTTTCCCAATTACACATAGACAATTTTTAAAATTCATTTTTAAAAATTGAGTTCCATATTCTCTCCCTGCCTCACCCTCTTTTCCCCTCCTTGAGATGATAAGCAGTTTGATGTAGATTATACATGTGTAATCATGCAAAACGTATTTCTAAATTAGTCGTGTGAAAGAAGACACAGACACTACCCCTCAAAAAAAACCCCACAAAAAATAAGGTGAAAAATAATATGTTTTGATCTGTATTCAGACTCCATCAGTTCTTTCTCTGCATGTGGATAACCTTTTCATCATGTGCCCTTTGGAATAGGTCTCGTTATTTTGAAAAAGAATCAATTTCAGTCACCAAAAAATTCTGGAATAGAGATAAAAACAAAAGCAAATGCTGTTTAAATGTATCAAATTAAGTGTATCAAAGGAACATAAGTGAGACTTCAAAGTTCTTTCAAGGAAGATGTTTAAAACAGAGGTGAGTCAGATCCATCTTATTTTATAGGTGAGGAAACTGAGCCCCAGCTAGGTGAAATGATTTGTTCATGATTAGGGCCAGGGCCAGGACTGGAACCTGACTCTGACCCCAGTGCACTTTCCTAATGTATCAGTAAGCACCCCAACATACACAAGGGCCTGCTATCACAGGTTCTTAGATCTGCATTCATAAAAGGAAAGGCAACTTTTGAGGGGATAACAATCACTTTAATCAAGCACATGTATCATTCCTTTAACCAAATACATGTATCATTCACCTAATTCAGGGAAGTCAGCACCATGAACTTCAAAGAAAATACCGAGAAATCAAAAAGTCAACAGACATGGCTTCCTCTGCCTGAATTCAACAAACAATGTTGTCCTTCAGAGAATGAACTTTTAAAATCAGGACTTTAGAAAACGGGGACAACTCCAGAGCTCCCCACATCATTGGTTATTAAAAATCATTTCTTTCTTCTGTAAAATGGACTGGAGAAGAAATGGCAAACCAGTCCAGCATCTTTGCCAAGACGACCCCAAATACGGTTATGAAGAATTGGACATGACTGAAAATGACTGAACAACAATTAACAGGTAAGATTACTGTTATACTGATTGAACACACAATTATTCATGGGAAACCAATGAAGAAATGACTAGAAGTAGATGGCATACTTTAGGGGAAGGAAAAGGAAGGGCACACATTGGAAAAAAGGATTTGGTAGGGCTTATTTCTAGGCAGAAGTAAAGAGTTAAAAGTAAGGTTTGACTAGAGAGAAAGATTCTTCCAGGAGTTGAACATAAGTCTTGGTTGGTGAGATAAACTTGAGGATTGAAGTTCAGAGTGGGTACTGAAAGCTTCTAAGTTTTCACTTGATACAAGGCAGAGGACTCATAGACCTGTATATCTGGCTTAGTCCTCTCTCCAGAGTTCTGATATCACTTCAGTAAACATCTCAAATTCAACAAAACAGAATTCATTATCTTTCTTCCCCAAATCTACTCCTCTTTGGAACGTGCCTATTTCTGTCACTACTCCATCATACTTTCACCTTTGGAACCTCAGCATTATCCCCAACACCTCACTTCCCCACCCTACATATGCAATCAGTTGCCAAATCTTACCATTTCTAGCTTCAGAATATGTCTCACACATGACACTTTCTTACTACTCACATAGCCACGTCATAACCTTCATGATATTCAGACCCTCATAACATCTTTCTTGGCCTCTTTCAAGTAACCTTGTAATTACATCAATTGCTCCTGCATCAATTCTCTCTCCATTCCAGTCTATCAAATGCCAAAGTGATTTGCCTAAAGTGCAGAATCAACCATGTCACTCCAATGCTCAATGAACTCAAGGAAGAAATATACTCAACTTTTTGGCTTTTAAAGTCCTTCACAACCTGGCCCCAGTCTACCTGTCTAGTTTGTTAATATACATTACTCCCTTTTCCTGTACTCTGTGGTCTAGCCTAACTGGCCTCCTTACTGTATTTCACATACAACCCTTTGCTTCCTGTCTCCCTGGTTTTGGCTGTCCCTCATTCCTCCAAAAGACCCCCTCTTCACCTTAAGCCCTTGTTTCCTTCAAGATAGATCAAACATCACCTTCTACGTGATATATTTCCTGATCCCCTCAATTGCTTATACCCCACCTCATACATACATATTACCTTATATCAGTTCTGAATATACTTAGATATTTCCACAGTCTCCTTGGTATAATATAAGTTCCTTGATAACAGAGATCATTTCCTCCTTTCCCTAGCACCTGTCTGGTATGTCTAGCACATAGTAAGTTCTTAATAAATGCATGTTGATTGACTGAATAAGGAATCATCAAAGATGTTTGGACAGGGCTATGATATGATAAAAATGGTGTTTCAGAAATTTTGTTCCAGAAGGATTATGAAGGGTGATTTGAAGTTGGGTAAGACTGTAGGCCAAGAGACCAGTCATTGAGTACAGAGCATAACATAGCCATAATAAGGTGATATATACACATACACATGGATATACACATATATATGCATATATCTATATATGCATAGGCACATATGTACACATATGTATGCACATATAGGTATTTATATGTACATATATCCACACATACACACACACTCACAAAACATTGAGAAGCCTATCTTTTCCCAAAGCTATATACATAGCCAATCAATCTATGGTATAATTGAGTACCCTGGATTTAGAATCAGAAAATCTTGGTTCAATACCATGGTTGTTACTAACTATATGATAACAGACAAGTCACAACCTCTCTGAACCCCTGTTCCCTCATCTGCAAAATGGAGGTAAAAAAGATCTATAGAACTTATCTCATAAGGTGATTAAGAAGAAACTTCTGTTACCTCTAAAGTGCTTTTATAGTTTCATTTGTTAGATTTTATGATTTTATTTTATAGTTTTATTTACTATTTTATAAGTTTATAAGAATTCTTATTATCATCAACTGTTTGTGGGGTTTCTTGAAGCTCAGTAAGAGAGCATGAGACTAATCTGTGTACCATTTTCTATATTGGATTATAGGGTTATAGATCCAGAGATGGATGAGACAATCAAGTCCAACTTCCTCATTTCACAGATGAGGAAACAGGCCCAAGGAGATTAGGAGACTTACCTGAGGTCATACACATAGTAAGGGTCAGAAGCTGGATATTTATCCATTCCCCTTGATTCTAGAGCCAAAGTTTATTCCATTGCCTCACACCACCTTCCATTCCACCTCTCCCCCACAATTTTATAAATGAGACAATTGAGCCCCCAAGAAGTTGTGACTTATTGAAGGTGATAACAGGTAGCAATACCAAGCAGGGTTAGTATTTGAACTCTGATCGTGTGACTCCGAATTCTTTCCTCAGCACTGTGCTAACATGGCAGTTAGGTGATACAGTAGATAGATCTCTGGGCCTGAAGGCAGGAAGACCTGAGTTCAAATCCTGCTGTAGATGCTTATTAATTATGAGACCCTGAGGCAAATCACTTAGTCTGACTCAGTGTCCTCATTTGTAAAATGGGGATAATAATGGCACCTACCTCCCAGGATTATTGTGAGGATTGAATAAGATTATATTTGTAAAATATTTTGCAAATGTGAAAATGCTACATCATTGTTATTGTTATTATTGTTACAATGACGATGTTTCTTTGATGATTCATTTTCTTCCCTTTGGTTTCAGTTGTAATGCCTCAGGTTAAAGACCTCCTAAGAGCCTGTGCTCTTTCTCGTCTAGACTGTGAAGTGTGGATAAAAATAGCCTAAGTGTGTTTTAGTGTCCAAATATTTGTAATTATGTCATGAGCTGCCACTTATTATTTTTAGTCTCTCAGCAGTTCACAAGTACATCATATAGGTGGGGGTGGGGAGTGTAAAAGTGGATTTTTTTTAAAAAGATGGTGTTTTCTTGTGGCCTCGGGATGTTAAGAGAATATAGGCTAGCAGCAGGCTCTTCCTTGTGGCTTTTGAACAGCAAATTTCTCAGAAAGATGTTCCAGCCCCTTGGGATATCTTGCCAAAAGCCAACCATTGTGGCATCTGCTTCTGTTTGTGCCCATAGAGTCAGTCATGGGCAAAACCTCTTCTAAGTTTTCATAGCTTGCAGGAATGGCCATCTCTTCTCTGTTCTACCCTACATTTGGGAACTGAGAATGATAAAGGGGCCTGAGTGGCCTCTCTGCCCATCCAAGTTGGACCTGAACTACCAAGACAGATCCTTGAATGAACTGGTTTGTTTTGAGGGTAGGAATGTCAGGTCATGAGGCAGGCAGGTATTAGAATGTTCCTCCATTTCATCTGACTGAAAAGGATCTTTCATGCATGCACACACAATAACCATTTGCCATATAGGTTAGGTGAGGGTCAATGCTTGAAGTGCTGAGCATGTGACAAAGAATAAAGACCAGTGACTGGGTGACCATCATCACTCTTCACATTTAGGTGCTGCTTTTACAGTGTCCAGTAGACTTGCCTCCCAATTATCTTGTGAGGTAGTTAGTGCTAGGACTCATCCCCATTTTACAGATAAGGTAACTGAGGCTGCTCAGACAAGTTAAAGGATTTGTCCATAGTCTTAAAGCTAGTGAGTCGTAAAAGTGAGACTTAAAACCAGGTCTCAGAATGATTAGGTAATTACATGTTTGTTGTTGTTGTTGTTGTTTTTTTAAATGATATTGACATAAGACGCTTATTAAAAAAGAAATGTAATTTACTCTCAATTGTCTAGGTCGTAAGTACAGACTTTTGTTTTTTAAATAAGTTTTTGTTGATCTCTGTCTGTCTGTCTCTGTGTCTGTCTCTCATCATTGCTGTTTCCTCACAGAGAGCTATCCCATATAACAAATAGTATTTTTTAGAGACAAAAGAGAAAAAAGGAAGGGTGTGTGTGTGTGTGTGTGTGTGTGTGTGTGTGTGTGTGTGTGTGTGTGTGTGTGTGTGTTTCCCAGAGGGGTCAAGGTTATGAAGGGCTTTGAATGCCAAATAGGATTTTGTATTTGATCTTGGAGGCAAGTGATAGGGAGCCAGTGGAGTTTATTGAGTAGAGGGGTAACATGGCCAGACTGTCACTTTAGGAGAATCAATTTGGTGGGTGAATGGAGGATAGACTGGAATGGGGAGAGACCTGAGACAGGCAGATCTTCCAGTAGGCTACTGCAATATTCCAGGCTTGAGGTGATGTGGGCATATATCAGAGTGGTGGCAAAGTCAGAGGAGAGAAGGAAGTCTGTTTGACAGGCCTTTGCAACAGATTGATGTAGGGTGGTAGTGGGGGTGGTTTGAGAGATAGTGAGTGATAATGAGGAGTCTAGGATGACTCTTAGGCTGTAAGCCTGAAGGACTAGGAGCATAGTGTTGCTGTCTAAAGTGATATCTAAAGAAAGTGGAGGGAAGAATTTAGGGGGAAAGATAATGGTTCAATTTTGGACACATTGAATTTTTATTGAGATGTCTATTAGATATTCAGTTCAAGATGTCTGAAAGGCCATTGGAGATATGAGATTGGAAGTCAACAGAGAGGTTGGGGCAGGAGAAGTAGATTTGAGAATCATTAGCATAGAGATGTCAATGAAATCCATGGAAGCTGATGAGATCAACAAAGGAAATAGTACAGATGGAGAAGAGAAGGGAATCCAGGACAGAATCCTATGGTACACCTATGGTTAGAAGGCATGGCATGGATGAGGCTCCAGCAAAAGAGACTGAAAAGGAGTGGTCAGATAGGGAGAAAGCGAGAAGGGAGGGAGGGAGGGAAGGAGGGAGGGAGAGAGAGAGAGAGAGAGAGAGAGAGAGAGAGAGAGAGAGAGAGAGAGAGAGAGAGAGAGAGAGATGTCTTGAAAACCTAGAGAGAAGAGAGTATCAAGGAGGTGAGGTTGATCAACAGTGTCAAAGGCTACAGAGAGGTCAAGGAGAATGAGGATTGAGAATAGGCCAATTTCTTCCCCTTCTTAATTCTTTTCCCTTGGTTCTGTGAATCCACATTTTCCTGGATAAAATCTCTCTTATCTCTCTGAATCCTTCTTTTCCTCCCTCTTAGGTGTTCCCTTAATCCTTTTCTCTGTTCCCTCTTCATGCTTTTCCTGGGCAATCTCATCTACTCTTCAACTATTAAATTTATACAGATAATACCCAAATTCCTATTTCTGAGCAGAGTCTAACGGAAACATTCCCATCTGTTACTTCCACGGGCATTTCAAGTTCATGTTCATCTTTTCTTCTCTCTCTGATTCATCCTTCATTTTGTCTACTTAATGAAAAGATCTGAACATGTCACCCCCGTTGTTTAAGATCTTCAATAACTCCCTGTCTGCTACTGGATAAAGTTTAGACTTGCCAGGCTGAAATACAAGGTTCTCCATGATCTAGTACCAACTTACCTTTCAAACCTTATATTACAGTATTCCTCCTCATATATTCTTTGTTCTGAATGAAGCATATTCAACAGTTCCCTGAGTCCTTTACACATAGTAGGCACTTAAATATTTATTGTATATGCATAAAAAACTATATTAGGAACCTGATATTGGGACAGATCCCTAGGAAAAAGAAAGAAAATTCAATTCTGTCTATAAAATCATAAAACCTTCGTATTTGAGGGGCCTTCCAGAAGTCATCCAGTCCAATCCCTATTTGAAGCATGGATTCCTTTCTTCTACATTCCTCCCTCAAATGATAATACAGCCTCCACTTGAACATTTCCAGGGATGTCAAGAGATAGTCCCTATCCTTTTCAGACAGTACTAAATAATTAGGAGATTCTTTGTATTACTTTTAGATCTGCTTTCTGGGGACAAGCACAACTAATCTAATTTCTTTTCCAGGTAATAGTCCTTCAACACAGCTTCGCACTGCTACTGCCTTCTCTAGTACATAAACCTCCTCTGTTCCTTCAGCAGGTCTTCATTTGGCATGCTCCACCCTGTCCCTTCCCCAGTCAAATAGCTAACATTTACATAGTGCTTTCAGTTTTGCAAAATGCTTTAAAGATATTATTTCATTTGATCTTCATTAAATATATATTATTCTTATTCCCATTTTACAGATGGAAAAACTGAGATAGAGACATTAAGTTTCTTGCCCAGGGTGACACAGCTCTTAAGTGTCCGAGGAAGGATTTGAACTTACATCTTCCTGACTGTATAGTCCTTGCTTCCAATATCATAATAAGATCTTCAGTTTCTTACTGCCTTTTATAAAATATGTGTCCAGAACTATCCATACTCACTGTTCTAGATGGGGTCTGACGCAATGCAGAATATTTTGAGAATGTCACATTCCAAGTCCTGGACACTCTCTTAATGCAGCCCAATATTTCATTAGTTTTTTGTTTTAGTGCCAAATTGCACTTTTGACTCATCTTGCATTTCCAGTTCATTAAACATCCCAGATCTTTTTAGATGCTTTCTAACTATACTATTCTTATCTTGTTCTCAAAAAACTGATTTTTAAAAAAGATTCCTTTATTTTGTAGGCTATAGCCATCTAAGAGGCAATGCAATACAATGTTGGATTTGGAGTTAGAAAGCCTTCTAACTCTGCCACTAACTACTCATGTGACCTTGGGTAAGTCATGAGACCTCTCTGGGCTTCAGTTTCCTTATTTGTAAAATGATAGGTACTCCTCTACATTAGCAGCTCCTAAATGATAAACAACGGAGTCCCTGAATGCTCTCTAACTCTTCAGATATATTAACTGAGGGGAGCTAGGTGGCACAGTGAACAGAATATCAGATCTGGAGTCAAGAAGAGTCACCTTCCTGAGTTCAAATCTGACTTCAGACAGCTGTGTGACCCTGTGCAAGTCACATAACTCTGTTTGTCTCCGTTTCCTCATCTGTAAAATGAGCTGGAGAAGGAAATGGCAAACCACTCCAGTATCTTGGCTGAGACAACCCCAAATTGGATCATGAAAAGTTGGACATGACTGGAACTACTGAACAGCAACATATTAATAGAAAAGAAATACATAAACATGTGTGGTTCCCTAAGTCAATAGGCAGCCTGCAGGGCTCCATATGTGTGGGTTAGTGACCCCTATTTCTATTTGCATTTGACACCACTGACCTAGCTTATGAATCTAATACCTACCCCATCACATTGTAGTGTTTTCTTACATATCAAATGAGATAATAGCTGTAGAAGCATTTTGCAAATTTTAAAATTCCATATATGCATAAGGTACTACTGTTATTATCTGAAGACAATGAGAATTCAGGCACCAGATACTGTCTAAATGAGGCCCAAGGTCTATAGTAACTGTCTTACCATGGAAGGGTCAGGAGGAGAGGACAGGCATTCTGCTGAGAGGCATGTTTTTGAGACTGATGCAAAACCCCATTCAGTGACGTTGCTGTGAGTCAGCTCAGTAGGTAGGAGTGATTTTCTATAATAACAGTATCGTCTATTTTCTTCCTCCTGCAGTGTCACACATCACCAAACACAGACCCTGCACTGCACCTACTGAGTCAGCCCCTGTGGAGGAAACAGATGAACCAAACCTCCCAACATCTGCAGTCACTTTTTGCTTTTCTGATCCAATGGATAAGATGGAGGATTCATTGAAAAGGCTCATTCTTGCTGTCCCCATTCCCTGCCCCTGAGAACCAATTCCAGGAAAGGGATGATGTGCTATGTTTCTTTAGTACCCCCAAGTTTTGTTTTGTTTTGTTTTTAAAGAATACGGAGTTAAGTAAAGAATTACTAAAGCTAGGTCATTAGAGTTAACCCCCAAAGAGGTAGTTATAAAACTGTAAAAATTGCCAATGTTGGAAAGAAAAAGGAATGATAAGAGTTGAGTCAGGCAGTGTTAGTATAACTCATTTTTTGGTTGTATTAACATCTGATTTCCTGATCCCCCTTGGAGAGATCATCTCCAATTTATCCTGTGTGTAGCTTGTTTGTTCATAGTTGTTTGCATGTCATCTCCTCCATTAGTTTGTGAGCTCCATGAGGGCAGGGACTGTTTTGATCTTTCTTTGTGTCAATGCAGTCCTGGCACATAGTAGACACAGAACACTTAATAGACACTTTTTGTCTTAACTGAGGGTTCATCCAGCACACTTCTAAGTGTCCAATAGGTGTATCCCACCATTTCAGGGACTAATCAATACAAAGACATATGAGATAAAATTCCTGCCCTCTTACAACTTCTCATTTAATAAGAGAGGCATGAAACTGCAGTTTTGTGTTACACTTTCCACCTTTAGAAGGAGGTAGGGCTAACTCATTCATAAAATACAGGACTCACCAGAGCCTTCAGCAGTTTCTGATGCCATGGTTCTTTCTGTCCCAGCCATCTCTGACACATGATATCTCATCTTTCCCATTGTCCCCAATGGCTAGATCTTCCTGAAAAGTAACAGTTTTGGGGGGTAATGAAGAAAGGCCTGGATTGGGAATCAGGATGGAGAGAGTTCAAGTCTCGGTTCTGACATTTATTGTTCAACCCTGGGCAGGTCATTTAATCTTCCTGAAACTCAAATTCCACACCTTCAAATTGGGAATATTAGTATTTGTATACTTTACCTCACAGGGTAATTGTAAGTCTGGTCTTTGTAACTCTTAGTGTTTAATTAAATCTTAATGCTTCAAAATGCAAGCTTTATTATGACCATGTTTCTACTCTCCCCCATTCTTAAATTCATCTTGTAGGTCAGCATCTCTTCCCTCTCTACTACCACTTCGAAGTCCTCCCATTTCTTCCATACTGGGACTGCATCTCTTGGGACCTGAGAGCAGCTTCTCATTGGTCCCCATCTTCTCTTCAGCCAGGTGAGTCAGCACCTCCCAGTTGACTTTGGGTGAGGAAAGTCTGACTAATGATCTTCTTGTCTTTGTGATCAGGACAGAAATACATGCAAATAACTGTGATACAGATAGGTCATTAAAAGAGAGGTTCTACATGTAATTTGAAGTCTGAGAAAGGAAAGATCACTTTTGAATAGCAGGGTTTGAAAAGGCTTCATGAGGAGCTGACATTTGCTCTATGTATTGATGGATTATGCAGGATTTCAACAGGAAGAGAAGGGAGGACATTTAGGGGTAGAAAATGGTGCAAACAAAGGCTAAGGTGGGAGAAGGATCATGGATGGGAGACAGTGAGAAGTCGATTTTGGCAGTAATTAAATTCTTACCCTAGCCATCAGACTCAGCATGGTATAATGGAGAAAACTATACATGGAAGCAGAGGACAAGGGTTCACATGCCAGCCTCATTTGGATGAATCAATTCACCTCTCTGGGCCTCCTTTTTTCCCTTTAAAATGAAGGAGGAAGGAGAAGGAGAAGAAAGTTAAGAAGGAGAAGAAAAGAAGAAGGAGGAGGAGGAGGAGAAGAAGGAGAAGAAGAATAAGGGGAAGGAGAAGGAGAAGAAGAAGGAGGAGGAGAAGAAGAAGAAGCAGGAGGAGGATGAGGAGGAGGAGGAGAAAAAAGAGGAGTAGGAGAAAAAGGATAAGAAGGAGGAGGAGAAGAAGAAGGAGACAAAGAAGGAGGAGGAGGAGAAGAAGAAAGAGAAGAAGAAGGAAGAGGAGAAGGAGAAAATGACAATGACCTTCAAGGTCCTGTGAGGCTATGAGAAATTACCCTTCTATTCACCCTCTTCCTCTTGTACTCCTTCCATGCTTTGACACTAAAAGCAGAGCTCTCTCCTAAAAATACCACACCTAGAGCTGCCCTCTCCAGTGCTACCCACTCATTCTCTCATGACTCTGTTTGCAAAAGCAGAATACTTCTTGTTTCTCACCAACACATCCATAACTTTGTTCTCACACTGATACTCCAAAGCTCCTCGTTTGAAATTGAAATTCTTTTAACCAGTTCTTATTCTAGTTGCTACCATCTACCAACCCCCACAACAGTCTTCCAGTCTTCCTCAATGACTTTAGTGCTTGAGGTTCCCTTTGTCTCAACCACTACCTTCACCCTTGCCAACCACATTATTTACAATGATGGATGGCCCACACAATACCCTCAACTTCTATTTCAATTTCTTTGAATCCTGTGACCTCCATCTCTATTCAATCTCAGCCATCTACAGGGTGGACATACTTTGTATCCCACCATCACTTGAAACAGCTCCTCCTCCAGGATGATGAATTCAGATATTTTCCTCTCAAATCTTGATCTCCTTCTCTGGCCTCTCTCTCACTGCCTCCTGACCCTGTAGTGCTGTTCTGACCATATTGCTCCCTTCCCTATTCAATAACTTCAGTGGCTCCAGGATCTTGTGGCCTCCAGGATCAAATATAAACCTTTGTTTGACTTTTAAAGACCTTTGTAAACTGACCTCCTCTCACCTGTCTGGTCTACTCATATCTTATTTCTCCATCCAGTTCTTTGACCTGACACTTCAGTCTCCCCACTCGGTGCACTTTCACTGGCTCTTGCCCATGCCTGGAATTCTCTTGCTCCTCACCTCTACCTCCTGGATTCCTTCAAGTCTCATTTAGAATCCCACTTTCTGCAAAAAACCTTTCCTAGTCCTCCATAATCTTAGTGCCTTCCCTCTGAGACTGTCCTCAATTTGTCCTGCATAAATCTTGTTTGTACATAGTTGTTTGCATGTTGTCTCTCCCATTAGACTGTGAGCTCCTTTAAATCAGGATGGCCTTTCTTTCTCCAGTGCATAGCAGTGTCAGGTACACAGTAGGAGCTTAATAAATCCTTGACTACACCTGCCTTGATCAGTCATGCTGTTTTTGTCTTAAATTCCTAATAGTGCAGTGCCTGGTATATAGCGGATACTTACTAAATGGATGATGATGATGGTGGTGGTGGTGGTAGTGGTAGTGATGATGATGACAGTGATCAAGATGGCATTCCACCTTTTGCACTGTGCTCTTGCACAAGTTCCCTGGAATTCTCTCCCTCTTCATCTTTGCCTCTTGTAACCCTTAGCTCCTTTCACGGTTCAACTCAAGTACCACAGTCTTAATAGTGTCTTTCTTGACTCTCCCAGTTGTTACTGCCATCCCACAAAATTACTTTGCATATGTCTGGCCTTTACTTTTTCTGTGTACATATTATTTTTCTCCTAGTCAAATGTAACCTCTGAGTGGACAAAGATGGTTTGGTTTTGATCTTTGTAACCCCAGCACTTGTCAGAGAACCTGGTTTAATAGGTGCTTAATAAATGTTTGTGGACTTATATTATTGAAACCGATCCCCCAAAAAACCTATGAGATGGGCATAACAGATATTATTATCCATACTTTAGGAATGTGAATTGCAGAATGGTTAAGTTACTTGCCCACAGTCACTTGGCTAATAAGGGCCAGGATTCAAATCCTTATCTCTCCTGACTCCCCAAGTCCAGTGCTCCTTCTACTACATCATCCTATATCTCGATGACTCCACTCCTTCACCACCTATTCACTTCTCAAGTCCCTACAATCTGGCTTCCTTCCCTACTGATCTTAAGGAAACAGAAGTATTGTGAGGCACTGTGGTATAGTGGAAGGAGGATTGATATTGAAGTAAGGGGACACCTAGGTTCAAATCTTGCATCTAGAACCTCTCAGTTGTATATCCATGGACAAGTCTCAACCTCTGTGCAACTCTGTTTCCTTATCTATAAAATGAGGTTGTCCTAAGGATCAAATGAAATCATGTCTACAAAATACAACATGTACAGTTTTTAAGGTCAACAGCAACCTTTCAATGTCTGAATCAGAGTCTTCCTACTTGACTTTCGACTGTATTTGACACTTTTGGTCACCCCCGCCTTTATATATTCTTCTCTCTTAGTTTCTGTGCCCAGCTCTTTTCTATTTCTCCTCCCACTTTCTGGAGTTCTCTTCCATTGCCTTCAATGATTCATCATTCTCCTCCTCCCACCCCCTAACAGTTGGAATCTAAAGTGTTTCTGTCCTTGGTTCTCTTCTCTCTAAGCATACTCTCTCATTTAATGATCTCATCTGCTCCCTTTTTGTTCAGCAATATAGTCGTGTCTGACTCTTCATGACCCCTTGGACCACATCGGTCATGGGACTTTTTTTGGCAAAGATAGTGGATGGATTTGCTATTTCCTTCTCCAGTGGATTAAAGCAAAAAAGAGATTAAGTGACTTGCTCAGGGTCACACAGCTAATAAGTGTCTCAAGCTGGATTTGAACTCAGGTCTTCTTGACTCCAGGCCCAGTGCTCTATCTGCTGAGCCACCAAGCTGCATCCTCATCTGCTCCCATAGCTCTCTAAGGAGATGATTACCAAATCTCTATGGCCAATTCTGCTTTGTTTCCTGAGTACCAATCCCTCACTTCTGTTTCCTACTGGTGCCTCAAACTCAATATTTCTAAAACCACCCCCTCCCCATGCCTCCATGTCTGTACTTCTCTGAATGATACCACTATCATCCCAAACACTCAGGCCTTAAACTTCCAAATCACCTTTGACTCCTCAGCCTCACTCTCACTTCCATCACTCAGTTGTTTGTCCAACTGTAGGCAGCCAGATATTATAGTGAATAGAGTGCTGGGCCTCAAGTCAGGAAGACCTGAGTTCAAATCCAGCCTTAGACTAGCTGTGTGACCCTAGGCAAGTCACTTAACCTCTGTTTGCCTTAGTTTCCTCATTTGTAAAGTGGGGATAATAATAGCACCTACCTCCCAGGGTTGTTGTGAGGATCAGATGTAATCATTGTAAAGTGCTTAGCAGAGTGCTGGCACATAGTAAGCTCTGTACTTGGGCCACTCTCAATTCCTTGAGTTAAGAAGCTATGGAAGTCTTCATTTTTCATATCATCAGTTCCTCCAACAATGCCTGGCAATCTATCAATCAGTAAACAAGCATTTATTTAATAAAGCACCTATTATGTGCCAAGCACATACAGAGACAAATACAGAGACAAAAATGAAACAGTACCAACCTTCAAGGACTTTATAGTTAAGCTCAGGGAGACATTGTATAAGATATACAGGTATATTAAGGATATTCAAAAATGAATGCAAAGTAAATTTGGGGAAGAAACACTGACCCTAGGGGGATCAGGAGAGGTATCCTTAAAGTAAGACAGGCCCTTGAGCTGAGCATTGAAGTTAACTAGGACTCCCCAAGGCAGAGGTGAGAAAGGAATGCATTCCAGGTTCTGGAGGCAACTTTGCAAAGGTAATTTGCTAGAAGATGAGGTATTATGTATGAGGAACAGCAAGAGGGTCCATGGTAGGGGCTCAATAAACCTTTGAGAGGAAATGTGATGTCATGGACTGAGTGCTCAGCTTTGGAGTCAGGACAACCCTGTGTTCAAGTCTGGACTGAGTCACCTGCTAGCTGTGTGATCAGAAGCTGTGTGTAGCCCAAGTGTACCCTGATGTCCCAGCAGTTGGGAGGAAAGAGGACAGTTGGTCCCTAGGGATAAGTACGGCGTACTTACAAACAAAGGTGGTGGGAGTGGGGGGAGCACTCAAAGTAGAGAAAGCATATCAGCCAAAGGCAGCATCAGGGTGAAGAAATCTTTCCATCCACCTCACTTTTGTTGCTCCTATGGCCTATGCACAAGATTAGGAACTGGTATGCAAGAATAACTTAGCATCATTATTTAGTGACAGTAATTTCTACTCATATAGGTATCCAATAAATGCTTATTGAACTGAATTGAATCACTGTGCCTTAAGCATCCATGCCTTCTTAAGCTCTCAAGCATTTTCACATACATTATTCTCTTAAACTTATGTGAAATAAGAAGTAGCAGGGAACAGGTATGAATAGCCCCATTTTATAAATTTAGAAACTGTGGTATCCAAAGGGTAAGTAGTTCAAGCTTACACAATTTAGCAGAGGAAGGAACTACAGTTATCTCTTCTACATTGAGGGGGTTAGGGTATGGCTCCCCTTGATTTGGAAAATCCTTATAAATTTTTTTGACTCTCCCTTCACACGAGAGAAGAAATCTGAATTATTATGGTATTAAAAGATAAATATATTGGTCATATAATACCATACAAATGTTTTATGCATTTATGAGTTTCTAATTTTTTCTGTTATCTGCAGTTCCATAAAACTCCCTCAAAATTCCCATTTAATTTCTTATGCTAACCTGTGATTTATCAAATTTACAAAAACCGTAATGGAGAAAGTTGAGACAAAGAAGGGAGAACTGTACTTCATTGTAATGGGATATAGGTTTGAATTCTAGCTCTGTTATTTGCCAGGGTTTACTTTGGGCAAAACACTTCACAGCCTCAGTTTCCTCATCTGTAAAATGAAGGTGTTTGACTAGACTGCCACTAAAGTCAACTAATCAATCAATCAATATCTACTGAATATCGACTCAATCAATCATTCAAGTATTTATTGAGCACTTACTATGTTTCAGGCACTATTAAGGGCTGGAGATATAAAGAAAGGAAAAGAGCATCTCCTCTCACAGAGCTCCCATTCTAATGAGAATAACCATGTGTAAATAAGTGGGTAGATGCAAGATAGCTACAAAGTAGATGAAAAGTACACAGCCCTGTGATGTGCCAGATATCGTTGTAGGTCCTCAGGATATAAAGACAATAATGAAATTAGTTTTTGCCTTCAGGGATCTTACATTCTAGTGGGAGAAATGTCCCTTCCATGGCAAAATTCTGAAGTCTTGATACTGAGAGGGACATATTGTCTATTTTACTTTGGTGTACTATTTTCTACTTTTCAAATAATTTTTGGTGCTGATGTAAAATGTTAATCATTCATTGGCTAAGACAATTAATATCTATGTCATTGCTTTTTATGATTTTTTAAAAAAATGCAATTTGCCTGTGTTTCTTCCCTTTGGCATTCTGGCAGTCTCAGATAAGGAAAGCAGAACCATTTGCTGAGTCCCTTCCACCCCCAGGTATGATTATAAACTCAGAGCTCATGCTAAAGTGATCCCAATTTCCAGTCCCTGGAAAAAATGTAAACAGAGTTTTTCACAGTAAACATAAAGATGATGAAGCAGCTTGGGTGTGGTGTGTTCCCAGAGTTATTCATGGGGAAGCCTACGCTGTGGAAGGGGGATGTATAGCCAGCCCACTGATGAAAGGTGCTCATTCTGAATCATGATTCTTCTGTGGAGATGAGAGGGTTGTGATTCACATGTGTCAAGGCTGATGGAAATATTAAGGGCTCCATTCTTAAGGAGAAAGAATAGACATCCTCATTGTCTTCAGATATTTAATTTCTTAAAAAAAAAAAGTCATTCTTTCTCCTTCCCACTGATTCAGTGAGTAAGCATCCGATTATGTACTGAATTAAATTAAATCCATGATCAGAACAGGGTGTTAGCAATTTTTAGTGTCTGCTGAGTGTAGAAAGAACCTGAGTCTACATTTGTTACATAAGCTGCAATCCTATCAACCCAGGAAAGGTCAAGAGACATCTTCCTCTGGAATAACCTCCACCAAGGATAGTGACCTCTCTGTTCTTTGTCTCAAGGATCAAGGAAGAGGAAATGAGGTTAAATTGTAACATGATGGATGAGAACAGACATATTGTTGTTGTTCAGTCATTTTTCAGTTGTGTTTGACTCTCTGTGATCCCATTTTAGGGTTTTCTTGACAAAGATACTGCAGTGGTTTGCCATTTTTTCTCCAGCTCATTTGACAGATGAGGAAACTGAGGGAAACAGGGTTAAGTGACTTGTCCAGGGTCACACAGCTAGGAAGTGTCTGAGGCCAGATTTGAACTAAAAAAAAATGAGTCTTTCAGACTCCATGCCCAGTGATCTCTCCACTGCACCATCTAGCTGCCCGGGCTTATCATGGTGATGACTATTAAAAGTCTGAGTAAATATAAAAAGACGTTGGAAGGTCTTTGAAAATGGGTCACTTTATCTTCTATTTGGCATATGGTCCTTCTTAAAGGCAGAAGGGCAGACTAGATGACCTCTTGAGAACTCATAGGGCACAGGAACACCTCAAGTGCCACCTTTTGAAGGGGGTCTTTACTGTCTTTGCTAGTCTCCCCATCCAACCCAATGGAGTCTTCCCCTAAAATAATCTTCTCTCTACTCTTCTACTTTGCATTTGTCTTGTGTATGCCAATTTATATACACATTGTCTCCTCTACTTCAACGTAAGATCCTTGAGGGAAGGGACTGTTTTATCTCTCCTTTCTTTGTATTCCCCAAAATTCAGTAAGCACTTAACAAATGTTTGCTGATCGACTTAAGGGTCCCCAAAATCTGTAACTGCTATTACCATTTTTAATGGTTTTTTAAAAATCACCTTAGATTCACCTTCCATTTAAAAGGAGCCAAATCCAGCACCCGTGCCTTTATTTTCATGAAGCATTTCCTAATTCTCCCCTCTTCTCAGCTTGACTTGACTCTAGCTAACCCAAGTGGAGAGAGAGTCAGGCCTGGAGTCAGGAAGACTCATATTTCTGAGTTCCAATCTGGCCTCACACACTTCCTAGCTGAGTGATCCTCGGCAATCACTTAACCCTATTTGCCTCAGTTTCCTCATCTGTAAAATGATCTGGAGAAGGAAATGGCAAACACTCTAGTATCTTTGCCAGGAAAACCCCATGGAGAGTTGGACACAATTGAGCAATAGCAAGAAAGACCTCGGTAAAATAAAGTAAAATAGTGGAATAAAATGAGAGACTTGTAGGTTATTCAAAAGCTAATTTAACTTAACTACAGCGGGAGATAGATATTCAACAAGAACAGTCAGTGAGGACACCTCGAGTTATCTCAGTCACCCATCCTGATGTACCAGCCAGGTGCTAAAGAGCACATTAAAGATACCCTCTTTGCTGCTTTATACTCAGGGAATGAGGAAGGGAGTCTGAACCTTTAGCCCCCAAGACAACCCAGTCTTTAGGATGGTCTCTGAACTTTTTAAGGAAAAACTAGGTGGACTTACATGGGGGAGGAGAAGAGGGTTAGGATAGTGCACCTCCTCTTAGCCCCAGCTGTAAGTAAACTTTTGCTCAGATCTTTTATAGCAGAGGTGTCCAGTCACAATATTCCCTGTGTTCTCATTAAAATAGAATTGGACGGTATTTAACAAAGCAAATAAAAATACAACTGGACATAGACAATGTTAATATGTGGTTTTCTAAGGCAAGATCGGGATCCTTATTATGGTTTAGTGGTCATTGTTTCTATTTGCATTTGGCACCACTGTTTCACAGGCCTTCACTTGTGCCTCTTCTATTCATTTATAGATAATATTTCCTTTTGCATTATGGTTATTTGTGTACCATTATATCTACCCTAATTCAGTACCTTGCACATATTAGGAGATTAATAAATGGTTGTTGAATTGGAGGTGATAGGAGAGACAGCTGCCCCCTTCCCTGCAATAAACTCAGAACAGAGTAAGCTCAGTAAATGAGATGTCCTTGGACTTGTGAGCAAGGTAATTTTATGACAAGCAATCAACCAACAGATAATTTATCACCTAGGTGGGGGAATCAAAACTTATAGACTGTGGTACAGGGAAAAGAACATAATCAATCAGTATTTATTGAGTACCCACTATGTGCCAGGCATGGTGCTAACTTCAAAGACCTTGGATTGAATCCTAGCTTTGACAGTTCCTAGCTTTTATGAGCTCTAAACTTCACCTGTAAGATACAGCCATGATTATTGCCAACCACTTCACAGGGTTGCTTCAAGGAAAGTCCTTTGCAAACCTTAAGTTATTGCATAAATGTGAGTTATTATTGTCATTATCAAAAACTGCCTTCCTAGATTGCTTTATGATGACTGCAGAGAAAGCCCTCGAAGGACACATCTCCAACATGCACTAGTTAGCAGAGTCTAGGGCCATATTTGGATAGGAGACTGGTTCTCACTGTGGCCTGAGGAGGCCCCATCATACCCCAAAGATCACTTACATAAGCCATAGGCAGGTGAGACACAACAGACTCCTATCTTGAGGTCTCACTTTCCCCAAACACAAATATATAGGACCAATGTCATGGTCACTGAAGAAAATTCCAGGATTTTATGATAACTCACATACAAAATGGAATATAATAGAATCCCTAGACCTGGGTTGGGGAACTTGTAGCCTTGAGGCTACATGTGGCCTTCTAAGTCCTTGAGTGTGGCCTTTTGACTGAATCCATGTTTTATTAAGGGGATTTGTTCTGTGAAGTTTGGATTTGGTCAAAGGGCTGCACTTGAGGACTTAGAGGACCACATGTAGCCTTGAGGCTTCAGGTTCCCCATCCCTGCCCTAGATCATCCCTGCCTGAATCTATAACTGAGCATTCTATAAAACTGAGTTTTATAAGTGTTAGGTTCTCTACTGTGGTATCATTTAGTCATTCTGTCTTCCCTAGAATTAGGTGGGCTACTTGGGCTAGTCTAATGATCCCAGCATTAATTCTCAGATTGCTACTTTAAGAAGCAGGGTCCTAATGCTATTGAATAATTGGGCACAGCTGCTCACAAAATGCTTTACTGTTATTAAAAAAGACTCAGTCAAAAAACTGCCAGGCTGATAAGATTATTTCCTGAGCTTATTTCTGAATTCTTATTTTATGAATCATTATTATAAATGATAGCTCATATTTGTATAGCACTTTAAAACTCATGAAGAACTTTTCTCGCAGTGCTTTGATTAACAGGAGGCAGCATCCTTTAGTGAAAAGAATGCTCCTGGGTTTGGAGTAAAAGGATTTGGGTTCAAATTCTGGCTCTATCACTTACTACTTGTGTGATCTTGGGTAAGTCACATACCCACTTTGGGCTTCAGTTTTATCAGCTGTAAAATGAGTGGGTTTGGATTAGATTACCTTTGAAGTTCCTTCCAGTTCTAAATCTATGATCCTATGATACAGCAACTGATTTAATATGGGAGAGAGAGACAGAGTCACATGGTTGTTCATCTTTCATTCTCAAAGAGGACCAATGACAACAGGATGATGATGTCTTGACTTGCAGGTGAATTGGATTTAAGTGAGGCAGAGCTGTACAAAGTCATCAGCCGCACTATCTCCTCCAGAGTAATCAGAGTCCAGTGGAAAGACATAGATTAGGATATAGCAATGGCCCTAGAGGCAGTGGGAGACCTTGGCCTTTTTTAACAGTCAGACATGGGGTTAGGGGAAAGGGTCTAAGATGACACCAAAGGTATGATACCTGGGGCACTAGGAAGATGATGGTGGTACCATCAACAAAATAGGGAAGTTTGGGTGAAGAGTGTGTTTCTCTCCATTTTATTTAGTCCAGTTTTTTAAGTCAGTCATACCATTTAGGAGATCATTAGAGAAATAAGGTCACTTACTATTAAAGAAGAAAAGGAGACTACCACATGTTTATTGGCAGGTCAGAAGCATAGGCTAGCTCAGAGCATGTTTGCAGGCAAGGAGCAAAATAAACAAACAAACAAATGACAGAACAGTAGATGGGGAGAAACCGAAGATGAAAGAGGAGAAATCAATCAACAAGAACTTATTAACTGATTACTCTGTCAGGCACTATATATGAGTGTCTGAGTATACTGTAAATGAGTATTTCTGAGTATACACAGACAAAAATGAAACATTTCCTGCTTCCAAAGAGCTTGCATTTTATTGGAGGAGATATGTACATAAATAGGTATTTATAAAACATTTACAAGGAGATAGGAATGGGAATCCAGAAAGGCTCCCTGTAGGAGGTGGTGCTTGAGCTGAGCTTTGAAGGGAACTATTAATTCTGAAAGGCAGAAGTGAAGAGTGGATGCATTCTAGGCATAGTAGGTAGGCAGCTTATGCAAAGATTGGTTCGTTGTTTTCCTTCATACTTGAAGAAGACCAAAGTGGCATCACTATTTTGGGGTCAGTATACAGTGTGTCTTACTGTGACTGATCAGATGAATACAAGTTTTTTCTTTTTGGGGGGAATCAAACAGAAGTTTAAATTCTTTTTTTTAAAACTTATTTATTTATTTTTAGTTTTCAACATTCATTTCCACAAGATTTTGAGTTCCAAATTTTCTCCCCATCTCTCCCCCTTCCCCATCCCAAGACACCATGCATTTTGATTACCCCTTCCCCCAATCTGCCCTCCCTTCTATCACACCCCTCCCTTCCCTTATCCCCATCTTCTCTCTTTTCTTGTAGGGCAAGATATACCCCATTACCTGTATTTCTTATTTCCCAGTTGCATGAAAAAACAATTTTAACATTCATTTTTAAAACTTTGAGTTCCAACTTCTCTCCCTTCCTCCCTCCCCACTCATCCCCACTGAGAAGGCAAGCACTTCAATATAGGCTATACATGTGTGGTTATGCAAAAGACTTCCATAATAGTCATGTTGTGAAAGACTAACTATATTTCTCTCCATCCTATCCTGCCCCCCATTTATTCTATTCTTTATTCTGACCTTGTCCCTCCCCAAAAGTGTTTACTTCTAATTACTCCCTCCTCCCATTTGCCCTCTCTTCTATCATATCCCCTACACCCCACTTATCCCTATCTCCCTTACTTTCCTGTTGTGTAAGATAGATTTTCACACCAAATTGAGTGTGCATGTTATTCACTCTTTAAGCTAAATGTGATGAGAGAAAGCTTCACTTTTTCCCTCTCACCTCCACTCTTTTTCCCTCCATTGAAAATGATTTTTGTTGCTTATTTTATGAGAGATAATTTGCCCCATTCCATTTCTCCCTTTCTCCTCCCAATATATTCCTCTCTCACCCCTTAATTTTATTTTTTTAGATATCATGCCTTCCTATTCAACTCACCCTGTGCCATCTGTCTATATGTATATAATCCTTCCACCTGCCCAAATACTGAGAAAAGTCTCGAGTTACAAATATTACTTTTCCATGTAGAAATGTAAACAGTTCAACTTTAGTAAGTGCCTTATGATTTCTCTTTCCTGATTACCTTTTCATGCTTTTCTTGATTCTTGTGTTTGAAAGTCAAATTTTCTATTCAACTCTGGTCTTTTCATCAAGAATATTTGAAAGTCCTCTATTTCATTGAATGACCATTTTCCCCCCTGAAGTATTATATTCAGTTTTGCGGAGTAGGTGATTCTTGGTTTTAATCCTAGTTCCTTTGACTTCTGGAATATCATATTGCAAGCCCTTGGATCCCTTAATGTAGAAGCTGCTAGAACTTGTGTTATCCTGATTGTATTTCCACAATACTCAAATTGTTTCTTTCTGACTTCTTGCAATAGTTTCCTTGACCTATGAACTCTGGAATTTGGCTACAACATTCCTAGGAGTTTTACTTTTTGGATCTCTTTCAGGAGGTGATCAGTGGATTCTTTCAATATTTATTTTACCCTCTGGTTCTAGAATATGAGGGCAGTTTTCCTTGATGATTTCATGAAAGATGATGTCTAGGCTCTTTTTTTGATCATGGCTTTCAGGTAGTCCCATAATTTTTAAATTGTCTTTCCTGGATCTGTTTTCCAGGTCAGTTGTTTTTCCAATGAGATGTTTCACATTATCTTTCATTTTTTCATTCTTTTGGTTTTGTTTTGTAATTTCTTGGTTTCTCATAAAGTCATTAGCTTCCATCTGTTCCATTCTAATTTTTAAAGAACTATTTTCTTCAGTGAACTTTTGAATCTCCTTTTCTATTTGGCTAATTCTGCTTTTTAAAGCATTCTTCCCCTCATTGGCTTTTTGGACCTGCTTTGCCATTTGGGTTAGTCTATTTTTAAAGGTGTTATTTTCTTCAGCATTTTTTGGGTCTCCTTTAGCAAACTATTGACTCACTTTTCATGATTTTCTTGCATCACTCTCATTTCTCTTCCCAATTTTTCCTCCCCCTCTCTTACTTGATTTTCAAAATCCTTTTTGAACTCTTCCATGACCTGAGACCATTGCATATTTTTTTTTGGAAGCTTTGGATGTAGAAGCCTTCACTTTTATGTCTTTCTCTGATGGTATGCTTTGTTCTTCTTCATCTGAAAGAATGGAAGAAAATATCTTTTCACCAAGAAAGTAACCTTCCATAGTCTTATTTTTTTTCCTTTTTTGGGCATTTTCCCAGACAGTTGCTTGACTTTTGAGTCCTTTGTCAAGTGGAGGGTATATTCCAGGGACCTGTAAGTTCTCAGTTCCTCCAAGGTGGCACAATCAAGGGAGAAGAATTTATTCCTCTCCTGGCCTACATTCTGGTCTGTGAGTAGGATTCCCTCTCCAGAGCCTCCACCAGCTCCACCACGCCAGTGTTCCTCCTCACCCCAAGACTGCCACTCAGGACTAAGACTCAGATCCTTCATTCAGTTCCCCCAGGGTCTTTAGGAGGAGGGCTCCAAAAATGAACCTGCTGTAGCAGTGGCTGCCACCACCCTGGGGCCAGAGCTAGGGCTGGACCCAACTCAAATGCAAGTTTGGAAGGTTCTTCCACAGGTTGGGCACAAAGAGTCCATATGAACGTTTGGAGTGGAGGTGTCTCTACATTAGCACATCTCACATTTTTTTTAGCTGTTGCACTTCTACTTTGCTCATAGAGCATAGTACCTTCTTTGAAGTGGGCACACCATGCTGGTAGTCCTTTGCCAATGTCTCCCATGTCTCACAATTCCAAAGCTTTTCAGAGAGACCTTGAGAGTGTCCTAGTATTGTTTCCTCTGACCTCCGTGTGAGGGCTTGCCTTGTGAGCATCACCATTCACATCAGAGGTACCAATCTTCTTTGAACACCCCCCACAACCATTAGGCAAAGGTAAGAAGACAGGCAATGGAGTGTTGGATGTGAGTAACAGCAAGTGAGTCAACTTGTTTAGAGTGCAGAGTACATGGAGTAGGGGATAATATGCAAGAAATCTGAAAAAGTCAGGTTGTGAATGACTTTCAATGCCCAACAAGAATTTTTAATTGATCCCTAGAGGTAATAGAAAGCCTCTGGTAATCTTCTATCAGAAAAATGATGTGGTCAGATTCTTTGACAGTTTTTTGGAGGATGGACTGGAGAGGGGAGAGGCAAGGCAGGGAGATCAATTAAAACATGATAACAATAACTTAGAGATGAGAACTCGGACTAGAGTGTGGCCATGTGAGGGGAATGGAGATAAATGTGAGATGTGCCATGGAGTTAGAACTGACAAGAGCTGGCATTTGATTGGATGGGAGCTGGGGGTGGGAAGTTTGTAAAAGAGAGCCAAGAAGTTCCTATCATTCAACCAACTCTACAAATTCTGTCAAACCTCTTAATGGGAAATGAGTAGGGTGGCAAAGTTTACTTGGGTTTTCTACTACATCTCTCACCTCCATCCCATTTTCTCCACTCACACAACCTTTATTCTAGTTCACACCATCATCCCATTCTTGGCTAGCCTACTCTAATAGCCTCCTTAATTGAAGTGACATGCCTAAAACAAGAATCACCATGTGACCTTCATACTAAAAAATATTCAATGGCTCACTTCTGCCTCCAGGATAATTTACAAAAGCTTATGGTTGGTTGTTGACTCTATAATCTAGCTACCAGCTGCCTTTCCAGTTTCATTTCATAATACTCCCTGTCCTGTACTCTCCATCCCAGTCAAGTTACGTACTAAGAGTTCCATATGCAATGCACTTCCCACTATTGTGTTTTTGTACAAATGGTAACTTATTTCTGTAATCTATACCCTCCTCACCTCTCCTCCTTGGAATCTCCACTTTTCTTCAAGACATAGCTCACATGCCACCTTCTAACAAGAGGTCTTTCGCAGTTCCCATCCTTGTCAATGCTCTCTCATTGAAATTACTTTTCATTTTTTGTATTTATCTGTGTATATTCTTGTTCCCACCTGACTGCTCTAGTTGAAAATAAACTCTTTAAGGACAAGGATTGTTTTGAATTTTTTTTTTTTTGCATCCTAGTGCCTAGGACATGGTAGATAATAGATTTAGAGCTAAAAGAGTACTTAGAGGTCATCTAGGTCAATCTCTACATGTTACAGATAAGGGAACTGAGTCCTAGAGAGGTTAAATGATTTGTTCAGTCACTCCGATAGTATAGGAGAGCTGAGACTTAAACACAGATCCCATGATGACAAATCTTATGTTCTTTCCATTGCACAATGAATAGAAATTAAGTTAATTGAAATTAAAAATAAATGAAGAGAGGTCCACAAATCCTAGTAGAGCTCTCACAATTCCAGACCCTTTTTGCTTTGCAAACATACACAAAACTCCTATGTCCTTAGAAGGCCTAATTCATTAATCTGGCAGCATTGCCTTCTGTTGTGAGTTTCCTCAACCTACCCTCTTCAACCAGAAGCATCCTGGATGCTTCTTCTAAGAGACAAAAGGAGAATCCATGCTCAGTATTTCAAATACCTTTCTTCTTTTGTCAACATCCTTTTAGGGGAAGTAGCATTCAAATACGCATACATTCCAGGGTAGCAGTGATATCCAGGGCCCATCATCTCTAGATTTATCTCTAGAAATAATCTCTAGAACACTGAATCCAGAGCCTACTCTTATCTGCTCAGCATTGTACTAGGTGCAGAGAATGCTGAGTAGTCAGTTTTTCTCATATTCAGTTAAATACCTCTAGGAAAAACCTAGGCAATATCCACCAAAAAAGTGGAGGGAAGGGAAACTTGTTGCACTGGAAATCAAGAGATTCCAGGCTTTAGCCTCCATATTACCACTAATAGATAGGGTGAGCTGGACAAGAAGTCATTTTCATTTCACCCTCTCCTTACCTCAATTCCCCTATTTATCAAATGAATGAATTGGACTAGATCTAAGATCACTTCTAGGACTAAATCCTGTGATCCCATGTTATTTCTTTTTCTGTTGATGTAGTAAACAACTTATGCCATTAAATGACCTATCCTTTTCTTATTTATTAATTTGAAGAGCTATACTTACAGTAGAACCTTGAATTATGAGTAACCTGGTTTACATATGCTTCCCTGGACTAGGAAAAATTTTTTGCAAAATTTGTTTTGCAGGATGAACAAAAATTCACAGTGCAAACATCATGTTTGGACTTGAACAGAAGAGATGACACTCAATTAGATCAATGTTTGGGTTTTTTGAACCTGAGTGAAATAAAGACATTGTGAAGACTTCTCATAATAAAATATGGGGAATATTGTATTTTCTAAATAAAATTTCTTGCCCATAAGACCTCTCTCTCTGGATGCCTGCTTTCCAGGAATCCAGGGCTTGTGGGCAGTTAGGACCTTTCCCCTCCCTTCTCTCTGTGAGAGTGCTACCTGAGCACTGGCATTTTTACCAAATAAGGTCATAATGGATTGTAGTTGAAACCTGGAAGTTAATCAAATCTCTCTTTGTTTGATAGCTCCCTCTTCTCTCCCTCTTCTCTCCCCCTCCCTTCCTTTTTACTTTAGTTGTAGAATAGCCACATCAGCAGTTAGTTAGGTATTTGATAGGTATTAGATAAGAAAGTGTGTTTGGATAGGTGGATCCTGGTTACCTGATTTCTGGGTCTTGTCTAGTTTTTCCGCACTTAGACTGTAAGCCTGCCTCCCAGCCAATGGAGAGGTGGGATAGTGGGGGGAGGGGATTCTCTTCATTAGGCTATGTGATGGTGCTTTGTTCTCTGTAAGCCGCCTCCTTCCACTAGTCCTGTCCTGGTGAAGGGATGCCCCTTTCTCGAGAGAACTGAATAAAACACTTTCTGTTCTTACCTTGAGAAGCCTCTTTATTTTCCTAAAATTTTGGGTAAGGGTCTTGTAATCCACACAAACCCATGTAAGACTGTATGCTGTCTTGGAGAGGGAGAGGAGAGGGAGGGGGAGAAAATTTTAAATTTATGGAAGTGATTGTTGAAAACTGAAAGTAAATTAATTAAAAAAAATCTTCAAAAACAAGTGTCATTAGATAGATCCCTAGTCAGAAGCTAATGTGAAGAAAAAAAATCAGTGAGTCAAAATATGAAAGTGGTTCTAAAAAATGAAAAACAAGTGAAGGCAATAGTGTTAGTCTTACTTTTAGTGAACGTAGAATAAGAGAGAACACTCATACAAATCCTCAGTGTTTCAAGCAATAATCCTTCCTTCTCCTCCTCCCTCTGTCATGCCAGCCACAACTCTCCTCAAAGGTGAAGTGCAGGTTAATTTATTTTATTTTCAATTTATATTGTGTACTAATCATTGGTATTGTATTTCAGGTGCATTAGGGACAAAAAACTTACTTAAAATAATAGATAATTATTTTTATATGAATATTTTTGGGGATGTGGTACCGATCATCTGACTTTACATTATTTCTTATGGGAAAATTCACTTTGCAATATAAACAAATTGCATGACGAACAGAATCTCAGAATGAATTAAATTCGTAAACCGAACTTCTACTGTATTGTAATAGAAATACCAATTAAGAAGGATACTGGGATTACCCACATCTTCCTTTCCCTCCAGGCTGCACTTTTCTAGACTTTTCCACCTTTTCCCCTCCCTGCAAACACTCACCCTAGTTACCTTCTCTCTCCAACCCCTTTTCAGCTTCACTTTATGTGTCGCCTTTTTCATTCTCATATAAGCTCCTTGGGGGCAGGCACTGTGTGTTGTTTGTTTGTTTTTGCTTGTATTTGTGTTCCAGTGCCTGGCACCTAGTTAAATTCTTGTTGGTTGATGGCTTGATAAGATTAACTAGTTGCGCTGTGGTCAATGACAACATACAGAAATGTGACAGTCAAGAAGGAAAACGACCTCATGGAATTCACTCCCCCACTTTCTCTACTTGAGGAACTCTGTATGGGTATCAGGAGGAATCCCTAACAACAAGAACACTTATCAGAACCCTTTTCATTCCTTTTAGATTATAGCTTTCAAGGAGGTGGCAGAAACCATTTATTTTCTATTCCTATCTTTTCCTAAGACTTAAAGTGAGGCTACACCATCCTTTTTTATAAGTCATTTTGAAAGTTTTGGGAATCATTCAACTAACATGTATTAAGAGACTACTATGCTCAAGGTTCTGTGCTGGGCACCAGATTTACAGAGTTACATACTCCTCTCCCTGACTAGTTCCTACCCCATCCCCAATTCCAAATGGATGTTTCCTTTGTTGTATTTGTATGCCAGGTGTTTAGAATATAGTAGGCTCTTAATAAATGCTTGTGGAATTGATTTGGATGAGATGCCATCTGGGCCCTCAAGTAGCTGGCAAGCTGGTTGAGTGGTAGGGGAGATACATGTACACACATAAGAAACATCTATAAGGAGGAGTACAAAGTGAAATGAGAGATGGGAGTAAGGAGAAAAAATTACAGGGGGGATGAAAGGGTAACATGTACGCCATTCTAAAACATTTACTATCAGCCAACACGTAGATGGTATCATAAAATCTAAAAATATGCTTTATATACATTATTCCACTTGAGCCTCAGGGACTAAATGAAGTAGGGGCTAAGGGCATTATTGCAGATGAAGAAACTGAGCTTCAAACAAGTCATGTTTAGCCAAGGCTACACAGCTACTAAATGTCAGGACCAAATTCAAATTCATGTCTTCCTGAATTGTTATTGCAGTTCATCCTTCGTTCTCAAAGAGGACCAATGACTTGAGGAGGGTGATGTCTTGACTTGCAAGTGAATTGGATTTAAGTGAGGCAGGGCTGTGCAGTCATCAGCCTCACTCTCTCCTCCAGGGTCATCTGAGTCCAGTGGCAGGACGATTGGAGATGGCCCTCTGCCTCAGTACAACACTCCTCAAGCTACTTCATGTCACTTATTATTCTAATTAACTCAATCTTAATACATCAGAATAATACATTCTCTATTAATCAACAAAATACATCATAATAACATATGTTAGGAATGAAAATAGTCTGTTGATATTTGAAAACACTTTCATAACTGGATATCCTATAAGTCTGACTTACCTACTCACTGAAATAACTCAGCTGACTCATGCTATATAGTAAACACATTTGTTTCAGGTTTTCTGATAGGGCTACATGTTTATTTAAACTTCTCTGAAGAGGTTTTTTTGTTTGTTTTGTTTGTTGTTGAGTTGTTTCGGTCATGTCCCAATCTTTGTGATCCCATCTGGGGTTTTCTTGGCAAAGAAACTGGAGTGATTTCTTTTCCAGTTCATTTTATGGATGAGGAAACTGAGGCAAACAGGGTAAACTGATTTGCCAAGGGTTACAGCTATTGATCTGAGGCTAAATTTGAATTCAGGAAGACTAATTTTCCTCCAGTCTTCCTATCAACTATTCCACCTAGAAGGCAACTGAATAACTGAAATAACTCAGCTGACCTGAATGTTCTACACTGAACATATTTACTTCAGGTTTTCTGGTAGGGTTATATGTTATTTAACCTTTTCTGAAGCGGGTTTTTTTTTTTTGGTAGTATCCATTTAATAGGCAAAAAGGTGTGTTTTCTTTAGATTCTGGTGTTCTTATCTGGAGTAGCAATGAGATGAGAAACTGCCTGCTGCTTGACCTCTATGACAATAGCAGTCCCCTGCTATCTACCCATTACAAACATGTTTCACTAGAACCTAGAACTCACTGCATATGGACCAGATCATCAATTAAGTCATGCTAATGGAAAAAGATATCAAGATGTCAGATCATATATAATAGACTTGTTAGTGAGTTTGTCCTGGGCTCATTATCCCAGTGTCAGTCTGCTACATCTCCACACAAGGCTATGTAATTGGTTCTCCTGTGAGGTTGGAGTCTTCCTTCCTTCCTTCCTTCTTCCTTTCCTCTTCCATCTCTGTTTCTGTTATCTTCTTCTTCTTCTTCCCCAAAGGGGGAAGGCGGGGAGAAAAATGCAATCCTTGTGTAACTCCAGTCCCAAAACCCACTGGCATGGAACTCTCTCCTTATTGGTGGAGATCAATATCCCATGTTCACATCAGGGAAATGAGAGAGCTTCAGACTCTGGAGTCTTCTCAGAGTCTTCAAGTTCTCATCAAACCTTGAGTCTTTTTCAAATTGCTTTGGGTGCTTTTGGCTTCCAGCTTCAAGGGAGAAGATGGAAGAGTTACTTGAGGACAAAGAGAACCTAAAGAAGACTGAAAAGACTCAAGCTCTCTCCATCTCACCAATTCTACCCTAGCCCACGGGAGTGGGACATTGATCTCCCTCAATAAGAAAGAATCCTATACCAGTGGGCTTTGGGACTGAGGTTATACTTGTAACAAATAAGCATAGTCAAGAAAAATAATGCATATGTTTTTACATGTAAAAAAATTATGACTCATTCTGCACCGTGAATCCATCACCCCTCTGTCAGGAGGTGGACAGAATGCTTCAGTGTCCATCCTTTGGAGTCTTGATTATTCAATGCATTTATCTGAATTCTTAGGAAAAGCTTCTAATGATTAATGTCAGTCCAAGAGTGAAATTTGTTGCCCCAAGCAGTGGTAGGTACACCTTCTTCAAAGGTTTTCAAGAAGAGGAGGATGACCATTTGCCAGGTATATGGGGATTCCTTTCAGGCATGGGTTTACTGTATGTCTGGTAAGGTCTCTTCAAACTTTCAAATTCTGTGATTCTGATCAGCTATGTAGATAATTCTAACATTTTGCAAGTCTATACATGTTTTGACTAACTTACTCTTCCTTATCCATGGTATACACAGCTGCTAGGACATGGAGAAGAGATTTAATTATATCAATGTTCTTTACAGTCCCATCTTGCCCTTGCTTCTGATCTTATGGCTGCTTGCCAGGTAGATCTAAATTGTAGCAATATTTTTGTGTACTATTCCCTTTTAAGAATCTGTTCACTTGAGTAGGACTACTTATAGCAGACATAGATCCTATTTGAAACAAGAAACAATTCCTACATGTATTCAATTAAATTTCATTTATCAAGCATCTATTAAGCCCCTACTATGTGCTAGGCACTATGCTAGATGCTGATAATACAGAGAGAAAAACAGAATAGTCTCTGCCCTCAAGGAGCTTATACTCTACTGGAATGAAATATCTTCATTTCTTCTCACATGCACTGTAAGACAAACCAAGGGTTTAAACACGGAAAAGATTTTACAGGGTTTCAGGTTTGGTCTGTGACATGCTATCATTCTGAGGGTCAGAACCCTGAAAACCATTGCCATCTGCCATTGACTTGCCTTCTGTCCATTAGGTAAATCACTTCACTCAGCCTCAGTTTCCTCATCTGTAAAAAGGAATTAAGGTCTTACCAGACTCTAGGTCTATGGTCCTAAGATCTCTATGGTCGCTTCAGCTTTAATATATATGATTTCATTGAAGTTCATTTATATAAATATTGCTTTCTTCCTTCACCTACCCCTCTCTCCTGATTCTCCCTACACCCACACCCCCCAACACCCTGCCAAAGGCTCCTTTGGTAGGGGATTGGTATGCGGGGGTCAATTCAGGAAGGAAGGACTGGGGAAGTGCATCCTTGTCTAGTTTGAGGGGAAGGGACCAGGTGCCTGTCTGGTATCGTAAAAGCAGTGGGGGTGAAGATGCAAGTATTCAGTTATCAGTTATCCATGAAATTATCACAGGTTGTACAGGCTGAGAAGACCCTGTACCAAAAATGGCTGTGATCTGGTTCATTGTCAGAGATTATTACATCTTCAGTAATTGTTAATAAGGAGCTATCCTAGTTGGTTTTCACAATAGCTTTTGAAAATAACATAGAAATGGCCTAACAACTCTAAATGACCCTTGGAATCACTTCTATTTCCCTTATTCCAGGGCAAATGAAGGAGAGAAAAGGAAAACAGGAATGTCTGCCTCTTGTTTGCTATTTCCTGCTCCCTCCCCAGCTTTCCTAGGTACACACAGCAGCAGCAGCAGCAGCAGCAGCAGCTAACATTTATAGAGCACTTTAAGGCTTTCAAGTTGCTTGTCATGTTTTCTCATTTGATTCTCACAACAACATAGGTGCTCTCATTATTCCCATTTTACAGATGAGGAAACTGAGGCTGACAGTGATGAGGGAATAGCTCTTTATAATCTTCTCCCCTTCCACGTATTCTGCAATTCCTTGCTCTTCCTTTCACAAGGTACTCAATCTCCCTATTCCAAGCATTTTTATTGGCTGTCCCAGAACTCTCTCCTTCCCTATATCTACCCCCTGGTTACCCAGTTATCCTTTTAGTTTCAGCTAAAGTTCCCCCTTCTGCAAGAAGTCTTTCCCAGTCCTCTTGAATCTTAGTGACTTCTCTCTTATAAATCAGTCCCAACTCATCCTTCCTATATCCTGTTTGTATATAGTTGTTTGCATGTTTTCTCTCCCATTTGCCTGTGTTTCTTAAGAACAGAAACTGTTTTTTTTTGTGTGTTTTTTTTTGCCATTCTTTGTTTCCCTGGCACATAGTAGGTGCTTATTAAATGCTTCCTGACTGACTTGCCCAGGATCCCAGAGCTGGTAAATGTCTGAGGCAGAATTTGAACTCAGGTTTTCTTGTCTCCAAGACCAGTGCTCTATCCAGTGATCTACCCAGTTGCTTCACACATAACTATACTACATCTAAGTTTACAAGTCATTTCTTCCTTGTCTGAACCATGCCTGAACCTCAGACAAAACCACATTTCTCCATCTGAAAGGGCTGGGTCAATGAGGCTGTGTAGATCAGTCACCTTACTTTTTAAAATGTCAGTCAATAGACGTGGGTCCTTGCTCATAACTCTATCTAGTATTGACACCCATATTAAGGAAATAGTGTTTCCCTGTGTGATTTCATTTTGCCATATACTTCCTTTTTCATTTTCCATCATCAGAGTACTATACTCTCACAGCAAGTATATTTTCTATTTGGGACAGGGCACTAGTAGTCCTATTTATTAGAAGCTCAGGGGAGCAAACTGAATCATATTTCTACATTATTTTTCAGCATGTGGAATTCATGTGACTTCCCAGTGTCTGTCATCTCTCTCATGTGGGGAGGCAGAAAGGTATAGTGGAAAGATTATAGACTTGGATTAGAGAGCTGGGGTGAAATGCCATTTTTGATGCTTGCTACCTGTGTGACCCTGGGTGAGTCACAGTCTTCCTGGGACTCAGTTTTCTTATCTGTAACAGATAGCTGAGTTCTAAGTTCCCTTCTTGCTCTGGACTTATGAATCTATGGATAGCTTTCTTGACCTAAATAGGAATCATGGTAACATGATGGTAACAAAAGAAAATGATATGAAAAGAATAAAGTACTGTGATGCCTCATAAAGTGGAAAGAGCATTGGATTGTCATTTAACTTTTTTTGGACTTATTTTGTATGTAAAGAGATTATATATAAAAAGATTGGGTTGTGTTAAATGATCTTAAAGCTCCTCCCTTTCCAGTCTCTAAGATTCCCCTTGTTTAATTTTCAGTGAAATGATGAATAAAACATGTTGGACCCTCGATAGCTTTGGCTACTTGTCCACAAGTCCACTTGTGGGCGAAATTAATTTAAATGGCTCTAGGTCTGCTGCAAGGTGTCTTTATGCACAAGTCCTATTTGATTTCTTATCAGGTAGTGTGCTGATAAATGTTTAAGTCTATCCTCTGACACACACACCCAGCCCCCTGAAAGTACACAGGACACAATTTTAAGTTTAATTTGTATTATTAACACTTTCTCATCACTTTCTTAAATCTATACAATCAACAAAACAATAAACCAAGCCCTGAGGAATAACATTTAATGCTCACATTGAAAATTTAACAATTGACTCTTTTAGTCAGTTGGAGGTGCCTCCAGCACACCCCTGAGGGTGGGGGTTAAATCAAAACCCCTCAGTTTCACTAGTATCATGGCTCATCAACCTTTGCTGTTCACTTGGCACTCCACTCTCACCCGTGACTCTAAGAAGCTGTAGCTTGTGCAACAGCCACACTCTGGTAAATGGACTATGTCAGGCTGAAGGTAATTGATGGACCACAAACCCATCAGTGAATTAGGAGAGGTGTCTACCCCAAGCATGTGAAGACTTCCCTTAGTGGATGGGTAGATGAGAACAATTTGTTGCAGAAGCAGGCACTGTGGAAGGCTTAGAGTTTTGTCAGACATCTAAGATGCCAAGGTCATCTACCGCATCCTAGGCCATTGCCAGTTGTCTGGACTTTTATCTTACCATTGGATTTTGATGACTCTGGAAGAGAGGATGAGGCTGACAACTACGAGCAACTCTGCCTCACTTCAAATACAATTCACAAATGAGTCAAAATATCACCCTGTGATGTCATTGGTCCTCTTTGAAACCAAAGAACAAACAATATCATGGCTCACAACAGAAAGCATCTACTTTATTGCAATAAACTTCTATATAACCATATATCTGTGATATCAGTTGAAAAGTTGAATTTGAAGGCAGAAGATAAAATGCCACTTATTACTTGTGTAACCTTAGGCAAGTCACTTGATGTGTGTGTGTGTGTGAGAGAGAGAGAGAGAGAGAGAGAGAGAGAGAGAGAGAGAGAGAGAGAGAGAGAGAAGGAGAAGGAGGGAGGAGAAGAGAAAGAAGAGAGGGGGGTAGGGGGAGGAAGAGAAAAGAAGAGAGAGTCAAATATATTGCCTTCTTATTTTAACTCATCCATGCCTTCTTATCCTGTATGACTCTTGCTCATGTCAACCTAAAAACCTCCCACAAAGGGACTTGCCTTTAATTCTCTTGTATATAACTCCCAGTAGAGTACCCAAAAGGGCTGCACTTGAGGACCTAGAAGACCACATGTGTTCTCGAGGCTGCAGGTTTCCCACCCCTAGCCCAGGCTATTCCATGGTCATCTCTCTCTCTCTCTCATTACCTACCCAACTCCTACTTGTCCAGACCTGTACTTCTGTGATCTATTTCATACCACTGTTCTACTTCTTCATTGGTAATATGCAGAATTGTACTCATGTCTCCCACGAATCTCTGTATTGCCGTTTAGGCAACCTGCAACTTTAATCGTTTGGTTGCTGTGGTATCTCATGCTCTAGAGCCATCAATCAATCAAGCAATTATCCAACAAGCATTTATTAGGAATCTCTTCTGTTTTGACACTGTGCTAAGTACTGGAAAATCATAGACCAAAAAAAAAAAGCTCTACCCTTAAGGAACAAATCTTATAGTAGGGTGGAGGAAAAACATGCTTTCCCCCCACAATATGTGCAAAACAAATGAAAGGTAACTTGGAGGGGGTGGTGCTAGCAACAGCTGGAGGATGAGGATTAGGAATGGATTTATGTAAGAGGTGGAATTTAAATTGAGCTTTGATGGAGGCTAGGATTCTACAAGGTGGAAGAATAGTCACTAGAAGAATACTGGCATTTTAAAAAATGGGCTGTTGTTATGACAAAAAAGGAAAATGATAAATGTTGAAGAAGATGTGGGACAATCGTAACACTAATCGTAACACGTTGGTGGAGTTGTGAACTGATCCAACTATTCTGGAGAGCAATTTGGAACTATACCCAAAGGTCTGTAAAACTGTGCATACTTTTTGATCCAGCAATACAACTACTAGGTTTTATAACCAAAGAGGTCATAAAAAAGGGAAAAGGACCTACATGTACAAAAAATATTTATAGCAGCTCTTTTTATGATGGCAAAGAATTGGAAATTGAGGAGATGCCTACCAGTTGGGGAATGGCTGAACAAGTTGTGGTATATGAATGAAATAGCATACTTTTGTTCTATAAGAAATGACAAACAGGTACATTTCAGAAAAACCTGGAAAGACTTAAAAGAACTGATACTCAGTGAAATGACCAGAACCAGGAGAACACTGGACACAGCAACAGCAGCAGCAATACAATGGTCTAAGATAATTCCAAAAAAATCATGATGGAAAATGCTATCCACATCCAGAGAAGGAACTATGGAGTATGAATGCAGATTGAGGCACTGTGCTTTCTCTTTTTTTCTCTTTCTCATGGTTTTTTCCTTTTGTTCTGATTCTTCTTTCACAACATGAATAATGTGGAAATATGTTTAATATGATTGTACATGCATGAACTATATCAGATTGCTTGCCATCTTGGGGAGGGGAAAAATTTGGAACTCAGAATCTTGTAAAAGTGAATGTTAAAAACTAAAAAGAAAAAAGAAAAAAATTTGGAACTCAATATCTTATAAAAATGAATGCTAAAAATTGTTTTTATATATAATTAGGAAAAATAAAATACAAATAAATTTTTTAAATGGGCTGTTGTTTCATGGAAAAGTTTAGTCCCACTAATGAAATCGCACAATTTTCCAAATGCAGTTCAGCCTGCTTATCTCCTATTCATTTCTAGGCGTGGTTTCACTGTCCTTCTGCAGCATCTGTCCAAGATTTAGGTCCTAGTAGATAAGCTCTATGACCTGTACATCCAACTGCATACTAAAATCTGAAAAAAAACCCCCATTTTTTCTGGCCCATCTATTCTCACTCATGTTATGTGCATATATAAACAATATCATATTTCATCACCTCTGTGTGACATATATTCATCACAGCTCTCATATACATCTTCTTCTCTCTACTCAAGAGGCCACTGCTCTAGTTCAGGCCCTCATGACCTTTCTGTGGGACCTCTGTACTAGCCTCCTAACTAATCTCCTTGCATGAATCCTCTGCATGCTGTAATCCATTCTTCACATAGCCACCAGTGATGTTCCTAAAGTATAGGTCTGACCATATCACTGCCCTACTCATTAACTCCTTTATTATCTCTTGTGCCAAACACAGCTTTAGTAGTTTTTTAAGGTTTTAATAGCTTAAAAGTGAACTAAGACTTTGGGGAGGCCCAGTATAAATGTGTCTTCTTGGTTTTTAAAGCTCTTCCATCCTTCCCAGGCTTCTTCCATATTACTGTCTTCTCTGCTCTCCATGTCTTCAACCACACTATCCAACTTACTATTCCTCACACTCAATGTTCCATCCCCTAGTCTTCTTGCCTTTCCACTGACACAGTCTAATACCTGGAATGCTCTCCATCTTCACTCCTACATTTTGGAATCCCTATTTTTTTCAAGACTCAGCTTAAGTACAATTTTTTTTTGCAAGAATCCTTTCATGGTTTCCCAGTTATTAAAGCCATGTCCTCTGAGTATCCTGTCTGTTTCTTCTCCTTAAAATGACATAGTTTATTACACGCCAATGTTTACAGCAAGGGTGCATCCATGAAGTTATATTGAGTTTAGGTAAACAGAAGACAGCATTGGTGATGAGGAGTCCGGCAGTTAGTGACCACTGCTGTTGCTGTTTCCATCTCCATTCGTCCCAAGGACTCCCTGCCATGTCTGGTAGTCTGAGCTGGCATTAAAGTCTACCAGAATTATAAGCACATTTTCTTTTGGCACACTGATGATGAAGGTCTCCAGGTCTTCATAAAATTTTTCTTTAACTTCATCAAAGTTCATCATGGTGAGAGCATCGGCGCTGATGATGGCGGCATGGAGCCTTCCTTAAAGTGGCAATTGCATTGTCATGAGCCTGTCATTCACTCCTTTTGATAGGCATACAAGCTTTATGACTAGATTAGTTTTGATTGCAAAACCTATGTCAGCTGTCAGCTGCATGAGTCCTCCCATACACTGTGGTCTCTCCAGAAAAATGTGTATCCAGCTCCAACTTCAGTAAGCTGGTCTTCAGTTGCCAGCCTGGTTTCACTCAGGGCTGCTGTTTGGATGTGATACCTGCTGAGCTGTCTTGCAGCAATTGTCCCTCTTTCAAGTCTACTGGATTTTATATTGTCCATGAGTATGGGTACATTCCATGTACTGATGTTGAGTGACTTTTGTACATTTTTTTTTTGTGTTTTGACTGTAGGGTGGGATCCTTGTCTGCTGTGGTAAACAGGTCTGGGTTGGGGAAAGCAGACAATTTTTAGGGCACCTTTTCTAGCCCCTTCCTCACACCAGGAGGTAAGCAGTGTGATCCTTAAAAGGGTGCTCAGACACCCAAGGGGCTGCCAAATCCCATTGCTGCTTCTGGTGAAAAGACAGACGCTATGGCCTAGGTCAGCTGTGTGCAGGGTTGTGAATACCGCTCCCAGTGTATCCCCACCTGATGCTTTGTCACTTGCCTGTCACTACAGGACTTTGATAGATGTAAAAATGGTAAAATGATATGGATGATGTCTTTTGACATCTATGTATCTGTGTAAAGCACTTACTTTTTATGTCTCATATATATATGTGTGTGTATGTGTATGTGTATGTATATATGTATGCATACATACATACATATATATACATATATATACAAGGTCTCTGCCTTAGATTGTAAACTTCTTGACACCAGAGACCAGAGATCATTTTGATTTTATCTTTGTATTACTAAATGCGTGACACATAGTAGGTGTTTAACAAATGCTTATTGATTGATCTAGGTGAGTAGCACTATAATTGACCTGCAAGGTGTAAAACAAAACTCTTCCTGGAAATCCTTTATTTTCTTTCAAAGCAGGAATCTAAGTAATTTGTCTTATTTCAGGCTCTAATAATTTCAGGAAAATTCCAAGATCTCTGTAAAACTTAGTGTGCTTATGTGCTCAGCATCCAAAGAGAGACCAAGAATGCATTATGTGTCAGCTTTGGTAGTTTTACCTGAGAGTGTTCAAGTTCCTAGTTGATCTGAGCTTTTCATACAGTACAACGGCCCTTGTGTTCTGGCAAAAAGCATCTCCTAAACCCTTTTTGCCTATTTCAGTTCCTCTCCCTTAGATAGATTTTGTTCCTACAGATGCCTGCTGATTCCCCCTGGGACCCTCCTGTCGCCCACTGAAATTCTGTCAAACTTGTCAGAGGCAGAGGAAGAGAGTTTGTGGACATGTGACTAGTATATCTCTGAAAACTTAAGGAATCTAATTCACAGAGAATTCTCCTTCTCCAAAGATATGAGATCACAGCCCCACCTTTTCTTTGTTCTAAGGAGCTCAAAGACCTGAAATTTATGGACTGAGAAAGCTGTTTCTTGATTGGTTTTTTAACATTTTCCATGACCTTTGAAAATTTTCTTAAATCTTTCTTTGCTGCTAGTGAAAGAATCATAAAAGGGGACCATTCTATTAACTTATCTTGTTGAACTGTTGGGGGGAACAGATCAGGAGTGTAAGGTATCTTACAAAAATGAAATGGTAGCTAGGTGTTTAATTCAAGCCTTTATCAGTTGAAAATGACGACTCCTATTTTTCAAACTCTACTTGAAATTGTGCCTTTCTAAACTTGCCATAGCCTCTAATTTGGTCCCTATTTCTTCTAGAGCTAATGATCTCTAATTCAAGGCTGTTCTGTTTCTCTCCTCCAATCCCTGCCCTTTGGTCACCTTGGCTACCTCATCTGTTTAGATTTTCTTCTCTTCAGGTCATTTATGGTAGAGTTAGGAATATTTTCCCTTTGAGAGACCAGAATGGTCATTCACTGACATTAGAAATGAGCTGGCATAATACCTCATATCTCTCACTACAAGGAAATCTCGAAAATGTAATCCGAAGACACTAGAACCTACACTGTATCCATGTATTTCAACGTCAGAGTGCTTGAAGGCCAATTATAGATCGCATTTTGTACTTATTTTTACAGCATGTCTTTGGAATGAAAACAAATAAGCAAAACAGTAACAATAGAAAGCCCTACTTTCCTTTGGTGGAACGAATGGTTTGATTTGTAATTGAGCAAAGTTAGACTTGAACTCACTTCCTATGTAGAGTGGTCTCTAAGGAAGTCTCCAGTTATCTTGACTGCTTTGCAGACGTCCTCTCAGCATTTCCACTCAACCCCCCTACCCCCCATCAACCCGCAGAACTTAGTATTCATGCTAATTTTACATTCCAGCATCTCTTCCTTTGTTCATACTCCCCCTTTCCATCATGTCTTCTCTCCTCCCCCACCTCCAATAACTGCCTTTAGAATCCTAACTACCAGGCCTCCATTAACCTGAGAA
The DNA here is from genome assembly GCF_028372415.1 of Notamacropus eugenii. Taxonomy (NCBI): domain Eukaryota; kingdom Metazoa; phylum Chordata; class Mammalia; order Diprotodontia; family Macropodidae; genus Notamacropus; species Notamacropus eugenii. The sequence continues at coordinate 147,556,330 of NC_092875.1, read as the reverse complement.
CACTCTTTTCAGTTCCCTGTGGGAGCTAGGAATGCTTCAAAATACTTTACTGAACGGGTTCACTTTAAATTCCAATTTCTAGCTTATCCTTTTTCAGACTATGGGATAGGAAATCTGATTTTGTGCTTTGGGGGAACTCACCTCAGTCTCTCTTTCTGTAAGCCAATAATGATGTCTCAACTAGCAAAGAGTGGTTGAAATTACTTTAAAATGTTCCCAAAAGAGGTTCTGCAGATAAAGGCTTCTAATTTATGAACCTTCTGTAGCAACAAGAAAACTCCACTGTGCTTTTGGGGCAAGGATGGGAAGAAGAGACCCTACCAGTTGTAACATTCTGTAAAAGATGAGAAGGAGAAACGTATCGGAAGGCTTAAAACCACTAATTTCCTATCCAGTAACTTGCTACTGGGACTGGGACTGCCCATGGACCAGAAGAGGCTCATGACTTTTTTTCCTTTGTATCCTCAATGTTTTGCATAGTGCCTGGTACATAGAAAGTGCGTAATAAATAATTGCTGTTGTATTAATTGATTGATTTATATTATTACCACTATTCTTTTTTCACTTGGAAAAACTCCACAAAGCAAATAGAAATCTCCAGCAGAGTTAGATAAACATGTCTCTGTGCCTTTGTAAACCAGAAAATTCTGTGCCCCTGGGATTTACTTCATATTTTCCCTTAATTCCCTAGTCCTTCCCTAAGCCAGTTTACATGTTACATTGGGAGTGTGAAGATGCCTTGGGAAAGACTTTGGATACTCTTCTGGCAACAAACTGTATGCTTATTATTACCTGAAGACCAGCTTGGTTGAGTTCAGAGAATTCCATAAGGAGAGAGCTGACCACCAAGTAATGAATTTATTTTGGCCATGGTAGCTCCTGCACACTCAATGTGAATCAGCAATGAGATGTGGCAGCCAATCATTCAGTTAGTCAACACTGGTTAAGTGCCTTCTATGTGCCAGGAACTGTATTAAGTGTCAGGGACACAAAGACAGGCAGAAACACAATCCCTGCCCTTGAGGGGCTCACACTGTAATGGAGGAGAAAACCTGCAACAAACTGTATATACAGAGTAAATGAAAGGTTATCTGGACACTTGCAAACACTCTAGCACACCCAGGAGGACCTGCTAGCACAGGCTCTTTGATCTGCTTTATTAAGAAAAGACAGCTTCAAAGAGGTTAACAATTCTTCTTTAATTAAACATGTAAGTCATGCACTAGTTCAGGGGAAAGGTCAGCACCTTGAACGGGGAGAAAATACAAGCAGAGAAATTAGCACAAAGATCACAAAGGGCTCCAGCTGTTTGACATAGCATACATCACTGGATTGAGGAAGCACAGATATCTAAGCAGTGGGGGGGAGGGGAATGAAGGGGGCCTTTGAACATACAGCTACTCAGAGTCTTGACCAGGAAATCAAAAGATCCTTCTCATGAGCAAACCCCCAAAGCAAAACACTAACCTCCCAGAATATATATGACAAAGACTCAGCATCTGATTGGCTGAGTGCCGAGAAGCTTGAAAATCCTTGTGCCTCAGCACTTAATTGGAAACTCCTTGATTAGCTCTGGGCCAGATCTCTGTGTCTATTAATGGGCAAGGAAGATTTTCAAATTCTGTTAACATTACAACACCAGGGCAACTACCAGATGGTACAGTGGACAGAAAGCCAGGCCTGAGTCAGGAAAACTCCTCTTCCTGAGTATGACCTCCAATACTTACTAGCTTCCTGAACTTGGGCAAGTCACTTAACCCTGTTTGCCTCAGTTCCTCATCTGTCAAATGAGCTGGAGAAGGAAATGACGAACCACTCCAGTATCTTCCCCAAGAAAATCCCAAATGGGGTCACAAAGAGTCAGACAGACTGAAACAACTTAACAACAAGTCTGAATAAGGAAATCACTCACAGTTGGGGTACTTGGAAAAACTGCAGAGAATGGGATTTGAGCTAAATCTTGAAGGAAGTCAGGGAAACTGAGGCAGAGATGAGGAGGGAGAGTACTTCAGGCATAGGAGCAGCTGGTACAAAGGCACAGACAGGAGCTGGAATGTTATGTGAGAGAGACATCAACAAGTAACCAAAAAGCTTATTCAATCTTGGGCTTTGTTAAGAGAAACATAGCTTTAAAGAATAAAAAGGTGAAGAACCCTTTGTACTCTGACAGGCTCACAGTTGGAGTGTGTTCCAGGTGCCACAATTTCTGAAGGACAAGAAAGCAGCCAGAAGAAGGCAACCAGGATGATGGGGGGCCTTGAGTCATTGTCATATCAAGCAGTCTATTGTATGCTAAACTGTGATAGGCCCTAAAAATACAAACACAAAAATTAAATGAGTTCCTGCCCTCAAGGACCGTGTAGTCTAGGCCTGGTGAAGAAATTCTACCTAATCAATAGCAACTGGTAATCTTAGAGGGTTGTCTGGGCCACAGTCAGTTTAAACGGCTTGCCCTCAGACTAACATTTAATACATGGCAAAGGTTGGACTTGATCCAAGGTCTTCCTGATATTTAGCTAGAAGTCTATATGCTATACCATGATGCCTCTACATACAAAGGAAATATGAAGTACATGTATAGTGGAAGGGAGAATGAGGACTAACACTTAGAGAGATTAGGAAAGGCCACTTGCAGAAAGTGGTACTTAAGGGTAGTCTTGAAGGGAACTAGGGATTCCAGGAAGGAAGGTCTCCCAGGAATGATGTGAGGAGGGGACAATCCAGGCAAAGATAGGGTGTAGGAGATGGAATGCTGTGTTGTGGTAAGAGCAAACAGACCTGTTTGGCTGAAATGCTGAGTTCACAAGGAAGAGAGAATTGAGGAAATCAGACTAGGAAATCAATTGTTTTAAGCTACATTGTGATGGGTTTTAAATTCCAAACAGATGAGTTTATAGTTTAACCTAGAGATAGCTGGGAGTTACCGAGACTTCCTGAACGTGGGAGTGACAATGTGCTTTTTGAATATCAATTTGGCAGTTAGGTGGAAGATAAATTGGAGGAGAGAGACACTGAAGGCAAGATCACCAATTAGGAGGCTACTAGAGTGTTCTCAGCAAGAGGCAATAAGGACCTAAACAAGGGTATTAGTCATGTGAATGGTAAGGGACAAGAACTGACAAGATTTGCCAACTGAGGACCTATATATTCTTTCACAGAAACATACTTACTAACCCTGAGGGAGGGAACACAAGCCAAAAACGTACACACTGGCAATACATGTAACAGAAAACACATGTTGCTGGGGCAGCTCATGCCTCTGCCTCTGCTTGATGTCCTGCAGAGCTGCTCATTTACTATGGTGATAGCACTAGACGGGCTTCATTCAAGACCCGGGGTCTTCTGGTCCCCCTCTGCTGTGCATCTCTGAGCTGACATCCCCACTGTGCTCCTCTCTCCTACTCTCTGCTGCCATCTTCTGATCCGTTGCTGCTACAGGATTTTTGCTATAGGGTTCTTTTGTTTACTTTAGTTAATAACTCTTGTGGTTTCAGACGACATCCTCTCACACTCGGACAGCTAGACAGAGAACTTAAGTATTTGAATTTTTTTTATTCTCCTGATACAGGGGTAGCTAGGTGGTGCAGTGGACAGAGCACCAGTGCAGGAGTCAGGAGGACTTGAGTTCAAATCTTACCTCAGCCACTTGATACTCACTAGCTGTGTGACCTTGGGCAAGTCACTTAATCCCAACTGCCTCATCCTGGGTCATCTCCAGTCATCCTGATGAATATCTGGTCACTCGATTCAGATGGCTCTGGAGGAGAAGTGAGGCTGGTGACCTGCACAGCCCTCCCTCACTCAAAACAAAGTCAAGTGCAAGTCATGTCATCATTTCTCTGATGGCATGGTCTTCTTCAGCAACAAAGGATGAACACAGAATACTCCTGATACCACTCTGACCCTCTCTTTCAAACTTTTACCAGAGTGAAATGTTCTCTTGTCTTATATGCCCTGGACTGCTAGCCTGGATTTTCTCCATATCTTCCTAGGGAATTTACTTAGCAAACCTTCAAAAGACCTGAGTGGAGCTTGGGTGAGGGTATCCTTTTAACTGCATCATGTCCTAGTTGCTATTCATAAAGACACAGGAGCATTATTGAAAAGAAACTAGTGGTAGTGCAAAAGCTGGCAAAGTTGTCCTACTCCCTGCCAGCAATCAAAATCTGTACTTAACCCAGCACCAGCATCACCACTTAAATTTAAGTGAACTTCCATAAAGAATTTTTAAAACAATATTTATTTATTTTTAGTTTACAACATTCACCTTCACAAGCTTTTGAGTTTTAAAATTTCTCCCCCTCCCTCTTCTCCCCTCTCCCCAACACAACACTCAATGAGATATAGGTTCTACATATAAATTCATATTAAACATATTTTCACATTAGTCATGTTGTAAAGAATTATACAGTGAAATGAACCACGAGAAAGAAGAAACAGAACAAAACAAAAGAGAGAGAGCGAGCAAATATTCTGCTTTGATCTGCATCCCAACTCTGTAATTCTTTCTCTGGATGCGGATAGCATTTTCCATCATGAATCTTTTGGAGTTGTCTTAGAAGCTTGCATTGTTGAGAAAATTACACAATGTGGCTGTAACTGTGTACAGTGTTCTCCTGGTTCTGCTCCCCTCACTCAGCTTGAGTTCATGTAAGTCTTTCCAGGTTTTTCTGGAATCCACTTGCTCATTATTTCTTATAGTACACTAGTATTCCATTACAGTCATATACCACAACTTGTTTAGCCATTCCCCAATTGATGGCCATCCCCTCAATTTCCAATTCTTTGTCACCACAAAAAGAGCTGCTATAAATATTTTTGTACATGGGTCCTTTTCCCATTTGTATGATGTCTTTGGGATACAGCCCTAGAAGTGGTATTGCTGGATCAAAGGATATGCACATTTTATAGCCCTTTGGCCATAGTTTCAAATTGCTCTCCAAAATGGTTGGATCTCACTTCCATAGAGAATTTGTATTGGACAGTCTTTCTTCTTCAGCTTCCCACGTCTTTCCCTAAGCCCCCTTCAAGGTGTTCATTCTCTTACTTTCGGTTCTCGGTCTAGCTTCTCGGCACAGTTCTTGGCACATGGTAGGTGTTACAAGAATATTTGTTGAATTGAACTAGATCATTTGTCAGAAAGGGTCTTTCATTAGGCGCACCCAATTATTTCTAGGGAAAGGCACTCTAGGAAGGAGTCCCTGGCTACATTCCCTGCAGTGGATAGTTGACAACGGAGAGGATACACTCTTCCTCAGATGGTCAGGGACCCGCTCTTTAGGCCCTCCCACCTTTTGTAGCTCAGATCCAGAGAGAAAACAGCTCTAACTGGGAGCTGGAGTTTCCTTGCCTGAGAATCTAGCTCTTCCAGGCTTAATGCATGAAAACAACTCTTCCTTCGCCGCTAAGGATGGGCACGTGCAGATCATTCTCACAGCTCCTTACTTCTGTTTTAGTAGTCTCCTTGTTTCCCTTCAGGCATTTCCCCCAGTACTGGCGGTTTCCACTACAGCACTTGATCAACCAACGATCCGTGGCAAAACAAATGTCCCCAATAAAGTAGGAGCCCGCGGGTCAGGGTTGAGGGGAGGGAGTGAGGTGGGGTGGAAGCCTCCTGCTCCCGGGGCTCCAGGGCATCTGAAGGTAGGGAGAAGGCTTGGGAAGGTAACTGGAGCCAGCGGGGGGGATCTGAGCCCAGGAGCTGGACTGACAGTGGGGCTCCCCTCAGCTCCACCCCTGGCTGACCATGTGAAGAGCGCAGGAATGAGGAGGGCAAACAGAGCTCAAGGGGATTGTGGAGACACTTTTCTAGTGAAGGAGAAGCAGCTAAGGGGAGGGGCCCTCGAGGGGGCGAGAGACTGATGGAGAAAGAAGGGGGGCCGGCAGCGGGCGGGCTCTGGAGAAGAGGGAGGAGAAGAGAGAGAGGCGCGGGGGGAGAGCGCAGCGCGGGGCGCGGAGAACGGAGAGCTCCGGGGCTGGGTCTGCCAGCGAGCTGGGCGCAGGGACCGCGGCGGTGCTGGCAGCGGCGGGCGATGCTCCTGCTGCCTGCCTACCCCGGGCTCCACTGCTGTGGGTGAAGGCTCAGTCTAGCCAAGCCCAACGGCCAAGGGAGTCCGAAGCAGGACTGGAGTTGGAGGAGAGAGAGAAAGGAGGAGGAGGTGGAGGAGGATGGGCTGCGGGGGGAGCCGCGCCGATGCCATCGAGCCCCGCTACTACGAGAGCTGGACCCGAGAGACCGAATCCACCTGGCTGACTAACACGGACACAGACCTGCAGCTCTCTGCTAGCGCTACAGCCGCGGGGCTCAGCTCCGGGGAACCTGACAGCGGCCCAGAGGCAGGCGGCCTGCGGGACCAGGGCTCCCTGTATGCGGGTGAGTGAGCCAGTGCCCACCGGGGCTAGGGTTTTCCCCATGCCCTGGCCCTGACTCTCTCCCTCTAACCCTCCAGGGGCAGCGGCTGAGCGAGGGAGCCAGGGCAGCACTTCCCCTGGGCTCCAGCCCACAGTCCAGCCGGGTCTTTGGGGAGAAGGGGACAGAGAATTAGGATCGCGGGGGAGGGGGAGGTCGAGGGACCCACAGCAGGCGGAGCGACACATGTCTCCAGGGTGGCACCCTCACCCAGCAACTCCCTTTACTGGGAGACTTATTACCAAAGGCTGGCTTCCTTCGCAATTACATCTCCAGTTTCTGGGCGAAATCCACTTCTCTTCCTCTGTATTTCGTTATGCTTGTTCATCTACAAGAAGATAGGGTGGGAAGACATCCTGCTGTTATCACAATGGCGTATCCCCTTATCCCCTCCCCATCCCCACGCACCCCCATACCCCCATTCTACCTCTGCATCCATGTTTCTCTCCATCTTTCTCTCTAGCCATCTCATCACCTCTCCACCCAGCTAATTTCCTCATCTACCTAGTCATCTGGTCTGGCTCTGCTTGGACTTGGATCAGATGTTTAAATGCTGTATCTCAGCAGATACTGGAGAGCATTATTTCTCGGAGCACTCCTTTTGGTACTCTTAGAAAGCAGCTCGCTACCTCTTCCAGAAAGCAAAATTCGAACTTACTTTATACATTTTATGGACTCTCAGAATACCAAGCAAGAGAATTTCATGTTTGCCCAGTGTTCCTGCTTTTGGGTTTCCTTGAAAAGCATTCAGTTTTGAAAAATATTTTCCTGGGTGGTGGTTTATTGTTTTCTTTGAAGGCTGGAATGCAACTAGAAACTCATGCTTCTTGGCTGCTACAGTGTAAATAACGTCCCAGTACCCTGCTTCTCTAGTGTACAAGGAGGAGAGACTAGATAATCACAAAGGGCCCTTCCAGGTGTAGTTCCCATGATTTTATAATGAGATTCTTTAAAATAGGCAAATAACTTATATGTCCAACCATAAAATTAGGATTTGGAAAGAAAACAGGCTGATAACAGTGAGAAGTGATATAGAATCATTTTACTCATAGGTGTTCTTACCTCTGACAGACTGGCTGGGTGGCCCCGGATGTCACTTAACTTTTCAGTGCTCTAGTTAACTTTAAGAAGAGGAGGTTCTGACTTGAATAGGTGGAGGGAGTTTCTTCATATATGAATTCCCTCTGTCAATGAAATCATGAGTCTAATCTCTATCTCTACCCATCTTATCTAAAGAATATTAGAGTTGAAGTGACTTGAGGAGTCATCTGAAGTGGTTAGAGCAGGACCTGGGATCAGGAGAGCTAGAGGAGGATTAGCCTCAAATCCTTACTAGCTGTGTGACCCAGGGCCAGTCACTTAACCCCCATTGCCTCAAAAAAAAAAAAAAGTCATCAGGAAGATATTCAAGAATCTGCTTCTGTAGCATCTAGTTGAACACATCTCCTGAGAGTGAACTCACTATTTCATTAAGTTGCTCATTCCATGTACAGACAGCTCTAATTTTAAGATCTGCTTTGCCTTAAGCCACAAAACATTTCTCTTTAGCTTCTACTCATTTGTCCAAGTTCCCCCCTTTAAGAACTATGCAGAACAAATCTAATCCTTCTTACACAGGAGGGCTCTTCAAATATTTAGGAATATGGACTCAGAGATGGAAGGAACCTTAGAAATCATTTAGTTACACACAGGAAAGCTGAGGTCTAGAAAGGTTAAGTGATTTACCCAAGACCACACAGGTAAGAAATGGCATTTACTTGGAGCTGAGACTCAAACCTAAGTCCTCTGATCTGATGATATATCTTCTTACCATTTTTTTCCTTTCTGGGCTAAACATCCACAATTCCTTCAATCATTCCTCACAGGAAATTATTTTGAGTCCCCTCATCAACCTAATCTCCTTTATGAACTGGTATCATGCTGTGACATTTCACCCACAAATTTCAAAAATTATTTCGTAGAAGAAGAGAAAGAGGAAACATTTAGCTGTTTATTACAAAGGAGCTACCTTCTTTCTAAATCAGTTTAAACCAAATCAAATCTTGGATAACAATTTCCTTGTTTGGTAGCCTGCATGGTTAATTACTTGAATTCTATTCAACTCACTGTGTTGTTCCTGCATCTGTGAGTTCATAAGATCATATATCTAGGGAAGCTTATAAATTCTCTAGTCATCTCCTCTTATTTTGCAGATAAGAAAGCAGGTGATCACACAGGAATTAAACTAGCAGCAATAGAAGTCTAACCCAAAGGCAATCATGTCAAAACCACAACTTTCCCTGCCTGCTTCACACTGTTTCTTTTTAGTTCTTTTGTGAAAAATAAAAATAAATGTAAAAGATCAGCCAAATAATATGCAAATTTACCTTACATTTATAAGAGTGAGTTGGAGAGCCACCATGAAATCTCCTTCCAATGAATGTCTCACCATTTTGTGGAAGTGACTCTGGGTTCTAAAGGCAACACCAGCAGATCAAAATCCCTGAGATCCTACCAAGCTGCCAATACCAAGTATTGGCCCAATGTGCTTGTTATCCAAAGACTAGCCTACTTAAATTTGGAGAGACCAAAAGACTGGTCACAACCATCGAGTACTATTTTTTTTCTTTTTTTGGAGGAATTCACACATAACTCATAAATGCATCTAATTAAGGTGTGGAGGAGTTAGGATGTGTACCACTGAAGAGAGTATTTATATGAAATAGCAGGACTTTAAAGGGAGGGAAATGAAGCCCAAACAGCAGTTAATGACTGGGAAGATCAGATGGGATGGAGGAACATCCTTATGTGTGGGTGATGAGGCCATTCAACCTAAAAGTTCTTTCATCTCCTCTGTCATTTCTCAAACCTTTCTTTTTAGATTCATGCTGTCATTCTGTCTTACCCTAGAGGATAATTCCCCTTTCTGCCAAAGTTATCCTCATCATCTGTGTCCTGGATGCCATCCCTCCATCCCTACTCTATCATTTTCTATGACCTTTCAATCTACTTACAAACACCTTCCATTCTCACCTTTCCTAAATTAAAATAAAATCTCTCAACCTTTTAGCCCTCTCAAACTTTTAGCTTTGTGTATTAAACTTCGGGGAAAAAGTACTCTGACCCTGACTCAGTTATTCAATCAGTCTAGTTCTCATTCTTCACTATCTCTCAAATCTGTCTCTTCCTCTTCACTTCCATTGCAACCACCGTAGTTGAGACTCCTAGATCTCACCTTTATTGTAATAGTCTCCTAAGTGGTCTTTCTGTCTCTCGTTCTTGTCTGCTCTCCAATCCAGCATTAACATTGCTGACCAAGTCCTTCTCCATATGCACAGTTCTGAATGTCTTTCTAATCAAAAGTCTTCAGGGGCTCCCATTAGCTATCTAGTAAGGTGTAAACTTCTGATCCCCATATTTGAAGCCTCCAGCCCTCTAGGCATGTTTCAGTTTACTTCCTTCATGGACACTACTGGACAATCAAATTGTTTTACGCACCTCCCCCCACCCTTTTTTTTTACTGGGTAGTCATACCAGTATATATGTCCATCTCCATGCCTTGACTCATACTGTTTCCCACGACAGGAACGGATTCCCCTCTCCCCTTTCTACCTCATAAAGTCTCTCTCTTCCTTCAAGGCCAAGTTCAGGTGACACTACCTCTATCTAGGAAGCCTTCCCAGGTGAAAGTTGCCTCTTCTTATGAGTTTCCTGGAACTCTGCCCTGCCTGACCCTTTGCTCTTATCATACTCTCTCTTATGTCACATATATTTATACACTTGTCTTTCCCCTTAATTATAAATTATGAAGTGCTTGGAAGTTGGGTTAAAGTCATGAATATCTTAATGTCCCTAACTGGGGGCAAAATGCCTTGCACATAATAGATGCTTAGTAAATGCTGAATTGAACCAAATTAAAATTGTGTATTTATGTCTCTATAAAACAGAAGTTCCTAACCTTTGTGTGTGTGTGTGTGTGTGTGTGTGTGTGTGTGTGTGTGTGTGTGATGGTCCCCTCTGTCAGTTTGGTGATGCTGATCTTTACAGAATAATGCCTTTAACTGCATAAAATAAAATACATATTATTACAGAGAAAACCAATTAAATTGAAATAAAGATGTAATTTTTCCCCATCTAAGTTCACAGATCATTTGAAATCTATACACGAACTCTTTGGAGGGCAGGGGAGTGGGGGGGCAGTCAGTCAATAAGCATTTATTAAGTACTTTCTTTGTGACTCTATGATTGGGCACTAGGAATGAAAGAAAGGACAAAGCATCTAGTGCTCTTAAAGGGCTTGTATTCTAATGGAGGAGACAACACACACACGATATATAGAGAAGGTAATCCCAGGGAGGAAGGCATTAGCTAGTAGCTTGGAAGGGAGGAGGGGACCAGGAAAAGAATATATATATATTTGAGAATGGTCTAAATAATGATAGTCATAATAATAGTAACTGATACTTCATGTTGATTTAGTTTCAGAAGAAGCTCTCATGTAAAAGTAGTCAGAGACTACTTTTCAACCTGAGTATCAAGATGAAATAAATCTTGAGACTTTCTTGATAATAACTTCAATACATTATTACTATTATTTTTCTAATAATGATAACATTATTAATAGGACTCTCTTCCTCTTGGCTCCTTTCTCATTGCTCATATGCTCCATTCTTAATCTTCTCATCCAAGATGGTCTTAACTCCTGCTCTAAAACAAGAGTTTCGCTACAAAGTCTTCTTAACTTCCCTTTCATCTTTACCAGTGTGTAGAGCACCAACCCTCCATGCCTTCCCATCTGGATCAATTTTTCATGTGTTTCTTTAAATTTTCCTTTAGGGAATCTACCCAACTCATTGAGTGTCTTCCTATAGTTTTTTTCTCATCTCAGTAGTGACCAATGTACAACTTGAACTGTTCTGCTTTCTGTTTGCCTTTTTGCCTCTCATTTTTCATCTGCAATGAGCCCACCTCCATCATTTTTCATATATGTCTTTGAGAATGCTTTTCTCACCACTCTTCACTCTTATAGCAGTAACATGCTATAAATATGCTAATACCCACCAGTCATCTTTCCATTGCCCTTTGGGTTATCATTTACTTAATTTTGTAATTATTTTTCTAATTAAATTTCAAATAACCTAGGTACACAATGAGCATGTCTAGAAAAAAAAAACTTTATGCCATTGTACACATGTGAATTTTAATTCAAGTGTAATTCTCCTAGCCTTGGCAATCAGCAGTCAGGTGGAATACTCTGAATCTATCATAACTTCACAGAAAGAGGCAGTGTTTTTGCAACTAGAACCATGAAGAAAAAAATGTCCGTAAAAAACACTTTGTTGTTTAGTCATTTCGTTCATATCCAATTCTTTGTGACCTCATTTTTGTTTGTTTGTTTTAGTTTTGGTTTTTTTGGTGGGGTTTTGGTTTTTTTTTTTGTGGCAAAGATACTGGAATGCTTTGCCATTTCCTTTCTGAGCTCATTTTACAGGTGAGGAATAGAGGCAAACAAGGTTAAGTGACTTGCTCTGGGTCACACAGCTAGTAATTTGTCTGAGGCCAGATCTGAATTTAGAGAGATGAGTTTCCCTGACTCCAGACCAAGCACTCTATAAGCACTGTGCACCTTGCTACCCATAAGATACTTTAGTTACTTTTCAATTAACCTTGGGATTTGACCTTCTTCTGACCCTTGGCAATGACTGGTTATAGACTTGACTTTGCCTCTAACTGTGTGGTCTTGGAAAAGGTAATGATTTCTCCTTCCCTGCATGATGTCTTGAGGCAAAAAAAAATGCACCACCATTTGTTGGGTGTTTTGTAGAGGGGAGTTTTTGTTAGATACATAATGGACTAGATTATTGCAAGGAGGTCTTCCTTCCTTCCTTCCTTCCTTCCTTCCTTCCTTCCTTCCTTCCTTCCTTCCTTCCTTCCTTCCTTCCTTCCTTCCTTCCTTCCTTCTTATCCTTCCTTCCTTTTTTCCTTCCTTTCTTTTGTAACTACACTTCCAAATGCTCCCACTTTAGAGACATGACTTTTTTCCTAAAAAGTGAATTTTTTTCAAACTTTACAAAAACTCATTCCACTTTATAGTTGTAAATGATTGTAACAACTCTGGGAATTATGCTTATGATACCTAACAAAAGTAAAAGCTACAGTACTTGTGGCTCCTAACACAACAATTTATTTAAGCAATTAAAATACAGTAAACAGTACTACCTGTAGTTTTCATCTATATACTGGTTATATACTTGCAAAAACACTTTTAAAAACATCTAAAGGCTGGCAGCATTGTCAGGTGGCATCACATTTCTATCTAACCTTTCTTTAACTTTTGATAGAGATGTCATTCTCTTGATCTCACCATCCCCCACAAATGTTCTACTTCTATGATCCAGAATTCCGAAATTACTGCATATGACCATAACCTCCTATCATTCCATCTCTCTCTGTGCCTCATGCCTCCTAAACCAACTTTACACTGTTCTCTGTTTTAGAACCCCTTACCCTCTTGCCCTATTGTCATTAATACCTTGCCAAACCCCAGCCTTTGTTTACTCCCATCCTCAGAGTCTCTGGCTCCTACTCTGCTCAACAGTGCTAATGTAAGTCATGCCACTATACTGTATGGATCTGCTACAAATTTATGTTATCGAACCTCAACTAGGGCCTCCCCTCAGCAAGGCAATCTCTTTACTCTTCCCAAAGAGTTCCAAACTTTTTTCCCTTCCTCTTATCCCATATTACCTCCCACCCCCTCCATCTCCATCTTATACTTTAATGAGAAAATAGAGGATATTTGTTTTGGCTCCCATTATTTCTACCCCTCCCCGCTACATCTTGAAATCCTTGACATTATTCCACATTCTCTTCTCCCTTATTCCAGTCTTGGATGAAGTCTTGGCCCTTCACACCAAAGTTGGTCTTTTTCTTGTACCCTTGATTCCTTCCTGTCTACTTGAGAGATTATTCCTACAACCATCTATTCCCCCAGCCACTCTACCTCCTCCCCCCTCTTTAATTTCTTCCTGTCTATTGGTTTCTTTCCTGTAGCCTACATACATGCCCAGTTCTCACCCAGCTAGAACAAAATCTTCCCTTAACTGCACAATCTCCTCAAATTGCCATGCTATATTTCTCTGCTCCTTTTCATAGCCAAACCCTCTACTTCCTTTCTTCTCTCTCACATCTAGGCCCTTTGCCATAATGCTTCTAATTTTATGAATCATCTGAAATGCTATCATAATAAAAATCTGCAATAAATAGAAACTGAGGCACAATATTCCAAGCATGATCAATGTATTAGCAAGGCTAGCAATTACCAATAAATGGGATCCAAGACTCCTTAGTAACCCAGGACCCTCTGACAGGCAGAGCAACTCTTTAGATCCAGTGATGCAAACTAAACTAAGATGGTGATTGGCCTAACACAAAGATAGGGGGTGGGCTTACATTTGGTTTGACTCAGAGAGGGCATTTCCAGAGCCCATGGCAATGGGAAAAATACAGCTGGCTAATATCCTCTAGAAAGGGTCATGGTGGGCAAACCTACTATAATTGGGTAGACTGACAATGGTCAGCAAAAGCTCACAGATTTTGAATCTTTGTGGTCAGAATGCAGCCTATAGGAATAAGGAAGTTAAACCTTACAAACTCTACCACTGAGGGCTATATAATCAATTCTAAATCTGATCCATAATTGTTGATTCCAGTGATTAGATACAATTCTCAAATAGCAATGAATACATAATACAAAATAGTGGGATATCAATTTTCAATTTCACAATGCTTACTCCAAAGTTACCAGGAATCTGCTGAATCAAATCAAATACCCTTTTCTCAGTGCTCATCCTTCTTGATCTCTGAAGCACCTGACACTGTTCTGGGTACTTTCTCTCCTTTGTGTTTCTCTTCTCTCTATTCTTCTGTCTTGGATCTTCTATCTGTCTGCCTGTTCCTTTTCAAGATCCTTTGGTGGGTCATTATTGGTTATCATCCCTACCTTTTAAGACATGGTTCAAAAACTGAAGCCCTCTATAATCAAGCACTATCTTCTTAAAGTTTTCACTTCCGGAATCTGCCTTTCTTTCTTTAAAGCCTTGTCTGTGCTCAGCAACAGGGGAAACACTCTACCCCCTCTAGTCTTCAGTTTGCAATATTTAGTGATGCTTTCTAGATTCCTTTTAGCTGTATCATTTATGCCCATTTGAATAATCAGAGATGGGTAAATTTGAACCTGTCCCTTTTCTTTTTCTTTATAGTTCCTAGGAGTTATTTTCCATTCCTACTGCCTCAAATACTGGATAATACACCCAAATAGATAATTTATAGCCACGAACTCTTTCCCAGGCTCTAGTACCATGATTCCTAACTCTTCAGTAGACATTTCCTCCTTTACCTGAAAGGGATGCTGGGACCTCACACTCAACATGTCTAATTGGACTTACCATCTTCCTTCCATAGCTAGCTCTTCATTTGCTCATTTCCTGTCATACCAACATTCCAGTAGCCTTGTTGGAAGATCTCCAGCTCCTCCCTTTTCCTTAGCCCTAACATCTAATCAGTTACTAAGTAGTACTGGTTCCCATGTTAGTCTCTGTTTTTAATAGCTACCATCCTAAATTCAGGATATCACTGCAGGGTGACAGTGAAATAGCCCATTAACTTGCAAACCCACATCAATGTTCTTAAAATAAAAATATTTAAATAGAATATTATCTAAGTAAAAAAATCTGATATAAAACCTATGTCTGAAGATGTAGACACTATTTTGTTCAAGTACCCCTATCTCACCCATTACGAAAGAGGTATGTCTCATTATCTCAATTCTTCAGGACCTTCATTGGCTTTTATATTACTCAGTTTAGCTTCCTTTTAGGGATCTTTTCACTTATATTGTTATTATGTATTTTTTCTCTTAGTTCTGCTTATTTTGCTTTGCATCAGTTTGTATAAGCCTTCAATTTTTCTGAATTTCTCAAATTTGTCATTTCTTACTGTACAATAATATTGTAGTATATTAATATGCCATTTCTCCCTACCATTTCCCAATCAATTGTTCATTTGTTTCAATTGAGTCTCACTCTTCATGACCTCATTTGGGGTTTTCCTGCCAAAGATACTGGAGTGGTATGCCATTTCCTTCTCTGGCTTATTTTCACAGATGAAGAAACTGAGCCAAATGAAGTCAAGTGACTTGCCCAGGGTCACATAGCTAGTCAATGTCTGAGGCCAGATTTGAACTCAGGAGGATTGAGTCTTCCTGATTCTAGGCCGGGCACTCTATCCACTGTGCCACCTAGCTGATTCCCCAAATACTTATCCAAAAGATAAGTATTTCAGTAACGAACCTTGGGTCTATCAGACTCTGGGCTACTCTTTTTTCTTGCTTGTTTCTTGATTATCTGATGCTTAAAAAACCAGTACTAAATAATTTTGATGAGCACCTCTTCAAAAAATAGTCTGAGGCTTGGCATACAAAACTTTCCACAATGATTCTATTTAATTTAATGATACCTTTAAAAATAAACACTCATCTTTTCTTCCTCATCCTTACTCCAACAATTAGGGCTCACTAACCTCTTTATCCCTGAGAACTGCCAGGAGTGCCTCTGGGAGTCATTGGACTTCTCTAGCAGGCTTCTAATATAGGGCAAGAAAGGAAAGGGAAGGAAAGAATGGAAGGACAGGCATGAGAGAAGGGAATTAGGAAGGAAGGGGAAAGAGTCATAATCTAGAGCAGTGGTTCTAAAATTTTTTGGTCTCAGGACTCTTTTACATTCCTAAAAATTATTGAGGTTCCCCCACAAAGGACTTCTGTTTATATGTATTCAATCTATCATCTATCTATCTATCTATCTATCTATCTATCTATCTATCTATCTATCTATCTATCTATCTATCTGTCTGTCTGTCTGTCTGTCTGTCTGTCTGTCTATCTATCTATCTATCTATCTATCTATCTATCTATCTATCTATCTATCTATCTATCTATCATCTATCTACCTACTTCTATCTCTCCATTATTGAGAGTTCTATCCCCATAGAGATTTTGTTTAGATGGGTTCTCTCTCTCTGTATATATCTCTGTCTCTCTCCCTCTTTCATCTTTCACTTGTATTAGAAATTAAAATGTCTTATTATTGTTTTGACCTCATGACCTATCTGAAAGGGTCTTAGGACACCCAGAATTCCCTGGACTACACTTTGAGAACTGCTAATCTAGCACCATTCACAGAAATCCAGTTTCAAAGTGCAAAGATACTGCTTCAATGATGGCAAGACCTAAAGGGGACAATCTGAAATCAAGGTTCACAAACCAGGCTAAGTCAAGTATTCAGAGGGAAGCTCTTAGGATGGGGAGGGTTTAGCCAGGGCTCAGCTCACTCAGTGCTTTGCCCCTCCACTGCCTGTGTCTCTCAGCTCCACTCTGTGGGGAGCTTTACCAGCTCTGCCATGGGGGTGCTGACATAACTCCCTTCCCAGATGAGCCTCCCTGTTGCTTGGAGACCAGACTGACAGAAGTCTCTTGTGGAAGGTTGAGCCAGTTTTGGTGTGGGGAGTTTCTGCAATGTCTCCATTGGGATGTCTTCTAGTCTATAGGTCTCCTAGTTGAACAAGTAGCCTAGTATTAAGAAGACTGTGACTCTGTTGGGAAGTCAATCTATCGCTAGCCACAAGCTTCTCCTGAACACCTGCTGGCACCAGAGATGTAGTAGTTGAAGTAGATGTAGATTCTCATGAATGTTTCATACCAGTGAAGTATGGGAAGAAATAATACAGGGCTTGTTCTCATTGAAGGAAGGGTTTACTATCCTGGGTAAGAGACTATGAGCTTTTCCCCAAGGGTTTGAAGATCTGAATTGGACTAGAGGGGCTTTGTAGATAACTATATGTTGTCACCTATTTTTGTCACCCTACAGGTATTTGGGTAACTTCATGAATTTGGAATAAGGAAGATTCATTTTCTTGGATTCAAATCCAGCCTCAGAAATTTACTAGCTGTAGTGACCCTGGGCAAGTCACTTAACCCTATTTGCCTCAATTTCGTCATCTGTAAATGAACTGGTGAAGGAAATGGCAAATCCTTCTAGTATTTTTTCCAAGAAAGTGCCAGATGCGGTCATGAAGAGCCAGATATGACTAAACAACAACAAAAAATAACTTATATATGAAAAAATGTTTTAGGTGCCCCTTCCTTTTCATTTAGTGAAAAGAAGTAAAATGAGATATATACATGAGATGCTTTTCAAAACTTAAGGTGCTGTATGTATGCTTCTCAGTATTACAGTGTCATCGTTATTCATGCTGTACCTTCTCTAGCTGTTCCAGTGGGTCAAGAATTAGTGCCAAAGTGTAGCTCTTCTGAATGACAATCCCATTCAGGACATGATATTTGCTAATTCCGGATTATCCATTTGTTTTGTTACATTTTTACAAATGGTGAAGAAGTCTGGCAGGACAATTTGAGCATTAGCTCAACTGGTCTATTACAGGTTATTCTCCAGGGACTCCTGAAAGCCTTATCAAGGCACCTGCTAGGATTAGAAACGCTAGCCTTAAGCCTACCACACAACTGAAACATTAACGTGGAGGGAGGATTTCAGTTTCCTATAGGCAGAATACATTTGCCAAGATCTGGTAACTGGCTCAGGAATTCTGGCCTGGGCTCTGGTAGTAGGGCAGGGGGACTAGCATCTGCCAAGGACAGAACTCATCACTCCCCCCTGTGTCTAGTGATAATGTGGTTCCTGAAGCCCCCACTGCCAAACTCTGAGCACCACAGGGAAAAAGGGACCTTTCCTGAGGTCCAGAGTCAGAGTTCTTGATTCTTCCCCAGTCTTACTGGCAGAGCTTTGAAAGTCATGGAGCTAAGTTACAGCAGTATCTATATAATATCTGAACCCTTCCTAACTTGGTTTGGACTTGACTTGGGTCAGCTTGAGGGAGATGAGTGTGTAGATGGTGAGTACCTAGAGTTGGCGACCATCATCTTTACTGGATAGGCAGCCTCTGATTTGGGGAGACAGGGACATACAAGAGAAAAATGCTAGATTTGAAATTAGATCGCCTACTTTAGAATTATCCTTCTGAATTACTGAATTACATAATAAGCACCTCTGATGCTAGTGCCAGTGTGATGCTGGACAAGTCAGTATTTCTTTAGGATTCAGTTTCCTCATTTGTGAAGTAAGGAGATGGGATAAGGCGAACTCTCTAAGTTCTCTTCTAATTCTAGCCACGATCAAATGATCATAATAACGATAATGAATGTCTAAGTAGTACTTTAACATTTGAAGTGTTTTATACATATGTCATTTGATGCTCACAATGACCCTGTGAAGTAGGTGCTATTATTATGCCCATTTTACAGACCAGAGAACTGAGACTGAAAGAGGTTAAATGACTTGCCTAAGGTCACACCGGTAGTGAGTTTCTCAAGTCTTCCTGTCTTCAAGTCCAGCACTATATCTATAAGGCCATTCACCTAGTGTCCATTTACACAATATCTTATATGTTCTTAGTTATTTCAGTTCCTTGAGGGCAGGTAGTAGGTTTTTAATCTTTATTTGCATCTCCAATGCTTACTAGCACAATGTGTTGTATACAGCAAGCACTTAATAAATGCTTGTTGACTGGCTGGCTGACTGTGTCATGAAATAATGGATGCAGTCCCTCTCCCCATCTGGAAATCTGAGGTCATTGGCCAGGCGGCCTTTGTATAGCATTATAGGGGCTATGGAAGTATTAGCTGCATTGTTTGAATTGAATCCCACCATTGAGCAACATCCTTGATGAAACCATCTGTTCCATTGACTGATGGTTTGGGGTCATGTCATTCTTAAAGGGTACATTGGTTGCTTCATGAAGTATCTGGAATGAGCCAGCAGGGGGCTGTGTGAAGTCATGAATGGCATTGCCCAGTCCATGGCAAGGCTTACTGTTCAGATGCAAAATGTGCTGGGGCTAAAAGCTTTGGAGTCAGTACTCCTTGATCTGAATCCTGGCACTTGCTAGATGTATCCTGTTGGGCATCACTTTTCTCTGGGTTTCAGTGTCCCCCTTGAAAATACTCAATTATTCCAGTATGTTTGTTATTTCATCAACATTCTCTTATGCAAGAAACTGAGACCCTGAGAAGGGAAGAGGCTTGCAGGAGGCACCAAAGATATTTGAATCCAGATCTTCTGAAATCCGGTGCTCTTTTCATTGTCCCTACTGCTTTCCTTTTCCAGCTTGGTCCAAGGTAGATTCCTTTATGGGGCACTGAATAGAATCATGCCATAGTTTCTCTACTCCTGGATGATAGAAGGTCACTAGCAGAATTGTGGAAAGAGCCCAGGGTAGACATTTTAGGCCAAGACCCTTAATTATGGGTCACAGAAAAATGTGACTGGGAAAGAGAGAACTTTTAACTGGGATCTGTGGCAATGTTCCCTTGTGGCCTTGGTTTCCTTACTGAGGAAGTCAAACTCCATTTTTGGGGAAAACTTAGTAACACATTGTCTTTGGCTTGAATACAGAGATTACCAATTTCTCCTTCCCTTCCCTCCCCAAACACCCACAACATCAAGAAAGTATGATATGGATGTGTTTACATATATGCATATATATACACACATATATAACAGATATTCTAAGTAATTATAAAATAAATGATTTTATTAGCCCTTAGCCCCTTAATTTTTACTCAGAAGTGTGTAATGTTTCCAATGTAGAAATTTTAGAATGAGACCTCAAAATTATTTATGGGTCACAGAAAAATGTAATGAGGAAAGGGAAGACTTGGAGAAAGCTATCTGTTCTGCAAACATCAAATGTTTTGTAGACCCATCTTTGTTTTCTCCTTCAACTTTGTGGGAGTCCAAGGCCCACCAGAGAATAATGTGCTCACTAACATTCTGTGGCACAAATTTCTCATTAGTGACAACAGGGGGAAAAGGGTTCACAGCAGGGGGTCACTGGCAGACAGGAAGGCTGAAAGCTTAGGGGGGAATCAGAAGACAGTGGACAATTGGCTAATTGAAAGTCTTGGCAATGTTCCTCGTGGAAATTTGGGAAATCATCATGCCCTTGTCCAATGTGTTCATGGACTTCAGAGGATGAGAAACCAAAAGGCCTGGGAGAAAACAGCAGGACTGTTTAGAAAATGGGTTGCCATAACAACAGGGAGTGATGTTAGGACCGCAGCAATCGTCCGCTTTTCCAACCCTGGGATCCACTGAGCAGCAAAGCAAACAAGCAGCACAGCTTCCAAGTAAGACCTGAATCAGTCATTATCTGGAAGAATGAGTTCCCAGGAGACGGAGCTGATTGCAGTAGGTTGAGGTCAGTTCGCCTTGTGGTGGTGCATCATGGGTGGTACATGGGCTCAGACTAATTTGTCTGCATGGGCCCTTGAAGTGATGGTCATTTCCTGTCATCCAGGCTCTCAAGGCAGTAGAGCCTGGCTGCATGGCCTGGGTTCCACCTTGGATCAAAGACTGGGAAGAGAATCTAGCAGAGTGCATTTGGATGACCTCCCAGGAGGTGCTTTATTTCTGTCTCCTTCCATTTTTTAAAATTGCCTTTATAAATTCAATTGAAATTGAGTTATCATTTAGTATGGGTACCACATTTTATAGATGATAGATTATCATTTTAGACATGACAAATTTAAAACTGAAAGGGACCTTAGGGACAATCTAGTCCAATCCCATAACATGACTGGTGAGGAAACTGGAGCCCAGAAAGAGGGGGTTTTGTCTAAGTTCAGAGAGTTAGCAAGTAGTAGAGGTAGGATTTGATCCCAGCTGCTCTGATTCCAAAGCCAGCCTACTTTCCATTGTGCCACATAGCTTCAGAGCTGTAAGGGATTTTAACAGATGAAGAAACTGGGTCCCAGAATGGTGAAGTGGCTCACTTGCTTTTAAATATTTTATATTTCAATTGACAAGCATTTATTTTTCTCTCCCTCCTCCTCCCCAATTTAAAATCAAAACAAAACCCTTGTAACAAATATGTATGAAAAATGTTGATAAAATAGAGAGTGTGGTAAAGAGGGGGTACCATATCAATTAACCAATCAGCAAATATATATTAAGAACTTACTATGTGCCAGGCACTGTGATAAGCAATGATGATGCAAAGGGCAAAAAATAAACATTGCCCTCAAGGAGTTTATATTCTAATGACAGAAAACATATAATTCTGTGTATAGATATTTCTCTCTCAATATATGTATGTATAGAGATGTAGTGTGGAGATGTAGTAGATTGTGTGTATGTGTGCGTATGGGGGAGGGAGAGGGAGGGAGGGGGAGGGAGGGAGAGAGAGAGAGAGAGAGAGATTTTCCTATTATACTGCTAAGATGCTATTGGGAAGGTAGGAAGTCCTCTGGACCTCTAAAATCCACAAAATCCTCCTCTGAACAATTGTAGCAGGGGCAGGGGGAGGGGAGGGAAGCTAAAGCCCTGATGCTCTACCCTCCTCCAAGGATTTATTCTCAAAAACAGTTTTCTTTCCTCTCCGTTGCCATAAGCTTGCTGGACTTGAAATCTCTTGGGTTCTAATTGGATTAATATTTTATAGCTGATTCCTAGGGTATGATAAAGTTTCCTTACCCAATCCAAATGCCCTTTCTTTTTGCAATGTCACTTCCAGTTTATCCAGTGGCTCATCAGAACTATCTATATTGATCAAAGGCTTTTCACATGCTTTTGAATGATTTTTTTTCCCAATGGAGATGATTTCTCATCTAGTTAAGGTGCCAGGTACAACAGTTACCTTAAATAATTGGAATTATTTAATTGATTGACTCATCAAGCCCTTGCCCCCCAACTGTAACATTTACCACAGAGCAGAGAAATTCCAGAGCAGATATGATGGCTATCTTTAAGTCTTGTTCTACTTGGCCCCAGAAGGCATATCAAGTAATACTGGGCAAAAGTTTCAGGGAAGAAGAAGAATTAAGTTTGCTATCAGAAAAAAGGTCCAATTCCCTAATAATTTGAGCTAGCCCAAGGTGGGATGAGGTCTTTCAAAATTCATTTTTTCTTTTCTTTTCATTAGAAATCATCATCATTTCATCTTTTCATTAGAAATCTTCAAATAAAGGTTGGATTTGGTGTGTAATGGATTCATGTTTAAGAACTAGGTGTTCCATGAGGTCCCTTCCAACTTTGATATTCTAGGATTCTACTTTATTGTTATCATGAAAGACCCTGTTTTAGGAAAAATAGACTCAGAGGAGTTATGCAGATGGATTCACTTGAATGCATCATTACATCTCTAGATTTGTCCAGACTCTATAAAGAAGTAACCATTATTGAGGGCTTGGGTCTTGGTAAAAATAACATTACTATCTCAAAAGAAAATTGTGACCATTTAATCTACTTCTTTATGCAAAATTGTAAATATTTGAAGCATTAAACTTGTTTTTTTCTTCTATTCATAACATGAATCACATGTTGCATGAATCACAAAACTCCCCCTGCACCCCATAAGGCACATGGGAATATTTCCAATTAAGAAATATACTTAAAAATACGTACCTTCTAGTTGAGTTCAAATGTCTGGCTAATTGGACAACCATGAAATCAAACTACTATAAAGAAAGAAATTCAAATCAAATACAATCCTCCGACTTTAACATAGTTCAACACAGCTCACCATATTTACCTGTATATAAGCTGAACAGTCATTATTACTAATTCTGTTACTTATTTTCGTAGGAATTGACTCAGTGTTGGGATTGAGGCTGTCTACATTATGGTAAAAAAAAATGTAATTAACTCAATCAATATTTGTTGAACAGAATTCAAAATTCATTAAATCCAATAGGGGAAAAACAGTCAAACTAGTCATTAGACTGATTGCATTTCCTATTCTGAGCAGATGTTTTGCAACCATTTAGGCATGGCCTAAATCTCTCAGTATTTCATTTCTAGTACTTTGGCTTGGCTGGTATAGAAAGACAGATTTAGGAAAGTGGGTCCAGTTTCATACTCTATTCATGGAACATAAACCTCTTTCTCATTCCACATCGTCGAATCCTGAGCTTACTTAAGGCACAGCTCAAGTGCGATCTTCTATGGGATGCTCTTCTCTGCACAGAGGTGATAATTGAACCCAAAGGAGTGAATAAGATCACCAAATAGGATAATATAGAGAGAAGGAAGGACCCAGGACAGACTACTGGGGGACACGCATAGTTAGAAGGTACGATATGGCCGAAGATCTAGTGAAGGAGACTGAGAAAGAGAAATCAGGTAGGAGGAGGAGAACCAGGTGAGAGCTATGGCATTAAAAACCCAGAGTGGTAAAAATATCTAGGGCAAGGTAATCAAGTCTCAAATGCTGCAGAGAGATCAACAAAGATGAGGATTGAAAAAGGACTGTGAGATTTGGCAATTAAGAGACGACTGGAAACAATTTCAGTTGAATGGTGAAGATTGAAGCCAGACTGGTGAGGGTTTAAAAGAGAGAGAGGAGAAAAGATGGGAACATTTATTAAATGTCTATTATGTGCCAGGCATCATGCTAAGTGCTGGGGATACAAAGAATGACAAGACAGTTTCTGCTCTTTAGGGGCTCATAGTATGGCGGGGAAGAAAATCGTTGGACAAAAGTGTGCAAACAAGCTATATACGAGATAAAGAGGCAGATTGGGAAATAAGACAGATTCGGAAAGGCTTCCTGAAGAAGGTGGTATTTTAGCAGAGATGTGGAAGAAACAAAGGAGTCTGGGTGACAGAAATGAGGAGGGAGAGCATTCCAGGCATAGGGGACAGCCAGAGGAAATACCTGGAGCTGAGAGATGGAGTATCTTGTTCATGGAGGCTGGTGTCACTGGATTGCAGAGTAGGTGGAGAGGGGTGTAAGAAAACTGGAAAGGTAAGAAGGTTGGTTTATGAAAGACTTCAAATGACAGAGGATTTTGTATTTGATCTTCGTTATGATAGGGGACCACTGGAGTTTTTTTAAGAGGGTGGGTGGGTGGGTGACATGGTCATATCTGTGCTTTAGGAAAATAATTTTGACATCTGAATGGAGGATGGACAGGAGTGGAGAGAGATTTGTGGCAGTCAGACCAATCAGCAAACTTTTGCAAAAAGTCCAGGCTTGAGGAGATGAGGGCCAGCAGCATGGTGGTGACAGTATCAGAGGAAAGAAGGAGGTGTATTGGAGAAAGGTCACAAATATGAAATCAATGGGCATTGGCAGCAGATTGGATGTGGAGTGTGAGAGAATGTGGAGGAGTTAAGGAGGATACCACATTGTGAGCCTGGGGAACTGGGAAGATGGTGGTGCCCGTGACAATTATAAGAAAGTTGGGAGGGGGAGGGAGGACTTGGATAGGTCAGACTACAGATGACTATTTTCAGGGTTTAGCTGAGAAAAGGAAGTTGTATAAATATACACACATGTCATATGTTTTATATATGTGTACATATATAAAACATACGACATAACTCTCCAAGATAATATGATCTAGAGAAGGTTTAAATTTTCAAAAGATTATTCTAAACAAACGCCAAATGAGCTTTTTTTTAAATAAACAAAGTAGAAGAGAAATAGAGAATTGTACATGAAACTGAATCTTTATTTATTATGTATGGCTTGCTTTTCCTTTTATGTATATAATAAATTCAGCCTATAACTTCCAAAGCTCTTCTGCTTATCTATATTTCCTTCTGGCCTTCCTTCTGTTCTGTGCATTTTAAAAAAGGGCTTCAATGACATTTTCTTTTGGTAACCTTATCACTAGGTCCCCTTTCTCTTCCACCTCTGCTTCCTACACCTTACCCCCTCCCAAGTGGGGGCAAGAGCAAAAAAAACTCAAACCAACCCTTACGTAACATATGCATAATTAGGCAAGACAAATTCCCACACTGGGTCATGGCCAAAAAATATGTGTCTCATTCTGTACCCTGAATTGCCTTTCAGGAGTTGAGTGACACACTTAATCATCAGTCCTCTGGGGTAGCAGTTGGTCATTGTATTGATCAGCATTCTTAAGTCTTTCAAAGCTGTTTATTTTTACAGTGTTGTTAGTACAACATCAATCGTTCTGGTTCTGTTCACTTCTATTTACATCAGTTCCTAGAGATCTTTCCAGGTTTATAGAAGACAGCGTCTGAATATAAGGTGCTGTCAGAGATTGGATGGAGGGAGGCAAGAACTAAGTTTTAAATGGGCCAGTTTAAACCATAACAAAGACTGAAAGAGGTTAGTTGGGCCTAGAGTGAATGAAACAATGCAAGGTTGCTAATGTTTGGGCCAAAACCCTGTAGGAATCAAGTTTACTGGCTTTTATCATTTACCAGGAGGTCTGGCTACACATGGGAGAAAAATAAGCAGCAGGAATTGAGGCTTCAGAATAATGACATCATGGATTTAGATCTGGAAGGAACCTTAGAGGTCAGCTTGTCTAATGGTTGAAGAAACTGAGGCCTGGGGAGGTTAAATAAGTAGCAACGCCTGAGTCCTCTCACTATCCTTCACATTTTTACTGAACTATCCCAAAGACATTGGCATGGACAGATACCTAGGGGAAATAGCAAAGCCAAATAAGAGAAACAAAAATCAGTCTAAATTAAGAATATGAATAAGCCAGATGGGAACCATGAAGGTCAGCCTCTAAGGAGATAAATTGTCCAGAGACAAGGGAGAGTGATAACCATGCCAATCCTCAAGTCTTATCAGTTTAGTATCCATTTATTAAGGCATCATTGAATCTATCTAGGTTCTTCAGCGTAATGTGGAATTTTCAGACAGCCTGTAATTAGATAATGAATTTCAGGTGAAGAAGGCATCTGCGCATCCTTTCCTTCTGTTGGATGACCTTTCATGTCTACTCAGAAAGGAAGAAACAGTGCCAAACAGAGCCAGCTGCAGTTTAGGAAAGCCAAATCAGTGAAAAAGCAAATGAGGAGAAAATGGTTTCATTCAATTTGAACCAATTTGAACACAAAACAAGCATAATTCAGTGAACATTAAAGACAATGAGAACACAATCTGCTTGCAAAGAATCCTAAAGGCAACAATGACCTATATAAATCGCCAGGTCTCCATTGCTCACATTCCAGCTTCCTCTAGAATTCTACCAATATTCCTTAGAATCACAGTTGTTATTCCTAAATTTCTTGAATCCCTCCAAATCACTGCTATGAAATCCATGCCAAATCTGCCTGACCCTGAGGTTTCCAAGGTCTTCCTGGTATTGGTCTTCAAAAGCCTCAGTCCCTAAACTGTTCCCAAATCAGAACTGATGCCTCATGACACCAACTCAGAACACAAAATCTCAGAATTGGAAGGCAAGGTCATCTAGTCAAATGCTTCCCTAAACAGAACACTCCTCTACAACATGCCAGATAAGTATTCTAACTTGGTTCTACTTTCCTTATTCTTGTAGAGGGCAACACCATCCTCCCAGTTCCCCAGGCTCACAACCTAGGTGTGATCCTCAACTCCTTCCAATACACCTGTTCACACCTCTGACAATGCTACCAGCCTGATGTTGGCCCTCATCACTCATTGCAATAGAACATTGCAATAGGCTGTTGGTGGGTCTGGTTGCCTAACGTATCTCTTCACTCCAATCTATTTTCCATTCAGCCATCAAAATGATTTTCCTAAAGTGCAGCTTCCAACCATGTTATCCCCCTCCTCAATAAACTCCAGTGGCTCCCTATTGTCTCCAGGATTCAAAGCCCTCATGATCTCGTCCTGTCCTCCCATTCTTACACATTACTTCAATCCAGTGACACTGGCTGTTCCATTAACATGACACTCCATCTATGGACTCCCAGAATTTTCTCTGTTTGTTCCCCATTCTTGGAATGTTCTTCCTCCTTATTTCTACCTACTGAATTCCCTGGTATTCTTTAATTTCTTGTTATAGTCCCAACTTAAACAAGAAGCCTTTTCCAATTCTACTTCATTCTAGTGATTTCCCTCTGTTAGCTACTCCCTGTTTAATCCCATATATAGCTTGTTTGTACATCTTTATTTGCATATTGTGTGCTCTATTAGACTGTGAGTTCCTTGAGGGCAAGGACTGTCCTTTGCCTCCTTTTGGATCCCTGGGGCATAGCACAATGCCTGGCACATAGTAGGTACTTAATAAATATTTATTGACTCACTGGTCATCATTCACTTGAAGATCTCCAGGAATGGAAAACAATCTCCCTTCCTCTGGACTTCATTGCACTTTTGGATAGCTCTACATATTAGAAAAATATTACTTATATGAAGCCTAACTTTGCCCTTCTTTAGCTTCTACCTAGTGCCACTCATTCTGCCTTGATGGCAAGCATTATCAGTAAGTAGGTAGATAAACAGGTAACATGAATTTAAGGACTGCTTTTTATGAGCCAGGAACTGAGCCAAATACTTGGGATATAAATGCAAGGAAAAAGAGACAGTCCCTACCCTCAAAGAACTTACCTTTTAAGGAGGAAAGATAGCACAAAAAAGGGAGTTGAAAAGGGAGGGGGACACATTCATTGGAGAAGAATGATGCCACAGTCTGGAGCATTAGTAGCTCAGTCAGGAGCTCCCCCAAATGGAGGTCAACATTCCTTCCACTCCCTAGCTTTATCCAAAATCTTACCTTGAGGATATCATATCCTTTGCAATTCTTCCTACTGGAAGCCATGCCTTCTCCTCTACCCAATCCAGGAATCTAGGAGAAGGGGTGATCATATACTTTACTCCTTATTGCTGTTTCCAGATCATTCCTCTGCCTATATTTTATAGTGACCTTTCCTCTTCTTTCCCTCAGCACTTAACACAGTTCCTGGTACATAGTGGGTATTTAATAAATGTTTATTGATAGACCAATTGATTTTTTTGAGGTCCACACAACTACCCTCTCTTCATTCCTGTTGCTATCACCTACCAATTACTGGACCACTTTGCTCACTTCCTTGGTGACCTCAGTATTTGGCTCAAGGTTTTTTTCACTAACCCATTTCTTACCATGGTTCAAGGA
Source organism: Notamacropus eugenii (assembly GCF_028372415.1). Taxonomy (NCBI): domain Eukaryota; kingdom Metazoa; phylum Chordata; class Mammalia; order Diprotodontia; family Macropodidae; genus Notamacropus; species Notamacropus eugenii. The sequence continues at coordinate 147,527,966 of NC_092875.1, read as the reverse complement.
CTTTAATACATACTAATGTTTCCTATCTCAATACTCTATCTTGTCCTCTCATTTCCTTAATCTTTTGAACTCCAGAAATTATGTGTGTGTGCGTGTGTGTGTGTATGTGTGTGTAATAAGGAGAATGATACAGTAGAAAGAGCATTGGTTCTTGAGTCAGAGGGCTTGGATTCAAATCCTACCTTTGACACTGGGCAAGTCATGACCTCCTCACAATAAAGTTTCCGCTGCTGTATTTAAAGAACTCTGACATGATAAGATTCTTGTCTAATAATTCTGATATCTATAATAATTATATTGATAATAATAAATATCCATCTTGATAGTGTCTTTACTAATATATGACACTTGGAAGTGAGTACAACATTCAAGATGTAATGACTAGGCAGTGTGCCTATTATTGTTCTGGATGCTACATCTCTTTTAAGAGTATCTAGCATCAATAACCATTTAGTGCCTACTATATGCTAGGCACTAAGCTAAGGACTGGTGACACAATTAATAAGAAAGATATCTCTGCTTTCAAGAAGCTTACAATGTAACGAGGGAGACAATACATAAAAGGAGGTGGGAAACTGTGGGAAGGAAACAAGACAGGACACCAGGCAAGACAGGTGTACCTGGCAAGACAGGTGTACCTGGCATAGGGGCATCTCATTCAGTGGAATTGAAACCAGGCAGAGTAACAGATACAAAGTGGAACTAGCTGAGAGTTCAGTTTCTGCCCTCCATAAAGGAAGACACTGGGACAGACTTGGTACTCCACTCTCTAGCCTTCTAGGAAGAGAGGAGAGGAGCCTGAGGGAGGTGGTGTCAATCAGACCTTGAGTCAACAGCATGGTTGATGAGGTTAGAGGTGATGAGCTTACCCTTGGAGTGGAGTTGAAGCCAGGCAGAGCAGCAGATGCAAAGTGAAGTGACAGAGCTTCACAGATAGATAACAGATAGGTAACAGAACCTAACATGAAAGACAGTTAGATCGATAGATCAATAGGTAGACTGAGGGCAGCTGGGTGACACGGTTGTTAGAGCACTGAGGTTAGGAAGACCCGAGTTTGAATCCAGCCTCAGATACTTACTCGTTATATAACTGGATACATCATTTAACCCTTCTGTGATTCAGAATCCATAAAATGCAGATAATAAAACACCTACCTCTAAGAGTTGTTAGAATAAAATAAGACAATATTTATAAAATGCCTTGCAAACTTTAAAGTTATTATTATTATTATCATATGGACAGATGGATAGCTACGTATCCTCAATCAAGAGGTTCAATGGTCAGCTGGGTTTGGTGTTAGCAGTCCTTCTAACTAGCTGACCAGCTGTACAGCAACCTAAAGCCAAGTATCTTCAGTGCCAATTAGTACTTGAAATACCATTTGTTCAGCTTCCATCTCATGTGAAGGTTTTCCTTCCACAGCTCATGTTTACCTCTCACATTTCTCTTGGTAGGTCTATGGCATGGTGATAATTGATATGTTTTCTCTCTCCCCTTTCTGGGAGGGAGGCTAACCAGGAAAGTTAGTGGAGATCTAGTGGTTCATCAGGGATGGAGGAAGAGAAAAGAAAGATGTGAAGGATGCTGCATGTGTCTCAGAAGCCCATTCCATGATTGGCTACATCTATTGTCAGGGGTAGCTAGGTGATGCAGTGGATAGAGCATAAGTGCAGGAGTCAGGAGGACCTGAGTTCAAATATCACCTCAGACACTTGACACTCACTAGCTGTGTGACCTTGGGCAAGTCACTTAACCCCACTTGCCTCATCCTGATGAATATCTGACCACTGGATTCATATGGCTCTGGAGGAGAAGTGAAGATGGTGACCTGCACAGCCCTCCCTCACTCAAAACAAAGTCAAGTGCAAGCCATGTCATCATTTCTCTGATGGACAAATGCACACACACATATATTAGCATTGGCTGCACATCCCTGTCATTACCATCTGTGACAGCAGTCTATAAGAGTATATGTCAGCAGGAGACAGGATGTCTGGGGAAAAGACACATTATTCTGATACCCAGATCAGTCTTCCCTTCTTCAACAAGAGCTGAGGGCTCAAAAGATGGGTTCTCTGTATATCCCTTCCCAATGTCTTTAATCAGTACCCAAAACTCAAACATCACCAGTCCTGTGAACTCTGGGTAGAAATCTGTTCAGTTGTCATCTGTCTATTAACACCAAAAGTTTCTCATTAAAACTTTCTCCTTCTTAAAGGTCCTGACAACAAACTTGGACCTCCTACTATCCATTGTCTTTATATGAACTCCTCCAAAGTGAAGTTACAGATAGTTGATAAAGCTTCCTTCACCCTCACTCTCAGATAAAAGATGTATTGGTTGTGTTTGTGACGTTTGTCTTCCTTTTGTAATTTTATTTATATTACTTAGCACAGGACATGGCACATAGGAAGTGGTTAATAAATGCTGTTTTACTCATTCATTTATTCATTCATTCTGAGTAGCCAAAGCACAAATCAAAATGCAAACATCATAAAGTTTATGGTATAAAGTTTGTGGTCCATATTCCTGGTAAAGTTACGTCACACAATGTCTCCAATGAGATTGTGTGTCCCTCCCCCCAATTTAGTGTTCCTAACGTATTGGTATGTTTGATTGGAATGTTTAGGGTAGTAAGGTATAGTTCTAAATTTCTGCACATCAGTGCTAGAATTTCTTTTGTTAGATTGTTCTCCAAGTCTCCACCTTCATCAGAATGTATCCTGGCAGGGAATCTGTAAAATGAGAAATGCTCCAGTCAGGCATGGTGACATATGTTTATAATCCCTTCCACTGGGAAGGGATTTCTTGAGTTCAGGAGTTCTGAGCTGTAGTAGGGTTAAAGCTGATAATTTACCAGACTAAATCCATCACCAATATGGTGAACTTCTAAGAGTAAAGGACTACCAGGTTGCACAAAGAAGGGTAAAACAGCTCAGATCAGAAAAATGGAGCAGATTGAAGTTTCTGTATTAATCTGCATTGGGATGAAGTCCATGAATGGCTCCTGCCCTTCCAGCCAGGGTAGGATAGAGAAACTCAGTCTCCTCCCTGCTAAAAAACAAAAACAGAAACAAGAACAAAATCCCAAAACAAAGCAAAACCAACTTCACCCACAATGCTTTGTCAACCATAGGAAATTTACAATTCCTTGTTGGGAATACTTACTGAGAGCTGATGAAATCATCAGCTATTACTAAGACATGACTTATGTTATTGTTATCTTTACCAGAAGCAAAAAAAAAAGTCAATTCAGACAAGTTAAAAAAGATTCACTTCTGCTCTCTCTCTAAATGCTCAGCATGAATTAGTAATCTTTTCTTTTCACACACTGAGCACAACATGCACACTTCTTAGTGGCATCTATTGCCATCTTGGGCCAGCATGATTAGTTCCTTACTAGCTTTAGTTTAACAAGAGTTGTCAGGAGGACTCAAGATGTTAGAAATAACTATGGCAGAAAACAGAAGACCCTATGGCCAAACAAGAGATGGAGAGGGTTATGAGATGTGAAATAGATAATTTTGATTATATTAAATTAAAAAGGGTTTTGCACAAACAAAACCAATTTAACCAAGATTAGAAAGAAAGCAGAAGTCTGGGAAACAGATTTTATAGCAAGTGTTTCTGATAAAGGCCTCATTTCTCAAATATATAGAGAACTGAGTCAATTTTAGAATCTATTAGAATACAAGTCATTCCCCAATTGATAAAAGGTCAAAGGATATGAACAGGCAGTTTTCAGATGAAAAAATTAAAGGTATCTATAGTCATATAAAAAAATGATCTAATCACTTTTTAAAAATCATTTATTTATCTATCTATTTATTTATTTTAATGTTCTACAATCACTCCCATAAAACTCATATTTTTATTCCCCCCACCTGCTCCCCACACCCCCCCCTCCCGAAGATGGCATACAATTCTACATAGGATCTATATATACTTTCCTATTGAATATGTTTTCACTATAGTCATGCTGTGTAGACGAACTAAAATAAATGGAAGAAATCATATAACAAATCAAAACATAACACACACACACACACACACACACACACACACACGTGATCTGCTACACTCTGAGAATGAATTCTATAGCTCTTTCTCTGAGAGTGGAAGGCATTTTGCCTTAGAAAACCATTGGGAATTTTTTTTTTAAGTTCTGAATCACTTTTCATTAGAGACATGCAAATTAAAACAACTCAGGTACCACCTGGCTCCTATCAGATTAGCTAATATGACACAAAATGAAAATGATAAATATTGGAGGGGATGTGGGAAAATTGGGACACTAATGCACTGTTGGTGGAGATTTGTACGGATCCAGTCATTCTGGAGATCAATGTAGAACTATGCTCAAAGGGCATTCAAATTGGGCATTCCCTTTGATCCAGCAATGCCACTACTAGGTCTGTATTTCAAAGAGATCAAAAAAGGAAAAAGACTTATTTGTAAAAAAAAATATTTATAGCACCTCCTTGTGTGGTGGCTAAGAACTGGAAATTGAGGGGATGCCCATCAACTGCAGATTCTGTGGAACCTACATACTTGACACATTCTGAAGAATCTATGCTTGTCAATTGGTAGCTCTATACAAACTTACTGTAGTTAATTCAGTACTTTTAACAATTCCACAGTCCTTAAATCTTCATGTTCTTCAAAACACAATGAGGTCTTGTAGTTATTCTAACACTTCCATATGATTTATGTTGTCAACTACTTTTCATTGGCTGTTGCAAGGTGGATAGTGCCTCCAATATGGCTTGGGACATATGATAAACTGGTAAAATACTACCGAGTAGATAGAAGTAGTCTTCCTTGTCTCTCTATGATATAGAAATCTGATAATATTCATCTGAGTAAATCTAAAACGGAGAACCATTGGCTGGCTACCTAATAGATGATCTAGAGCAAATTGGCTCCTTGGCATGGTTTACTCATCCATTTTGATTCTTTGTAGCCTGTGCATATTTGTATCTTCCATCCTACATAATACGTGATCTATATGGGCTACTGGACTCTCTGATGATGCCATTGCCAACATTCTTTGAGATGGTTTGTAAGGTCTTCCAGTAAGATAAAATAATCTTCCTAGATTATTTCTATAAGAGTCAGGAGCTTGTAAAGTGTATTCTGAAGGTTGTACCATGAGCACATCTCACATCCCACATCCTACATCCCACTCTGGCAGTGAACTCTGGGTAAAATGTCTGTTTGGTTGCCATGGTTACTTCTGGCCTCTTAAGTCCCTGAGTGAACAACAGTGTTCTCTATACTGGCAAGCTGAACTACATATAAAATCAACAATAACTTCCAAGGTCCGTTCAAGCTCTTCCTCTATGATCCCATGGCACACTGGCATGGTCAAACATTAGACACTGCTGTTCTATAGCACCTAGAACTTTGAAATTTGACCCTCCAATCATTACCTCATATCCTTCCAGCTCTCTCACTGTCTGATTAATTTTTAATCTATTCTCTTCCTTTATTGTGCTCTGGATACACTCAATCTCTCCCTTTTCTCCCAGTCCCCCTCTCCCACTCTGGTTTAATTTTCTTCTATGCCCAGGCTTGAGCCCATTCTCTGTTCATGTCTCACTAGCTACTTCCTTATCCCTTATATCCCATCTTTCCTGACCTCATTCTTGAATAATATCCACCATCTAATTTCTCAGCTGCTTATCAAGGGTTGATTGATGGAGCATTGATGGAGAACCTGAGTTGACTTCATCCCCTACAAATTTATGCTACATCTCTGCAGCTGGATTCTTACCTCTGGTAACAGTTTTTGGATTTCACCTTTATTGACTTCCAGTCTCATCCTCACAGTGTCCTTTTCAAATCTCATCTTTTCTCTGTATAGTCTCTTGTCTTCCCCCAAATCTCTCTCCTCACACTTATATTGATGGACCAGCCTTCACTGAGAAAATTGAGGCCTTCTAACAGGAGCTTTCTCAGCCTTCTCTTAAATTATTTGAGATTTCTCAGTCTTAGCATCATGTCCCTTTTCCTTCCCTCTAGTCATATAGCATCATATCCCTAGTCCTCACCATAGCTAATACTTCTTCCTAGGTCCTTGGTTCCCTTCTCTCCTGCCCTTTCCAAGACTTTGCTCTAGGATTTGTCCCATTCCTCTCATGCATCTTTAACCTTTCCCTTTTTCATTGGCTCTTCCCTATCAGTCTACAAACATTTTCACCTACCCAATACTAAAAAAATGCCTGCCTTTGATATATCTAGTCTGTTCGGATATTGTCATATTTCTCGACTCTTCACTGTTTAGCTTTTTGAAAAACTTGGTCATGGTGGATCATTCCTCTTCCTTGGTAGCTGCTAGCTCCTTAGCTCTTTGGTTTAGGTGGGCTTTTGCCCCCCAGTAGTAGACAGAAACTATTATTTCAAAGGTGCCTGCTGACCTTCAAATTATGTGACATCAAGTTATAAAGTTCTCATCCCCCTTGACCTCTCTGCCACTTTTGACCTTATTGACCACCCCCTTATTTAGTACTCCTCCTTTGCTTCAGATAGATATGTAAATAGATAGATAGAGCATTTATTAAGTATTCATTATATACCAGGCACTTTGATAAATGCTAAGGATACAAATGAAAGCATGCCAGAAAGTGCTGGCTTTCACAAAGCTCATATTCTAATAAGGGAAGTCAATACTTCCCTTGTAACCAACGAAGTGCATTGTGGTTCAGAAAGTTACAATAATGGTGAGTGGGACCTTAGGCAGTAGACTGACACATCCTTTCCAGTAACAATTACCTCTTTTAAATTCAAAGTATCATAAGATTGTAGATCCAGAGCAAGAAGGGACCTTAGAGGCCATATAGTACAGTACCATCATTTAACAGATGAGAAAACTAAGGCCCATAGTGGCTTAGACTTGCCCAAGGCCACATAGATAGAATGGGGATTTAGTCCCTGGTATTAGTGCCTGTGATGGTGTATGGTGATGGTCCTATATGTCTATGATGTCAAGTGGCTGAAGGAATTAAAGATGTTTAACACACAGTGTGGACATTTTAAAGTACTTTAAAACCTGGTTCCTTCCTAACTTTCCAACCTTCTTATCCTTTACTCACTCCCCACATAATTTTGATCCAATAATGCTAGCCTCTTTGCTTTTTCTTAAACACAACACTCCATCTCCCAACTTGGAGCATTTTCTCTGGCTTGTCTTCCATTCCTGGAATACTTGCCCTCTCTGTCCCTGCCTCCTCAGTTCCCAGATTTTCTTTAATTCTCAGTTATAATCTCACTTTCATCAAGAAACTTTTCTGTCTTCCTTCATCTTAATGTCTTTCCTCCAAGATTACCCTCAATTTATCCCGTCTATATCTTGTTTGTATACAGTTGATTTTATGTTGTCTCCTGCATTGGAGTGTGAGTTCTCTGAGAAGAGGGACTTTTTTGTCTTTCTTTGTATCCCTAGTGCTTAGCACATTGCCTGGCACGTTGGCACCTAATAAATGCTTGTTGACTGATATAATAAATTACCTTCAAGTATTTGAAGAGCTATCTTGAAGAAGAGGGATTAGGCATATTCTGTTTGGCTCCACATACGAGAACTAGGATCCAGGGCAGAAGTTACAGAGAAGCAGAGATGTATTTAATTTATTATAAAATTACTGAGAGGTATTTGATTTACTCTAAAAATGAACTCTTCATAATTACAGCTGACCAAAACTGGAATGGGCTTCCTTACGAGGCAGTAAGTATAGAAGCAGAGGTCATATAACTGTGACCCTCAGGAATGCTTTAGTAGAGCTATCTACATTAAGTGGGAATGTGCACTTAATGACTTTTGGTTGTTTCCAATTCTAAAATTCTATGGAAAATGGATAAGGGGAAAGCTCTTCATCAGAGAGAATATTGCCCAGTCAGGTTACGTCTCAAAGTTCAGGACTTTCACAAGCATGTAACTGCCAAACCAAAAGCATCTCATCCATTGAAGCTGTTTTCTTTCAAACATCAGAAAGACCAAGTTGTCCCCATGTGAGATTTGTAAGATATTAAAAATTTTATCTAAAACATTAAAGAATAATAATCATCAATATCATAAAAACTCTCATTCAGAGACCATTTTAAGCTTTGTAAAACATTTTCCTCACAAGCACCCCATGAGGGAAGTGATATATATATATATATATATATATATATGGCTGTGCCCATTTTATTTGGTTTTATTTTAAATTTGTTATCTATTTTGCTTTTAATTTATGGGAAAAAACAAATGTTTTCATAACATAGTATAATTTTTTAAAAAAAGATGATTGCACATGAAACTGCAAATCTATTATGTGCAACTTGCTATTCATTTTAAATATATAATAAAGTTATATAAACTTCTTTTTTTCCCTTTCCTTTCTTCCCTCCTCCCTCCCCCTGCCCTACAGAGATGACTACCATTTTATAAGATGAGAAACTGAAGCTTAGAGCAGTTAAATCACCTTAGTTACCATCTAGGGCCAGGAGTAAGGAACCTGCAGCCTCAGGACTGGCCCCATGTGACTTTTTATGTCCTCAAGTGCGGCCCTTTGAATAGTCAGTCAAAGGGCCGCACTTGAGGACCTAGACTTGTTTTGTGAAGTCTGGATTCAGTTAAAGGGCCACACTTGAGGAACTAGAAGGCCATGTGGGGCCTTCCTTGAGGCCACAGTTACCCACCCCAGGCCCTATATGATAACTAATGTGATTTAACTGCTCTAAGCTTCAGTTTGGGGCTTTCCTTGATGCCACAAGTTTCCCACCCCTGATTCTCTGGCTACAGCCCTTTGTTCCAAACCTGGAGTGAGGGGAGCACTTCACAGTTCTTAGGGGGTCTTATCCCCCACTGGACCAAGTTGACTGAGTCCTGACCAAATTCAAATGACTAATAAGCGTCAGAGCTGGATTTTGACTTGTATTTAATGCTTAAAGAAGAGAAAAAAGAAGAAATAGTAATAAAACCCCCATAAAATTCTCCCCTTTTAAACTTGAAGGAAGCTTGAAGTTGGAACACTGTCATTAGTAAAAATGATGCCAAATAATGAGTGAATTGCTGTATAGAATGTAAGATTAGTCAACCTCCCTGTTCCATGGGCTAACAATTTACATAGAAACCAGAAGGGACTGTAAAGATTAATTCTTAAAACCATCATAAAAAGACAAAGTTAAAAAAAAGACAAACATTTCCCAAATGAGCAGGCAATATCATCACCATTGAGAAAACCAGTGGCCTAGATCTGTGAATCATCCAGAGAATGGATAATCAAGTCCTCATTAAATAAGAATGAAAGCCTGAGTATTGGAGGCCAGTTGGCTCCTCTAGGATCTCTTGGCACAGTGCTGCTGAGCAGCCTCCCCCCTCCCCCCCCCAAGGAAGTGACATTTGGCTGTGACATCAGACCCTAGCTAGGAGCCTGCCAATCCTCCTTTAGTTGTAAAGGGGACCAATCAAGCTATGGAAATTCTACCCTACCTTCTTACCAAAGAAAGTAGCCCCACTGTGTTCTGGGAATAAAGGAGAAAGTCATTTGTGCTGCTTGGCTAGAAGAGCCTGCAAGGTAGTTCTTATAGCAGTTACACTAAAGGCTACCTGACTGCAAATGCTAGACCCATAGAGCAGGGGAACATTTCCTGGTTCTTGTGAACTATCTACTCCATTATGACCAAGCAGCTGATTGAGTCATGACTGGGAATCTGCTGTGTTTAAATCTGAAAGCATTTCCTGGGTTTGCTTTGTGATTTCTGAAGCTGTGGAACCGTGTTGTCAACATCTTAGGCAGAGAAGAAATATAAGATCATTGAATTAGACCTGGAATTAGAGTGCATGAGGTCCAATTCTTTCATTTTACAGAGGGGGATCTGAAGCCCAATTAACAGTGACCTGCCCAAGGTCATGCAGGAAGGATTCAAACCCAAGTCCTCTGACATAAAAATGACAGGGATGGAATTTTTGAATCTAGGCCCTTTGACAGCAAAGCTAATACTCATTCTAATGGGGTGTGCTGCCTGGCAGTGGAGAGAACAGCAAGCTTAAAGCCCTAAATTTGGGTCCCATTTTTGCAGTTTACTTGGTGTATGACCTTGGGCAGGTCACTTCAGCTCTCTTGGTTGTAGTTCCTCATCTAAAGTATAAAGGGATTGGATTGATGTTGTCAAACTTGTAAGGGGGCCACTAAACAATATATATAGGATTCCTATATTGTTTAGTTGTTTCAGTCATGTCCAATTCTTCATGAGCCCATTTGGGGTTTTCTTGACAAAGATACTAGAGTGGTTTGCCATTTCTTTCTCATATTCTTTACAGATTAGGAAATTGAGGCAAATAGAATTAAGTGACTTGCCCAGGGTCACACAGCTAGTAAGTGTCTGAAGCCAGATGTGAACTCAGGAAGATGAGTATTCCTGACTCCAGGTCCAGTGCTCTATCTACTGCACCCCCTAGCTGCCCATGTGGTCAACATATTGACTTAGGAAACCACATGATAATATCATCTTTTGGGAGTATTTTATCTATTTTTTGTGCTTTTATTTATTTTATTAAATATTTTCCAATCAAATTTTAATCTAGTTCTGGGCACTTCACAGTTTTGAGGATCACATATAGCCTTCAGGTCTCATATTTGCCACCTAAGATTTACTTGACATCTAAGGTATTTCTTCCAATTCTAACATTGTGGAATTGTAATTGGGTTATCCTGTGAAAGAGGTAGTGTTGTATAGCGATTAGAAAACTGGACCCAAAGCCAAAAAAGACTTGGGTTCAAGTGCAGATTCTGACATATGACAGCTGCACATTGCTGTACAATTTATTCAAGCTCTCAGTGACCCTAAGAATTAAGACATAAATTGCAGAGGAGGCGCTGCCTGTATCAGCAATGGGAATTTCCTCACCTGGAAATTCTCTATATTGATAAAAATTACAGGCCCAGTCTGTCTTTTCTCTCCCTAGCATACCTTCTGAAATATTTGTTGAATTGAACAGGGGAAGAAAAAGAAAAGGAGTGTCATGCTGAAGTACGTACATTGCATAGGAAAGGTTCCCAAGAGCTCCTAGATGGGTCTCGCTCAGAATCAGAAGATTATTGGAGGAGCTGAATTCTTCCATCAACAGTCTTTGAAAGGATGGTGCTTGAATGGCAGAACTTAGGAAGGCAGGAAGACAAGGTATGTGTTTTGTCAAGCTCTACTTCCTGGTGAGGCTTGCAATCAGAGCCAAAGAAAGGGCTGTAAATGAAATGCTAAAAATTCAGCCAAGCTCCCATCCAGCTTTGCCTTATAAATACATTTTCAAAATTTGTTTTCAGGAATCAGAAAGCCCATTTCAGATTCTATTCAGCCCATGGAATTTGCTTTGTTTTCTTCCCTCCTAGTTTTTCTCAGATTCTCTGACAATTGCCTTCTAATCAGTCTCTCCTGTATTTTCACCCTGGTTTGGTGGGCTGCAGAAACACAACTGTCTATCAGTGGCAAACAAATTGCTTGCTCACAAACACCAGTTTCCATGACAATTCAATAGAATTGAGTGCAGGTGCAGCTGATTTTTTCCTCCATAATCAATGTATCCAGAAAAACTCTGCAAATGGAGCATTTGCAAAATGAAGCCTTTTTTTTCCTCATTGACTTTCAGTATAATTGCAGAGATACTTTGTTTTCCATTCTGATCACCCTTCATTTGGCAATGACTCCTAACATTTTGGCTTTAAGCTCCTACACTTGCCTGCTAAGTAGTTAGTGATTTGCAAACGATTCAACAAATATTCATTAAGCACCTACTGCAGGGAAGGCACTTAGTTATAATGGGAAATTCACTAAGTACCTGGGGAGAATTTGCTGTTTTTATATATATCTTTTCATGTAAACTGAACAGAATGGTAACACAAGTTGCTTAGGGATCATGGGCTCATTGATTCAGAGTTGGTACCTAGTCCAGTCCCCTCATTTTATAGATGAAAAAAACCAGAGATACAAAGACAGTAATTTGCCCAAGGACATGCAGATAGTAACTAATAGCTGAAATATGAAACTAGGTCAATCAGCCACTAAGCATTTATTAAGCTCCTACTGTGTGTCAGGTACTGTACAAACCACTGATAATACGATAAAAGGCAAAAGATAGTCCCTGCCCCTTTTCAGAGCTCTTTTCCAACCCCTATCAAGCACCACAATCTATACTTTAATCCAACAAACATTTATTGAGGACCTACTATATGCAACATAGTATACTAACCACTGAGGAAGATTCAGTTCAGGCATTTCAGTTGTGTCTAACTTTTTGTAATCCCATTTAGGATTTTCTTGGCAACGATACTGGAGTGGTTTTACTATCTCCTTCTCCATCTTGATTTACAGTTGAGGAAACCGAGGCAAACAGGTCATGTAGGTAGTAAGTATCTGAGGTTGTATTTAAACTCAGGTCTTCCTGATTCCAGACCTGGTACTCTATTCACTATACCAAACAGCTGTCCCCACTAAGAAAGATATACAGATGAAAAAGACATAGCTCTTGCCACTGAAGAGTTTATAATCTAGTAAGGGAGATAAAATAAGGTCTCAAATAGCTAGAAGAGGGGACAGGGACTGGACCTGTGGTTTCTTTCATATAGGGAACTTCAAGATGAAGAAACTTCTTCTCCCAATGTAGATCTGAACCTTCTCTGCAATTTACAGTTTTAGAGAGTCATCCAGGGTACCTAGAGGTTAATGGTCATACTGTGCCAGAGGTAGGAATTGGTGTAATTTTCATCAGTATTTTTTCTTGTGCCTCCTTTACCAAGCTGCTAATTTTTTCATGATTTTCTTACATCATTCTCATTTCTTTTCCCAATTTTTCCTCTACTTTTCTTATTTGATTTTTAAAATCCTTTCTGAACTCTTTCAGGAATTCTTTTGGCACCTGAGACCAATTCACACTTTTCTTTGAGGCTTTGGATGTAGTAGTTTTAACTTTGTTATCTTCTTTTGAGTTTGTGTTTTGATCTTCCCTGTCACCACAGAAACTTTCTATGATCAAGTTATTTTTTTTGTTGTTTTCTCATTTTCTAGCCTATTGATTGACTTTTAACTCGATGTTGAAGTGGTGCTCTGCTCCTTGGGTAGAGTGAGCCCTGTCCCAAGCTTCAGACCTTTCTTGCTGCCGCTCTCAGAGCTAGTTCCGGGGTTTTGTAAATTTTTAGTTATTCCAAGGTGGTATGACCTAAAGAGAGGTATGGTCACTGCTCCTATGGCCTGGACTCTGGTCAGTGAGTGACCACAAGTACCCTTTTCCACCCTGGAACTATTACTGACTCCCCTGTAGCTTCAAACTCTGATGTCCTAATACTTCACCTTTGCCCCGGGACTGTGACTTAGGGCTGCCCCCAGGATCCAAATGTGGGCAATGCAACAGAATCCTGCATCTGGTACAAGCAAAGGGACCCCTGTCATCTCCTTCTGACTAGTTGTCTCACCCCCTTACCATTTGTGAGCTGAGAGCTCCAGAAGCTACCACTACCACTGCTGATTCATGCCCCTAAGTCCCGTAGCTGGTTTGCTAGAGTCCAGCCTACACTGGCATAGCCTGCCTTGGACTGCATTCCACTCTAATCCTGGTGCAAAAGACTTTTCCTGCTAACCTTCTAAGCTGTTTTGGGTTGTAAAATCATTCTGTTTTGTCCTTTTATGGATTCTGTCACTCCAAAATTCATTTTGAGGCATTATTTAAAGATATTTGGAGGAGAATTTGGGAGTGCTTAGGTGAGTGCCTGTCTTTTCTCTGCCATTTTGGCTCTGGCCCTCCTTCCTCTGTGTTCCCTCCCCCTCTCCTGAGGTATTTGATTAAAGGTCATTTTAGCTTCAAGGCCAGATCTCTAGTCATTTTGCCAAGTTGCCTCTCAAATAACTCTAATACAAAGTAGAATGTGGCAACTACATAGAAAAGTTACAAATACTAACTGATCATTAAATAGTACTTTGAGGTTGGCAAGTCACTTTACACATATTTACCCCAATTCAGTGATATAAGTGCTGTGGTTATAATGATACACTGTGGCCCCAGAGAACCCAAAGGCGAAGGGCTCTGTACTCACATGGACCTGCATTAAGTTTTAGGGTTCTGAAGTGGTCAGATTTGGCTCTCTTGTGCTGCTTTACAAGAATATTTCTAGGAAAATCTCTAACAACAAAACTAACGTATGTCTAGGATCTCAACAGCAAGTTTCAGAATCCCCTCCCATAAAGATGTTCAATGTACAATACGGGTACCAGGTATAGTACAGATGTTTATTTTTTTCACCATAGATTTGAAAGACTTATGGGTACTTGTTCATAGATAGAGAAACATAAACCATATCAGACAGATCATATTCCCCCTAGAAAGTAAAGAGGGAAAAGGAAGGAAGAAAAAAAAGCATTTATCAAAGCCTACTGTGTGTGAGACACTATGTGAAGTGCTGTATAAATACTATCTCATTTGATCTTCAACCCTGGGAGGTAGAGTCCTGGAGTCAGGCGGACCTGAGTTCCAATGTGGTCTGGCCTCAGATACTTACTAGCTGTGTGACCTTGAACAAGCCACTTACCTCTGATTTCTTCCCAAAACAGCAATGATAACAACAACAAAGACAGAAAGACCAATGCTGAAGTTGAATATGGGTCTTTGACGGGCATGCTTACCAGTAAGTATTTGGATTCTGTATCCAACTAGGATAGATATTTCTGTGAGATCCCAGGGATGGACTGCACCTCCTGAGACACTCAGTCATCAGGCTTAGAGGCAGATCTCAGCATGGAGGCAGAGTACTGGCTTCCATAAGGAAGTCCTGAAATTTAGTTCTGGCTCAGCTATATATTGTTTGTGGGATACCCAACAAGGCAAGTAACCTCTACAAGGTCTAAACAGTTCTTTAAGGCACAGTATGCTAAGAATGGCTTTTACATTTTTAAATAAAGTTTTGGCATATTAAAAGTAGACTCTATGTTACAGAGCAAGTGCCATCTGCACTGGTAGAGGGAAAGAGTTTCTCTCTGTGATGAAATCATGGGTATTTCTTCCTCCACAAAGTACCTACTGTGTGCAATTTGAATCAATAGATTTTTATTAAATACCCCGTTTGTCCCAGGTTCTGTGCTAGGTCTTGAGGTACATACAAAGATTAAAATGTTTTAATATAGATTTAGGAAGGTTTGGAATACCAGAGTCTCATGCAAGGAAATATGGAGCTCACACCAAGACAGTACAGTAAGCCAGCTTCATTGAGGGGAGATACTCACAAAATGAAGGTCAGTCAAAGAGAATGATGGAAACAGATGAAGTTTTCTGGGCCCCTGGATGGAAGTGAACATTCTTTTGGTGCCCAGAGAGAGTATGGCACACTATTCCCAAATCAATAAAATCTGTTAGATCTCTTTAGGTTCTTATTTGGTTCTAGCAGGACTAACTGGGATTGGGAAAAGGGAATGAAGACCCTGGACCTGAGTACTGGTACTGATTTTTGCTAATTGGGGATTCCTGGGTAATTAACAATTGGTTAATATTCAAACTCCTCTGGGAAAAGCGATTTAGACTGCTGCTGCAGACTTTACTTTGACAGGTAGACTCTGGATTTTGAACACCTTCCAGTCTTTTTTGTTAGCAATTGTGAGGCTAATGTATTCTTTACAAAGACACTCATGCTTAATAGAGGGGAGAAGGATGATGATTCAACAACGAAGATTGAGAAGGGGGTAGGAGGGATTAACAACTGTGGGAATCAGGAGAGGTCTTTTGAAGTACCTGGCCTTTAAACTGAGCTTTATTAGGGAACTTAGGGGTTCTAAGAACCAGAGGTGAGAAGGGAGTAAATTCCAGGGATAGGATACAGGCTGTGAAAAGGCATGGAAGCAAGAGAGAAAGGCATGTATGAGGAGCACAAATCAGGGAAGTATGGATGGAGTGTAGAGGAGAGGAAAATTGTACAAAATTATACAAATATATTTATAGAAGCTCTTTTTGTGGTGGCTAAGATTGGAAATTGAGGATATGTCCATCCATTGAGGAATGGCTGAACAAGTTGTGGAATGTGAATGTAATGGAATCCCATTGTGCTAGAAATGTTGAGTAGGCAGATTTCAGAAAAACATGTGAAGACTTACATGAATTGCTTCTGAGTGAAGTGAGCAGAACCAGAACATTGTACACAGTAACAGTAACATTGTATGATGAGTGACTTCGCTTTTCTCAGTTATACAACAATCCATGACCATTCCAAAGGACTCATAATGAAAAATGCTGTCCACCTCCAGAGAAAGAACTGGTAGAATCTGAAGGCAGATCAAAGCATACTATCTCCACTTTCTTTCTTTTTTCTTTTAGTCTGTTTCTTCTTTCACAACATGACTAATATGGAAATAAGTTTTACATGATTGCATATATATGTATGTATATACATGTATACATATACATACATGTGTGTATATATATGTATATACATTTATGTATGTGTGTTTGTCCTTCGTTGCCAAAGAAGACCATGCCATCAGAGAAATGATGACATGACTTGCACTTGACTTTGTTTTGAGTGAGGGAGGGCTGTGCAGGTCACCAGCCTCACTTCTCCTCCAGAGCCATCTGAATCCAGTGACCAGATATTCATCAGGATGACTGGAGATGACCCAGGATGAGGCAATTGGTGTTACGTGACTTGCCCAAGGTCACACAGCTAGTGAGTGTCAAGTGTCTGAGGTGAGATTTGAATTCAGATCCTCCTGACTCCTGCACTGGTGCTCTATCTACTCTACCACCTAGCTGCCTCACATATATATATATATATATATATATATATATATATATATATATATATATATATATATATATATATATATATATATATATATATATATATATATATATATATATATATATACGTGTGTGTGTGTGTGTGTGTGTATGAAACCTATATCAAAGTGCTTATTGTCTTAGGGAGGAAGAGAGAGGGAGAGGGAGGGAAAAATTTTAGAACTCAAATTTCAAAAAAATGAATGATAAAATTTGTTTTCCGCATATAATTGGAAAGATATAATACCATGTAAAAAGAATATCAATTAGTCTTTCTTTCTCTAGTCCCACTAATTAGGAGGCTACTGTAATTGTCCAGGTGAGTCCAAGTGAGATGAAGGCCTAAATGAGAGTAGTTTAAGCACAGAGAACAGACAAATGTGAAAGACATTGAGGAAATGGAATTTGACAAAACTTGGCAATGAATTGGATAATGGAGGTAAAATGTGAAGATTCAAGGATGATTCCTAGGTTGAGAATGTGAGAGACTGAAAGACTGGGAGTACCCTTGGCAGAAATGGGGAAATTTAGAGGAGGGATGGGCTATGAAGTTTCAATCACAGGTTCTGATATGGGCATGCCGAGTTTGAGATGCCAATAGAACATCTGGGTGAAGAGCTCCTCTTCACATTTTATAGATGAGGAAACTGAGGCTCAGAGAGGTTAAATAACCTGTCTAGAAACACACAGTAAGTATCAGAGAGAGGATCTGAAACCGTCTTCCTGACTTTATATACAGCACTAGGGCTCATGGCTGAAAAAAAATCTCCCCATCGTTCTTTCAGGTTCAGCTTTCAATTCAATTCAATAAACACGTTAAGCACCTACTCTGTGCAAGGCACAATTTGAGGTTCTGGCAACATTTAAAAAAATAGTCCCTGGCCTCAGGGAGCTTACACACTACATGTAGATAAATACATGCAAGGTGATGTGAAGCAGGAGAGAGTATAAATAACTGGCAGGGGTGGTGATGGTGAGAAAAAGCTTTTTGTAGGAGGAGGCTCTTCAGCTGAGACCTGAGAAGTTAAAGATTCTCTGTAGCAGAGGGAGGAAAGAGTGCATTAAGGCAGGGGGGATCAGCCTGTGCATAGGCAGAGCAATGGGACATGGAAAGTCAGATTCGGAGAACAGCGGGTAGACCAGTTTGATTTGGAATAGTGTGTGAAAGGGAGTGAGGGGAAAGAAGCCTGGAAGAGACCTGTAGAAATCATCTAATCCAATCCTTTTATCGTACAGACAGGAAACTGAGGCAAAAGAGAGGAAGAAACTTGCTTAAGATGATAGACAGTAAGTTGAAGAAGCAGGCAGGATCAGGATCCCTGTCTTTTGATTCCAAAGCTGATGCTCTTTTCCCTACAGCACTGACAAAAAGGCTAAGGAGAAAACATTCTGTTTAAAGCCCATTCCTGGGAGTAGGGACAGAACCAGGTAAGGGAGACAGGAGAAACAAGGTGGAAAAGGAAAGACATAGGGAAGGAAAAGGAGAGACTGGAACCAGAAAAGAATAGGAGGGTGAAGTCAAAGCATGTTTTTCCAGATAAATGCCTTTGGTGAGTCCTTGTTTTGACCAGTCCTGCTCTACATTATTATTTCAACAATGTGTTTTCAGACGCTACCATGCATTGCGATATCAGAAATCAATATCTTTCCTCCTGGGACTGGGTAACAACAACCACTACCACAACAAATAACTTTTATATAGTGTCTTAAGGTGCTTTAGATATAGTAACATATTTGATCCTTTCAACAATCTTCTGAGATATCTCCATTTCATAGAAGGGGAAACTGAGGCTAAGAGAGGTTGAGGGTCAAACAGCTAGTAAATGTCTAAGGCAGGGACTAAATGTTAGTTTTCCAAGCCTCACACACTACCCACTGTGGCAGCTGGCTGCTCCTCCAATAAGAAAGTAGAGTACAAACACACATATGCAAACACACAAACACATACACATACAAACACATACATGAGAGCTGCCTTCTGGAATCTTCTCCTACCGATTCAGATGCAGAAGCCTGCTACAAACATGACAACTATATGGGGACCAGTGAAGGGCCAGAAAATTGCATGAACACCATAAAGTAACCTTTAGTCTGTTAAGCAATCAACATAATTTATAATTATATGAATTATTATTATATGAAGTATAAGTAAACATGTATAGAAAAGATTCAAAGTGTTTTCAAAAGAGGAAGGGTCCACTTTCTGAATGAAGTTGATGGGTAAGGATATATGGGGAAGTAACATTTGAGTCAGACCTTGTACCTTGAGATAGATCTCAACATGCTGAGTTTAATCTAGTAAGCTGATGTTTAAAAGGGATAGATGTCTTAGATTTGGGTTAAAAAAATTAGCTCCATAAGTACAAGAAGGAGGAGAAATAGTTCTACAGCAGTTAGTAAAAATCTTGGGGTTTTATTTGGTTTCAGAGTCAATGTGAATTGATAGCATAATGTGACACCCAATAAACCTAATTCAATCTTAGGCTCTTTCAAAAAAGGAATAGTGTCTGGGACTAGGTCAGTACACTCTCTGTTTGAGCCACATCTGTAGCATGTTCAGTTCTGGGATGCCATCTTTTACAAAGAACTCTGATAAGCTGGAGGGTACTAAAAGAGGCCAACCAGCCTGGTAAAGGGCTTAAGATTATTGCTTATAAAAGGACCAGTTGAAAGAAATAAGGATGCCAACCATGGCAAAGAAAAAACTATGGGTTGGAGAGAGAAGAAAGACTTGATAGCTCTCTTCAAGCGTTGGAAGGGCTATCATGGAATAATTCAATTTGTTCTTCATGGTTCCAGAGGACAGAATTAGGAGCAATGAGTAAAAGTTTCAAACAGGCAAACTTAGACTTGAGGTAAGGAAAACCTTCCTAATGGAGTCAACCAGAAGTGGAATGTATTACCTTGGGAGAAAGTGAGTTCTCTGTCACTGGAAGCACTGAAATAAAAAATGGATGCCAGGTATGTTGAAAAGATGGATTTTCGTCCAGGAATGGGTCAGACTATATGGCCTCTGAGGTCCTTTATAATTCTTAACCTCTATGATTTTGTAAGACATTTGAGGGAGAGGGAACAGTATGAGAAAAGGCTGGAATACAGGGAAGATCCTTGGAAATGATAACTAGGACAATTTGGCTGAAGTAAGGAGTCCATGAAAGAGAATAATTTGAAATAAGACAAGGAATGTAGGCTGGAGCCAGTTTGTAGAGAGCAGTGGAGACCAAGCTAAGAAGTTCAGACAAAGGGCTACCAAAAAATGGACTAGCTGATTCTACCTCAGTATTTGCATGGTTTTGGGGGATTTTCAGTCTGTTGATTGAAATATGACATATCAAAGGAAAGCAGCAAGATTTAGACATTTGGTCCAAATATTCTAGCTGATTAGTCTAAGTTTTGAGTGACTAACAGAATAGTATTTCACCTAAGCCTCATGAATATTAATAAGGCCACATTAATCCCTCAATACCTTCCTGTTCAACGAAAATGATATCAGAACCTCCATTTATAAAATCATTCTAGCCCTGCATGTTCACTGGAACAGCCACAGAATACTAAAGACAAGAGTTTTCCTTAAATGACTCCTTGTTTCTAGTGGTCATTGAATTTCTTATGCACTAGCCTCACCCCCTGTACTCATGACCTTTCTTTCTGTTCCACCATTTTGACCTGACCAGCCTTGCAGAATAAAGGAGACTGTGTTTTATTAGTCAGGCAAGGCTAGTCTGAAAGGAAGTTGTGTTTTCTGTCTAGAACAATTACTCTTGATGACTGACTTGAGTAAAAGCACATTTCATTGAAAGGAACATGCTCTTGGATAAAGAGAAAAGCCAGGTGGAATGTGGGTAAATTAATAAGTCTAGTGTATATACAACAACTGGGGGACTAGAATAAGTGATGATACATCAAGAACCTCATTTAGAACCAGAAATCATCACAGCTGAATGGGGGTCAGAGATTTCCTGGTACACCCTCATCTTGTTTTGCAGATAAAAAGCAGCAGATAAAAACAGAGACATACAGAGGTCAAGTGACTTGTTCAAGCTCACAAAGCAGGTGTAGCAGAACTGGATCTAAAACCAAAATTTTTTACCTTCTAGTTCACTGCTTTGGAGGACTTTAGGAAATGATCTTTGAGAATTTCTGTAACCTCTAAAATTGAATACTTTGGGGCTGGCCTTCTAGGAATAAATAATCCTTTCACATCATTCCCAGCTAAGCAGGTCCTCAGATAATGGACATCACCAGGCTCATAGTATTAGTTAGAACTCTTAGTGTTGCTAATACCTACAAATATCTTTCAAGAACTTAGGATCCCTTCCAAACCACAATGTGAAACCAGAAGGCAACTTCAGTGGAGGTTGTTAAACTGGTGGGGAGAGAATTTCAAACCTATGATGTGGAAACTTTAAATGTAGATACTTCTACTCATGTTGATTCATCTACAATATCTTACAGGGGATGTATGTGGTGCTCAAGAAGCTCTAGCACCTTTACTGTAAAGGCTTGCCAAGTCTTTTTCAGAGCTGTTCATCTACCTTTGGTGTCCAGTTGATTTACCCAACTTTCACCTGTGGCTTCAAGAAGCTGCAGCACAGTAGCCACACCTCAGTAAAACCATTTCAGCAGATGGGCTAACCCAGTTTGAGGGTAACTGATAGGCCACAAACCCATTGGTGAGCTTGGAGTGATCACTGCAAGCATGTGAAGATTTCTCCTGGCAGATGGACAGATGAGGACAATTAATTCCAACGACCATGAAGGCAGCTGAAGCAGGTGCTGTGGAGTGCTTAGAGTTTGGTCACACATTAAAGACCCCAAGATCATTTACTCTAGCCTGGGCCATTGCCAATTGTCCTGACTTTGTCTTGTTACTGAACTTAAATGACTCTGGAAGAGAGAGTGGGGCTGATGACTTTGTGTAGCTCTGCCTCACTTAAATCCTATTCATGAGTAAGTGAAGACATCACCCCATGATATCTGGTTCCTTTGAAGTAAAGGACAAACAACAGTAGTCTTAGAGAGTTGTTGGAGCACTGAGGGATTAAGTCCTAAAGCCAGTATGTGTCCAAAGCAGAATGAACCTAAGTCTTATGGGCTCCAAGACTGGCCGTCCATCAGTCACTCTATACTATTTCTTTATCAAGTTGCTTGTTGGTCTAGTGTCAGACCTGAGTGCTAATCTGGTGTCAGATATTTATCAACTGTGTGACCTTAGGCAAATTACCTAACTTCTCCCTGCCTCAATTTCTTCAACTAAAACATCTAGATGTTAGGAACTGTGCCATATTTTATTTATATCTCCCAGATATGAGTTCCTTACTGAATGAATGACTAAATGAACACAAGTGAGTGAATCTGTCTCCTTCATTCTGAGTCCCACTTTCCAAGACTTCAAAGCACAATACCGTGTTGTCACCAAGCTTTGCTGTTCTAGTCTAATGGGTCCCTACCTGAGGATAGTAGATTTTTGGTGGACTGTGAGTTATTCCAAGGAGTCTAGAAACTCACATGAGAATTTGTAAATGAGGAGACACACACCTTCTGTTGAATAAATGTCTCAGAAAAATATGTATTGGTATTTTCAAATGTTTATAGATGCTACTGTGGTTATTAAATACAAATTCACTTAAAAGTATCATTGAATTCATAGGAGTTTTGAGGTCATTGTGTGTTAGCTCAATAAGTGGATACTAATAGTACAGTTACTGGGAGAGCACCTAAGTGGCACAGTGGATGAAGCGTTGGGCTGGAGTCAGGAGACTAATCTTGCTGAGTTTAAATGTAGCCTTAGACACTTATTAGCTGCATGACCCTGGGCAAGTCACTTAACCATGTTTGCCTCAGTTTTCTCATCTGCAAAATGAGCTGGAAAAGGAAATGGCAAACCACTCCATTGTCTTTGCCAAGAAAACCTCAAACAGGGTTACAAAGAGTTGGACACAATTGAAATGAGGCAATATGGTGCAGCAGAAAGTACTCTGGCTTTGGAGTCAAAGGACCTAAGTTTTGACTTTGGCTCTGTGTGACTATGGGCAAGTTGCTTAATCTCTTTAGGTCTCAGTTACTCATCTCTAAAATGTGGGGGGTTAGATCAGATGACATTTAAGGTCCCTTGCTGCTCTAAAAATGAGATCCTCTCAGAGATGCTCTTGACCTCAAGACTCATGTCCAATCTTCTTCCAGACGCTGGGTCAATTTGGCAATTCATTCTTAAGTCAGCCACTCCATCTGGTGGATGCACTTGGACCTACTTAATGATCTCAGGGTTCTTGGTTCTACTAACTCAGCAATTCCGTCCCTGTTTGTGCCTCCATTACTTAGAATTGTACCTTGGACATAAATAAACACTTGTTGGACTGAATTGGGTTGGATTGGAGATAAAAACAAGTAGCAGTTGTTGTCATGTCCAACTCTTTGTGACCCCACCATAGCATACCAGTCCCTTCTGTCTCTCAAAATCTGTCCAAGTTTATATTTATTGTGATAAGTACTGCAGAAGAGGTACAAACAAAATTTCCTAATGCCCATATAGTAGCGGCAACATCCAAATTGGGGTGGGTAGCCTTAGGTTAGAGTAAGATTGAGTGCCAAAGAAGAGCCAAATTCAGAGCCTGTGGAAAATAGGATTGGTGGGAACTTCTGCTTGGTGATGCATAAGGCAGACTGACTCCCCATGGGTAACAAAGAGAGGAAAATTCCGAGGTAGGGTTTGGACTCATATCTTCTGACTCTACAGCCAGAGTTCTTTTCATTATGCCAGATTGGGATCTTTCAGTTCCATTGAACTTAGGTGTGTACAATTTTTTTTGACATTTCCAAATACTATTTTATAATTGCCTCTTTCAGAACTTTTCTTTTAACAATTTGCATTTTACTATATACTCTTAAGCATTAGGATTAGAACCATATTCTAGCTCCCTGTAGAGAAAAATATCCCACTTGAATGTATCAGCTGCTTTCAAATGTTTCCACTGTTTTTTTGAAGTCAGCACAGGCTTAGTATAATATTTTCTCTCTGAGTGTAGTATGATTCAGTATGAATAATCATCATTACTCAGACTGAAGCACATTTTCATTTTTATCATGGAGGTTGTGATTTTTGAATATGACAATTCAACAATTGGAAAGGTAGTTCATAACTTTACTGTTTGGGGGGTAGTTTATTATGAAGAGATGAAAAGTAGAAAGGTAACATTAAAATGTCTGTGAGACTTTATTTAATGCTGCATGAGATGGTTAACCTCATAGGATCATAGATTTCAAGCTGGAAGAAACTTCATAAGACATTTGGTCCAATCTCTTAATTTTACTGTTGAGGAAACTGATGCACAAGAAAGTTAAATGGCTTACTCAGGGTCACATGAACAGTAAAAGACAGAGACAGAATTTGGATTCAGATCCTCAGAGTCCCAAGCCAGTGCTTTTGCCACTGTTTATAGTGCTTCTAGACAAAATTCCAATATATGTCAGAGGAATTGCTTGTGACCACTTTAAAAAGGAACCAAAGATTGTGAAAAGCTGACATGGCTTCATTGCAAATAGGTCATAGCAGACGAACTCTTTCCTTTTATGACAGGGTCACAAAACGGGTTATTCAGGGGAACAGTGCAAATTTAATTTACTTAGATTTTAGCCAAGCATTTGACAAAATTTCTCATGTTCTTTTTGAGACAAGCTGAAGAAATATTTTAGACAATAAACAGTCAGGTGGACAGAGGATTGGCAAAATTATCAAACACAAAGTCTAGATTCATTAAAGGGTCAATGACTGCTTGGAGGATGGTCCCTATTAGGGTGCCCCAGGGATTTCTCCTTGGTCCTAGGCTGTTCAATATTTTTGTCAATGATTTATATGAATTTATAAGAATGCACAGATGACATCTGTTGGATGATGGCTAGGGCTCAAAAAGGTCTGAACTGAATGACAGGCTAAATCTCATAAGATAATAATAGAGATAAATGTAAAGTTCTACATAATGCCAAATAAATTAGCTTTACAACTACAGGATTGGAGAAGCATGGCTAGGAAGTTCTTGTGAAAAAGATCTGGGGGGATTAATGTACCATATGCTCAGTGTGAGTCAGAAGTATGGCCCAGCAGCCAAGAGTTAGTTCAGTTTTAGACAGGGAGAGTGTAGAGGAGTAGAGGACATGATAGTTGCATTATATTCTGCCTTATTTAGATATTGTGTTCTAGGAATCCTACTTTGGGAAAGATATTGTCAGGTTGAAGAACATGTAGAAGAGGATAGTACTGATGGTAGGAAGACTGTGATGTTCAGTGAGGACCAGTGGGATGCCAAACTTTGATGGATATATTTGAAGGGATGTCACGTGAAGGAGGGATTATACTTGTCTTGTTTGTCCATAGAGGACAGTCAGAACTAGGATCAATGAATGGAAATTGTAAAGAGGCAGATTTTAGGTCAATGTAAGGCAATACTTCCCAACAATTTGGGCTATTCCAAAGGGAATGATTTACCTTAGAACATGGCCAGTTTCCTCTTAATGGAGGCTTTTAGGCAAAGTTTGGGTGGTAACTTGTTGACTACCTTGTAGATGATAATCTTGTTCAGGTACAGTTGGAGTAGACAGTCGCTAATTCCTTTCATCTCTGAGATTCTGTGATTCAGTGATATTTTAGGTTAGCTAAACTGAAGTATATTTCTTAGGAAAAGTTAGGAAAGATAAAGAGTCACTTGCATCAGTTGACAAATATTTATGTCCAGCACGATGCTAGGTATTGTTGTGAACAGAAAATAATGATCAAGTATAGTCATTGTTCTCAGGGAGGTTACAGTCTAGTTGGAGAGAAGAAGAAGGGGAAGAGTGGAGAAGGGCATTTTAGATTGAGGAATGTCATGTGTAAAGGAATCAAGGAAAATGTGTAGTATAGTTGAATAGTGGGGAGGTCAAGATGGCTGAAAGAAAGGGTACATGTTGATGAGTAGTATGGAATAAAGTTGGATCAAAATGTAGAGTCAAGGGAAAAAAAGGCCAGACAGAGAAGTGTGTCCATGATGAAGCAAGCAATAGGGAGTTAGGCAATAATGAGATTCAGAAATAGCAGCTAAGTAACTGTTTGATAATATAATACAAAGTGTTGAGATACCAGTCTTGATCTGTGATAGAAGGGGGAAAAGGAAAAAGGTAGATCCTAGACACGTTTTCAATGAAGATATTGGGGTTTCATTATTATTTGCTTTACTTGCAAGGGTCTCATAGCCCCTTTCATGGACATGCCCAAAAGATTAGGGAAGGGTTCTGATGTGTTGTCAAGGACACAGCTGTTACTTGTGTTGTAATGCTAAAATAATCATATCCTAGCCCTTTGGTGTGCTCTGAGTTTGAGGTCTCACAAATCCATTCAGAGTACTTACTCAAGGGTACACAAAACAAAGAAAAATTCGAGCAAATACATAGGGGAAAGTCACTCATGTAACCAGATACACGAGCTGCATTGTTCTGCCATGTTAAAGCTTTACCAGACTCTTAAATCTCCCTCCTGTACAGATTTGGGTACACAGTCAACTTTATAGCTCAGATATAAGGGCCACTTTAAGAACACCAGCCCAGAACCCTAGAGGCATCTTCAGACTAGAAGAGTGGCTAATGCCCTTATAAAGGCTACTGACAGTAGATGCTGTCTTCCTGCCCCTGTGATTCACTTTTCCTACTTCCATGATTGTGATACCTGAGCAAACGACAGAATTTGACGAGTTTAGATATAAGCAATGAGAAGAAGAAATCGTTAAACATGACTCTCAAGTTTTCAGTCTGGCATACTGGAAGAATGACAAATAGAAATCGGATAGTTGGAAAGGGGAGTATTCAGGGCTGAGTTGGAGGTGATGGTGGGACATAGAATTAGAGATGTCTATTAGATCATTTGGATGTACAAGGCTGAAACATAAGTGAGAGGTCAGGATTTATGATAGAAACTTGGCAGTCATCAACACATAACTGAAACCTTGAGAATGGATGAACTCTCAGCAGGAGTGTGTGTGTGTGTGTGTGTGTGTGTATGTGTGTGTGTATGTGTGTGTGTGTGTGTGTGTGTGTGTGTGTAGCACTCATCAACACATAATGATAGCTGAAACCTTGAGAATTGATGAGTTCTCAACAGGAGTTAGTGAGTGTGTGAGTGTATGAGTGTGTGTGTGTGTGTGTGTGTGTGATATATATATGCATATATATGAATATATATATATATATATATATATTCATATATATATATATATATATATATATAGAGAGAGAGAGAGAGAGAGAGAGGATCATCACAGGAAAATAAATCTGAGCTATATCTGACAAAGTAAGGCCTATTTATAATAGTTTTCTTGAACAGAAGCCATAAAGACATAGATGAATGGGGTGAAAGCATAAACAAGCCAGTTTTTATCCCTCTTCAAACCTTTCGACTGAGGAGTTTGCCTCGTATTTCACAGAAAAATTGAAACCATTCAGAGCTCTCCTTTTTCTCCCCTGTTCCTTATCTTATATCAGATATCTTCTCCCACTATTTCTTCCTTCTTTCCTCTGACACTGCAACCGTCCTGATGCAGACCCTCATAGCCTCATGTCTTGACTATTGCCTTAACCTTCTGGTTGCTCCCCCTGACCCAAGTCTCTGCCTACTCCAGTCCATCCTCCACTCAGCTGTCACATTAATTTTTCTAAAGCACAGGTATGACCATGCCCCATTCTTGTGCATTCACCGAAGTCCAAAGACTCCCAGTTACCTCCATGATCAAATACAAAATCCTCAGCCTTTTAAAGCCCTCTGTAATCTGGCCCCTTCCTACTTAAAGTCCCCTTTCACCTTATTCCCCTCTACATACTCTGAGATCTAGTGACTGCCTATCTTTCTCCTCCTCACACAGGATACTTCATTTCCCAGCTCTGAGGATTTTCACTATCTATCCCCCATCCTGAAACTGCCTCTCCTTTTCTTCATATCTACTGATTTCCCTGGTTTCCTTCATGTTTCAGCTTAAGTCTCATCTCTTATAAGAAGCCCTTCCCAACCCTCTTTAATCTTAGTGCCCGCCCTCTGAGACTATGTCTAATTTATCCTAAATATATCTTATTCGTACACAATTGTTTTCACGTTATCTCCTCCATTAGACTGTGAACTTCTTGAGAGCAGGCTCTACTTTTTGTCTTTCTTTGTACGTCCAAGTCCTTACTGTTAATGCTAAATGACTGCTTGGTCCAGGGGTGGGGAAACATGTGGCCCTCTAGTTCCTCAAGTGTGGCCCTTTGACTGAATCCATACTTCATAGAACAAAAAAATTCCTTGCTTGACACATTCTGTAATAGTGAATAGAATTTATATGGTCCCTTGAAGTTTGCAAAACACTTTACCAATATTATCTTATTTTATCCTCACTACGACCCTGGGAGTTAGATGATATTATCTCCATTTTAAAGATGAGGAAGCTGAGGCAAATAGAAGTTGTGACTTGTCCTAGGGCACACCGCTAGTACATGTTTGAGACTGGATTTGAATTTAATTCTTCCTGCCTCCAGGTCCAGCACTACCCACTGAATCTCCTAGTTGCCTCAGACTGAGACTGAAAGTTTAAAACAAAAAGGGACCTATTTTCTCCATCTGAATTAGAAACTCTCAAGGATTCAGTTGGTAGAATTTCATAGTGACTACTCCCTTAAATTAACTGTTATGTCCTTCAGGTCTCATTCCACATGTGGAATAGGAAACCTTAGAGTAAACACTTCAGTAAGAGGCTCAGTGGATAGAATGCTGGGCTTAGAATCAGGAAGGTCTAAATTCAAATCTGACCTCAGATATTCACTAACTGTGTGACCCTGGGCTAGTCACTTAACCTCTGTTTGCCTTAATCCCCTGGAGAAGGAATTGTCAAACCGGTCCAGTATCTTTGCTAAGAAAACCTCACATGGGGTTGTGAAGAGTCAGATACAATAGAACAACAAAATTATTTTATGCCAAAGAAAATAAAACCGATGGAAAAAAATAGAAAACATGCCACTTAAGACCTATGAGAAAGATACTGACTTTTTAAACCCTTCTATTTCTATGGGTTTATCACACAGAGGAAAATAGAATCCCAGAGTAAAGAAATGGCCCACAGTTTTGTGAACAGGTTATTGCCTGCAATAATGATGCCTTCTAAATCCTTCCATTGGGAAGGACGCCTCATTCTGTAAATATGGAGAGGTGTGGTTTGGTTTAAGTCAAAGCCAGCAGTCTCTACTCCTGGGGCCCTAAGTCTTGTTAGCACTTGTCAAGAGGGGAGGGGGAAAGCCTTTAACTTGATTTGTCTGAAAAACAAAATGAGATGATTAAACTGGCTTCTAATGACATTCAGGGAAAGCTGCCGAGACAAGACCAGGGCTCCAGGGGCCAGATATTGCTCTCTAAAAATGTGAAATTAAAAGTACTCCAGAAGGAGAATTGACTTTATATTTGCAATAACTTAATATGGTTAAAAAGAAAGGATAAGAGATACTGTATACATTATGAGCACTGAACATTGTTTCATGTAGTAAATAGGTTCCCAAGTTTAATTATTTCCATCTTATCTTTTCTTGAAGTGGTTCATCAATCAATAAACATTTATTATGTGCCTACTATGCACCAGATGTTGATTACAGAAACCTTTGTTAGCTATGGGGAGCTAATACAGTAGTATTAATGGGCAATATCTTTTACATAAATATTTAATTTAATCCTCCCAGTAATCCAATGAACTAAATTGTAGGAGGATCACTATTATTCTCATTTTTCCCTATTAGGAAACTGAAAACTAGAAAGATTAAATGAATTGCCCAAAGTCCTGTACCTGGTCAACAGCAGAAATGGTGGAAAAATCCAGATATTTAGGACCTTATGTCCTCTTTCATCCACTGCACCTTTCCTTCTCTTTCTCTGTTGCAAATTCTAATACATTTACGTTCCCTTTATTGTACTTAAAGGAAATATGTTACATTTGCCAGAGGGGGGGAGGTGTAGAAAGGAATTCCGGCTGTATTCATCGAGAGGTTCTGAGGTGGCTTTGCCCAAATGAAATTCTCAATGCCAATGAATAAAATATGACCGTCATAAAGGGAATTAAGGTTTCCAAAAAGGGCCCAGGTTTCACACTTGGCTATGTTCAATCCATCAATTAGCAAATAGTTACTATGTGCCAGACAAAAAAGAAATAGTAGCTATGCTCATGGAACTTACATTTCACTAAGGGACAAAACACATGCAGAATCAATTCAAGATAGTTTGGTGGAGAGGGCATTAACAGGTAGAGATGATAGAAAAAGCCTCGTGTAAAAGGTGGTGCCTGAGCTGAATTTTGTCTGCTCTCAGTATGAGAAAGATAAGAAATGACACCTGTAAAGATTACTTATCTTGTCTACTTGCTAGGTGCAAATGAATTATGAGCAAGTCATCATTCCCCATTGGCAAGGAGTTTGTTCAGCTAGTCATTTTGCCCTACGAGGCAATCCTTCCAAAGGTTCTGGTAAGGGGAGCTCTCTCCACCTAGCAAAAGGACCCTGAGGTCCCACATCTGTATCAAGAAGTTTTTAAAATTATTCTTCAAATTCTGAGGGGTAACTGTGCACACACGCACAATTGCTGGTAAAATCTCATCTCAACAAATGTTATTACAAAGAAGCATTTTGTATAAAGCCATGGTTCTTACAGCCTCCAGTGTAAGAGTACTTGTAGATCTGGTTACAACTAATTGTCTCTAATTCTTAGAAGAAATGTTTTCTTTGGTCCCCGTTTATGAAATAATTATTTTCTATAAAAAAGAGTGATGATGGAGGTGGAGCCAAAGAACTGAATTCAACCAATCTCTATGTAATTCTTTCCTCTTGCCATAAAGTAGCAACTTATCCAACTCTCCTTACCTCTCTACACCTCAAACATTGTACTGCAGAAAAAAAACCAGACAAGCCTAAATTCAACAATTCAGTTTAATTCAATTCAGTACACACTTAATAAATGCCTTCTATATGCAGAAAATTATGCTAGGAGTAAGGGAGAAATAAAGCTTAAATAAGACATGGTCCCTGCCCTCAAAAAAACCCAATAGAAGTTATACTATCAACTTAACCAAGAGTTAATCTACTATTAACTGTAGTAGCATATTATTTGTATATTTAAAAGATAGAAAACAAAATATCTTGTAGGATTATTCTCATCAGAAAGAATCAAAGAACACTTCCTAGGGGTGATTACTTTTGAAGCCTGCTATGTATCAGGTATTGTGGTGGGCTGTGGAGATCAAAAGACAAAAATGTTATCCCTGCCTTTAAGGAGCATATATTCTATAGTATGATGCTGGTGTTGGGCTTTAAAAGATAGGCAGGAATTCAAAAAGCAGGATGGTCAGAGAAGGACATTTTAAGCATAAGAATCTCCACAAGCAAAGATGGAGTTTTCTGGGAGGATGAGAGTGTTGCACAGTTCAGTTGGAGGTTGGAATGTATGATGGTTGGAAAGGCAGGGTGATCCTGCATTCATCCTTGAATGTTAGGCAAAGGAGTTTAAACTTGAGTTTTAGGCAATAGAGAGCCACTGAAGATCTATGAGCATAAGAGTTGCATGATCAGTTTCATGCATGACAAAATAATGACTATTCTGGTAAGGGCATGCAGGATGGATTTGAAGGAGGAGCGAGCAGAGGTAGGAATATACATCAGGACCCTATAGTAATGTTCAAAGAAGATGGTAATGAGAGAATTGATTATGGCATTGGGAGTTGAGAGGAGAAGATAAAAGAGAAATGTTGCATGGGGGAAGAAATTGCAGATTAGATAAAATAAAAGAATCAAAGATTTGAAATAAAAGTTTTAAGCAAGACTAGGGGAATGGCTGAATCACTGACAGAAGGAGAAGTAGATTTAGAGGGGACATAAAAGCTTTGTTTTAGACAGGTCAGGTTTGAGATATTGGTGGGACATCTAAATAGAGATGTCCTATAGTCAGTTGGGAATGCTGATCTGTAGCTCAAAAGAGAGATCAGGCATTTAAAATGTAAATACCTTGGGAAAGGTAACATATTGACTTAAATGCACATTTAGACCCCCCAAAACTTAACAAAACAACTATAGAGATACAAGAAATAAAGGAAAATCATGCTTGAATTGTGTGGAAATCCTTTCCTTCCCCTTCTGAGAATTTCTTCTTAATCGTTAATTGAGCTTCCAGTCTCCTACGTTGCAAGTCCTACAAATGAGAAATAAGATTTTTTAACAAAATGCTTACTTCAACAAAACCCTACAACAGCAAAGTATTTTGGGGTGTAGTGACATATAGGAAAATAGGTAAATTTTTTGAATCCCCAAACAAGAATTCCCCAAGATCTGTGTATCCTTTGTCAATTGTCAGTCATCAAGCATTTATTAAGCACTTGCTACGTGTCAGACATATGTTCTGGGAATACAAGAAAGACAAAAACACAGTCTCTGCCTTCAAGGGGATCACACTTTAACAGAGCTGAATGTTATATACACTGTCGGATGTGGTCATAGGGTCTCTCGATTTTATTTCACTTTTTCCTGGCTAGGGGAGGAAGGCTCATGGTAGAGGGGCGTGGGATATCTGATAATTATATGATGTAAAAACACAAGGTATACATAAAAATGTTTAAAAAGATCAACTTCTCAAGTCCACTCCCCATTTATAGTCTTTTGGGTGATGTTTACATTCATGGTTAAGGAAAGAGAAGAATTTTTAAACTTTCTGCAGACCAAAAGAACTGCATGTTAATTTAATGTGCTGGTTAAATTTCTAGTAGGCGTCTTCTGCAAATTTAGAGGGCTTATCCTTAGTGACTATGCTATATAAAAGGATAGTAAGTTCTCTGAGAAGAGGTTGCTAATAACTCTCACTGGACCAGCATAATCTCCACAGAGCAGGCCTGGGGCTACTCCTGCAGCCCTGTGCATGCAGAGCTGCAACAGACCTCACATAAAGCATCTAGACCAATTCCTCCTTGAAATCTGAATCTCTTTACAACATTCCTGACAAGTGGTCATTCAACATCCAGTAAGTTCTTTTCAACTTCTGGATTGCTCCAAGTCTTACTAGAGTTTACTGACCTAACACGTCTTTTTTTCTGCTTTTCTATCCAGCATCGCTGCCTTTGCATGGTCTGTCCCTATTCCTGGAGTACACTTCCTCCTTTCCTCCAACTCTTGGAATCTCTGGCTTCCTTCAAGACTCAACTCCAGTCTTTTCTGGTTCTTCTTGGCTAATTATACCTTTGTCCAAAGTTACGTCACATCTGCTTTGCATATGTCTTGTATGAATGTGTATATATTGTATGTATATATACATGCATATAATACATATGTGCATGTTGTTTGTGTGTAATCCAAGACTCAAAGTCCATTTGCATAAGACTTTCCTCACTGGTGGAGATTACTCAATTTCTGCACCTGTGGGAAGGGCAGAATTGGTAAGAAGTTGGAAGAAGAGCCTAGTCTTATGGCTTTTAGATTTGAGAGAAAAGACACAATACCAGGTTTTTTTCAAGTCTTCAACTGAAAGGAAACAAAGATTCTGGGAAGAAACCAACATGTAGAGGAGATGGCACCTTGATCATGTCCCTATCCTAGGCTTATTATTCTAGAGACTTCAGGGTATTTCCTCTTGGGTGAGATCTGAGACTCTCTCTTGGTTGGATTGAGTTGTCTCACTTTGAATTTTCTGAAATATTCTTATATGTATATCTTCTCTGATTTTTGCCATGCTTGACCTGGATATTTGTTATTCATTTTTATTCATTGCAGAACTGGCATTTGGTGGGAAGGGATTCAAGATATATATCTTGGGGTATAGCAATCAGGAGCAACACTTGAACCTAAAAATTATTTCCTGTAGACTAAAAATATTTAGGGGAACAAATAGATATAGCTCTAGACTGGCACATAGCAAGAACTTAAATTACTTCATTCATTCATTCATTCATTCATTCATTCATTCATTCTTGATTGCAATCCACAGATAGCTGCCTAATCTAGTTTTATGGACACTACAATTTTTCTACTTTGGTTAGAAAGGGAAATAAATGAGCTCCTCATCACTTGTTTTCTGCATTGAAACAACCATTGGGTGGGGTAAGGGAGAAATCCCAATCAAAATAACCTCTTTCAAGCATATTCCCAGACCGGTCTCCTGCATTGCCCAGTCCTGTCTCCTTGTCCCTTGATCTGGCCCTCACTTTGAAGTTGCCATTGATGTTGTTAACATTTTGTAGAGTGCTCTTCCTGATCCCAGTAAATCATGGCACTGAACAGACTTTTCCAGCTATAGCCTAGTATAGTGTGACCTTTATGAAGCAAGGGTTGTTTAAGAACTGCTTTATATAGGGAGCTCTGACGTCTGTTGGCTGGCAGTTCCTGCTGCCTGGAGGGGAAAACAGAAGGGAACAGAAACAGAGCAAAGAGAGACCAAGAATTCTCAAGATATTAAGAGGATTGCAGGGCAAACTGACAGTCTTGTAATTAAGCACAACATCCTGGAAAGATGTTATAGTTTGATATCCCCTTAGGAACAGCAGAAGACATTGGGAAAACACCATTTGAGCAGAAGCAGCTTCTACAGATTTCCAAAATCAATTGCCTCCCCTCATGGTCCCCATTTATGTAAGCAGCTCTCATTTCCCAGGACATCTCAAAGAGAAATCTCAGCAGAAGGAATTTTTCATGTTTGCACTTGCTTCCTTGGATATTTTAGCAGTTTGTACTTAAAGGGAGAAAAACACCTACCCAGAAATAAATCTCCCACTAACTCTGCCTGCCTGCTGAGAGCTGTTGCACTATCTCCAGGGTTCTTCTCATTTTGGCAGGTCACCCTATTTACTAAGTTGCCAAGTCTCAACACATCCTAACAGTTAGAGTTGGGGAGAGGGGCAGGTTTTCCCAAGAATAGTAAGCCACAGTATGCCTGAGAACTAGCTTTGGGGGAAAAAAAATCTATCCGTACAATTTTGGAAACTCAAGGTATCCAGGATGGAAAAGTCATCTAGACCATAGATATCATTAATACAAAGTTACTCTTCAGTGAGGTGAGTCAGAACTCTGAGTGCATAGTAGGCTGCTAATAATAACAGCCTTTATTGCTATAGCCCTTCATAATAATAATGATAATCAATCAACAAGTATTTCTTAATAGTCTACTTCATGCCAAGCACCATGCTAACTAAGCATAGGAAATAAAAAGACAAATGACACTCACCAGCTGTGTGACTTTGGGCAAGTTGCTTAACCCCAATTGCTTCATCCTGGGTCATCTCCAGTCCTCCTGATGAATATCTGGTCACTGGATTCAGATGGCTCTGGAGGAGAAGTGAGGTTGATGACCTGCACAGACCTCCCTCACTCAAAACAAAGTCAAGTGCAAGTCATGTCATTACTTCTCTAATGGTATGATCTTCTTCAGCAACGAAGGACGAACACACACCACTCTAATAAGGTAGAAAGCATATGTAGCATATTCATAAAGACATGCAGAATATGTGCACAATGAATGCAAGGTACTTTTAAGAGAGAGTACAAGTAAGAATGAAGAAGAAAACTTATCTGGAATTACACACCTAATAAGTAATAGAGGGAGGATTTGAATTCAGGTCTTCCTGACTCCATGTCCAACACTCAATCCATTACTCAAGGAATAAATGAATGGAGAAGAATGCTTAAATTATAGCCATCTTTTTTCACTGATTATAATCTATTCAATATCAGTTGTTTAGAACTAAATTGGCCTGACTTGAACTTCCAGGAGCCAAGATGGCAGAGTGATCTGTAAGTGCTCTCTCCTGCCCTTATTGACCTTGAAAAACCCAGAGAATATTTCCCCAGGGAAGGTCCTGGAATAGTGGAATGATCAGTTGAAGGGGTAAATAGTGTCTTAGCTGGAGAGGCTAGGAAAATCACAAAGAGGGGGGTCCCTCTTGCTGTGGCTGAAGGGGACCAGTGCAGGATCAGGACTATCCCAGACAACTCCACCTCAGCAAACCAGGAAAAGATCCTGAGCCCCAGGGAGGTGGAGCCCGTAAGCACCAACACCAGGACCCCAAGCATGCCTTAGCACAGGTGAAGGAATCAGGAAGACTCTAGTATAGATGGGGCTCACCAACTGCTGAGCCTGCCTGTGTTCTAGCTCAGGAGAGACCTCCTGTGGCCATAGCACCCCTCCTGCACACCTAACCCAGCTAGCTCCAGGGGGGAAAACCCAGAAAGTCTTCACCTGGCCTCTGTTTTGGCACACTAGCCAGCTCAGTACCAGGTAAACTGCAGCATTCTAACTTCTAAGTGAAAGAACCAGAGGCCACATACACAAAGCATCAAATTCTTAGCACAAGAACCATGGGACAGAGCCCCCTGTGCCCCAGAAGCAGAGATTCACTTTAAAAGCCAGGGAAAAGGCAATCATTATGAGCAGGAAGCAAACCAGAAAAGAAAACACCATAGAATCTTACTTTGGGGACAAGGACCAAAACACGAATACTGAAGAGGTCAGCATTGAGACTGTACTCCCATCTGAAACCTCAGAAGGGATTATGAGCTGATCTCAAGCCCAAAGATCATACCTGAAAGAGCTCAAGAAGGATTTTAAAAACCAAATTAGAGAGGTAGAAGAAAAATTGGCCAATGATTTTAAAAATATGAAAAGAGAAATCATGAAAGAATTTAAAAGGAAAATTGGACAAATGGAAAAGGAAGTACAAAACCAAACTGGAGAAAATAAGTCCTTAACAGGAACAAATGGGCAAATGGAAAAGGAGATGAAAGCATTAAATGAAGAAGACAATTTATTAAAAATTAGAATTGTGCAAGTAGAAGCTAATGACTCTATGAGACATCAAGAATCAGTCAAATAGAATCTAAAGAATGAAAAAATAGAAGAAAATATAAAATATCTAATTGGAAAAACAACTGACCTAGAAAAGAGATCCAGGAGAGAAAATCTAAGAATTATTGGTCTACCAGAAAACCATGATGAAAAAAAGACCCTGGACAATATCTTCCAAGAAATCTTCAAGGAAAACTGCCCTGAGGTCCTAGATCCAGAGGGCAAAAAAGTCATTGAAAGAATCCACTGATCACCTCTTGAAAGTTTTCTCAAACTGAAAACACCAAGAAATTTTGTTGCCAAATTCCAGAACTGTCAAGTTAAGGAGAAAATACTGCAAGCAGGCAGAAAGAAATAATTCAAGTATCAAGGAACTACAATCAGGATCACACAGGATCTTGCTGCTTCTACATTAAAAGATCAGTGGTATTGGAATATGATATTCCATAAGGCAAAGGAGCTTGGACTACAACCAATGATCAATTACCCTGCAAAATTGAGCATAATATTTCAGGCAAAGAGATGGCCATTTAATGAAATAAGGAATTTCCAGACCTTCCTGATGAAAAGGAAATTTGATAGAAAATTTGATCTTCAAATACAAATCTCAAGAGAGGCATAAAAAGGTAAACAGGAGAAAAAAGCTTGTTATTCAATATGGGCAAGTTGTTTACATCTCTGTAAGGGAAGATGATATTTGTTCCCCTTGAGATTTGTATATTAGAACTAAATTGACCCAAATAGCTGATGTTATGGGGCAGGGAGGAAGAAGAGCATGGATATAAGATCTGACTTAAAACAACATCAATGAAATCATAGATCTTTAAGAGGGATCCTTAACCTGGAGTTCATAAACTTGACAGTTTTTTTAAAAAAACTATTTTGATCACTGTATTTAAATATAATTGCTTTTCCTTTCCTTTTAAAAGTAATTATTCTTTGTTTATTTTAATATTCATTTGAAAAATTTTGAATTCCTAATTCCTTCCCTCTAGCTCCTCCCCCACCTGTTCAGAAGGCAAACAATATGATATCAATTACACATGTGAAATCATGTAAAACAATTCCATATTAGTCATATTTCAAAATTTCCATATTAGTTCATATTTCAAAAAATAAAAAGCAAGAAATGTAAAGTAAGATTAAAAAGTATGCTTCTGTCTGCATTCACAATTCAACATCTCTCTTTGGATGTGGACATATTTTTTCTTTGACAGTCCTTTAGAATTGTATTGGATCATTCTATTGATTACAGTAGTTAAGTCTTTTACAGTTGATCATCACAATAATATTGCTGTTACTGTGTACAATGTTCTCCTGGTTCTGTTCACTTCATTTTGCATCAGTTTATGTAAGTCTTCCCATATTTTTTCTGAAACCATCCCCTTCATCATTTCTTATATCAAAATAGTATTCTACGACAATCTATACCAAACTTGTTCAGCCGTTCCCCAATTGATGGGTATCATTTCATTTTCTATTTTTTTTTGCCATCATGAAAAGAGCTGCTATAAATATTTTGGTACATATAGGACCATTTCCTTTTTCTTTGATATCTTTTGGGATACTACTTAGTAATACCTATTGGGATTGTTGAGTCAACGGGTATGCACAGTTTTATAGTCCTTTGGACATAGTTCCAAATTGTTCTCCAGAATGGTTTTCCTTTCATTTTTATGCTATGTATTTTTATTTTATGGACTTACAAACATTAATCTAAGAAGGGATACCTATATTCCATCAGACTGCCAAAGGGATCCATGACACAAAAGGCTTAAGGACTCTTGTTTTAGAGCATTGTAGTAAAATGGGAATAAATATATCATACACATGACTCACAGCTTGTTGTGAAGGAAGTTCTCTGCAAAATGCCATATAAACATATGAATTCTTATGATGCTTATAGCCCAAACTAAGCTGGAATGGCCTCAAAGACAAGAATGCTGTAAGGGAGCAAGAAGATATAAAGTAACTATAGAAATTGGTTGGTTCACACAGTTAGATATGCTTGAGTGTAGAGAGAAAATAAGCCAGGCTAGGGAAAAGAATTGATGGCAAAGAAAGAAGGAGAAAAGGAAGTAGAAGAAACAGAAGAGGGGCAAGAAGGAGGAGGAGAAAAAGAAGAAGGAGGAGAAGGAGAAGTAATAGTAGCAGCAGCAGCATCAGTAGAAGAAGGAGGAGGAGAAGAAGAAGAGGAAGAAGGAGAAGAAGAAGGAGAAGAAGGAAGAGAAGAAGGAGAAAAAAGGAGGAAGAGGGGGAGAAAGAGGAGGAGAAGGAGAAGAAAGAGAAGGAGGAGGAGGAGGAGAAGGACAAGGAGGATAGAAGAGGAAGAGAAAAAAGATAGAGATAGTGCTAAGTGTAAGTGGTAAGGTAATAGTATAAGAGCAGACAGGCAGATGAAGAAGGAAAAGATGGCAGATGAGAAAGATGAACAAAAAAAATGAACAGGAGGAGTTAGACAGTGAAAAAGAGTTGGAAAGAAGAGGAGAAAAGTGTAAGAGGAAAAGTGTAAAAGTATGAGGACATGTGATCCTTCTGATCATTACTTGCCCAAGGCTACACAGTAAGCACAAGGAATGCTAGAACCCAGGTATCCTGATGCCCAGCCTAATCCTATTCCCACTAAATGTGCTTAGATAGAGCCCAACTGATAAATTATTATGCAATTTAGAATAATTAGCACAAAGATAAGAATGTTATTGCCAAGCAAAACTGACAGGAGAGTGAACCTGGATCATTGGTGAAAGCTTTGAAGGAGCATGGTTTTTACAGATATGATCTGAGGCAAGTAAGGAAAAGTACTCAGTAAAGGCTAATTAGGAAACTATGTGAGTAGATGAAAAAGAAGTACATCTTTTATTCATAGTATCTAATATAGTGATTCACATGAAGTAGGCATTTAAAGGTTTATTGAATGAGTACACTAAATTTTCAGTAGTTATTTAGTCAGTTAACATTTTAAAGCACCCACTCTGTGCTAGGCACTGCAGCTAAGTGTTAGAGATACAAAGAATTAGTCAATAATCAATCAATAAATGTTTATGAAATGCCTATTGTGTGTTAGGTACTGTGCTAAGTGCTGAGGATACAGAAAGAGGCAAAAGATAGTCCCTGACCTCAAGGAACTCACAATCTAATGGGGGAGACAACATACAAACAAATAGATACAAAATGAGCTATAGAGAGAGTAAATAGGAAATAATTAATGGGGAATACATTGGAATTAAGAAGGATTGAGGAAGGCTTCCAGTAAAAGATAGGATTTTAGTTGGGATTTGAAGGAAGCCAGGGAAGTCAGCAGGTGGAGTGGAGGAGGGAGAGTATTCCAGGCATGGGAGATAGCTATAGAAAATACCAAAAGCTAAGAGATGTAATGCCTTGTTCATGGTATAGCCAGGAGACTAGTGTGGCTGGATCAGAAAGTATCTGCTAGCAAGTAAGGTTGGAGGCTGGAAAGGTAGGAGGGGGCTAGGGTATGAAAGACCTTGAATATCAAACAAAGGATTTGTGTTTGATCTTGGGGAATAATAGAGAGCCATTAGAGTTTATTGAGTAGCAAAGGTGACATGATCAGAAATGCACTTTAGAAAAAAACCACTTTAGTGGTTGAATGAAGGATGGACTGGAGCGGAGAAAGACTGGAGGCAGGAGAGACCAGCAGGCTACAGCAATATTCCAGTTGTGAGATGATGATGGTCTGTATTAAAATGGGGCAACATCAGAGGTGAGAAGGGGTCTTATTTGAAAAATATTGCAAAGATGAAATTGGCAGGCCGTGGCAGCAAATTGGATGTGGAGGAGGACAGTAAGAAATCCAAGATGACTCTTGGTTGTGAGCCTGGCAGACTGGGAGGATCTTGTTGCCTCTACAGTAATAGGGAAGATAAAATGTAGGGAAGGGTTTAGGGGAAAGATAATGGATTCTGTTTTGGACATATTGAATTGAAGATCTCTACTGGACATCCAGTTCAAGATGTCTGTGAGACTGGAGGTCAGCAGAGAGTCTATGTACCACATGGTGGATGCTTTCGTCATAGTTATTGTTTTTGTTGTTGTTTTTTAACTACTAATGCCCATGATTCAAAAATAGGATGCTTTTCCTTAATTAAATTTGTCTTTGGGAACATTTGTGCCATTTTTTTGCCAGATGCCCTGTAGATCAAAGCATGTGGATCTTAGATGTTGTTCTATGGTAGCCAGAGTTGTCCTTGAAATCTTTGGAATCTAGTCAGTTTTGTCTCTTTACACCCTGCAGGCCCCTTCTGATTTTGTGTAATGGTTTCCTATGAGGGTCTGCCACATTTCAGTTGACAGCTTGCCAAATTTTTTTGTGAAGACAGTAAGACAGAAAAAATGCCAGCAGCAAGGAGAGATTTTTCTGTCCTATGTAATTAATTCTGCAGGATGAAGAGTCACAGTTTCAGTAGGTGGCAGTGTGACAGCAGAGTATTATTACAGAACATTATTCCCATTACATTACCCTCACCATATGTCCTAGTCCAAGTCTGAACAGTCCAGAGGGACAAACAAAGTGTGATGAGTCTAATTCTTATTCTTTTAGAGCCTAGAGTATATTCCCCAAATAAATAGTTAATATTTTACATTACAGACTGTTCAGTTTTCTGTCTATCTAATGGAATCATAGCCATGCAAATTCCTGATGACTTTGGACAGATGATCAACTATCTTCATCACTTACTGAAACCAGGTGCTGGGGTGAAGATGGCATGACCCTTGTGTCTGTCTGCCACATGTCTCCCAGCTGTTGTTTTGGTTTTCTGTGGTTCTCTTGCAGGACAGAGAGTGAGGTCTGAGGACCAGACAGCTTCCTCAATAGTTAGAAGTCTCTGCTTTTGGGAAAGAAGTCACTTGTTTAAATTCATTAGCAAGTATAGTATGCATCTGTTCTCTTTCTTTCGGCTAAGTCTGTGATTTGGCTTGTCTAGTATATGAGATGAGAATGCTGAAAAGTGCTTGCCCAAGGACAAGCAAAATGGCTTGTGATTTTTCATTGTGATGTTCACTGTGGGGAAAATAGCACGATGTTTTCTTCAATTCCAAGAAATTTGCATGGGGTCATTGGTTCTTGCCATGCCTCCTCCTCTAAACCTCCAGAGATGCTCTATACCTTCTCTCAACAGAGGTTCTGACCCTCTTAATGGAACCTAAAAGATCTACCAAGATTTTCCTAGAAGATAGGGACCTGGGTTGAAGTCATTCTAACTATTCTTTGGGTCAAGGCTATCCATCTAGAGGTAGAACTGTGAAATCAAGGAAATAAGTCTTTGCTGCAATCTCTCTTCCCCTCACAGTGGTTCTCCCAAATTGTGTCTGTGT
The DNA here is from genome assembly GCF_028372415.1 of Notamacropus eugenii. Taxonomy (NCBI): domain Eukaryota; kingdom Metazoa; phylum Chordata; class Mammalia; order Diprotodontia; family Macropodidae; genus Notamacropus; species Notamacropus eugenii. The sequence goes on along the minus strand of NC_092875.1, from coordinate 147,485,996 downwards.
TTCCTGTTAGCCAGCTGTTAACTAACTTTGGGAGCCCTGTCATCTGCCTCTAGGTCCTTTCCTCTGCCCATGCCTCCAGGATGCCCACAGCCTCCAACTGTGGGACTCTAGGTCCTCCTTCTGTTGCCCTGGGCTTTGGACCAATCTCCTGATTACAGAGTGAGGATTACAATCTGACTCCCTTGGGCCATTTCAGTCCAGAGAGAACCATCTTTTCTGATTGCTACAAATGCAAAATCCCAGGATCAGATAATTTGAGAATAGGAAGGGACCCTCCCTCAGAGGCCATCTAGCTCAATCCATACATGAAAGAAATTCCCACTGGACATTTCCAAGAAATGGTTATCCATATCTAACTTCTGCCTGAGGACCCCCACTTCCCATTCCAAAGTAGCTCAAATTGTTAGGAAGTTCTTCCTGTTATCAAGTCTTAACTGACCTCTGTAACTTCTTTCTATCAATCTGGTTCTGCCCTCTGGGGCCAAAAAGAACAAATCTAATCTGTCCTTCACATGACAGCCCTTCAAATACTTGAAGACATCTGACATATCCTGTCCTCCCTCTGTCTCTAGTCTCTTCTCCAGGCTAAGATTGTCATGTAACATGAACTCAAAGCCCCTCCCCATCCTGGTTGCCTTCTTCAGGACTCTCTACAGTTTATTAATGTCCTTCTTACTCCTTCTAAATGCCTAATTGCTAGCACACCAGACATCCAGAGCCTTTTCCATGAAAGGTGTACCAGGGTGCTATGCAATCTACATTTTTACAAACCTGTACAAATATGACTTCATTTTATGCTACCGTGTTTCTGCAAGTTGCATATTATCAATATTTAATATGAATATTTTCATTGAAATCACCAATCTGAACCAAATATATAATATATATGCATATAGACATATGTGTGCATGTGTATACACACATACATGCATATATGCTAGAAGATCTCTTAGAGTGGAAGATTTTTTCATCTTTGAAATCCTACAATTCTCTCTCTCTCTCTCTGTCTCTGTCTCTGTCTCTGTCTCTCTGTCTCTCTGTCTCTCTGTCTCTCTCTCCCCCTCTCTCCTGAAACAACTGAACAAGAAGAAGAATTTCAAAGATTGCTGGCTGGGAACTTGGTTGATTTACCTGCACATCTAAAGCAACAATAAATGCACATGGACAGTTGTTGTCAAATGAAAGCCACTCTGCATCTATCTGAGTACTTATAGTCATGTACCCCTGCTAGAACCGGAAGTATGACATCACATCATTATTTTCTTCTTTCTTATATTGCTAGTCTGCACTGTCAGTGAACAGGGTAGAAAACCAAGCTATTGAAATAGAAATTTGGGTCCCTTTTCTTTCCTTTTTAATGATTTCTTTCAGTTAAAAGAAAATCAATTAGCATTATTTCAGCACCTATTATATTTTTAGTCCTGTACTAGGTGCTGGAAGATCAAGATAAACCTGAAACTGTCCCCCTACCCCAAAGAGCTTAAATTCTACTGGGGGAAGCAATTTGTTTCCATAATGGAGGAGATTTAGTTTCTACCCCTCCACTAGTTCATTTAATATAACTCTAGATATTAAGATTTTGATGTGTTAACAAGGTGCTAACATAAAATGATAGGCTTGGAGTCACGAAGACCTAGGTTCAGATCCTGTCTCTGACATTTAGTAGCTGGGTCATCCTGGGTAATTGACTTAACTCTTCTGGGATTCAATTTTCTCATCTGTAAAATAAGGGAGTTGACCTGGCTGGCCTATAAGGTCTATTTCAGCTCTAAACCTGTGATCTTATGAATGCATGTTATTTATATATTAATAAAAACACCTCCCTGATTGAGTTAAAGGGGAGCAATATAACTGAAAAAGCAAAAATTGGCCATACCCCTGAAGGGCTTTACGTAACTAAAATTTGGATATAGTCTGTAGCTCAAGAGAGTTAACGAGAGAACCCAAGGAAGAACCCAGAGCTTTACCTCTTGGGGAGATGAGATGATTTTCTCTCCTCAGTAGTGAGATTAGCCTTAGTATCTAGGAGCTGACTAGCTTACTTAAAAAGAGACAACCTGTGCAGTAGGGGAAGTATTTTTTTTTTTTTTGGCAAGGCAGTCAGGGTTAAGTGACTTGCCCAGGATCACAAAGCTATTAAGTATCAAGTGTCTAAGGACACATTTGAACTCAGGTTCTGCTGACTCTACCTACTGCGCCACCTTGCTAACCCTGAAGTATCATTCAAGGCATAATTCAAGGTGAGGAAGCAGAGCTATACTTTGCAGAGACAGAAAATTAGTCACTAGAGGGAGGATGCAATATTGAGGAATGGGTCCTCTGGCAGTGAAAAAGAAGGCCAACTCTGGACTCAACTGAGAGGTAGCCCCAGCAATCAAAAGTCAAGCTATGGAGGAGAACAGACCTTAAAATCCATCTGAGTCCTTCCAGAAGAGATGCCATGAGCAATGGATGGCTTTGTGGAAAAGACTCCATAAGAGAGAGGAAGTATTTCAAAGTCCAACAGTAATGGAGGTCATATGTGCTCCTCAGACATGTAGTAAGCTACCACTGTACTGTAAGCTTGTATCTCCCCACTCCTCTCATGGACATTAAGTATATTTGTGGGACACTGTACCCCAGGCTTATGGAGACAACATTCTATAACTACTTTTTAAAAATTATGCCATCTTAGAAATGACTTTGCCAAGAGCTAATTATATCTAGTGGCTGACTATTAAGGAAAAGCACACTGGTGCCAGCTTGTGAACCAAAATTTTAAGGAGTGAATGTTTACCTCAATTCATAATCTGTAAAATGGTCTGGAGAAGGATATGGCAATCCACATCAGTATCTTTGCCAAGAAAACCCCAAAGAGTTGGACATGATTAAAAATACCATCCTGATCCACAGGGTATCTTTATAATCTGAGTTAGCAGAACTCTTTGGAAGACAACATGGTATGAGATAAACCACACTACAGGAGTCCTGAGATCTTGTCCCAGCTGTGCCTCGGACTTATTGTGCAACATAGGCAGTTCAGTTAAGTGTCCTGTATCTTGGTTTTCTCTAATGTAAAATAAAATGATTAGATTAAATGATCTCTAAAGTCCTTTCCAGTTTTTAGATTAGGTGATACCATTTCTAACAATAATCATTGTCAAGAGTTTACCAGAGGTTTAGAAATGTGTGTTGCATTTTAACTTGTGACATCTCCACCTTCAACTGCCTTCCTAACCATGTTTCTTTGGCCCAAGAAGGAGCATTGTGATTACTTGTTTAGTAAGGTTTGCTTAATCAAAGTACCTGCTAAGGAATCTTGCAGAGTATCTGATACTTTGCTTTTCTGGCTTCTTACTTCACAGTAAATAAGTCTTGTACAATAATCTTAACACTTTCTTTTACATAGCACCTCTTATCTGATGCCTCCATAACTCTTTACTAACCACAAGGATTTCCCAACACCCTGGGAAAGGAATCTGTTTGTTTTTCTTCAGTTATTTTACAAACAAATTGAGGGAGAACACAAGGCTTGAGGCCTGTTGGCAGTGAATGATGTCATGTTTGATTCTACGATTCCATGCTTTGCTACCCTCTCTGTAGACATGTGTTGGAAGATGGACTATCAACTCAGACCTGTCTCCCCCATCTTCATCAGCAAGTGGAATCACCAACCCTGAGAAATCTACCACTTATGGCACTCAGTGTACCACCACCCCTCACCCCAGATCACAGTGCTGGTACTTTCAGCCAGAAACGGAATGGTATTCAGACTGCAGAGGTAGGAATGTGACATCATGACTAAATTCAAGGCCAGGAAAATTACTGCTGGCCATACCTGAAATGGTGCAGCGGAAAGAGCATTGGACCTGGAGACAAAGTTCACATTCTACCTCTGCCCTTGCTAATCATGCAACCAGGGACCAGTCACCTAAATTCCCTGAGCCTCAATTTCCCTGATTGTAAAGTAGGGATAATAATCTGATCACTATTTTGGATCACTATTGTATCTACCTCATAGAATTGTTGTGAAGTCCAAATGATATTTTATATACATATATACACACACACATATATATATACACATATACACACATATATATACATATCAGTTATAATTATTTATGGTTACTGAAATAAAGCATCTCACCATGTAAGAATTTGAGTGCCACTTATCAGAGAAAATTATGCTTTGTTTAGTGTCCAGAAAAAAAAAGACTTCTTCCAAGAGTACTCGTTTGTTTTGAATCAATGAAGTTGGGTCTTCATTTTAAAGGATAATGGACTCTGATTGAATTCTAGTGTTTTTTAAGAGGTGTATTTTCTGCTGCAACTTTCAACCTCAGGAATTCTGTACTTTTCATGAGGAACAATCAAATTCAGGCCGTAACTTGGTCCTGGTGTTTGTGGGTCAAGGTGGTGAAAATGATGAGGGGAGAATGAAGGAGGGGAGAATGGAGAAAGAAGAAATATTTTCGATGAACATGAAGGAGGTTGAATGCAAAGAACTTTGATTTTAGCCATAAGCCCTAGGTTAAAATCCACTTATTAGCTGTGTCATTTTGGGCAAGTCACTTAATTTCTCTGTGCCTCAGTTCCTTCATCCATCAAATGAGGGGTTTGTACTAGGATGATCTTAGAGATACCTTGTATTTCTAAATTGATGATCCTACAGAGGTAGCCGTATTATTTCACTATAGCATTTCTTGAATCCTGAAGGGAATGGAGGAGCTCTACATGAGTGCTTAGTCTAGTCTCTGTGCTTCTAGGACAGGTTGGTTACTATTATATGACTTCCCAGCTCTGGGCAACTAAAGCTATGGTCAGTGCTACCTTCTTTCTCTTTCATGTGGAATATCAGGCACTATACCCAGTTCATTCTTCTAAATCTTTCCCTTATTTTATATTGCAGTTTATTTTGAGACATATAGGTCTTTTTATGCTCATTCCTCTGGTCAAAAGCTCAAGAATTCAACAGACTTGGCTTTCAGTGCCATCCTCTTTCCTATTCAAAACCTTTCCTCTCCTAGGAGTCATAGATCATTAATGCTGGAAGGAAACTCACTTTTACAGATGAGGAAATTAAGACCTGGAAAGATCGAGTAATTTTCCCAAGGTCATGAAGTTAGTAGCAGAGTTATCACTAGGTCTCTGGACTCCCAAAAGGAGTGGGTACCCACAGGATACCCTTAGAACCTGAGTTAGTAGCCCTCCTCTGGGTCCCAAATGCTAGTATAAGTACAAGTTGGGGAAGTAGCCCATAGCGGGAAGGGATATACATACAAATATGAACCAAAATAATGTTTCTTTCCAGCCTTTTTGGTCTGGACTCATGATTATTAAAAAATATATGTCATTCTGAGGACAGTAAAAAAATATTTATGGTAGATTTGAGCAGGTTACAACATGTAACCAATGAGAAACTTCAAAGAAGAACAGGTACAAAAGGTAACATTGAGGAAATATATGCTAGGAGAAAATATGGGCTTTTGTAAATACGGGATGGCAGAGAGACAGCTGGAGTGCTTCAGTGGTGCTCTTTTGATATCAGGAGAAATAAAGGAAATCCTCTATAACATGTTGGTGTTCACTTTGTGGCAGACATGTGAAAGGACAAAGACGAAAGTCATACCTTTTGACTAGGCATGAATAGGTTGTGTTGTGCACTGCCATTTGTGAGAATAGACTTTGGATTTCTGGACCACTAGTTACAGTATATGATTGACAGATACCTGGCCAGAGATAGAAAATACTTAACAAGGGATTATAAGAATGTATATGTCAGGTATCTTGCCAGTCTACTCAAAAGAGCATTAAATTAAAAAGGACAAGGGAGGAAGAAGACTTTCTACACGTCCTTCAAGTCAGATACTACAAACAGGAGTTTCTGACCTTTTTGTGTATTGTGGACCCTTTCAGCAGTCTGGGGAAACTTATGAACTCTTTCTCAGACTATTAAATGTAAAACAAAATACAGAAGATTAAAAAAGAAACCAATTATATTGAAATGAAGATGTAATTTTTTCCCATCTAAGTTTTTGAATCCTCTGAAATCTCTCCACAAACCTCTTGTGGACCCCAAATTAAAAATCTTTGTTGTAAAGAGTAGTCACCAAGAAGAAAAAATAGTCAGTCAATAGATAAGTATTTAGCTACTATGGGTTAAGTCCCTGTGCTAAGTGTTAGGGATGCAAAGAAAGGTAAAAGTCCCTGTTACACAGAATCTAACTTCATACAGATAGGTTAACAAAAAATTACTCTTTCAATTAGTGATCAATGAACATGAAGTGGCTACTATGTGGCTGATGCTGTGTCAAATGTTGGGGCTAAAAATATAAAAAAAGATAATTCCTGCTGTCAAGGAACTTGTAATCTAATGGAGGAAGCAACAAACAAGAGGAAGCAGAAAAGGGGTCAAAATTATCCCCTGTTCCTGATAATGGTAGTTAAATAGACTCAAGTAAATGAAAGGAGGCACTGGCTTGCTCTCTTCCATTTTGCTGAATCTCCCTATGATACCACTGGCAATCCTATCAGATGTTCCAAGGCTGGCATAGAAGCTTGAAGTTTGAAGACTCTATTTATGGATAACTAGGCCACCTCACAAGATTTGACCTTTGACTTGATCTAGCCCAGGTTGAAGAGCTGGACCTATTGAACCAGCAAGGTTTTCCTAACAAGGTTATTTTCAGGAACAAAGTTCATAAAAATGCCATTCAGGAACAAATCAAATATACATGCTTTTCCCTTTGTATTTATTTTTAACATTTATTTTAAAAAATGTTGTGTTCCCAATTCTCCTTCTCCTTCCATTTTCTCCTTAAGTCATTGAGAAGGCAAGCAATATAACATCCATTATACATGTGAAGTCATGTAAAACCTATTTCTATATTACCATGTTGTAAAAAAAAGGTGAGAAAGAAAGAGTGAAAAATAACATGCTTCAATCTCCACTCAGAGTTCATTAATTTTCTCTGTGCAGGTGTATAGCATTTTTCATCATGAGTCCTTTGGAATTTTTTGATCAGAGTAGCTACATCTTTCACTGTTGGTCAGCATTTCAATTTTGTAGTAAGTATAATATTGAAGGGGAAGGAAGGTGAGTATCATACCTATGAGCCTGAGAAGGGAATTTCAGGCAAAAGGGTGATGTGCTACTTGGTAGACTTTTTGAATTAAAATGACCTGGAGAACCTTAGAAAATATTTCATTTACCATAAACTAGTGTTGGTCATTTTTAAACCTGTAATGCTATCAGCATAAAGGACTCCCAAAATGGAAACTCCTTCCCTTGATATAGATTGACAACTTGTTTATAATTTAAGATCATAGATTTAAAGCTAAAAAATACTTTAGATGCTATGTAGTCCAATCCCCTTACTTTAAAGATGAGAAACAGTCACACAGAATTGAAATGACTTGCCCAACATCAAACAGGCAGTAAATGTAAAGGAGACCCCGGGCTGGAATGAAGGCCATTCAGCTCCAAATCTAGGGTCCTTTCCATTGTACCATGCAGCCTCCCAATGATCTTAAAGAGTTGCCCAAAGCGTGGAGGAGTTGAATATCTTGCCCATAGTCACACAGTTAGTAGATCATTTTACAGTATTGCCTAGGACATTTAAGGGATTAAGTGGCTTGAGCCTAGTCTCTTATTTGGTAGCTGCAAAGGGCAGAACTTGAACTCAGGTCTTCCTGACTCCAAGTCCCACTTTTATCCATTTTGTTACACTATTTCCCAGGACTGAACATGTCCATGGCTTAAGTAGGGGTAAGGGACCTGAGTTTCGGGTGATATCTTCTCATGCCTTATTCCCTCCAATAGGCAGGCAAGTATCTTGAGAGCAGGGGATATTTTACTTTTCTTCTTGTAGTGCCCATGTTTAGTATGTACTTAGTATACACTAAAAACTTAATGGTGCTTTTTTCATTCATTCATTATTTAAATACAAGGCAGTACAATACTGACTACTCTGGGCCTGAGAACCACACATGTTATAATTCACCACTGTCTAGGGTTCTCTGGTACCCTAAAGAGGGTTTGGAAGTATCTAGTCTCTCTGCCATTGGCTCTACTTTCTCTTAACAGTGTTCCCTCAATTTTAAGGGTGTCCTATACCCCATTCCATTTAACCGCTTAACAGTCAGATTAGCTTTTATAAAGGAATATCTACATCAAAATATTAATTATTATTAACTTTTAATGTTATAAGAAGTAATATATAAACATCACCTAGACAGGTAGGGGGCATAATCCTCTCCTACACTCACTATCTTAGTCCCTGGAAAGCAGAGGGAGAAGTTCACAGCTTAACCCTATTCTTGTAGTCTCATCAAGTTCTAAGTCCAAAGCTCCTCTGGGCTGTTGTCTCAGCAACCTGGGCTGATGTCTCTAGCCCAGAGTCTTGCCTCTGAGGTTGCCATGGCTTGAGTTCCCGGGTCTCAGGACTCCACCTCATGCTGCTAGAATGAAAAGGGCAAACAAACTAGATCAAAACCCTAAGACCATTTTTTTGTGGTCACAGGGTCTAATCAGGGAGGTGAGAGGTAGCCCTTCCTCCCATCCATCTTAGTTAACCTGTGGGTAAACAAATCTTCCACCGCCTGGATGCTGCTGGAAAGTGAGAATAAGCCTGCCCCATAGTGACGCAGTCTGCCATTTTAAAAGACATAGTCTGTTTTGGATATGCAGCCAATAGAAAGAGACTGTTTCTATTCAGATGGTAGGGGAACACTAGATGTCTGCTCCCAGAAACAGATCCCTGCTGTCTCCCACATGGCTGTTTCCATCTTATACAACTTGAGTGTGTACGGAAAAACCCCATTATAGGACTACCATATCACACCACTTATTTTGAGTTTGCAGTGCCCTAACGCCTGTGGATATTTTCCCAGACAAATTATTGTCTCATCTACCCTTTATTTGTGCAGTCCCCATTATTCTAGCCTGTTAAGCTCTTTTTTGGATCCGGATTCTGTCATATGAAATGTTAGCTATCCCTTCCAAATTCCTGTCATTTGCAAATTTCACAAGAATGCTACCTATGCCTCCATCATACACACACACACACACACACACACATATGTATGTGTATAAATATGTGTATGTATGCATGTATTTAAACGTGATCTCCATAAAAGTCAAGTAAATCACCAAAACAAAATGCGTAAAGGCAATTTAAAGATTATAGGTTTCCCAGAAACACATAAGAAATAAGAAACTCTGAACATCATGATACATGAAATAATGTGAAAAAAACACCCAGAACTTTTGCACACAGAAAACAAAGTGTTAATAGAAAGAATTCAAGAATCTCTTGAGGAGAATAAACATGTCTGTGTGTGTGTGTGTACTTATCAGACATCTGTGCCAAAGCACAGAATTCGAGAGTTTGACAGCCCTCATTGGCTAGCTAGCCCAATTCATGCTGAAAAAGGAATCCTCACTACAACGAACACTTGAGAAATTGTAATCCTGATTGACAATTTTGTTTGAAGACTTCCAATAAGGAGGAACCCATGGCCTCCTTGAGGCAGCCTAATCCACTTTTGGATAACTCTAGCTGTTAGGGGTTTTCCCAGAATTCTGGATATGCACTGCTACAAGTTCTATGCATTGTGTCTAGTTCTTCCCCCTCAGGCTGAAAAGAACAAGTCTAATTTCTTCCTCCACTAGACAACACTCTTTAAATACTTAAAAAAAGACCTCTTGTCGCACACTCCACACCCTCTAACCTCCAGGTTAAACATTCCTTTGCCTTAAACTGACCATCACTGTTTGCCATCCTTTGGACATTCTTCAGCTTATCAATATCCTTCCTAAACTGTGGTGCCTAGATGTGAACTGATCATGGCAGAATATAGTGGACTTTTACCTCCTTGATTCTGGAATCTATGTCTCTTAATGCAGCCCAGGTGGCTGCATTGGGCAGCTAGATGGTACAGTACCAGGCCTGGAGTCAGGAGGACTTCCTGAGTTCAATCTGGCCTCAGATGCTTATTAGCTTATTATTATTATAGTGGCCTTGGGAAAATCATTTCATCCTATTTGCCTCAGTTTCTTCATCTGCAGAAGGAAATAGCAAACCACTCCCAGCGTGTTTGCCAAGAAAACCCCAAATGGGGTCATGGAGGGTCAGATGTGACTGAAAAATGGCTAAACAACAACAAAAAAATGTAGCCCAAGCTCACAATAGCTCTTTTGGCTGCCATATGAAAATATTGACTTGCATTGACCTTACTGTCTTCCAAAACCCTCCAAATCTTTTTCATACAAACTACCGTCTGACTGTGTCACCTTCATCCATGTGTATGATGTCAATGTTTTTGAACCAAGGTGCAAGACTTTATCCCCATGAAACTCCATCTTACTAGATTCAGTTCAATGTTCTTGGGCCAGAATAAAATCCCTGAATGATTCCACTGCCCCAAACATTGCATCAGGTTGATATTAACTCATCATTCACCATACTTTGGGTACAGTCATTCTACCAGTCCTAAATATGTCTAACTCTACTGTCATCTATCCCATATCTCTCCATCTTCCCCATAAGGCCAACAGGAAAGCCTTTGTCAGGCATACCATGCCAATAGACCAGACTGTGCTGTATATGTTTTAGTTCGTTTTCTCCCAGAGCTACCATTACAAGAAAAACCAAGAAACAAAAATAACTTACCCCAAATGGATAACAATGAAGTGAGGGAATGATTTATGTGAATTCAGAACACAAAGCAATATCTTTCTTGCTGAACAAGCCACTATTCAGGAGGTAGCTTTATATAGTGGAAAGAGTTCCACAGCCTCTGGAGTCAGAGAATCTGGGTTAAAATCCTGCCTTTGACACTATCTGTGTGAGACTTTGGCTAAGTCATTTAACCTCCATGAGCTTCCATTCCTTCATCTGTAAAATGAAGGGATTGGATTAGATAGTTTCTGGGGATAAAAAAAGACAACTCTATTGCTGACACTGCATCCCAGAACATCAAAGCTAAACACTTTCTGTTTCCCAGCTTTACATCAAGCCAATCATGCATGTGAAAGCCTCAACCAGTCAACTTATTTCCTAGGATTCCATATCCCAAAGAAAGTGACATAGCCTCATTGTTGTTCGGCTGTTTTCAGTTGTCTCCAACTTTTCATGACCCATTTGGGGTTTTCTTGGCAAAGATAATGGAGTGGCTTGTCATCTCCTTCTTTCGTTTATTTTACAGATGAGGAAACTGAGGCAAACAACATTAAGTGATTTATCCAGGGTCACACAGCTAATACATATCTGAGGCTGGATTTGAGCTCAGGAAGATGAGTCTTCATTGATTCCAAGCCTGACTCTCTATCTACTGCACCACCTAGTTGCCTGATGTAGCTTCAGCGCATGATAGCAATAACACATTTACCTCTTAGCTTATAGTTTACAAAGTATTTTCTTCCCACTGGATGAGGTAGGGAACGCAAGAGTTATCATACTCATGTAACATGTATATGAGGAAAATGTGACTCAGAGACAATTGCCTACAGTGACATAGTTACCCATTTGGAAGGGCATGGATTCTGGTCTTTTGGATCTGATTCCAAACTAATCTGGATCTAACTCTAATTTGATTCAATTTAACAAACATTTTATGGATTAAATAGTGCCCACACCAGTGATACTCATTTCAAACCTAGATTAGCTCAAGATTACTTGCTTCCTCTTCCTCCTGTCTCTTACTCCTCAACTCCTTATATGTGTTGTCTTCACACATTAGAAGGTAAGTTCTTGAGGGCAGGGTGTTTTGGGTTTTTTGCTTATATTTGTATTCCCAGTGCCTTACACAGTGCTTAGCATATAGTAAGTGTACTATCTATCCATCCATCCATCCATCCATCCATCCATCCATCCATCCATCCACCCATCCATTCATCCATTTATCCATTCATCCATCCACTCATCTACTTCTCTAACTATCTATTAAGAGCTGATAATATACAGAGCACTGTTTGAGTACTGGGAGAGACACAACATTTTGATAGAAGCCTCTGCCTTTATGAAGATTGTAGTCTATTAAGTGAGTACAGCCCACATGCAGATAACCAAATTGTAAAATAATTCATATGATAGGTATATCAAATATGTGTCAAACAATGTAAGAGAAATTAAAGCTCCACTTCCATATAATTGCTCAAACCAACTCCTGGCCAACCTCCGTCCCAACCACATCCTAAGGCTGGATCTTGTACTACCATGCCAAATAAAAAATTCCAGCAATAATATTTGTGTGCAGGGGCTTGAGTGTTACACCTGTCTTGTATTGCTATTTGCTTTCTATCAGCATTCTCAACCCTAAAATAGAAAGTTACTGAAGAATTTGGAGCAGTGGAATGATATGGCCAGGTCTATACTATGAAGAAGATAAAGCAGACAGTGGTTTAAGGGATAGATTTAGAAGGACTGAGAGTGAAGGGTGTAGTGGGTACCTGTAAGGATGTTATTTCGGTGATTCCAGGGCTGTCACAGGAATCTGCAATAGTGCTAGATGAGGTCACTTTGGTACAAAGAGCAGCTCCTCTGTCAACACCTGCCTTTTCTAAACTCTGAAAGGGGGAAGGATCACTAAGTGACACACAACTTTCTTTCTCTTTATGAGGCTCTCAGCAGAATAATGAAGCAGATAAAGGTGATTCTCTGAACTTTTCATTCTGTGTCTTGCTGTACCCATTGGCATTTCTCCCACTCTCCACTTCCCCACTTCTCCCTATGGTACATATGCTTGCCCAAGTTCCTTTCTTCATATATTTGAAGAGAGTCATGTGGAAGAGAGAAACTTGTTCTGCTTGGCCCCACAGGGCAGAATTAGGAAAAGTGGGTGGAAGTTGTCAAAAGGCAAATTTTGGCTTGATGTAAGGACAAAACTTCTTAGATTATAGCCATCCAAAACTGGAAGCTTTAGGAGGGTGTAGATGTTTTTAAGCAGAAGCTTAATGGTCATTTGTCAGGGATTCTATTGAGTGGATATTGTCAAGGATTCTATTCTATTACTCCTTAGGGAGGGTTTGGATTACATGAACTCTATGATTCTTTACAACTCTGAGATACTGAGATGCTGGGATTCAGGGAAATGTACTAGCTAGGGAAATCAGATGACAGAGGTCTGACTCTCCCCTGTGATACCTGTTACCTGTGAACTTGTGCAAGTCACTTAACTTTCTTGTGCCTCAGCAAAATAAAGAAGTTAGGGAGTGCCAGGCATAGACAACTGGGCCTAGAATCAGGAAGACTAATCTTCCTGAGGTTAAATCTGGCCTCACACTTACTACCTGTGTCTCCCTGGACAAGCCACTTAACCCTGTTTGCTTCAGTTTCTCATCTGTCAAATGAGCTGGAGAAGGAAATGGCAAACCACTCCAGTATCTCTGCCAAGAAACCCCCAGTGGGATACTGAAATGACTGAACAACCATAGCAATCACCAAATTAGGAGGGTGGAGCCAAGGTGGTGGAGTAGAAAGATGTACATATACTAGCTCTTCCCACACAGCCCATAAAATACCTGTAAAGAAAGACTCTCAACAAATTTTGGAGCAGCAGAAGTGGAGAACAACAGAGTGGAGGAGATTTCCAGCCCAGGGTGACCTGAAAGGCCGATGGGAAACGTCTGTCGCACCGGACGTGGAGCAGAGCCCAGCCCAGCATTGGCCTTGCAGTAAGGCTCTGGGAGGAGGACACGAGCAGACATTGGGGGTGGAATCCCCAGTCCTAGTAGCAGCAGTTCACAGATCCCTCAACCCACAGGCGCGAAAGGTCAGTGACAGGGTTTTTTCAGCTGACCAGGAAGGGAGAAGGGCTTTTCCATACCTCTGGCCTCAGGCAGAGGCCACATCCGGAAGGCAGCAGCAGTTCCCACAGCAGCCCCTACAGCAGCCCACATCCATTGTTGGATCGTAAAGCCCCTGAGGGTACTGAGCAGCTGATTCTTACCTCAGCCTTGTGTAGAGGCCCTGCAGCAGCTGATCTTTATCTCACACTGAATGGTGGCCCTGCCCCTGCAGCTTATCTGAATCTCAGCCCCTAGTGCTGGCTTGGTGGAACTAGAGGCGAGGTGGTTGTGAGTAAGAAACTCTACTAAGATTCTGGACACAAAAATCTCTGCTTGCTCCCAGACCAGTGTACATGCTTGATCATGCCACCTTGGAGGAACTGAGATCTTACAGATCCCGAGTATACCCTACTCTTGACAAAGGATCCAAAAGTCAAGTAACTGGTTGGGAAAACGCCCAAAAAAGGGAAAAAAATAAGACTATAGAAGGTTACTTTCTTGGTGAACAGATATCGTCTCCTATCCTTTTGGATGAGGAAGAACAATGCTTACCATCAGGGAAAGACATAAAAGTCAAGGCTTCAGTATCCCAAACATCCAAAATAAATATTCAACAGTCTCAGGCCATGGAAGAGCTCAAAAAGGATTTTGAAAATCAAGTAAGAGAGGTGGAGGAAAAATTGGAAAGAGAAATGAGAGAGATGCAAAAAAATCATGAAAAGCAGGTCAACAACTTGTTAAAGGAAACCCCCCAAAAAATGCTGAAGAAAATAACACCTTTACAAATAGGCTAACTCAATTGGCAAAAGAGGTCCAAAAAGCCAATGAGGGGAAGAATGCTTTAAACAGCAGAATTAGCCAAATAGAAAAGTTCAAAAGCTCGCTGAAGAAAACAGTTCTTTGAAAATTAGAATGGAACAGATGGAGGCCAATGACTTTATGAGAAACCAAGAAATCACAAAACAAAACCAAAAGAATGAAAAAACAGAAGATAATGTGAAATATCTCATTGGAAAAACAACTGTCCTGGAGAATAGATCCAGGAGAGACAGTGTAAAAGTTATGGGAGTACCTGAAAGCCATGATCAAAAAAAAGAGCCTAGACATCATCTTTCATGAAATTATCAAGGAAAACTGCCCTGAGATTCTAGAAACAGAGGGCAAAATAAATATTGAAAGGATCCACCGATCACCTCCTGAAAGAGATCCAAAAAGAGAAACTCCTAGGAACATTATAGACAATAACCAAAATAGGAAAACTTCAGGGTCCCTTGCAGCTCTAGAAGGTAATGATTGCTAGCATTTATATAGCATTTTGAGGTAGACAAAGTCCTTTACAAATGTCATTTCATTTGATCCCCAAAACAGCCCCAGGAGGTAGGTGATATTATTATCTTCATCTTACATATGAGGAAACCGAGGCACAGAAAAGCTTAAGTAACTTATCCAGAGCCACACAGCTAGTAAGTGTCTGAGGCAACATTTGAACTCAGGTTTTTCTGACTTCAGATCCAGCATTCTTTCAACTGCACCAGCTGGCTGCCTTTGTGATGCTATAATCCTTCTCTAGAGGCAGTATCGCTTATACAATACACATTTCAAGTAGTGAATTGTCAAGGGATTTCAGCAAATAAATTGTAGACAGTTGAAATAAATTTCAGCTGGTTTTAACCTTTCTTTGTATCCCTGACACATTAACACAATGCCTGGCACTTTGAAATGCTTGTTGATTGACTGATTGAAAGACAAATACAGTCTTATTTAAGACTCAGATTGAGCAGGTTAAAAGCAGTAAACAATCCATTCAAGATGGATCTACTCTGCTCAGTCCTGTCATTGTTCTTTTGAATCCTTTTGCCATCTTCTAGTTGCAGTTTGAGCTAATGCCATTCACCTGTTTTTGAGGCTCTGGTCATTTCCTCAGGTACATCTTTCAGACTTCTGTTCTGGGATCAATAGTAGCCATCTTTGTCAATCACTCAACTGGTGTCCTCCCATCTGAGGCCCTTAGAATCACGCCTTCTCTTCATTCTCTTTTTCCCTCCTGAACCCAGACTATTCTCTAGCCCCCCAGAACTATAGGTTTAAACCTCCAAGACAATCTTAGTATCATAGATTTAAAGGTAGAAAGGACTTAAGATTAACTCCTTCATTTTACAGATAAGGAAAGTGGGGTCTAGAAAGATTAAATTACTCCCTCAAGGCCATAAAGAAAGCAGAGTTAGTGGAAGAGTAAGGATTTGGAACCAAGTCCTCTGATTCCAAATCTGGGCTTTTCACCATTGCGTCATGCTGCTTCCTTAGCTGGTGACTGTTTTCTCTTTTTCCTAGCTAAGCTATTTTTCTTTAGAATCATAGAATAATCCAGTCCAACTATTATCCAAAGAGTCCTTTAGAAGTCCATGATTCTGTTCACCCCTGACATCACCAGGCCACCCAGATTCTATTTACCTCCATATAGCAAGAACTCAAATCCCATACTACAATATTCTTATTTGAGGATATGAATCATATATTTATACACTATATTAAAGGTCATGGGCAAGATCCCCGTGTGCCTGTTTTTTCTCCGTCTCTTACCTTATCAAACCTTTCCTCCCTATATCCTATTCCTGCTCACTGCTAGATGACAAGAGTGCTAATTGATAGGAAGAATGTTGATGATTTAAGTGGGCTTTCATAAACTGAGCTTCATAGTCACAGAAGAAACTATCGATGAGAAGAGATGGGCAAGTTGAGACAAGAGAGTCCCTGAGAAAGTAGAGAGAAAAGTTGCATAGCTGCATTTGCTAAAGAGTAGCAAGTAAACTTAGAATGGGAGTGAAGAAAGGGTGAAAGCAAAAAGGGGAGGGAGAGAGACAAAATGAAAGGAATTCAGTCACACAATCATAGCTCTCCAGTTGGAAAGGACCTTAGCAAGGAATAACTGCAGAAAAGTTGCAGGATATAAATTAAATCCCCACAAATCACTGGCATTTTCATATAATGCCAAGAAACCCAGCTGGAGAGATAGAAAGAGAAATTCCATTTAAAATAACTACAGAATATATAGAATGCTTGTTAGACTACCTCCAAAGATATACATAAGAACTATATAAATACAGCTATAAAACATTCTTTGAAGAAATAAAAACTTACTTAAATGATTGGAGAAATATTAATTGCTTGTGGATAGGCAGAACTATAATAAAATGACATTTATAGCTAAAATCATTTATTTAATGCCATGCTAATCTAATTATTTAATCTAACTATGATTACTTTATAGAGCTAGAAAAATAATAACAAAATATATCTGGAGACATAAAAGGTCAACAGTCACAAGGGAAATAATGAAAAAGGAGTAAGAATGAAGGGGGTTTCAAAGTACCAGATTTCAAACCATACTACAAAACAGTCATTCTCACAACAGTATAGTACTGGCTAAAAATAGAGCTAGAGCAATAGAACAAATTGGGGACAAATAAAGAAGCAAAGAAACCTAGGAATTCAATTTTCAATAAACACAAAAGACCTCAGCTAATAGGTTAAGGAGTCACTTTTTGACTCCTCACCCTATGTTACTGCTGCTCGGAATTTTGCATATCGGTATGGAAAATAGGTTTAGACCAACCCCTCACAACTCATACCAAGAGAAGTTCCAAAAGGATATAACAGATCACAAATTAGAGAAACAAGAAAGAAATTACCTATCAGATGTGTGTGTGTGTGTGTGTGTGTGTGTGTGTGTGTGTGAGGGGAGTTCATGATCAGACAAGAGATAGAAAGAATTGCAAAAGATAAAATGAATAATTTTGAGTGCATCAAATTTTAAAAAGTTTTGCACAAACACATCCAATACAGCTAAGATTCGAAGGGAAACAATTATGGTGTGTGTGTGGGGAATCCTGTTCAAATTCTATAAGAGCCATTCTCCAACAGATATAAAATCCAAAGATATTAAAAGGTCATTTTCCAAGTAACAAATACAAACTAACCATTCTTATGTGAAAAATGATTCATATTATTAACAAATAGAGAAATACAATTTAAAGCAATTCTGAGGTTCTACCTCATATATCAGGCTGGCAAAGATGAAGAAAAAAAGAGAAAATGACGTATGCTGGAGGGTATGCCGGAAAACAGGTCCATTGATTTGGGTTTGTGAGTAGGTACAACCATTCTAGAAAGCAATTTAGGACCATGCACAAAAAGCTACTAAACATTGCCTGCTCTTTGACCCAGCTATACTATTGCTGTATATTCGAAAGACCTTTTATGTCTCCACATATATTTTGTCATTATTTTTCTAGCTCTATGTACAATTATATGTATACAATATTTATAGCAGCTCTTTTTGTGGTGACAAAAACTGGAAACTCAAGGCATGTCTGCTAATTGAGGAATGTCTGAACAAACTGTTGTATTCTGAATGTGCTATTGTGCCATGCGATATGAAGAAGCAGACGGTTTCAAAGTGGCATGGGACACTTGCAACAACTGACGCAGAGTGAACTGAGCAGAACCAGAGAACAGTGTGTATACCATGTTTAAATCAGTATTATAAAAAATGAAAAATCTGGAATATTTAAGAACCCTGATTAACTAGATGATTGTGACTATGATTCTAGAGGTTGGTAAAGAAGAATGCAGCCTGCCTCATGATAGGACATAATGGATACAGAGTAAGAAATGCATTTTTGGACATGAACAATGTGAAAATTTGTTTTACATATTTGTGCTTATGAGAAACAGGGATTCTTTTTTCTTTTTCTTTCTCTTCAATGAGTTTGAGGAAGTGGGAAGGAAGAAAACTTAATGGTTACTAATTGAAAGTAAACTTTAAATAAAAAAAGAGTCAGTCATCTAATTTCAACGACCTAATTTAACAAATGAGCATACTGAAGCCAGAAAGGTTAAATGATTTCCCCAAGGGCACAGAGACAGTACAGCTAGATCCCGATCAGTGCAAATAATGAATTCCATGAAGTGGGATTATTATTCAAATGACAAATCATTCAAATTTTCATTATGTATTCATTTCATTATTCAAATTTTAACTACATGAAGCTATAATTATATGTTAAATATGGTAATTGGTTCCAGCCCAATAGAAGTATGCAAAGAAAAAACTTTAAAATAAGTTGTTTATTAACATAACAGCAGAGGATATAAGAAAAATGTATTTCTGAATCAATTTTCTTACAAAGTGAGAGAGTAGTTATAGAAAGCAAAATTTTTAAAAACTACAAAATACATACCTAAAGATAAGCCTACACTTTTTGATATGGTGAAAACCCCTTTCCTTTTTCTAAATCTCTATACATATGCTAATAGATGAAAAGCTTTTATCCTCATCTCAGTGAATTCGCTTGCTCATGTTCTTACACTATAAGCCAAGTACCATTGGATGATATAAGGCTCTATCTAAAATCACTAATGCTTTAAATGTGATAATATTTTTGTTGCAATATTTTTCAACATCTGGGCTGAATAACTTGAAAATTAGTCTTCAAAAACAACTTTAGACACTCAAGCTTTCTCACTTGATTGCCAAAGAAATGAAAGAGATCAATGGTTTCAGAGCCATTCAGAGCTCAAGAATTTTGGGACCAATAAACAAATATTGGTTTTAATTAAAAAACCCCTTTTGTATTATCTCCCAATAAAAGTGTTAGCCAATCCCTAGATACTTTCAATTCAGGATGAGTTTTTTTTATTTATTTCTTAGAAATATAAATTCTGGAAAGCATCTCTTTCCAGAATAGTCTATTTTATCTATGTTTAAAATTTATTGATCAATGCATTTATCTTCTTATTCGATTATTTTCTTCAAAACATCAGAATGTTTAGCTGCCACATCCTCATCTGCACTGGTTAGTTCTGTGGTAATTTTAACATTATGATATTGAACTCAATTTTTAAAGTATTGGAGTCAACCAGCATTTGCAGTGCAAGTTTCTTCACCATCCATTTCATTTCCAGTTCCTTTCACTGTCCTAAATAGATTTGAAGCTTCTGTCTAATGGCAGCTCTGCTAAGGGGAATGTGGTTTTCATTACAATCTTTAATCCTTATAGCTAAAAGACACTCCATCTCTACCATTGTAACACTTCTATTGCTTGTAATTGTTTGTAAATCACAAAAAGCTGATACACTTTTGCCTTTTTCTCTTATTTCTCCTGTGTATCTTACAATATTATGGGTCATGGATTCAGCCTTCAGATAACTTGTTCTTTTGAGTTACTATGACCACATTTATACCATACACTAAATTTTTGTTCTAGTATTCTGAAAAACCTCTTGTTCTCCTCCTCCTCCTTCTCCTTCTCCCTCTTTTCCCTCATCTTCATCTTTTTCTTCTTCCATGCTTCCACATCAAGTATTTTTTCTTTTGGCCATTTTGTTAAAGGTTCTTAAAAATCAATGCAACTGTTAGTAATGTGGTATGCTGCAGTACATTATATTCACCTTTCATGAGAGGCAAATTCAGATTAAAACCCTGATCAAAAAACATCACATTAATAGAATTTTGACCCACCTTAAATGCAGCTTGGTATCATTTTGTAATCATACTAAATCAAATTTTGCAGCACTCAGCTCACATTAATCTCAACCAGCTATAACTGATGGAGCTGAAAGTATGAACCAAACAATTTATTCAGTATTCTGCCCATTGTACCCAGCTATGGTTTCCGAAGAGGCTAACAGAAAGAGAAGGAAGAAACAAAAGAATAAGCCTCACTAAGGAACAAAATGTTGGTCTTATTAACAGTTAGTATACTTCGATTAACATAGAGATACGAGAATTTGAGGATAGCTAGGTGGTACAGGGGATAGAGCTAGGATGTAGGAAGACTCATCTTCATAAGTTCAAATCAAGTCTCAGATGCTTACTAGCTATGTGACCCTGGACAAGTCACTTAACTCTGTTTATCTGTTTCCTCATCTGTAAAAATGATAAACCACTCTAGAATATCGTCAAGGAAACCCCAAATGGGGTCACTAAGAGTTGGACACAACTGAAAGGACTCAACACTTGCATTTGAGAACTTCTTTTCAGAAAAGGCATTTTGCTGTAAAGATACATGAAAATGACTTGGAACTCCCTCTGAGTGTGTAGGGGTGGAGGTGGGGGTGGGGGTGGGGGTGGGGGGGGTGGGAGTGGGGAGGGTTGGCAATGGAGAGAAGAAACTTAGCAGCTCAACCCATGATTTTAGGATCCACATCCTAGGAGCGTGTGTGTGTGTGTGAGTGTGTGTGTGTGTGTGTGTGTGAGATTCATACACATTAGCCTTGTCTTCAGAAAAAAAACCTAGATTGAAAGATCAAAGGCATCTAAAATTAGATTTCTTCTAACAGAACAAACATCAACTAATGTTCTTGTCACCGTGCTAGGATGCAAAGAAAACAAATCAAAACAAAACAAGCAACAGTCCTTGCCTTCAAGGAGCTTACTCCAATTTCTTTTTATCCCCCTCAGTGCATAGTATTCCACATGGAATCAGTTACTGATACTGAATAAATGGAACTAGACTAGGAAACCACCTCCCCCAACTCCTGTAAAGCCAGAAGTATATTTTGGAGTGTAAATCCCAGGGCATCTCCATCTTACAGACCTCCCAGAATAAAATCATCAGTTGCATATTTAAGACTAAAGTTCCAAGTGTTCATTATTCTGTCTTTACACAATTTTTGTGCATGATAATTTCCAAGTTGTGCTGAATCAAGGCAGTCCCTTGGCCGTCTGCTTCCTGTGCTGGATTTGTTGATGGCTCCCAGAATTCTTTCCATCTTGGCCTTTAGTAGTGTCTACACACTGCCTAATGACGCAAATAAGGCTGACTCTTGTTTGAGTTGCTAAGATCAAATATTCCTCGTTGACTCTAGGTTAATGCCTTGAAAATCCATGGAACAGTGGCAAAAAGATTAGTGGAGCCCAAGAGAAATCTGAGGTTTGTTAAATGTCTGACTCCCTTGAATGGGACTAGAAAAATGGGGTAAAATGACGTAGAGTTTGAATGAACAAGCTTTTGAAGGTTTGCCTTGTAGTCATTTGAATAAGAAGAAAAACCCTGTCTGATTAGCACTGGGATTGTGTCTTTCACATGAACTTGGATAGCACAGTGGGAAAGGCAGACGGGGTTCCCATAGCAAGCAGGAAACTAATGATTAGTCTGTGGGTCTGGTCTTGGTTCATTGTGATTCTGGCAGATGCTTTGTCAAATTGCTTTAGCTTTTGTGACCTTGACTGAAAGTAGCCTAATACCTTCTACCTTTCTCACAGGGAGCTTGAGATAATGGGTCAATCCTGAACATAATTGAAACACTATCTCCAAAGCTCTTAGGACACTTAGACAGAGCAATGCCAACAGGTACTATTCGCAAATTAACTTTTTTTCCTCAAAAAAGTCTCATCTTCAGGTTCACTTTCAATAGGAACTAAGAACTGTGAGTAAAAGACTGACAAAAACTCAGAGTTTAAAGGAATCTCAGAGATCATTTAGGCAAGTCCATGCCTCTAAAGAAATTTCTTTTATCATATCTCTAGTGACTGGTCAGCCAACTTCCACTTGAAGACCTTTGGGAATAGGAAACTCGTTTCCTGAGGGGGCAACTAATTTCACTTTTGGACAGCTCTATGGACCCACCACAAACCTTTCATTGACCAGTTGGAAAAGTATGAGGGAGATTATGGGTGGGTTATCAAGAAGGAACACAGCTCCTCAAAGTTTCACAAGTCAAGTAGTTTATTACTGACAGGCCTACAAGTGTGTGGCTCCCCAATCCTAGGGGCCTACAGGCAGAAAGGCAGTGATGCAGCAGTATTGCAGGAGTACACTCCAATGGAGAGCCCAGGTCTCTGCTCTTATATCTGATTCTTGTTGCTGAGCAGATTCACAGGGAAATGAGTAGGAAGGACACCTTAGGGGCAGTCAATCAGTGGGTGATCTGGACTCCAAACTCTCTCCTCTCCCTTATTGACCTTGACAAGGGTGTTGTGATTAGGAAAGTGTGCTAACCTTGTATACAGGGATTATGATGGTTTATTAAGCTAAATATGATAAGTAGAACTTTGCATCCCTTGACTCAATGTATCTTACTAAACCTATATTAGGTACATAGAAGCTTCTTGGTGCATAGGACAGTCAATCAGTGGACAAATGTGCAGTTACTTGTGTCACCTGGGACCTAGCTAGATGAGCAGTAGGCTAAGGTCACAGGAAGATAGCCTGGAAAGACTGTGACAACAGGAAAAGACCAAGCTGTGAAGAATTTTGAATGACAAGTTGTGAAGAATTTTGAATGACAAGTGGAAGTTTGTGTTTTGATCCTAGAGGAAACAAGGGAAACACTGGATTTTCTTATTTTAAATTTTCTTTTTATTCTGAACTAAAATTATCTTTCCAATTCTTTGTTCAAGAGATTTTATTTAACTTTTTAAAAATCTCATTTCATTTCTTGTAAGAATTCATGTATTCCTCTGGATATTCCTCTGGATAGTCCTTGTGGGAAATTCATCTTTTTCCTATATCTCTGCTAACAGTTGTTATGGAGTTAGATTTGTAATATTTTTGATATCTGATGATGTTTTCTTTGATTTATTCAAGTCTTCAGCTTTTTCCCATGATTTAGGGTTTAGTACCAGGATCAGGTTCTGGCCCCTGCTATACTTTTGAGTGAGATGACCAGCCCTGCTTGGCCTTAACCTGGTTCCCTGGATTCTTGGACTAACTTTTACCCCTTTGGATCTTTGGTGTTCAGAGTGCTTCAGGGCCCTCATTGGCATCTAGGATGTGAACATTAGTGGCCCCAGGGCCAGCGCACCTGCTCTGTTGATGTCTGAGTGCTGTGGTACCATGTTGGTTGGACCACCATGCTGGTTTCTGCCTGCTTTTCCACTTCTGCAGCTAAGGAGCTTTCTGATGATCTTGTGGTTTTCTCAGGTGAATCTTCCATTCTTGTTACCTCTGGACACAGACCACCACAGGATACAAATGTCCCTGGGAGACTACAACTGTGCTAGAGGTGGTTTTGCTATTGGGAGTCTCCAGTTGTCCTCTTGTGCAGTTCTTGTGTGGAAAATTTCAGTGAAGTTTCTCATTGATTTATTGATCATTATTTGGTCTGGTGTAAACCTCAGGGTTCCTGGTGAATATGTGATTTCTGAGTGGTCTATCTCCAGTACAAGAAGTCTAGCCATTTGGTCTTACTAAGTAAGGGGATGACATGATCTGGTTCAAATAGGCTTTAGGAAAATCACCTTGGCAGCTGTGTGGAGAATGAAATGAAGAGAGAGAAAAAAGAGAGACTGAGATTGATACAGACAGAGACAGGGAGATGGAGATACACACACACACACACACACACACAGAGTTTTAAGGCAATGCAGGAGAACTTCCTATTTTTCTTAGTCTTTGGACCAGCTCTATGCAATAAACTCTCAGCTAACTTCCATACCTATTCAATGAGCTAAACTAGAGGCTCTGTTATTAAGGACACTTGAGTATCCAAAGCAGGCTTTACTTTTTTCCAGGATTTTCTCCACTCTTTAGCATAATATGATACTATATATTTGATTTACAGTTAGAAGGCTGCTAAAGTATTAATGTAGTCTCTGTCCTTCTGTCTGTGAGGTCAGTTCTAGAAATGCAAATGCCAGCTTCCTAAAGTCTGCTCTCTACCATCAAACTTCAGATATTCTTGATTCCCTACCCCTTTGCTATCTTACATCTTAAATTCACAGATTAAGTTAATCTTAACTAAAACATTGCTATAATCACTTCATACCCCACCTAAAATTTTTCCAATGTCTCCTTACTGCCTAGAATATACATTCCAAAGTCCTGAACCTGGCATTCAAAGAACCCAAGGGGTAGCAAAATCCATCATTTGGGTGTGGTGGAATCTGTGGAGTCTGGATAAGGCTGATAGCATCTGGATTTCCATTTGTTGAGGAGAAAATTAAAGAGACCAAAGGGTTTTTGCCTGAAGTCCTGAATCAGAATTTTGAAAGCATATGAGAAATCATCTAGTACAACTGCACTCCTCTTATTTTATGGGGAGGAAACAGACTCAGAATAAATGAGTTATAAAAAATGTATTAAGCCTTTACTAATATAGGCACCATGTTGAATGCTGGGGATGAAATACAAAAGAAAATATGGGGTTTGCCCATTCTGACAGAAGATAATATATGGGCAAATTGTGTCTAGGGAGAGGTGTCTAGTGACTGAGAGGTCACTGGGATGGTGAGTGGACTAAAGGGGACTTGCTAGTGCGCCCTTTCCAGGGATGGTAACATCCATTTGATCTTATCAGATCACTCAGTTGTTGAGCTAAAACTAAAAACCAGCTTTCTTGACTTCCAGTTCAATATTCTGCTAAGTGCCCTGACTGAGTCCAAGCCTACACTAAGCAGTTAAGAAAAAATTTTCTCTGGAATTTAATAAGCTGGGCAATTGGCCTCTGAACCATGGGAGAAACAAGCCCATATACATTTGGTACTGCCAGGGAGTTATTGTTTCCAATTTGGCCTCTCTAGTGAAAGAATGACTGGAGAATCATTTTTAATGAAAAAGTTCCACTAAAAGTACTAGAAACTGCAGATTCCTGGGGCAGGAAAGCTATAAAAGTAATAAGGCAAACATCAGGAAAAGGAAGGCCACTCAAAGAAAGATGGTGCACCATGACCTTCTAGAGGCATTCTACTAAGATCATGGAACTTTGGGATAGTTAAAACAACCTCAAAAGAGAGAAAGGTATGGAAGAGGCCTCACTGATCTCTGCAATGGAGCCACAAGACAGAGGAAGAGCCAGTAATTTCAATGAAGTAACACTTTTTCCTTGGCTTTCATTAAAGAAAATAAATCACTAAATTAGAAGGTTCAACTGCTGCTGGGAAACCACACCAGAAAGGAAAATACCTGCATGACTCAAATGCCTTAGGCACTTGATGAAGTTATGTATTTACCCAGAACCTTTAGCTCTTAGAAGCCCAGGGTACTTTTCATTACCTCAAGAACTCTGAAAGCATTTTTTAAAGAAGTGACCTGCATGTACACTAGGGTCCTGCAGCTTTTCCTCCTGCTCCAGCTTTGTACTTGAAATTATACAATTGATTTCTGTTGAAGTAAAACAACTCAATTAGCTTCCTTCCATGTAACCACCAGTCCCCAAAACCATTGATATGGGACTTCTCCTTACTGGTGGAGAGCTCACTAAATCTGGCCTGTCTATCCTTCTGGCAGTCCCAGGGTCTTGATTTCCTCCAATAAGGAGAGATTCTCATACCAATGGACTTTGGGACTGGGGGTTACACCCATCTATAGATTGCTAAGATAGGAAAAGAATACCTTACAGACCCCTTAAAAGTTTCCCAAGCTTCAAAACAACCCTAAGAGGGAGAGACCTTGGAGTAGTGCACAGAGTTGAATTTAGGGAGAACATGGCAATGTTCAGATCCTGCCTTTTGTTCTACATGTAAGTGGCTTGTAGTCCTGGACAAGCCTCTAAAATGAATCATCTGCATTAGTGGAGAGATTTTTCCTTCTTAAGAGTTCCCTTTATTAATGATATTACAGGGTCTGGTCTGCAACATTAAACATGATATAATTGTTGGGATAATGTAAATGTTGGTAGCAGAGTGGATAAAGTGCCAGGCTTGGGTCAGGAAGACTCTTCTTCCTGCATTAAAATCTAGCCTCAGACACTTACTAGCTGTGCGACCCTGGGCAAGTCATTTCACTGTTTGCCTCAGTTTCCTCATCCATAAAAGGAGCTGGAGAGAGAAATGGTAAACCACTCCAGTTGTTGTGTTTGTCCTTCATTTTCGAAGAAGACCAACCACTCCAGTATCTTGTCAAGAAAACCCCAAATGGGGTCATATAGAGTGGGACATGATTGAAATGACTGAATAACAATATAATTGTGGGAGCAGTGAAGATTTGAGTCAGTCAGGATGGAAGTACCAAGGAAAGGACATACACTGCTTTACCATCAATGTCCTGCTGCTTTGCCCTCCAGGTTCATATGGACTTGGGCATGCACTGCTATGCTGCATTCTAAGAATCACTGCCAACCCATCTAGCTCCATAGCCTCAGTCTCCTATATATGTCGTCTCCTCTGTTTAGAATGTGAACTCCTTGACAACAGGGATGGTCAATCTCTTCTACTTATGTCCTTAATGCTTAGCCCAGAGCTTGGCACACAGAAAGCTCTTAAATGCTTTTACAATCCACATAACAATTCTGTAACATTGCTTAATTCAATTCAACAAATATCTACTAAGCACAAATTTGAGCTATATCTTTAGCCTCGTTCCTTAAAAAGGATAACAGACACACTATTAAGAGAGAAAGTAAAGGAGAGGGAGAGAGAGAGACAGAGAAAGAGACAGAAAGAGGCAGAGAGACAGACTATAGAGTACATACACAAATAGTAGAAAGGCTACAGAATTCAGACTTAGTTCCCTGGAACAGAAGCCTATGTATGTTGTATGTTGCATGTTCTTTTGGGGAACTTAAATGAGCTCAGGAGAGAAGAATTAGTAGTTCTTCTTAGGAGAAGAGGAGCCATAAGGCCACAGAACTGACAATGGCTGCCGGCAGTCAAAGAGCAACATCAAGTTTCTGATCAAACAGAGGAGCTCTGTGACCAGAGCCAAAGGGAAACAAGGGACAAAGCCATGACATAAAGAAGAAAAACCAGTCTTTGCCTTCACGTACTCCTGTGAATTATACACACTGTGTCAGTAGTGGAGGAAGGGGTCAATTCTTTATTATTCCTAATTCTTTATTATTCCTAATCTTTCGGAGGATCCCAACCATGGGCTAGTCCTATTTGTCTGGAAGACCGCCTGGGGGAGATGGGGTTTGCCAGAGAAAGGAAAGTTAAGCTGATCTTTTGTAAGCCTAGGTATGAGTCCTTTCTAGTTTCTATCTGAATCTATGAAATAAAGCCTGCCCTGTATTCAGTGTAACACGGTTACCCTGAATGTTAGATGTGAGCTATAGTCTAATGTTTATCTATATATCTCTCCCTCATTACCACCCCCCTGCCCCGCCCCAATACATTCTTTGAGGGCAGGGACATTTTTTTCTTCACATCTCCAGAGCCTGCACCACAATGCTTGTTGAAATGAAGAATTTCAGGGCCAGTCTCAGAAAAATGTTTGAGTACTGCCCTCATTCCTATCCAAGTAGATGAGAGATGTAGCAGCTGAGACAATCCAAAGCAGATTTGCTATTTGCAGAACTTGTTTCTGACGTTCTTTGGCAGGTTTCATTGTCGTTGTACTATCAACTGATGGAAAATTTAAATCTTTAAGTCTTGGAGTTGGTGGAAGTTACAAGGAGCCAAATTTGGGTTAAGTGTAAAGCTAAATTTCCTAGCCGTTCTAAATAATCCATAGCTGAATGGATTGCCTTGCCATGTAGTAGCATCCCTCTCAGGAAAACGAGAAAAACATAGGAAACCATTTTTCAAAGATGTATGGGGGTGGGGAGGCAGGGACTCATTCTTAGGCATGAACTTTACTAAATGGATCCTGATCTCCCTCTTACCTTGAAGACTCTGGTTTTAAGCAGATTCCTTGTTTAACAAAGAAACACAGTGGTTTACAAATCCAGAAAGCCTCTTGGTAACTCCTAGAGTAAGAAAACTGTAGCTCAGATAAAGATTTTATACTTTTAAAAAATTCTCCACTAAGAAGGATATATTTAACAGGAACTTTTAATGCATTTTTCATAAAATGAGAAAGTATATGTTTACTGAGCATTTTTGTGAAAGGAACTGAAATTGATATATTTTGTGTACATATGGGGACAGTGCAATTATAATCTTTTTCCTGTTCATGGTACTTCAAGACTGTGTAGTTTTCTCTTGGTTCCTTATTGACTCTGAATCGCAATTTGAGTGAATACAGAAAAAAACAAACAGGAGAAAATACTGCAAACTTTAAGCAAGCTTGGAGATTAGGCACTAACATTTCAGTGATACAGTCACATGAGTTTTGCCACACTGCCAATCACTCGAGCCAGTTTTCAATAGGTATAATTTTTGCTTTCCAGGGGAATTTCGCCAGGTGCTCTCAAGAATGCAATTAGCTGATTCTGAGCTTTGAAAGTTTAACAGCTGAAAACCAGTCAACCAGTCCAGCTTAGACAATTTTGTGTGAATGTTGTCATCAGCCAATCTTATTTTAAAGAAACTGATTTGTCTCTTCCCTGTACCATGGAGTGTTGTTTGTTGTTTTGTTTTCTATTAATAGCTATCCTGGTCCAATGAGACTCGCTGAGGAGAGGGTCTGGAAAGAAATGTTGTTTGGGTAAACCTAATGCTCTTTTCTCCATGTCATTAACTGACTGACTCTGGACTGAGTCAATGTATTTTTTCTGAGAAGTTACAGAGGTGGAATTACTTCCAGATACTGAATCCTAGGTTGAGAACATTGCTTGCTGCTTGCGGCTTAATCTGTTTCACACGCACGCACCCCTACAAAGTATTAAAGAAGGAAGGATCTTTGGCTGTTACCCAGTAGAGGTATAACTTAATGTTGTAAACCTTTTTTTAACAGGTGAAAAAAGAACACAAGCAGATGCCAGCAAGAGAAGTCACCATCAGTGTTACCCAAAGCATCCAACAAATGGACAGATATAGAAGAATTATGAAGAACTGAGGGAATTAACCGTACTTCCAAATCAAAGGGAGCATGGACACTAATGTCATTTGGCAGTACTTTGCTGATCTCTCAAGGGAACTTAAGGAAACATGGATGATGCTCCTAACTGAACAGGCCAAATTGCTGAGAGCCTTGGGTTACTCTACATCTCTTACCTGGCAGGAAGCAGCTGCCATCCACATTTGGACATTCACTGAGCTGTGGGTTTCTAATGGGATGGCAGAGTACTCCTACAGGACAATAAACTGCTAATGGGCCGTTTGGTTTTCTCCCCCTCTCTCCATGTTCTGTCAAGCATTCTTCCCTGGGTATGAGATTCTGGAATTGCAGTGGACTGCTGCAGCCACAGACCACTTTTTGAAAAGGAAAATGGCAGGGAAAGAGTTTTACAGTGCTTCAGAGGGGGAGTCATTGAATGTTTCTGGTCCATCATACCAGTGGTGTTTTTATACCTGTGTCCCAATACTTTCAGCATTTCAGTTGGCTCCAAAGCTGGCTTTCCTTCAATTCCCCAAAGAGAGAACCCAAGAAGTAGGAAGCCAGCTTTTGGTAAGGGGAGGGAAGACATTTCCAGTGTCATGACTCCAACATCAAACAAAGTCTAGACAATTGTAGGCTTTCCACCATTCTCCTACAAGAGGTACTATGTTGGCCCCAAGGAGTAACTGCAGAGTATGAGGCCCACCTAGTCAGTCTGCAGAGCCATCTTGGATGACTTGGTATGACAGAACTCATATTTCCTGTTTGCTAAGTCTGTATTTTTTCATAGGGTCAGAAGAGTAGAAAGAACACTGGGTTTGGAGCCAGAAGATCTGCTTCAAATTCCACCTCTAACACGTTTTACCTATGTGACCTTGGGCAAGTAATCTCTGAGCCTTAGGCTTTCTCATCTGTAAATGAGAGAGTTGGATGAAATGGTATATATGGTCCTTTCCAGCTCTAAATCTATGAACATATGTTCATCTAGAGCTGGAAAAGATCTTATTGGTCAATTATATCCAGCCTGCTTACTCTGTAGGCAAGGAAATAGAAGCCTAGAGATGTGAGTGACTTGCTCATAATCACACAGGTTAAGAAGGGGAGGGCTTGGACTGGAACCCAGGTCCCCTAACTCTCCACACCCAGCATTCTGTCTCCTGAGAACAAAGGTTCTCAGGACAATTATATGACATCATTAAAAATGACTAATCAAAGGTGATTCTCACTCACATGAAGTAAGAAACTAAGGAACATTTCAGTGGCACAAATTGATTCCCCTGCCCCCTCCCCCTACTGCCTTCTAGGTAAATAACCTAAAGCAGATCCCAAGGATTATGTCATCTTGGGACCTGGGAAGTCATCATACTAAGAAACTATTAGAATAATATGCATTTACTCTTCTTAGAAAGTTTATACAGTTTAAAAAAAAAACCCTTTTGGTAGACAACTTTTTTCTAGCAGTCCTCTAAAATGATGGAGAATGTATATGTTTAGCTGAAAGCATTTTTTCCCCACCAATAACATTACATGCTTCTCTAAGCTGTGTAACACACCTGGGATCTTCCTAAGGGAGAATAAGGGTTCTTTCATCAGCTGCTGTTTAAATAAACTCAATTTTTAGCTGAACTAGGCAATCTGGTGGTGTGTGTTTATGTAACCTAACCCAGAGAACAAACCCATGCAGGTGAAAATGCTGTTAGCCAATTTGCCTGTCAATTCATTGCCCTGGTAGGCCTCCACTGAAGCCAGGTGCAGACTGAAGCCACAAACTCATTTTGCTCTTAGTGCTGAGAAGACTGATTCCGATTCCAGGTACATAAATCCCAAGACTTCATGAGGGACCTACCTTCTAGATGAGTTAGTCCAGTCCCTGCCCCCTCACTTTATGGATGAGGAAGCAGAGACCCAGAAAAGTGAAACAACTTGTTGAAGGTCACCAAGTAAGTCATTTGATCCAGAATTTGAACCCAGTGCCTCTGATTCCTGACCCAAGGTTCCTTCTACCATTCCATACTACACTGACCCATGGCACAAAATGAACTGGTTCTAGGACTTGTAACTAAATTTCCTGTATTAATTAAATCTGTGCCTTAAACTCCAGACCCAGATCTTAATTATATTAAGGGCCTACTGTTTTTAGACTCCTGTGATAGGCAGGGTGAAATGCCAACCTTAGATTGGATGATATCTCTTCCCTCCCAAAGCTCCCCGTCTGGTATAGGAGACATTATATACATATACACACATATGTATGTGTATGTATACATATGCACACATACATACAGATAGAGAAAACACATAATAAGTACATAGAGGAGGTAAAAAGTGTTACATGAATGCCTGATGGAGTAAGCTGAAGGTCATTGCTATTTGAGAGACGAAAGCCTTCAGGAAAAGCTTCCTGAAGGGTAGTGTACTTGGGTTTAGTTGCCCTAAATCCTTCTTCTTTATCTTCCATACTCTCCTCCTTTAATTTAGTCTGTCATAAAAACGTGGCTCTTTTCCCTGCTGTGACCAGCCCCTATAATTGTGCCCTGCCAGTTTCTTCCAGGAGCTTGCCCTTCCAATCAGTCCCTCTCACTCTCCTTATCTAGTGGTTCCTTCCTTGCTGCCTACAAACATGTCCAGCACGACTTTTATACTTTAAAAAATGTGGAAGCTCAGTTACCAATCTTGACACTGTATCTATTTCTCAGACAAACTCCTAAAAAAAGCAAGTAATTCTCTTGTCTTCATTTTTCACTTCACCACTCAGTCACTTTTTAACCCCTTGCCACCTGTCTTCCAACTCCAATGCTTGACAAAACTCTCCAAGGTTGCTAATGATCTCTTAGCTATTAACTCTGACAACTTTTTGTAATAAACTTTATTGACCTCTCTGTAGCTTTTGACACTGGAAAATATCACTGCCTCTAAGAAACTGTTTCCACCAACTGTGAAACTGTTTTCCTGGTTCTCCTACCAATCTGAATGCTTCTCAGTCTCCTTCACTTTTTTTTACCCTTGAGGTCAGCATCTATTGTTCAGTTTATTTTTGTATCCCTAACACAGTGCCTTACACATACATTAGCTGCACAATAATAATTGTAGGATTGAACTGAATTATCATACATCACCTGCCCCATAATGGGATACGCCCCCAATGCTTTGTCCTAGACCCTCTTCTCTCTCTAAAGTTTCCTTCTTGGTGACCTCATTAGCAACTATGTATTCAGTGATCATCTCTTCACAAATTACTCTAAAATCTACATGTATGGACTTCTTCCCTCCTGCAATCTAGTCTGACATTATCAACTCTCTGTTAGACAGTTCCAATTGGAAATCTTGTGGGCTTTTCAAACTCAACACATCCAAAAGAGAATTCATCTTTTACCCCAGCAATGGACACAGTTTGGCAGTTTCTCAGCCTGTTATCCAGTTTTGGATTACAGATCCAGGGTGGAAAGGAACAGTTGTGGTCACAAAGCAACAAGAGCCCTACCTGGGTATGGATTGTAGTTCCAAGGCACAGAGGAACAGTTATTGTTGTGAGAGTGCAGGGGTCATACATGGGTAAGCATTAAAGTACAGACCAGGAGTACAATAATTGGACTTCTCCCCAGAACATACAACTTTGGAAACATTGAAAACTTACAGGTCTCCATGCATAGCTGTGAAAACTGCACAAGAATATATAAGAGACAAGCATAGACCAGTCATTCCCTGCCAGAGATGAATGGAAACCCACTCTAATATAAAATCCAAAGTCAATAAATAGATTGAAAAAATGAACAAACCACAACAAAGAACATGTTCATAAAAATCTGCTATGGTGACAAGAAAACTTAACACATAAACTCAGATCATGACCTGAAAATATCTACATGTAAGCTTTAAAAAAATGCATATTGGACACATGCCCAACAAGAAGTCTTAGAAGATGTAAAGAAAGAAATAAAAAAGTGGGAAATATTTTTAAAATCAAATAAGAGCCATAGAGAATAATTGGGAAAAAGAAATGAGAATAATGCAAGAAAATGATGAAAAAGAGTGTAAATGGGGCACAAAAATACTGAATAAAATAACTCCTTAAAAGTCAGAACTCACCAAATCTTAAAAGAGGTGCAAAGATTACTGAAAACTCCTTAAAATTAAAATTAATTAATTGGTAAAAGAGATACAAAACCTCACTGAAGAAAATAACTCCTTAAAAATTTGAATTGTTTAAGTGGAAGCTAATGACTCCATGAAACATCAAGAAATAGTCAAAGTCAAAAGACTGAAAAAATAGAAGAAAATGTGAAATATATTAAAGGAAAAACAACTGACCTGGAAAGCAGATAGAGGAAAGGTAATTTAAGAATGATTGGATTACCTGAAAACCATGATTAAAAAAAGAGTCTCACAATCACATTTCAAAAAATTATACAGGAAAATTGCCCAGGTATCTAAGAACCAGAGAACAACTTAGAAATTGAAAGAACCCACTAATCATCCTCTGAAAGAGATGCCAAAATGAAAGCTCCCAGGAATGTTATGGCCAAATTCCAGAGCTCTGAGGTAAAGGAGAAATTACTGAAATTAGCAATAAAAATCATTCAAATGTTGTAGAGTCATACTCAGTATCACACAAGATTTAGTAATTACCACTAGAAAGGAGAGGGGGGCTTAGAATATGATATTTTGGAAGGCAAAGGAGCTAGGATTATAACCAAGAGTTAGCCTATCTAGCAAAAATAAGTCAAGTCCTAATTGACGTTGGGGAGAAGGGATGAGCATTCAATTAAACAGAGGCCTTCGAAGCATTCCTGTTGAAAAGATCAGAACTAGATAGAAAATTTAACATTCAAACACAGACTCAAGAGAAGTATGAAAAGGTAAATATGAGTGAGAAATCATAAGGAACTTAATAAGGTTAAGCTGTTTATATTCCCAAATGAGAAGATGATACATGTTAACCACTAAGAACTTTATCATCATTAGAGCAGTTAGAAAGAATCTACTTAGAGACCATAGGTATGAGTCAATTATGTTGAGATAATCTCAAAAGAAAAATGGAAGGGTGAAAAAGAGAGCTATACTGGGAGAAAGGCAGATGAAAAGGAAGAATGGGGAAAATTATCCCAAATAAAAGAGGCATAGAAAGAAGAGGTTTTACAGTGGAGGGGGAAATGGAGGGAGTAGGCAATGTTTGAATCTGATTCTCATCTGAACTAGTTCAAAAAGAGAAGAATACACACACACACACACACACACACACACACTCTCACACATACATATTCATCTTAGCCAAAAAGGATGTAGAGGGCGAGGGAATAAAAGAAAGGGGGAAGGGACAATAATAAGAAGGAGGACAGATTAAAGAAGAAAAGGTCAGAAGCACAAACACTGGAGGAGGACAGTGTGGAAAAAGAGGGATAAATGAAGAGAATAGGATGAAGGCAAATATACAGTTAGTAATCATAACTGGGAATGTGAATGTGATGAACTCACCCATAAAATGAAAGCAGATAGCAGAATAGACTAGAAACCAGAATCTAACAATATGTTGTTTACAAGAGATGTGCTTGAAACAGAAAGATACGCACAGAGTTAAAATAAAGGCTAGAGAAGAACTTATCATGCTTTAACTAGTAAAAAAAAAAGACGGGGGTAGTCAATGATTTCAGGTAAAGCAAAAACAAAGAATAGATCAAATTTAAAAAGATAATCAGGGAAACTGCATTTTTCTAAAAGATATAATAGACAATGAAATAATATCAAGACTAAATATATGCATCAAATGGCATAGCACCCAAACTCTTGAAGGAAAAGTTAAATGAGTTACAGGATGAAATCATAAAACAGTATTATAAAGGTAGAAATATACAATAAAGTAATATTAAGAAGATAGTATAACTATACCATCATAGTGGGGAACCTCAATTTGCCCCTCTTAGACATAAATAAATCTAAGTATAAAATAAAGAAGAAAAAAATTAAGGAGAGAAGAAGAATTTTTGTTTTTGTTTTTTATTTTTATTTTACTTTAATTCATAGAACAATCATTTCCATAACACAGTAAAGTAAAAAAGATGATTGTACATGAAATTATAAATCTACTAGGCACAACTTGCAATTACTCCTCTCAAAGGTATGAAATTACCATGTACATTTCTTTTTTCTTCCCTTTCCCCCCCACCCTAGCGATGCTACCATTAGACATAAACAGGCGTGTGTGTGTGTGTGTGTGTGTGTGTGTGTGTATAATTATTCCATATATACTTCTATTTATCAGTTTTTTCTCTGGATGCTGATTGTGCCTTCTTCATAGGTCCTTTATAGTTAATTTGAGTATTTATAATAGACAAAATAACTTATTTGCCCAAAGTAGTTGTTAAAATAGTACTGTTATTATACATATATATATGTATGTATATACAATGTTCTCATGGCTCTGCTCATCTCACTCTTTATTATTTAATGTATGTCTTTCCATGTTTTTCTAAAGTCACTGAACTCTACCACATCACACCTATCAGATTGGCCAACCTGAAAAACAGGAAGATAATAAATGGTGGAGAAGATGTGGGAGAGCTGGAACACCACTTCATTGTTGGTGGAGCTATGAGCTGATCCAACCACTCTGGAGAGCAATTTGGAACCATGCCCAAAGGGCCACAAAAATGCGCACACCTGGAAAGACTTATATGACCTGATGCTGAGTGAAAGGAACAGAACCAGGAGAACAATCACAGTGTGGGAGGAATTTCTCTGGCAGACCCAGCACCCCACTGCAATGCATGGACTCAAAAAATCTCCAATGACTCTCAAGGCAAAACACCCTCCATATCCAGAGAAACAACCATGGAACTGGATCGCAGATAGAAACAGACCATTTTCTTCTGTACCATGTTCTGCCTTGTCCCATGGCTTCTCCCAGATAAATAGAATTTTTGAAAAGTTAGATATGATAGATCTCTGAAGAACATTGAATGGGAATGAAAAGGAGTATATTCTCAGCTGGATATGATACCTTTGCAAAAACTGAGTATGTATTAGGGCATAAAAACCTCACAAACAAATACAGAAAAGCAGAAATATTAAATGCACCCTTTGCAGACCATAATCCAATAAAATCTACATTCAATAAGGGGTCTTAGAAACTTAGCTTTAAAGTAATTGGAAAATAATCTAATACTAAAGAATGAGTGGCTCAAAAAACAAATCATAGAAAAAATCAGTAATTTAATTAAAGATAATGGCAACAAGAAGATAATACACAAAATTGCAGTGTATAACCAAATCAGTGCTTAGGGGAAAATTTATGTTTATTACTAAATATTTAGGGGAAAATTAAGTCAGTAAAAGAGAGAAAGATAAGATCAATGAACTGGGCATGCAACTAAAAAACAACTAGAAAAATTAAGTATCATCAATTAAATACCAAAATAAAAATTCTGAAAATTAAAGGAGAGATTTGATAAATTTAAAAGTTAAAAAACTATTTAACCAATGAATAAAACTAGGAGCTGGTTTTATGAAAAAAATCAATAAAACAGACAAGATACTTGTTAAATTGATATAAAAAATAAAGAGGAAAATCAAATGGCCATATCAAAAAAGCAAAAGGTGAAGGCACAAACAATGAAGATGAAATCAAAGTAATTATTGAGAATGGCCTTGCAATGCATCTTCTGACCACTATGTGAATGCCCTCTTTGTGTGAGTTCTGTATAAAATAATCTTTTAGGAAAGCATACATTAGGCATTTAAACAATGTGGCTAGTTTTTTTACCCTTTCTGAAGCCACACTGGCTCTCAGGTAGATGACCACCTTCCAGGTGAAGAATTAACTGGACTCTGGCAAGAATCTTGCCAGTAATGACTGAGTGAACCCGCTGTGATTGTCCCAGGACAATCTATTTCCGTTACCTTTATAGATATGGACAATCCATTGAACTGGGGGATAAGCTCTTCTTGCCATGTAACCCGGAAAATTTCAGTCAGCTTTTGTATGAGCAATGGACTCCCCACCACTACATCATGTATATCTCATTTGGAACAGAATCAGCACTGGGTGCTTTGACACAGGAGAAGAGCCTAATGGCATTCAAAACCTCTCCTTCAGTTGAAAAGTTGGCTAGAGAGAGGGACTGACTTCAACCTGAGGTAGTCAATGACTTCAGCATTGATTAATGACAGCCTGTTGAGAACACTATGGAAGTGTTCATCCCATCTCTGCAGGAGCATGTCCTTGTTACTAATCAATGTGGCTCCACCAGCAATGAGTAGTTGAGATACACCATATGTTTTCGGTCCATAAATATCTTTCAGGGAATCATAAAAGCATTTTGGATTGTTACTATCAGTTTAAAACTGAATATCATCTGCCTTCTTACTGATGGAATGTTATTGTGCTGTAAGAAATGATAAAGGAGTTGGTTTAAAAAAACTAAGAAAATTTATATGGACTGATGCAAAGGGAAGTGAGAAGAACCACATGAACAATCGACACTGTAATAGCAATATTTTAAAGAAAGTCAGCTGTGAAAGACTTAGTAACTCTGTTCAATACAATGATTCATTACAACTCTAACGGACTCATGATATAAAATACTATGTATCTTGAGATGGAGAACTGGTGGTCTCAGAAGAGAGAAAAAAGCACATTTTCCCTTTATTTCCTTGCTCTCCTTGTCCCCGGAACATAGCTAAAGCAGTAGAAATATGTTTTGTATGGCTTCATGTGTATAATAGATAACATATTTCTTGCCTTCTCAATGGGTGGCATGTAGGAGGAAGAGAACTTGGAATGAAAAATAAAATAAAATTTCAAAACAAAAAAAAAGTGCTATTCTGAGAAGGGGGTCCATAGGCTTTGTAGACTTCCAAGGGAATGAATGCATGACACAAACAAAATTAAGAAACCCTTTTGTCCTTCAAACTTTCCTATTTCTCTTAAGCAGGTTACTATCTTCCAGTCATAGAGGCTCACAAGCTCAAAAGGATCCTTGACTCTTTCCTAGTTTGCACCTTCCCACTCCCTACCCCTATCCCATTAGATTTTGAGGCTTCCAAATTCTCTCTCTCCCTTTTTTTTCACTTCCAAAGCCACTAGACTAAATCGAACCCCCCTCCACCTCTCCTCTGGTCTACATGCAAAAGGTTATTAATTGGCCATTCAACTTTTAATCTTCATTTTCTAATCCAACCTCTCCACACAACTGCCAAAATCATTTTCTTAAAACACAGATCTGACCAGGCCATTTTCTTGCCCCCAAATCCTCAATAGTTCCTTCCATCTTCTAGGATAAAACAGGAAATCCTCAGCCTAGCATTCAAGGCTTGATGCCTTTCCAGACAATCTCTAGCATCCGTTTCCAACCATATTTCACACCTGCATCTACTCCAATCTGTTCCCTAAACTCAGCATTTGTCATCTCCCATCTCTGTGCTTTCTCACTGTCCGTTCCCTCTGACCTGGAATGCATTCCCTCTTTGACTCCTCTTAGATGTCTTAACATCCTTCCCAGTT
Source organism: Notamacropus eugenii (assembly GCF_028372415.1). NCBI lineage: Eukaryota > Metazoa > Chordata > Mammalia > Diprotodontia > Macropodidae > Notamacropus > Notamacropus eugenii. The sequence continues at coordinate 147,447,088 of NC_092875.1, read as the reverse complement.
CACTTCCCATGGGAAGCCTTTCCTGATTTCCCCTACTTATTAGTATTTCTTCCTCCTTCTCCTTCCTTAAATTACCTTGTATTAATTTATCAGGGGATGTGTTATATCACCCTGTAGAATGCCATGAGATCTGGAAGAGATCTCAGAAGCTATTTAGTCCACTCTGCACATTTTTCAGTTAAGGGAACTGAGGCTCAGAATTGTTACTTCTCCAAGATCACACTGGTAACAGGTAACAGAACTGAGATTTGAACTAACATTCTCTGAATTCAGAGCCAGAGTTCGTTCCACTGTAACATATTATTAGGTTATTCCCTTGAAGGCAGGGAGTGTCTTTAGGCAGTTAGATGTCACAGTGACTAGGATGCTAAATTTGGAATCAGGATAATCTGGGTTCAAATTCACCCTCAGGCATTTACTACCTCTGTGACCTTGGGTAAGTCACTTGACTTCTGCCTCACTCAGTTTCTTCATCTGCAAAATGGAACTAAGTATAGCATCTACCTCCAAGGGTTGTTGTGAGGATTAAAAAAAATTTTTTTAAGGCACTTTGCAAACCCAAGCACTGTACAAATGCTATTATTATTTTTTGTTTCTGTATTCTTGGCACCCAGAATGGTACCTGGTATATAACAAATATTTAATGAATTTATTTAGAATCAATGACAAGATCGGTAGGCATTCAACAGCTTGGTGGGAGAAAGAAGAGCTAGCTTGAGCATCAAAATACTTCTTATTCCGTATAGTTCTCAGAAACTTCCAGATTCATTTTATGTCTCTTTAAAAAAGGCATTTAGGGCATCTCTTCTTCTAAAAATAATTTTTTAAAAAATTGCCCATGATTGAGGTGGAGCCAAGATGGCAGAGTAGAAAGACACATATACTCTAGTGCTTCTCCCACAGCTCACAAAATATCTGTAAAAAAATGACTCTCAACAAATACTAGAGCAGCAGAAGCCATAGAACAATAGAGAAAAAGAGGTTTCCAGCCAAAAGTAACCTGGAAGGCTGACAGGAAAAGTCTATCACACAGGGCTGAGTGGAGCGGAGCCCAGCCCTGGCCATGAGGCCCTGGGAGGAACAGGATCTGAACAGACCTTCACAGAACTCTGTGAAACAAAGTTCACAGGAGGGAGGGTCCCAGATACCTCAACCCACAAGTGACAAAGAAATTTCCAAAGGTCAGTGTGGGAAGGCTTTTCTAGCTGGGTGAGAGGGGAAGGGGGTTCCTCCAGCAATAGTCCCAGGCAACGGCAACAGCAGCAGCAGCAGACTGCAGGAAGCTACAGTAGCTTTGGGAAGCAACCTGGGTCCGTAGTCCAGGCAACTCAGCTTAAAGCCTCTGGTGGTAGGGAGCAGTTTATCTAAACCTCAGCCCTGAGTGACAGCCCCACCCATACCCAAAGCCCCAGGGAATTGAGCAGCTGAGTCAAATTTCAGCCTTAAACCTGAAACTGTGGAGAGGGGCAATAGGACCATCCTCTTGACAAAGGATTCATAAGTCAAGTAACTGGCTAGGAAAATGCCCCCAAAAAGGAAAAAAAAATAAGACCATAGAAGGTTACTTTCTTGGTGAACAGGTTTCTCCCCCCATCCTTTCAGATGAGGAAGAACAAGGCATACTGTCACAAGAAGTCAAGGCCCCTGCCTCCAGGGCCTCCAAAGGGAACTTAAGCTAGGCTCGGGCAATAGAAGAACTTGAAAAGCAAGTTATCAGCTTACTAAAGGAGAACCAAAAAAATGCTGAGGAAAATAACACCTTTAAAAATAGGCTAACTCAATTGGAAAAAGAGGTCCAAAAAGCCAATGAGGAGAAAGAGGCTTTAAAAAGCAGAATTAACCAAATGGAAGAGAAGGTTCAAAAGCTCACTGAACAAAATAGTTCTTTGAAAGGGAGAACTGAGTTCAGGGAAATGATTGATTATGAGATAAATCAAGCAGTTAGAAAACAAATGAAAAGTTTGAAAACAGTAGTTTGAAAAAGTAGAAGATAATGTGAAATATATAATTGGAAAAACAACTGACCTGGAAAATAGATTCAGGAGAGACAATTTAAAAATTATGGGACTACCTGAAAGCCATGATCAAAAAAAGAGCCTAGACATTATCTTCCATGAAATTATCAAGGAAAACTGTCTTGATATTTTAGAACCAGAGAGCCAAATAAATCTTGAAAGAATCCACAGATCACCTCCTGAAAGAGACCTGAAAAGAGAAACTCCTATGACTATTTCCTAGGACTAGCCAAATTTCAGAGTTCCCAGGTCAAGGAGAAAATACTACAAGCAGCTAAAAAGAAACAATTTGAGTATTGTGGAAATACAATCAGGTTAACACAGGATCTGGCAGCTTTAACATTAAGGAATTGAAGGACTTGGAATAGGATATTCCAGAAGTCAAAGGAACTGGGATTAAAACCAAGAATCACCTCAATGATATAGAGGACTTTCAAGCATTTATGATGAAAATACCATAACTGAAGAGAAAATTTGACTTTCAAACACAGGAATCAAGAGAAGCATGAAAAGGTAAACAGAAAAGAGAAATCATAAAAGGCTTTCTCAGGCTGAACTGTTTACATTCCTACATGGAAAGAAAATATTTGTAACTCTTGAGACTTTTCTCAGTGTTTGGGCAGGTGGAGGGATTGTACACACACACACTTATATATAGAGAGAGTACAGGTGGTGTTGAATCAGAAGAGATGATATCCACAAAAAATAAAATAAAATAAAAATTAAGGAGTAAGAAAGGAAAATACTGGGAGGAGAAAGGGAGAAATGGAATGAGGCAGGCTATAACTCATAAAAGAGATAAGAAAAATCTTGTTCAATGGAGGAGAAAAGGGAGAAGGGGAGAGGGGAAAAGTGAAGCTACTATCTCCACATATGGCTTAAGGAAGGAATAGCATGCTCACTACATTTGATATGAAAATCTATCTTACACTACAGGAAAGTAAGAGAGGAGGCGACAAGTGGAGTGAGGGGAATGAGAGAAGGGAGGGCAAATGGGAGAAGGAATTAACTAGAAATAAACACTTTTGGGAAGGAACAAGGTCTAATGAGGGAGAATAGAGTAGGATAGAGGGCAATATAGTTAGTATTACATAACATGATTATTATGGAAGTCTTTTGCAAAATGATACATATTTAGTCTGTATTGAATTGCTTGCCTTCTCAGGGGGGATGGGTAGGGAGGGAGGGAGGGAGAGAAGTTGGAATTCAAAGTATTAGAAATGAATGTAGAGAATTATTATTGCATATAACTGGGAAATAAGAAACACAGGTAATGGGGTATAGAAATTTATCTTGCCCTACAAGAGAGAAGATAGGGATGAGGGAAGGGTGGGGTGTGATAGAAGGGAGAGCTCATTAAGGGAAGGGGTAATCTGAAGCAAGGTATTAGGGGGTGGGGAGAGGGGAGAGACGGGGAGAAAAATTAGACATGTTACAAAGTGATGCAAAAGCAATTAGTATTAAAACAATTGACTGAATTAATTACTGAGACTAAATCAGAGACATCTTATTTTGGGGGGAAAGAATTTTAGTCTAAGCTTTCTAGAGGCAGGTAACTTCAGATAAAATTTGGCACTGATACAAAAGTTAAAGTTTTAATGGTAAATTTGATTTTATGATTGCTATTTAATCAGGAACTAGAACATGTATACAAAGGCATATAAGTCACTTAAGACTTGCCTCAAAAGATGTTCCTTAGCCAATGTGAAATTATAGTCATATCTGAAACCTGGTTATTGGAACTTGCTATTTTACGATGCTATGGAACTATTAACTGACTGTTCTTCTGAGTCTAACTCCAGGTATGGATAGCAAGAAAGGCAGTCTGAGCCTCCATTTCATGATGCCAGTAAGCCTGTGAGATGCTGGTATGAACTGAAAAAGGTGATCTCATGGGAAGGGTGGGAGAGTGACTGTTCATCCTGGGCTGAGGTAGGATTCTCCTGACTCAATTTTCCCACTAACACCTGGTAGACTTTAAGCCTGAATGCATGCAAGTTGACAATCTACTCCTGCCTGGAACTGACATGAAGTTGGGGAGATATTATTTCCCTGCAGTGTCCCTACTCTTAGTGGCAATTTCCTAGAGTCAAAAGGTTTGTAAGCTTAATACCAGATTCATTAAATTATAGATTGTTGGTAGGGGAACATCAGAAGTTAAGTCTAAAATTAAGCTATTAGACTTAGGACTCCAGAGCAACAACAATAAGTTAGAGTCCTTTAATTCTTAGTAATAGTGTAGAGACAATAAGCTCAAGGGTTTGTGAAGTTAGCATACATGGTTATTATTTGTGTTATCAGTTGGTTAATGTTAAAAAAAAATTTGTTTGTGGTCTATATTGTAAACGCTTTAAAAGAAATATCACCTGACCAAAAGCTGGAATTGTTTTATGTGATATGAACTGTGTTAAAAATGAAAAATAAAAGAAATAAAAATTTTTCAAAAATTGCCCATGAATCCTATGTCCCTACCAACATTACTTAGCATGAATCTATAATCACAGCCAGCCAGAGAGGCACTACAAATTTCCCTCCAAGTAAAAGGGCCAGTTTTTTGAAATCTATTACCTTTTATGAGTCAATTTTTCTGCCATCTACTCTATAACCAGGAATAGATTCAACACAGCAGGAGTTTTAGCTTTACTAGTTCACTTAATATCATTTTAAATGTCATACATTTCTCAGAATGCAGAGAATATTTCTATTTTAGGTACAGTATTTTCCAGTACTTTTCAAGGGAACAATTGAATGTCTCATATTAAATCTGGTCTCACAGTTTCCCTATCTTCCTCCCTCTACCAAAGAATTTTGGGTATCTCTGTGAATCTCAATGAATACCTTAACTAAAACTGAAAATTTCTTTAAGAATAAAGTCCTGGGTTAAAATTCTGGTTCTACCATTTATTAGCTGTGTGCTTTTAGGAAATTCATTTAATCCCTTTGTGCCTCAGTTATCATCTGTAAAATAAGGGTGCTGGCCTAGATTATCGCTAAGGTCTCTTACAGGTCTCAATCATATATCCTGAGTTTAAATCTACACACTGACACCAGTACTGGAAGTGGTCCGGGATCTAACGAGTATTCTTTCAGCTAGTATAGGCATTAAGTCCTTGTTTCCCTCGATAGTATTTTGGGATGAAATCCATCTGGGCCACATGATTGGCCACTTAATTAATTTGACACTTAATAAAATGTGTGATGATGGATGGATGGATAGATGGATGGATGGATGGATGGCAAGCATCCAGGTGCTCTCTTGACTTACCTTTGATTTCAATTCTCTCTTAACCATTTTCATGTCAACTCAATGAACATTTATTAAGCATCTACTCTATATAAGTTATTGTACTAAATATTAGTAATGCAAAGACAAAAAAGGAAACAGTTCTATCCCACTTAATAGCTGAGGGAACTGAGACTAGAATGGTTAAGTGATTTGCTTAGCGTCACATAGTTAGTATCTGAGGATGCTTTTGAACTCAGGTCTTTTCATCTCCAGGCCTATATCCAGTGTACCACAGCCTCTACATAGTTATAATAAATACAGTACTTCTTAGAAAGTGGAATCAGGAAGCCCTGACTTCAAATCTTATTTCAGGCACTCACTAGTTAAATGACCCTGGGCAAGTCCATCCTGCTTTTTCCTCAAAATGGGGATGTACCTGCATCACAGTGACATTCTGAGAATCAAAGAAGATTGTATACGTAAAGCTCATTTAAAATTCAATTTTATTTTATTTTCAGTTCCAAATTCTCTCTCATCCCACTTCTCCCCTACCCATTGAGATGACAAGAAAAACACTACTCATTCAAATGTGTACAGTCATACAAAACGAATTCCTGCATTAGACATGTTCCTCCTGCCCCTCCCAAAAAATTGGCAAGAAAAAGAATAAAAAATGTTTCAATTTGAACTCTGAGTCCATTAGTTTTCTATCTGAAGGTGGATAGCTTGTTTCATCATTATCTCATTGGAATTGTGGTCAGTCTGTAAAGTACCTTGCAAACCCCAAAGTGTTATATAAATATTAGCTATTATTAGCATTCCCTTTTTTCTGTCATGAGTGATTAATACATGGCATGGAAACATGCCAAGTGAGCCCCTTCTGAGAGGGCATGCTTTCCTTTTCAGGACAGCTCACATTTCTGCCAAGAGTCTTTTCTTCTTCAGTGTCTAAACCTGCTCTACATACACAAATTGCTTGTGAAAAGGAATCTGTAAAGTACAGACAGAAAGAATGAAAAGTATGACATTATCTACAGGAAAGAGGACCAGCTGGGTCACTCTACCAAGCCCCTTCCAGCCTAAAGATTCCTTGGTCAACAAGGCAGTTTCCAGAAAAGATTCCTTGAATATGGAGAGCCATTGGTCCCTATCCAATAACTTAAATATTTTTAAAAAGAGAAAGAGCCTACTTTTTTAGTTGTTAACTTATCAGGGCCATTAAGGATTTTAAATGGAAACTGTAGATAGGTGTGCTTGTTAATTACCTCATCTGCCCAGCCAAGCTGGAAAAATCATTTGGTGCCATTCAAAGCCATGATTCAGAAGGGTCTATTGTCAGGCAGCTATGAAGTTACCTGCCATTGTGATAAGTTCAGTAAACCTGACAATGAAACTCATTAGAATCCATTTGTGAGACAGACAGCTCAGAGGCGGAGAACTTGTCTTTAAGAAAGCAAGAAGTCTGAATTGAGTCTCCTGCTGGAAGCTGGAGCCAAAAATGAAGGGTTTCAATGGTCCTAATGTCTTTTCTGTAGTGGGAAAGACAGGCTTAGGCAAATAGGCCAATTTCAGAGAAAGGCTCCTAATTTGCATATTGATATCCTATGTCTATTACAGAAGACGCTCTTATCAATTCATTCATCTTACCTCTTTCCTCCACAAAGCAATCCTTCCTCCCTTGTCCTGTCACAATTCATCCATCCATTTCTTCATTTAGCAATCACTTATTAAGTATTTATTATATGCAAGGCATTATCCTAGGTGTTGGGATGCAAACACACAAAATAAACCAAGTCTTGCTCTCAGAGGGAGAGAATAGATAAATTAAAAACCAGAAAGCTAATCTCAAATAAGTACAAGATCATTTCTGGAGGGAAGGGCATTAACAACTGAGATTGGGTGGTAGGGGGAATCAGGACTGGCTTCTTGGAGGAGATCATATTAGATGTGAACTTTGAAGAAATCTAGAGATTCTGTGAGACCAAAGTGAGGAGAGAGAGCATTCCAGGCTGGGAGGGTTGGGGCTGGTGGGGAAGGAGTAGACAGCCTATGCAAAGGCTTTGCTGTCTCTTCAAAGATAACTCCGGGGTTGCTTCTGATCACTGATCTCTCCACTTGCCCCCCTCTTCTTCCCTCCCCATTAGAAGCTCAAAGCAAAGACCCATTCTCTCCTAAATCCTTTCCAACAACAAGGATAATCTCTCCACCATAGTACTCTACATATCAATTTTCACATCTGTGGTGTGGAAATTCTGCCACCCAGGGACACCTACAGAGGGAAACAGTGTCCCACAAATACCAGGGCTAGACTGTGACATAGCAGTCACCAAAGTTAATAAAATCTTTGGTTGTAAAGGATATCCCCAAAGTCATAGTGCAGAAACAGCACCAAAAAATGTGAAATGTCCAGGACTTAGGGAGTGATTATTATAGGATCAGAGATTTAGGGCTGGAAAGGACCTCAGAGACCATTTACTCCAGCTTTCTCATTTCACAGACAAGGAAACTGAGATTCAGAGATTAAATTAGCAGTTTCAAGGACATGCAATGCTAGGAATTAAACCTAGGACCTCTGCCTTCAAATCTAATGCTTTCCACAGTACTATGCTTCCATAAAGAGCCTCCACTGGACTTTGCTCTGGTTAGACCACATCTGGAATATTATGTCCAGGCCTAGACATTTCAAGAAGGATACTGACAAATGGAGTGCTGAATTCCAGAGGAATTCAACCAGACTGGCATGAGGACTGGAGACTGTGCCATATGAGGTTTGGCAAAAGAACCAAAGGTACATAGTTAGTCTGAAAAAGAGAAGAATTCAGAAGGATATACTAGTTTTCTTCAAGTGTTTAAAGGGCAACACTGTGTAAAAGAAGGATTTGACTTATTTTTTTTGTCCCAGAGAAGAAAGTAGGGAAAACTTCTTAAAAATTAAAGGAGTCCCAAAGTCTTCAGGAGGAGGCCACAGGATGGCATTTTAAGGGTGAAATGTTTTCTTATAGGTACAATTCAATTCAGCAAACCTTTACTAAGCACCTAGGTGACCTCCGAGGTCCCGTCTAGCCCTAAGAGCCCACGATTTTATGATTTAGTATGAAAGAAGCTATTGGCCAGGAGCTATACAGACTTTAAACCTATCCAGTGATGATCCTGGATGCATCAGTAGTATTTAAAGGGTTAGCTGGCTGCTCATAATCTTAAGATCAAAGAATCATAGGATTTAGAACTTCAGAGGAGCTTAGAAATGACCTAGTCTGACCCCCCTCATTTATTCAAAAGGAAAAACTGAGGCCAGAGTGGTAAAGTTAATTGCTGAGGGGCACATAGATGATGATAATAATACTAGTAATAATGATGATAATACACAACTTGTATTTACATAGCACTTTAAGGTTTGCAAAAGCATTTTATGGTTATGTTATCTCATTTGGTCTGGAGAAAGGTTTCAGACTTAGATCTTCTAATTTCAAGTCCCGCTCTCCTTCCTAGACACCCGCTTGATCAGATGGTTTGGGGAAGAACTCTTCGAAATCATCTAGTCCACTGTCTCATTTTATAAATATGTAGGAACGGTGGACTCAAGAGATAAAGTCATTTGTCCAAGGTCACAAAGGTAGCAAATGTCAGAACCAGACCTCAAACCCAACTCCTTTGACTCTAAAGCCAGTATTCTTTTTACCACAGTGCATGTCAGCCCTGCATTAAGTGAATATTCTCAATACTATAACCCATCTTCGGAGGAATGTATACAATGGAAAAGAACATGATATAATGGAAAGAGTAAGGATCTGGATTCAGAAGACATGGGTTCAGATTCTGTCTCTGATGCTTACAATTTGTGTGACTTTGGGCCAGTCACTATCTCCCTGGACTTCAGTTTATTCATCTATAAAATGAAGGGAATTGGACAAGATAGACTCTGCATTCCTCTCTAGCTCTTGGTCTCTGACCTTAGTGTAATACTGTTAGAATAATTGGCTTGGTATAAGCCTGGTGGCAATATAATAATGACCCCATAAGGTCCACAAGGTTTCTTTTTCTTCAGTTTTAAGGAATTTATTTTAGAGGGAAAGTTATGATTCCAGATGCAATGACTGAGCTCCCAGTTAGAACATTTCCTGTTATTTAGTCAGAGGGTGAGCTCTTTGCATATGCATAATTTAAAATCAATTTTTAGTTCAACTCGGCAAAATCTAGTTTACTGGAAATGTTTGGGCAATAAGACAGCAGGTTAGATTAATAACAAGATTATATTATAGTGTCTGTGGATATACAGGCACTGGAAATGAGCTTGCTTTTTCTCTGGATTTACCTCACCCCTGGTCTTCTGTTCCAAAATGCCTGTAGAGTCCACAACTCTCCTCTCTATTTCCCTCTCAGCCACAGCTCTTCAGAGACATGATAGAATGCTTAGCTTATTCCAGCCTCTTAAATGAATGTGGTTCTAATGAGTTTGATAATTTATAGATGAACCCCCAAGTATACCGAAGTTTCCTAAACCTATATGAACATAATTCGTGTGCAACATCACTATAGTTAAAAGGAAAGAACTTTTCCACACTTAGTCTAAATCCTGTGAGATTAATTGGACAAGTTTATCTCTTATCTTGGAGTTGAGTAAAACATTCATTCTAAGGTCACTCAACTTAAGTCAACAAGTTGGATCAACAAGCATTTAGTAAGCACCTACTACATACCAGGCACTGTGCCAAGAGCTGGAGATGCAAGGAAAGGAAAGAACAGTGTCTTCTCTCAAAGAGCTCTCATTTTAATAGGGGAGACAACATGAAAATAAGTAGGCTACATAAAATAAGCTACATACTAGAGAAATTTGAGATATTCAATTGAGAGAAAGCACTAAGATGAAAGGGGGAGGGGAATTGGGAAAAGCATCTTGGGGAGGGGAGATTTTAGCTGATATCTGAAGCAAGCCAGGGAAGCCAGAAGGAAGAGATGACCAGAGAGAATATTCCAAATGTCCAGAGTCAGGAAATGGGTATCCTGACCTTGGTTCAAGTCACAGCTGTGCGATTTAACTAAGTGATCTTCCACATATTACTTAATCCCTCTGGGCCTCAGTTTCCTCACCTGTAGAATAAGGAAGACTGGAAAACCTTCCAGCTGCAACTCTGTGATTCTTCAATAAGAAAAGGTTTGCCAAAATTTAAGATAATATGCAATGATGGTAGGCTGTATCTACAGGAAGCCCCTGAACTCTACCATATTACTCGTATAGATGAAGGAGTCTCATGGCATTATTACTGATTTCAACCACTTAAACCTTGGGGAAGCTAGGTAACACAGTGGATAAAATGCTTGCCTTAGCTTGCAGAAAACCCGAGTTTAAATATGGCTTCAGATACTTACTAGCTATGTGACCCTGGGCAAGTCACTTAACCCTCTTTGCCTCAGTTCCCTCCTCTGTAAAATGAGCTGGAGAAGGAAACGGCAAACCACTGTAATATCTTTGCCAAAAAAACTCCAAATGGGGTCATGAAAAGTCAGACAAGACTGTGCAATAAACCTTCAGAACTACTCTTGTGCTACTGGACTCTCAAATGCATCTGTGTCAATTGGTTATAAAACACAGCTACTTAGAAGGGCAGGTTGACTTTTCCTATCAGTGAAAATATAATCATTTTAAAGAAGAGTATAATTTTCCTTAAATCATTATGTCGTAAAATCAACTCTGAACAGAGATTGTGGTAAAGACTCTTTTCTCTTTCTGTTTCCCTGTATTGTATATAAATATATCCACGTACATATATATATATATATATATCCGCATATATACAATGTACATATTGTCAATTTTTTTTACAGAATTAAAAAAAATTGGTGACTTTAAATCATCTTGGTGTAGCAGATAAAGACCTTATCTTCAAGCTAGGAAGTCCTAGATTCAAATCTAACAATTGGCACATATTAGCTGTGTGACCCTGTGCAAATCTAACCTCTCAGTGCTCTAGACAACTATCTAAGGCTTGAATTGTAGAGAAAACTGGTAGTAGAGGGTAGTAGAGATAGTAGAACTCCTTCATCTGGGAGTTCCCTATACCTACTATATAACAGGTCTAGCCCCCAACCTATCTTTAAATTAATGATAAGCACTTGAAGCTCTGACTGCCCTTAAAGGCTACTTACTATAATGGTAAATGTTTTGGAATCAAAGTTGGAATCTCAACTTACTAGCTATGTAACCCTCAGTATGTAACCATTTCTGTTTCAATCCATAAAAGAGGGGATAAAAACATTTGCACTAAAGAACTGGAAACAAAGTGGGTGCCCATAGTGCAGCATATTAATGCCATGGAATGTTATACGGTTACAAGAAATCCCAGATATGAAGAATTCAGAGAAGTGCAGGAAGACATGTGAATTGATACAGAGTGAAATGATTAGAACCAGCAAAACAATATGGACAGTGACTGTACAATGTAATTGAAAAGGAAAGAAAAGAAACTGAATGTTTTGTAACTATGACCAAGTTTGACTTCAATCAAAAATTGAGAACAAATTCTTCCTTTTGTTGTAAAAGTAGGGGACTATGGTTGTGGAGTGCAGCATATGCTGTCAGACGGGTTGACTGGTATTAGTTTTATAGAAATGTTTTTTTCCCTTCTCTTTCTTTTTTATTTTTTGTTACAAGCAGTGTCACACTGGGTAGAAGGGGAGAAATTATTTGCTAATTAAGGTGATATGAAAATACAAAGTATCAATAAAATGTGCTTTAAATGTCAGTTATTATTATTGTTCTCATTATTATTACACTTTCAGGTGCTTTATCAATGTGAGCTATTATTAAGAAAGAAGCAGTGCCATAAATGGAGATTTGGTGGGAAAGGGACGAAATTTGGAATCAGACTAGTTCCATCTCTGCCCTCTAGTAGCTTCTTTGTTGGTTATATTACCTTGCTGTTTTAATTAAATGCTTCTGGATTTGTGACTTACATCAGTAATATTAAACTCAGGAACCCTAAAAAAGCACAAATTAACTTGATGTTATATTTTTATTTTATTTTATTAAACATTTCCCAATCACATTTTAATCTATTTTAGTCACACTCCAGCAGTAAATCTGATACCTCTCCCTGTTTAGTCTACGAACATTGAGTTTTGCACTGTGAGTGTTCACACTATAATTAATTCCCCCAAAGTATTTCAAACTAAACATGAAAAAATTAGAGGGGGGTGGTAGAATATGATGGAGACTCAGTGTAATATTTATAATTTTTATTTCCTGACTCCTCAGTTATCACTCTTGTTCCCTTCTCCTTTCATGCCATTAAAATTATGTTGGACATGCCAGCCCTTTGTCTGCCTTGTTTGCATACAATTTCATATCACCATGGGAAACCCTGCTTTCCTAATCATTTTCTGTGGATTAAAAACACTGGGAAATGTCACTGAATGATAATTGCTCTGGCAGGAAGACCAAAGGCCAAGTTCATACAGCCCTTGTAAGCTTGTCAGGAAAAAAATTCTAGGCAGTTTGTGGACAACACAAGGGATCATGGTTCCATGACTGATGCCAAAACTTCGAAGCTTTGTCATATCAAATAAATGAGTAAATACTGAAAAATGTGATATTTGTCCTATTTTTAGTCTCTGAGCTATGAAAACATCATGAATATCATAGATAGTGCTTGAAGGAAAGAGAAATTAGAAATAAGCAATGAGGCTTTTCTCTTCCTACTTGTCTACCCATTCAGGAAAAATGTTGTGAAGAAATAAATCTAGCTTCAACATTGAATCTCAAAGTCTCTGTTACTAGCCTTTGCCTGACCTCAGAGAGAATTTGAATCCCCTGTTCCCTGTTTTCAGAGCCATGGCTAGGTTGGTGCCAGCTAGGCTTTGACCTGAAGTTGGGAATTTAAGAGGCATCAACAGCCTGTTTTCTTTCCTTTCTGGTCCCACTCCCACAACAGTGGCAGCCTTTTTAGCCTTGTCCAGGGAAACTTTCAGGGGCTTAGAAACCTTTGTTCAAGGGACACACTCCAGCTGAATCTACCGCATCCCTGGTCATTGCCACTTGCCCCAGGTACAGGAATTGTTAGTTATAGACCTGTTTCACCACCAATTCCTCTCCTCCCCTCACTCATAAACCCTTAATTCAATTTTTGGCTTTCCTGGTTAGGAAGTTTTATCAGCGAATTAAGAGGGAAATTAAAATCAAAGTAAGGTCCAAAAGTACAGAAATGTCATATTTACATAAGCAAAGACATGTCTGTTTGAATCAGGCTGACCCTGCTTGTCTACTGACAGACTTCTATTAAACATCCATCCTTATTTGGTCATCTTTATATCTCCCACCATTTTATTTTCTTTCCCTTCTGTGGGTAGAGGGATATGAAGGTATCTTACTGTGGGCAAACCTTTTCTTTTTTTCTTTGAACCCAAGATTTCACACCTGTAAAGTGAAGGTGCTGGGTTAGTTTGCTAAGGTCCCCTCCCACTATGCTGATTTATAGACCTCTACCTAAGCCAAATTGGTCATTAAGAGACTGATGGTCAAGAAAATCATCCCTATCAGATATAGGGATAACATATCAACATTTTTCCTCTGGATCCTCTGTTTTTTTTTTCTTCCCTACTTTTGTGTGAATGGCAAAGAGGAGAAGGAAAGAAAAAATGAAAACAGGAGAAAGGCTATTTTTTCCACAGACATTGCTAAAGGAAGGCAAAATTCAGTCTCTGATAGAGATTATTTGAAAAATCATTTAGACTTCTCTCTGTTATGTGTTACTAATTGTTTTGGCATTAGATTTCTTTAATGAATTATGATGAGTTCAGGTTAATATTAAAATTAATTTGCCTTCATCAGCACACACCCAGTAACTGGGGAGAGGTAGTGCAGAAAGAATCAGGAGGTTTAAAAATATGCATCAGATAATAAGTAAAATGGTTAATTAAGTCTGAATGAGAAAAGAATTTTTTGAGTGGGAAAACAAGGTTTAATTGCTAACCTAAGAAGGTCAGGAGCTCAAGTTGGGTGGAACTTCCATAGCTCATTGCTTTATCAAGATGTTAGCTACCTGAATGCCACCTTGATGAAGTCTGGTGAAAAAGATAGAAAATAACAATGATAACTCATATTTATACAGGGTGTCCCCAAAGTCTTCGTGCAGTTTTAAGCCTGAATTGCTTTCATGTAAAAGTTTTGATTTAAAAGATATTAAGGGGAGGAAGGGGAGGGCAACAGCAGGAAATCCAGGAGTTCATTTAGGTGAGAAATAATGAGGTGGTCTCCCTGAGTGCCCTACTTAAATGGAGGATTTGGGAGGAGCTGTGCTGGAGCAGGGGTTACTGAGGAGGTGTGAGATTCAAAGTTCATGTGATAGCACAGAATGATGAGATTCCAGAGGCTGTGATGGAGTCCTGGAGGACCCTCTCCCCACTCCCAATACTATGGCCCTTTCTTGGGGAGGAGGAAAGGGAGGAATAGAGAGTAAGTAATTAAGGATATGATATGAATAGTTCTTGCTTTACCTAAGTGGATAGTTCAGCAGACCTCTACTTTAAAGTGATTTTTACAGAATGAGAATTTGCCAGAGGACTGAGGAAGGGAGTAAAAGAGGTAGGAAGGGGAGCCTGCCATGGAAGGGAGGGGCCTGCACTTGGTTCAAGGACACCTGGGGGTGGGTGGGGGCTGGAACAGAGAAGTGAGAGCAGGAGGAGATACCAGGCCAGCCACATGGTGGCCGAGCCAGAACTGAGAGGAAGAAATGGAGAGGGGGTAAACAGATACATGGGGACCAGAAATGCATGGGCAGCACACTCAGGACACAGACAGTGAATAATGGGCAATACATGGGACTGGGGACAGACACGCAGTATCTGAGTATGGTGGGAGGAAAGATAGATAGACACTTTGGGGCAGACAGGGTGGGGAAGTAAAGCAGGGCAAAGGCCTCCTCTTTTAGCAATGGATGTCTCAAGCCAAGCCCTTGATCTATCTGTCTCTCTGCCTGCCAGTTCTTCTGCTTTCACTTCCTGGTTTTTTGTTTTTTGAATTTGGGAGAATTTTTTGTTATTGTTGGGGAAGAGTGGGAGGCTAGAGATTGCTGAGCTGAGGGGCAGGAGCAGAGAGAAAGAGCACAATATTATAAAGTTAACTTAGTTTTTTTTGGAACACAGATTTCTTACAGATTTTTTAAATGTAAAGTTGAATTTGCTTAACGTAAATTGCATAAAGCAAGAATTGTTCATATTGTTAAGTAAAGTTAGCAGCAGGAGGCGCAGACACACTGATAGCACTATTCTAGGTAGTAAGTACTGAGCTGTAACTTATCTCTCCCTCCCACCCTGCAACTAATGAGTCTCAGAATATTTAGGTGATGGACAATGGGATATGAGTTTGGATTTACTTCACTGGAAACAGAGAGAATGAGGTCTAATAAGCCCATGGACTTTGGGGAAATTTCTAGATCAATACAATCATGCAAAGCTACCAAAAATGATCTCTTATTAAGACTATAAATAGCCTTAATGATACAGACACATGAGCATTTCTGAAGATAGCATGGAATAAGATGATTTCTCCTGATGACCTTGCTCAGATGAGCCAACACTAACATGGGGCCACCCCAGCCAGCCAGATCCACACCGAGCACAGAAGAGGCCCAAGTCAAGCATGGACAAGTTATGTTCCTCCATAGAGCTAGAAGATAATGAGATGTCAACAGAACATTATGACATCACCAAGGATAGCTAAGCAGGTAGGTTCCTAAAAGGTAAGAGGTCCTTCCAGAATGTGGGCAAAGTAGTAAGGTAGACAGAATCTCCTTCTACATCTTCTCTCCACCTGCAGTGCCTTCTCCAGGCTTGGTGTCCTCACTTTGCCCCTGACTGCCCAAGTCTTCCCCACCTAGGTGTGCTTTCCAGGGGCCTGTTATGTGTTCTGAACCTTTAATACCCTGTCAGACCCATACACAAGTGTAAATAGCAGTTGTTCTTGTTCTGTCTGACAAGAAACTCTGAGGGTCTTCCCCTCCTATATTTGAGGGTAAACTAAGTCATCTTTTGCCTCAAATTGATTTAATCTTTAATTATTGAATGGGCTTTGCCTCAGTCAAACTGAGACCTGGGAAAAACCTTAGATTGCAAAGGCCAAGGTCTGCCACTGCATCTGGGGCCATCACCAGTCATCTTGACCTATGTCCTGCCACTAGGCTCCAACGACTCTAGAGGAGGGAGGGAGGCTGATGACTTTGCACAGCCCTGCCTCACTTAAATCCAATTCACTTGCAAGTCAAGACATCATCCTCCCTATATCATTGGCCTTCTTCAAGAAGGAAGGACAAACAGCAAAGCCCATATGCTCTGCTCTGTCTCTTCAGGCCTTTCTTCTCTAATACTAACTACTCTGTCGAGCTAAATTTGTGCTAAGATGTATCAATATCTGATTAAACAAAATTCAAGAAGGTATCTGTGTTTTAACAAGATTCTGCTGGAGAAAAACATTGTCTTCTCTCAGAGTAACGATTCCAATACAGGGAGCGGAAGGGAATAAAGCATCTCTATAGCACTTACAATGCATGAGGGACAATGCTAAGTACTTTACACATATCTCATTTGATCCTCACAACAGCCCTGTGGGGTAAGTGCTATTATTGGCTCCATTTTACAATTGAAAAAACTGACATAAATGGAGGTAAAATGACTTGCTCAGAATCACACAGTCACTAAGTGTTGGAAGCCAAATTTGAACAGATGTTTCAGCCCCAGGGCTTTCTCCATTGTGCTACCTAGCTTCCTCTAGTGGGAATGCCAGACACCTTGGTAGGCATTATATGAAGGCATTTTGTAATATATTTTTCAAAATCCTTTGTAATTTACTGAAGGAGAAGAAACCATTGTCCTTTTCACCAAAAATCATCCCCAGGTCAGTTAATATTACCTCCTTCTACAACCTAAGGATGAGGAGCTAGGGGCAGGAGACAGGAAATGGGACAAGACACTTCTACATCTCGATTTTCTCCATTGTGGTTTGAATGTATTGCGGGTCAGCATAAGAAATTAAATGGGAATTTGGGCGGAGTTTCCAGGAAGGTGCAGACCTTGCAGAAAAGGTTTAGAAACTCAGAAACGCATAAAATATATGTATAGTATTGTATAATCTCAACATACTCCATCTTTTAATACCATAATAATTCAGACTTCCTTGGCATAAACAGAGGGCCAAAATATTTTACATGAATTTTCTAGATTGTGGTTGTACTGTGCTCCTCACCCTCCACCCCTACCCCGTGATGTAAAAGGCATAACTGTGGTTAGGACCCAGGCATCCACAAATAGGACAATGCCATCAAATGTCCTCAGTGTGTTTATAACCTTAGGGGACTAAGAGATTTGGGGGGACCTGGATGTGATGGTACACACCTAAAATCCCTCCTTCTCAGAAAGTTGAGGCTGATCAATCACTGGAGCTCTGTTCTGAGCGGCAGAATGCCTAAAGCCAAGCATGTGTCTGCACTAAATCCAGCACTAGTATACTGAGCCTCACCCTGGAAGGAAGGTAGGTACTAGGCTACCTAAGAAAGGGGAAACAGATCCAGGTTGGAAAATCAGAGCAAGTCAGAGTTCCCATGCCCATCAGCACTGCATTTCCAGCCTAGGTGAGATAGGGAAACCTGATCCCAAAAACAAAAACCAACCAAAAGCCAGAGTACTTGGAGGAGAATGACTTTCGGACATTCTTTAGAGGACATCCCATACATAGATAATTACCTTATCTATCTTTGGAAAGACTTAACTCTGTCTGGGTTAGTTTGCAGTTAGACAGGAAGTAGAATTAAAAGTGCAGTTTTAGAAAAGGCAGAAATGAAAGTGGAGCCCTTTTTAACACCCAACAAGTGACCATATTTCATAGTAAAAGTAGCTGCGGTCTCCCTCTAGGCACAAAACTTTCCACCAGTCTGTTATTTGAGAACAATCATTTAATCTACACAAAGTAGTCTACATCTGAATAGAAAGTATGAGGTAATTTTGAGAACTGGATCCTAATTTTCCAGCGAAGACTAAATACCCAATGTCAGGACCCTGTGCTTTTTGCCCGTCACAAGTTCACCCTTAGCACATTTGATAATGAATTTTCTGATCTATTCCTACTGTCTACTGGGATCTTTCTGTTTCCAGAGCAGCTATTCAAAGGTCACTCACCAACCAGTTGTGCAGTTCTCTGTTACCTAGACACGGAGAATGAATTGAATGATTAGGTTTTCTAGGGTCTACAGGAAGCTTCCTTGGACTCCACTGAAAGCTTCAGGCACATGCTTGGGTGTAGGGAGAAATGCTCCAAGCTTTGCATTTTATACTCTTGAGCAGTGTGGCAAGGGAGGGAATGGGGTAGGGAAGGGGGGGGATGGGGAAGGGAAGTATATTATTTTATTTGTTTAAAAAAATTTTGGTGAGGCCATTGGGATTAAGTGACTTGCCCAGGGTCGGTCACACAGCTAGTAAGTATCGAGTATTTAAAGTCGTATTTGAACTCAGGTCCTCCTGACTTCAGGGCTGGTACTGTATCCACTGTGTCACTTAGCTGCCCCCGCAGGGTTTTTTAAAAATGTAGGATTTTCCTGTCTAATCCAAATAGCTCTTCCAGTCATATTGCCATGTACCAGTTGGGCATCATCAAACCTAATTACCATTTTAACTTTATCTTATTAAACAGAAGGGAAAAAAATCCCTGATTTAAGAGAGAGTGGAGGGAGCAAATCAGGATCATAGATGTAGGAGTGGGCTCAAAGCCTGGGATGGACTTGCTAGCCATACATAAGTAATGGCTATGTTTATGTGGGTAGAGGAGAATTGCAGCTTGTATTAGCAAAGAACAGTACTAAGGGGTCATGGACAAGGAAGGAGCTCTCAGGTGAGGTAACCCCAAGACACCCCAACACTACTCCAAATGAGTCTGGTGAAGGGAGTTTGGCTCAGAATGTTGCCCAGTTTCGCATTCACCTTTAGGGCTTATCTATGTCAAGTCTAGGGGCACATAAATAAAATTACATGTTTAAATTGTCTCTTTTTGTGGGATTTGCATTTGTCAGATTGTACGATAACAGTATGTCTCTATTGTTTCTGGGAAAACCCAAATAAGATCAGTTTCTACTTCCCACCTCATGATATCAGTATTCACTTCCCACCCCATCTTCCATCCTCAGCTTACAATGAAACTAGGATAATACCTTTCAGCTCTTTAAAGGCATAAAAATCTCTTCTCATATCTCTGTTTGCTAGTGTTGAATACACAAAGATTTAGTTGACTCCTAGAGCTTTGATTTATAAAACTAGAGGCAGCTAGCAAGCACAATGAATGGAGTACTGAACCTTTAATCAAGAAAATCTGAGTTCAGATCCAGCCTCAGACACTATTAGCTCTGTGATCCTGAGTAAGTTACTTAACCTCTCTTCTCCTCAGTTTCCTCATCTATAAAGTGAGAACATTAATAGAACCTGTCCCTCAAGTTTGGTACAAGGATAAAATGAGATATTTCTAAAGCTCTTTGCAAACCTTGAAGAGCTATATAAATGTTAGCTATTATTATAATCATACACATGGGCTCACATGATAACATGAGTAAGTAGGTAAATTATAGAACAGAGATCAGGAAAAAGACAACATAATTGAGCTCTGGTCCCTTTTAACCAGCAGCTTCAAGGGTCAGATGTCTGTCTCTCTTGCTGTCTCTATTTCAAGCAAGAAATAAAGTAGGATTGCTCAGTTCCATTTATCACTATACTGCAATAGCAGTCTACCAGGGTTCTGGAGGAAGAGGTCAAGGGCTCAGACTTCCAGATCAAAGGTACTGTTCCTTTACAGTACTACCTTTTCATCTGTTATGAGATATGTTGCTTTATGATTGTGGGCAAATTATTTGATTGTAGACAGAAGGTGAGAATGTGTCTTTTAACTATAAGCTAAGGTGGGGTTGTTTGCAGAGACAACCCAGAATGTGAACCCAGAAAGATAAGAGAAGTGAAAGGGCATTCATTAGGAGTTACTTCGAAACACTTAAGTTTCCTGAACTCTGTGGCAGGTTTCTCTGTGTGCCTATTCTACTGAATAGATGCTGAGTAAATTGGTGGAAGAATGTGACCCACGTTTATATATGGATTGTGATGTATTTATTTGTTCTTGTGTTTGTTTTTAATATACGAACACTTCTGATGCTATTGATTCTCTTGCCTTGTTGTTAAATGAGTAAACATAAATGACTCATGTTTAAGATCTAAAAGTATTTTATTGTGAGTGGTTAATTTTGTATAAATAGAAGCATGTTGATGGGGCTTTGAGAACTGAAAAGGCAAGTAAAGAGAGTATTATTCACATACCATAGGGCTGGCCCTAGGAACCTGAGAATTGTGAGTATAACTTTGTGGTGGAGGTCCTCTTGGAACCTAAACTTGTCAATGTGAGAGTAGAGAGGATGAGCCAGACCAGAGAGCATGTGTCTACACATTCTGGGGAAAGATGTGAGGTATTCTAGCGTCGTTGCTGCTTCAAGTGCATGTTATATAGGAATTGGACATTGTTCAACCCAGTTCACGCCACTTTATGCTATTTGATACCATGATGAATGACCCTTTCCAGCTTCTTTCTCTCATAAGTCTCCAAAAGCCAAATTCAAAAATATATTACCAAATTAATGAACCCTAGGACAGTCTTATTGACATTTCCAGAGTCTGACATCTCTGTGGTAATAGTCTTGGAACAGAAGCCTAGAATCTTGAGGTTACATATGGCATAGTGGATAGAGTGCTGGACCTGGAGTCAGAAAAATGCTTTTTAAATCTTGCCCCTGTCACTTACTAACTGTGTAACTCTTATTAAATTATTTAACCTCTGTTAGCCTCAGTTTCCTCTTCTGTAAAATGGGAATAATAATATTAGCACCTAACAATGATATTATTGTCAGAATCAAAGGAAATAATACATGTAATGTGCTTTGTTATACAAATGCAAGCTGTAATTACGAGTCTCTAGTGCCTGGGATCTGGAGTTTGGCTGAAATAATCACTGCGCCCAATAGAATGTACAATAACTAATAGCATAGCCCTTCTTTTACTTGGAGTGTTTCAATGTTCTACAGTTTTCTTGATTAATGCTAGGAGCAAATATAGTACATTGAGTACATGTAACCTGCTAAATTTCAAGTGTGGTTTTTTTGCCTCCCCTCCACCCAGTTTTTCTTTCCTTTCTTTACAGTAACAATTTTAAAAAGCAGCTATTTTGAGTTCTGTCAATGTGGTTAAAAACTTTAGAATATAACACTGAGAAGTCGCTGAGCTTTTTCTGAAATGTGCTGAAAACTAAATAATTATAAATCTGTCTCTGCAGTAAGTCCTTTTTGTATGTATGTTCTAGAACAGGAAAATTAAGACCTCAGCTATAAAAGTTCATGCTTGTTATCCTAAGGGGACAAAGGTATGTAAGGACCCTTCCTTTATTGATTCTTGGAGGAAGGGTAGAGTTATCAATTGTGACAGGTCCCCTGGGTAGAAATCAGTTTTATAAGCTACAGGCTTATCTGATTAAGTTAAAGTTCTAAAACACACAGAGAGGGAATTTCAGCCATGGACAGAGACTATAACCTGTAACTCGGGTCTCAGACTTAACATGAATGTGTGTCCTGAGAAAGGGGGTACCCTTGAAATTTGAATCTTATAGGAGAATATGCTTTGAGACACTAAATATGGGATATGACAGGACAGAATAAGAGATAATGTTCTTTCTTACAAATAAGCTCTATGTGTATTCTCTCATCTAGGATAAGCACCTCTTACAGGATCCAATGTCGGATCAATGAGGGAAATAATTTTTCTGAGAAATCTCCATAAAAGTTATTTTGCAACTACTGGGATAAATATGGACTCAGTAGACTGCAGAGGGAGGAGAATTAATTTGGCTGCTTGTAAGCTCTGGAGACCCAAAGTTTTCTCTGTGAATTTGACAGTATTTTTATCTGCTTGTTGACAGGAGGCAAGTTATTCTCCAATTTGGAAAATGAGCAAGAGTGTGATAACTTGGGACCCAAATAATCCAAGCATTATAGGATTCATGGGAGAACAACAAAGTCAACAAGGCAAACCAGCCAGGATTTATTAAGCACCTCCTACTGTGCCAGGCACTGTGCTAAGCACTGGGAATATAAATATAAGCAAAAGAGAAAATGAGTACCTGCCCTCAGGGAGTTTATATTCTAATAAGAAAAGATAGCATATACAAAAGAGCTGAAAGGGAAAGTAAGGAGGGGAGAAGGTACCCTCTTGGAGGGATGCTAGGGAAAGAAATCTGGAGTCAGGAGTAAAACCCAGAGAGGAATGGAGTGAACATGACTAGCTCAAGTACTTTTCTTAAAATGGAGGTTCTGGGAGGAACTGAGTTGTCAGAGGAAATCATCTTCCAGGGTGATAAGGCTGCTGTGGAATGGGGGAAAGAAAAATGGAGAGGAAGTAGTGGGTGGGTTACTGAGAGATAAATTATTTTTAAAATAAATTTTTTTCTCTTCTTTTTAAACTAAAAGACATAGAAAACAAAAGATATTCTTCTTCTAAAATTGCTAAGGAGAAGCAAGTAATAAGACTGGCAGAGCCTGTTATGTGCCAATCACTCCTGAGGAAAAACATATTTTGATCAGCTTAGGGATACCAGTTTTTTCTCTTGTGTAAACTGGGGGAAGATCCATATAGACATAATAGCTTATAAGCATGTGCATGTCAATGAACATATTTGGAATTTGTGTTTCAGAAGCCCTAACTTTAAGTGTACAAAGTGAAGCCAATTAATTTGATGAACTCAAACTAAAGCTAGTTTATTTAAAGTCAATACAGAAGGTGACATCTATGAGAAGGTCCAGCAATGTTTCCATATAGAAAGAACAAAATGAATGAGAACTTTCAATGTATGCTTTAAGTTCTTGACCATCTACTGGTAGATCAAGGGATTAGTGAGATTTGTTTAAATTCTTACGTGGTGGAGTAAAAAGGCAATGTTGCATCTCATGTTAGGAAGACCTCAAATACTGCCTCTGTTGCTTACTAGTTGTGGGACTCAGCTTCAGTTGTAACATGAAGGGGTCACAGATTTAGAAGCAGAAGGGAAGTTAGAAGTCATTGAGTCAAACTCTCCTATTTTACAAATAAGAAAACTGAGGTTCTTAATAATCCCAGAGAGATTAAATGGTTTAAGTGCCCAGCTAATGTCTTCCCAACTCTCAATTTCTCTCCCTATTACACCACACTGTTCCTCAGCAGTTTTAAACCAGGTAGTCTCTCAGGTCCTCTTTTCATCCCTAAATCAAAGATATCACTCCTGACATGCCAACAATCTTTGCTTTCCTCGGTGTAAGAACTCTTTCCCCCAGATCCAAAACTTGATAAAACCTAGGGAATTCTCTGAGACACAAAGGGGAAAGATGGTTTGTCCAGTGTCACATGACTAGTTAATGTAGTTAAAACTGAGGTTTTTCAGACAATCCAGTACTCTATACCAAACTGTCTCCTGGTAGCTGAATTCTTTTTTTTTTTTTTGGCTTTTATGACTTTTCTCTAGTCTCTATCCAAATAGGAATGTTTTCTCCTCATTACTTCACAGGAAATGAGTTCTTGTTATTGTTTGTCCTTTGTTCTCAAAGAGGATCATGACATCAGGAAGGTGATGCCATGACTTGCAAGTGAATTGGATTTAAGTGAGGGAGGGATGTGCAAAGTCACCAGCCTCCTTTCTCCTCTGGAGCCATCTGGGCCCAGTGGCAGGATATAGATTAGGACGACTGGAGATGGCCCCCACAGGAAATGAGCATCTGGTAAGGAAAGAAGCTCTAGGTTGCTTTGTTTTGTTTCAGTTTAAAATGTGCGTCTGTTTAAGGGGGAAATGAAGAGGCAGTACGGCTTGTATAGCCCTGGGGTCAGAGCACCTCTCAAAATATCAGGACCTGGGTAAAATCTGTGGGGGCAGGAGTGGAGAGCGGGGTTGAGGCCAGGGTTATCTCTCACAAAATCTCTCTGGTTCCTGATCCCACTTAGGGAACTCCTGGTAGTTTCAGTAAGTGACATTTTGAAAGTATGATTTACGTTCACACGAAGGAAAATCCTGAGATCTTGAGTATTTGGCTCCTTTTGCTTTCTCCAAAGGGGTGTAAGCTATCTTAGGAACATTAGGGCTAAGAAGGTCATCAGATATACTTTGATATTTCCATAGATTTGTGATCTCAGTAAAGTGGACACTCTCTCCAACAATGGCAATAGCAATCCATCTCTGACTACTGATTGTTTGCCAATCTTATCCATGTCCTTCCAAAAGTATGACTTGGGATCCATTCCACATTCCGGGGAGGGGGCAGCTTCCTTTACAACTCTTGACATTTCATGAATACTAGAAAAAA
The DNA here is from genome assembly GCF_028372415.1 of Notamacropus eugenii. Lineage (NCBI taxonomy): Eukaryota > Metazoa > Chordata > Mammalia > Diprotodontia > Macropodidae > Notamacropus > Notamacropus eugenii. The sequence goes on along the minus strand of NC_092875.1, from coordinate 147,422,462 downwards.
TTATAGCAGCTCTTTTTGTGGTGAGAAAGAATGGGAAATTGAGGGATTGCCCGTCAATTGGGGAATGGTTGGACAAGTTGTGGCATATGACTGTGATGGGATACTGTTGTACTATTAAAAGAAATGATGAGCAGGATGCTCTCAGAAAAACCTGGAAAGTTTACATGAACTAATGCAAAGTGAAATGAGCAGAACCAGGAGAACATTGTATACAGCACAAGTAACACTATATGATGATCAGCAATGAATGACTTAGCTATTCTCAGCAGTACAATGATCCAAGACAATTCCAAAGGACTTATGAAGAAAATTGCTGTCCCTCTCCAGAGAAAAAACTGATGGAGTCTGAATGCAGATTGAAGTACATTTTTTTTAAACTTTATTTCTCTTGGTTGGTTTTTTGTTTATTTGGTTTAGGCTTGTGTTTTCTTACACAACACAAGTAATATGGAAATATGTTTTGCATGACTACACATGTGTAACCTATATCAAATTACTTGCCTCCTCAATGTGGCAGGGAGGAAGGAGGGAGGAATTAGGAACTAAATTTTTTTTAAAATGTTAAAAATCGTTTTTACATGTAATTGGGGAAAAATAAAATATTAAGTAAAAATAAAAAATACTAGTGGGAACAAGGAAGCTCTCCACTCATTGTTCCTACTTCTCACCAGGCTGTCTTTTTTTTCTTTCTTTTGCTCCAGTCATAAATTCTTTGGTGTCACCCTTTTTGTTATTCTTCCTATGCAAATTCTCATGCAGCCTACTCCTGAGCTACTCCAACCTACTCTATGTAACTTTCCATTTCCCTTTGGGTGATCTTCAATCTCAAGTGTTTGGAGACTGGTACTCTCTGACCTGCAGTCATATAACATTCCTGGAAGAATATTGGAATGAAAATATTTGGTCTTTGTTTCAGAGAGAAGTTTAGAATAAGGGCCAGTTGGTCAAGAAGTCATTCAATTATATTTATTAGGCACCTACTATATGCCAGGCACTGAGCAGTTTTCTAAAGATAATCAAGCCCATTTTCTTTCTCCTGTTTAGTTAGGAGCTTAGATTGATGAAGTGCTTGGTTGCATGTACTTGGGCCCCAATTCTAAAATCACTTTTCTCTTTAAAAATCACATTTCTCCCTAGCCTCAAAATTCTATCTCAGGCAGTTTCTCCCCAACCCAAGGACACAGGCTGCCCTAGCAACAACCATTATCTCTCTTCCTGCTATAGTAGCCAGATGCACCTATGGAACTCATTAGGCTTAACCAGCTGTGTCCTGAACAGGCTGTGCACTGGGTCATAATGACATTTACTACTCACTGACCAATCATATGTATCCTAGACTTGGACGTACCTTTACTCCCTTACATTAATTTTGTCTAACAAGACACTGACGAGAGAAGTCTGGTTTTTCTGAGCCAGCCCTGACCGCTGGTTGACTTAGTGACATTTCAGGCCTAAAACCACACCTCCAGGTAGCCCCAACTTGGGCTATTTCCCGATGAATTATGGGTAAAATACCTGCACAGTAGATATCAGAAGTGCATGTTCCTTTAAGAACTGACCACTCCTTAACCACCCCCTAATCCCACCCCAAAACACCTAGTTAGCATATTTGGCATAAGTGATACTATAGAATATCCTATATAAACTTTCGCTGTACCCCTTTAAGGTTATAGGCTCCCTAAGAACTCTTACCTGCTGAAAAGCATAATAAACCTTTACCTTGACTTCAACAATGCTTGAGTTCGTGAATTCTTCTCCAGATGACCTGCCCCTGGTACCTTGGTCTTTGTGGGTGTCTCATATCCCTTTTCTAGCCCTCATCAAGATCACTGTCCATTTGATATGCAATTGTATGGACATGCTATCCATCAGCACATATATCTTTGACAAACAATAAAATGGCATCAAACATTGAAAAAAGATTTTATTTATTCAATAAAAGCAAAGAAAGGAGCCATTACCTGTGTACACTGACAGCCAAGACAACTTCCCCTGACTTCCTATAGGGACCTATATATTCCTCCCAAGGTAGAGTACTATATGGCTCAGAGTCACTAAAGTTAACCTTTCTCATGGTCTTTACGGTCTCAATAATTCATAATACCAAAGAAGGCCACGGTCCCACTTTGCCCTTCCCCTCTGTGTCTAGGTGCTTCAGCAATCCTTTGTTCTATCCCCTTTTCTTGTCCTCAGTTCCACAGATCCCTGCTATACTGACCTTTCTTCATCCCCTCTCCCAGCTGCTTCTCTGTCCCCTCTGGCACCAACTGCTTCCTATTGGGGCATGACATGGATTCTGTTGCCTTCAAGACAAGCTTTTCTGCAGGTCATTGTGCAACTTTGCATCTCTGCCTTCATCTGGCAACTTTTCTAAGGCTAAGATTTATCTTCTGATACCTGTACTATTGAATGTCATCAAGGTAGCTAAATACTGAGATTTTGTAACTTTCCTCCTACTTTAATAAGACTATAATTATCTAATGAGCAGCAGACAATGATGGAGAAAGAATGTCAGGAGAAAAGGGTGATGACTGGAATCAATGACTCTAGATTCAAATCCTACCCCTGATATTACTTGTGTGAACTTGGGAAAGCAGTAACCTCTGTGGGGCTCAGTTTCCTCATCTGTAAAATCAAAGAATTGGACTAGAGGGTCTCTGAAATACCCTTCTAGCTCAAAATCTATGATTCCTCTGCAGAGGGAGAGAGGTTTACCTCAGTCCTTTTGACATATAACTGCTATACATGCACACCTATGTATGTACATATGATGGGGTGCCTGGCTGCATGTGCTTGGGCCCCAATTCTAAAACCACATTTCTCTTTAAAAATCACATTTCTCCCTAACCTCAAAATGCTATCCCAGGCAGTTTCTCCTCAGCCCAAGGACACAGCCTGCCTAGCAACAATCATTATCTCCTTTCCTGATACAGTAGCCAGCTGTACCTATAGAACTTATTAGTCTGAACCAGCTGTGTACTGGCTGAATTGGCTGTGCACTGAGTCATAATGATATTTACCACTCACTAACCAATCATATGCATCCTAGACTTAGACATACCTATACTCCCTTACATTTATCTTGTCTAACAAGACATTGATGAGAGCAGCCTGGTATTTCTGAGCCAGTCCTGTTAGTTGACTTAGTGACATTTCAGGTCTAAAACCACACCTCTGTGGAGCCCCAATCCCTTGGACTATTTCCTGATGAACTCTGGGTAAAATATCTGTGCAGTAGGTACCAAAAGTGCATGTTCCTTTAAGAACTAACCACTCCTTAACCACTCCCTAATCCCACCCCAAAACACCTAGTTAGCACATTTGGCATATGCTTCACTACAGAATATCCTATATTAACTTTACCTGTACCTCTCTAAGGTTGCAGGTTCCCTAAGAACCCTTACCTCCTGAAAAGTGTAATAAATCTTTACCTTGACCTCAACAATGCTTGAGTCCACAAATTCCTTCCAGGTGGCCTGCCCCTGGTATCCTGGTCTTTGTGGGTGTCTCATCACCTCTGCCCCCTTCCAGCCCTCATCACATACATATATGTTTTAAAACACAATGCCTGGCATATAAAAGGCATTTAATAGGTGTTTACTGAATTGAAGTAAATGAGCTTCAGGTTAGCATTTTTATGCAATGTGTAGACCTCCCTCCTCCCTTTGACCTCCCAACCTCACTCCTCAAAGTCATTAAAGTATTGTCTTCATTTTATGGGTGATCTAGTTGTTTCTGGCAGTGTAGTACAGTGGTGTTCTTTTAGTTCTGCCTTGATCCCAGATGCACCCCCTCCTAAAGCCTTGCTGAATTCTTCACATTCACTGCTCCTTTCCCACAGTAATATTCCATTACTGAGAGTAATTAATGAAGGGAAAGGAAACCCTCATTTGGGAGCATGGTTTTAACCTTGTGAGACATCACTGAAATCTGAGAGAGGGAGAAACTCTAGACAAGGCACAAGGTACAGTCCAAGACAAAAGAACCTGAATACCTAATTGGAAAATGGAAATTCAGCAAGTGAAAAGAAATGAGCAAAGGAGCAGTACAAAAACTCTGATTGGCTCTGGGCCTGTGGAAGAGTAATCATCAGCTGGAGACTCTCATTGCTGGGCAGGAAGGTTAGAACACAAGTAGCAGGGAATAAAATGGCCAAATGCTTATCCCTGGGAATAATAATAATAATGTAACAGCTAATGTTTACATAATACTAGGTGCACTTTAGAATTATCATTTCATTTGATCCTCACAACTTTGTGAAGTAGGTACTATTATTATCCTCATTTTATGTTGAGGAAACAGGTTAAGTGATTTGCTTAGGGTCACACCACTAGTAAACGTCTGAGGCTGGATTTGAACACAGATCACTATTCACTGTGCCAGAAAGCATTTGACCAGACTAGGTTAAGTCAGCAATAATTCCAATATTCAATATAACAAATACTTATTAAACACCTATTATATGGAAGGCACCGTGAAAGGAGACAGGAAAATAATAAAATGCAAGGGTCCCTGCCCTCTAGGAGCTTCCATAATACACACATTCCTTCCCCTCCTTCTGGGCCTACAATTATACGGATGTAGAGAACTCTTGGTAAAGGAATTCCTTCTACCAATGCAGAGCTCTAAGTCTGCTGCTTCTCAGTCTTTGAGAATTCCTGGAGGCACTGAGAGATTACATTTGCCTAGAGTCACACTATATATGTTAGGGGCAAGACTTGAAAATCAAGACTTCTTGACTGTAGCACTGGCTCATAATCTATTGTGCCACACCAGCCTTCAAATACAAATTAATTTCAAGAAGTGAACAATGATAACTGAGGGTATGAGGAAAGGCCTCATGCAGGAGATGGCACTTGACCTGTGTGCTTTGAAGGATTATTAGTTTGCTGTGCCTATGGACTGCCCCCCTCCCCATAATTGTTGCTATGGCCAGCTAAGTGGCACACTGGAGAAAGCAACAACCCTTGAGTTAGGAAGACCTGAGTTCAAATCTGACCTCAGACACTTACTTGCTATGAGACCTTGGGCAAGTCACTTAACCCTCATTGCCTCCATTTTCTCATCTGTAAAATGAACTGGAGAAGGAAATAGAAAACCACTCCAGGGCTTCCCCCCACCATAATAAAGTGTAAAACTATTTTCCTTGTCCTGAAAGTGGTAAGAGTTAATAAATAACTCTCTTTCCTGGCTATGAACCCCTAGCCAGAGATTACAATCTAGCAAAATACTGTAATTTTAAGTCTCTGTGTCTGGGCTAATCAATCTTCTGAATGCTACACTGGGGTCACAATACACAAATTGTAGCAATGCAGATAGTTGATAGTTTTATTTCATTTGCTGTTTTGAGACAAAGTAAACATCTAAACACAGAAAAATAACCATTTTAAATCAAGGGAATGCCCATTAATTGGGGAAAGGCTGAACAAGTTGTAGTATATGAATGTAATGGAATACTATTGTGCTATAAGAAATCAGAAAAACCTGGACTTGCATCATGAACTGATGCTAAGTGAAATGAGCAGAACCAGGAGAACATTATACACAGTAACAGCCACAGTGCATGAGGACTTTTTCTGATAGACTTAGCCCTTCACAGCAATACAAGGACCTAAACTTTCCCCAAAGGACTCCTGAGGCAAAATGCCATCCACATCCAGAGAAAGAACTATGGAATTGGAACACGGGATGAAGCAGACTATTTTCTCTTGTGTTATGTTTTGTTTTGTTTTGGATTTTCTCATGATTTCTCCTATTTGTTTTACTTCTTCTATGCAGCATGATTAATGTGAGAATGTGTTTAATAAGAATGTATATGTAGAACCCATATAAGATTGCATGCTGTCTCAGGGAGGGTGGGGGAGAAAATTTAAGACTTATGGAAGTGATAGTTAAGAATTGAAAACAAATAAATTAATTAAATTTTAAAAAACATTTTTAAGAAACAAGGTTAAACCTTCCACTTTGGGAGACCCAGAGCTATCAGATTGTATCATCAACCATAGCAGTTCACCTGAGGACTGCTGCCGTGAATAATTTTAAGGGTCTAATCGCATAGGATAATGAACTCTCTATTCAGCAATAAACTAAACATTGTTCAATAAGGTAAAACATAGCAACGTCCTTAAGCAAAATATATCATATAATACACACATGTATCTCAGAACATTCAGTATGTCATATGGCACATAGCATGTATCATCGCATCCCCAAAGTCAGGGGCTCCCAGGTTGGGGTCTTCCCTAGCATGATGCGTCCTTAAGAGGTAGCAGAAAACATCACACCATCCACCTCTATGTCACTGTAAGAACACTCTCCTTAATCGATAGGTAGTGTCCAAGTAAAGTCTTGTCTCATCTTGATTTGAGACTGACTTCCAAACTTCACAGTCAACCACTCCCAGTTCTCGCCCAGGTTCACACATAGGTAGCTCTCTTGTCCTGCTCCTTGTCTCAGCTCATGGGGACTGTGCCACTCCAAACTCTTCCTGCTTCTGCCTGATAGCAGGCTTCTGCTCACAGCTTCTGTTTCTAGGAAAACAAAGTTGAACAGGGCAATAACAATATTTATACACATTACCAGTGCCATCATCTCAATTTATTCATAAAGACCAACAGACAGGGTTTCCAGCATCCCAAACATTATTTCTGTTAGGTCTCTTCACATGCAAGTTCCCCTAGCCTGCTCACATGACTTCTCTCTCTCTCAGCTCTGCTTCTTACTGCTCCTCTCAACACTGCTTCTCTCTCCAAGCAATACAATATATCCATCTACCAGGACCAAGTGGTCATTCCATCTTTACTCAAAGGCTATTTTGAAGTCTTGTCTTTCAAAGAACCATCTTAAGATTTGTTCTGCTTTGAAAGGCTCTGGTCTCTTTTTAAACTTCATCCTGTGGTCAGAAGAGATAGTTTGGCTCTGTTCCCAGAGTAATATTTCATCCACCAGCTAAGCAAGCTATTACTCAACTATTTCATTAAGACTATGGAAAATGTTGTGGGGAATCCAGGGGAAACATCACAGTATGATGATATAGTTTGGAGTGCAGTCAAGAGGAACATCTTGCCATGTTTGTTAAAGAATTTAGAATGTTCTTTCTCTAACTTGAAAAGTTAAAAGAAAACTAAGAACATTCAAGAATTCATCAGTTTGGAATGCTATTAAAGATAGAGCTCTGGAAACAAAATTATATAATGCTTACAATGGATGTATTTACTATAAGCTAGACAGGAGCAAATTAGCTGCTGTGGAAATTGTCTAGACATTTTATACATTGAGGGGTGGGTCCTTTAAAGTTTATAATCCTCTCAAAATTCTCAGTAATGAGATTCTGAGGGTAGATTTTATATTTTCCATCTGTACCCTGGGTTTGAGTCCTTCATATTTGATCTCTACTTTTGGTTATGGAAGGAGCATGTGGGTTAATAGAGGCATAGAAAAATGAACATGATGTTTTTAACTTTATCCATTACACTGTACATGGCACACTGCAAAACCATAGCATTCTTTTATACTGAAAAAGATCTTAGAGTCATCTGACCCAGAGGTGTCAAACCTCCAGCCTCTACCAGCATGACACCCGTAACAATGTGACTAGAACCAGATGAAAATGTAATTAGGAAATATTTCCTTTATTTTTAATAGTATTTTTTCAAATTACATACAAAGACAAATTTTAACATTCATTTAAAAGTAATTTTGAGTTCCAAATTTTCTCCTTCCCTTCCTCTTCTCCCCTACCCTAAGACAGTAAGCAATTTGATATAGGGGACACACACACACACACACACACACACACACATACACACGCACACTTGTGTAAGATATATTTCCATAATAGTCATGTTGTAAAAGACAAAACACACCAAAAGGAAAAACAACACACACAAATAAAGTGAAAATAGTATTCTTTGATCTGCATTCAGACTTCATCAGCTTTTTCTCTGGATATGGATAGCATTTTTCATCATGAGTCCTTTGGGATTCTCTTGGATCATTGTATCACCAAGAAGAGCTAAGTTCATAGTTGATCATACAATGTTGCTGTTACTGTGTACAATGTCCTCCTGGTTCTGCTCACTTCATTTCATATCAGTAAAATTGGGAAATATTTGGCAAAATGGAGACAATACAATAGAGCATAGAAAATGTTAAAATGCAGTTTCCTAAAGTCAAAATGCATGTCTGGACTGTTATGGATAGGGTAGTGGCCTGGTTTCCTTTTGAGCCTGACACCATTGATCTAGCCTATATCTCTTATTTTGTAGGTGAGGGAACTAAGTCTAGAGAAGTCAAGTGATTTATTCAAGGTCACACAGATAAGTATTAGCAGAAATGGCGTAAGAATCTAGGTCTCAACTCCCTGTTCAGTGTTTAGTCCATCCTGTTAGGTTGCCTGTCTATAAAACTCAAGTAACTGAGTAGGATTTAGGAGGATTGTTTATTTAAAAAAAAAAGTGGCCTAACCAAAATAAAAGGTAAATAGTTTTAAAATCAAGAATAAAGAGAACACATTGAGCATGACTCAGTGGAAAGAATGCTAGGTTTGGAGATAGACAACCTGGGTTCAGATCCCATCTCTCACACATATATGTGTGACTTTGGACAAATCATTTCCCCATTTCCAGACCTTAAGGGATCAGACTAGAAAATTTCCTGGATCCTTTTTAGTATTAAACGTATTAATGGATGTTTTTTCGTTGTTGTTTAGTCATATCCAACCCTTTGTAACCCTGTGGACCATATTAGACCAATACTATCCATGGGGTTTTCTTGGCAAAGATACTAGAGTGGTTTGCCATTTCCTTCTCCAGTGGATTAAGGCAAACACAGGTTTTAAGATTTGCCCAGGATCACACAACTAATAAGTATCTGAGGCTGGATTTGAACTCATGTATTTCTGACTCCAAGTCCAGTGCTCTATCCAACGAGCCATTTAGCTACTTCTGAATGTTCTTAGGAAAGCTAATTAGGCATTTCAGTGGCATTTCCTTCAATGTGTGGTCACAAAAAGTAGTCTAGCTACAAAGAGGGCTGTTGCATCCTTCAGCTTAATTAGGGTCTAGCAAACTCTAGCCTGCCTGTTCATCTCTCCAATTATCCAACAAATATGTCTTATTTGTGAAGCTCTTATGATAAGTATCAGAGTCTACTACCCATTTCCTAAATTGCGACTGATCAATGACTGATCATATTATAGTCAAGAGCACTACAGCCATTAGCACCATTGATTATATGATGAGACTCGGGCAATATGATCTCAGAACTTAGAACTGAGAGGGACCTTAGATGCCATCTAACTCAACACCTTACTTTTACAGATGAGGCAACTGAGGCCCAAAGAAGTCAAAACTTGTCCAAGATCACACAGCTAGTGAACAGCATAGCTGGGACTTGTTTCCATTAGAGAAACAGTATAATAGAGTGGATCAAGTGTTGGACTCGGTGTTAGGAAAATTTGGTGTTGAATCTCACTTCATATGTTTTCTACCTGTGTTATCCTAGGTAAGTCAGTTAACCTTTCTAAGCCTTGGTTTCCTCATCTGCACAATGGGAATAATAACACTCAAATCACAGTGTTGTTGTAGAAATCAGATGAGATAATGTATTTTGCAAATCTTGAAACATGATGTACTCCTTAGGACATGCTTAGCTGGCATTCCAGTTAAGAGTATGGACATGTCTTCTCACCCTATTCTGCCACCTGATTCCCTGGCTTTTCTAACTCTCTCAAATGTAACTCCAAATAATCCTCATGCTTTTAAATCAGAAAGGAAGGGGAGAGTAGATGGGTTAGTCACTCCTCGAGAATATCCACAAAGTTCTGGCTCAGTAAGTACTCAACTAAAAAAGCTCTTGTCAGCACACAGTACAAAATTCCTGAATCATCATGGCTGACAGGAGTTAATCAGATGATGTCTGCACTTGCTTGGAAAAGGGGAGAGATCCATGTGTTTGACTATGCCCTAAAGAGGTCACCATTAGAGAATGCTACAGTCATATAAATGTCTACTGTCTTTATTATTACTATTATACCTACATATGTTCTACCCAAAGGAATATAAACTTTAATCACTGAAACTGTGCATCTGGGGTTTATGGACTACATTTCTATTTTTAAGGATCATGTCTTTTTAAGGACCATGCCTTAAACCCAAATCGCTCTGGCTCTCACTGATTAACCAACAATAGGTCCAAGCCCAAGCCCCACTTGAGTCATTCTTTGGGTTTTGATGGCCTAGAGTATAAATAGCAATGGTGTCTGTTTTGATCCTGAGAATCTTCCTCTCCCAGATTGATTTTTTTTAACTAGGTAAAAGAGGCCATTTTTTTTGGTCTCATTTCTTACTTAGCCTGATTCACTGAATGGGTATTGCTTCAGATAAACTGAGACCTGGGATGGATCTTAGTTTATTTATTTATTATTTATTTTTGGAAGTGGCGAGGCAATTGAGGGTAAGTCACTTGCCCAAGGTCACACTGTTAGTAAGTGTCAAGTGTCTGAGGTCAAATTTGAATTCAGATCCTCCTGACTCCAGCGCAGTGCTCTATTCATTGCACCACCTATCTGCCACAACATCTTAGTTTAGAAAAGATCAAGGTCTCCCATTGCATCTGGGGCCATCTCCAGTCATCGTAATCTATATCTTGTCACTGGATCAGATGGCTCCAGATTTAGTGAGGCTGGTGACTTTGCACTGCCTCACTTAAATCCAATTCACTTGCAAGGCATGACATCACCTTCCTGATGTCATCGCTCCTGTTCAGGAAAGAAGGACAAATAATATGAAAATAATAGCTAGCAACTGGAAAGCATAATTAGGTCTGCAAAGTACTTTGCATACATTATCTCATTTGGTCCCAACAACCCTGTTAAATAGATTTATTATTATTTTTATTGCCATTTTACAGATAAAGAACCTCAGGCTATAACTTGCTCAGGGTCACACAAATAGTTTAATGTCTGAAGTGGTATTTGAAATTAGGTCTTCCCAAAATATGTAAAAGTACTTTGCAATATATATATATATATATATATATATATATATATGCTAATTATCATCATCTTCACCGCCGCCACCATCATCATCTTCATTTCTTAGGAGAATTACATAATGGAACAGTGGTTCAGGGAAGAGAAGGCTAAAAGAGTAGTTAATTGTCATCTTCAGGTATTAGAAGGGCTGTTAAAGACAGATTTAGGCTTGATATAAGGGAAAATGGTGGTGCAATGGATAGAGTGCTGGGCCTGGAGTCAGGAAGACTCATCTTCCTGAGTTCAAATCTGACCTCAAATATTTACCAGCTGTGTGACCCTGAGCAAGTCACTTAACACTGTTTGCCTCAGTTTCCTCATCTGTAAAATGAGCTGGAGAAGGAAATGGCAAACTACTCCTCTGTCTTTGCCAAGAAATCTTCAAATGGGGTCACAAAGAGTCTGACATGACTGAAATGACTGAACAACTGGGAAAAATAGTGTAATAGAATTATCCAAAAATGGTATAGGCTGCCAAGGAAGGCAGTAGGTTTCTTTTCATTAAAGACCTTTCAGCAGTCTGGATGAGCACCTGTGAAGCATGTTGTAGGACAACCCCCATTTTCTACCCTTCCAGCTCATAAATTCTATGATTTTTTGAAATGTTCTTAGTTTCCCTCTCCTCCAGCACCTCTTGTAGGTGACTGGAGGGCTGACAACATTAGATAATCTAAAGAAACAGCAGTAAAAGGGCAGAAACAGAACCACCTCACAGATATAGGGACTGATACGCACTTATTAAGAGCTTACTATTTTCAAGGCACTATTCTAACCACTAGGGATATTAAAAAAAAGTCCCAGTCCTCCAGGAACTAGCAACCTAACAGGGGAAGACAATAAGGAAAAAAATGTACATACAAAATATGTGGCTTGCAGATGCAAGGTAATCTTAGAGGGAAGCCCCCAGTAGAAGTGGGCCTATTCAGATGGGCCTCTTACAGAAGGCGAGATTTGAACCAAGTCTTCAAGGAACCTGAGAGGTAAGGGGAGTGGAGCATTCCAGGACAAAGGTGGGGTGGGAACATAGAATTCCTCACTCAGAAACATGCTCTTTAAGCTTTGGTTACTAGAGTATTTTACTGTCAATCTCTTTCCCTCTGGAGTTCAAAGTCCTTAACCTGCCCCCACCCACCTTTCTCGCCTTCTTACCACCTTCCACCACTCCATTCACGCCATGATCCAGTGACACTGGACCAGTTGTTCTTCCTTGAACAAGACACTCCCAGTTCTCAGCACTTCTGATGGCTGTCCCTCATGAATAGAACGCTTTCCTTCTTCATCTCTGCATCCTGGCTTCCTTCAAGTCCCAGCTAAAATCCTACCTTTTATAGGAAGTCTTTCCCCAGCCCCCTTAATTCTAGTTCTTTCTTTTCATTGATTATTTTTTATTTCCCCTCATTCATTATTTATTCTACAAATAGCTTGTTTGCATATGGTTGCTTACATTCGTTAGACTAGTAGCTCCTTGAGAGCAGTGACTGTCTTTTTATCTTCAATGCTTAACAACAATTCATGGTACAAAGTAGCTGCTTAATAGGTAGTGAGGGGACAGAGTGCTGGGTCCACAATCAGAAAGACATGAGTTCAAATCCAGCCTCAGAAACTTACTAGCTGAGTGACCCTGGGCAATTCACTTAACCTCTGCTTCAATTTCTTCATCTGTAAAATGGTACCTCATACCATAGTACCGACCTCCCAGGATTTTTGGGAGGATCTAATGAGATCACAATTGTAAAGCACTTAACTATGCCTGGCACATAGTAAGCATTTTATGGGTTAACTATTGTTATTATTGTTGTTCTATATTGACTGAATGTGGCCTTCCTTCCCATCTCTTAGTAACAGCCATAAATCGTCTTCCTTTGGATCCTTTCACAAGTCTCCCCTTTCCTCCACTGCAGAGCACAGCTCCCCCACCTCTAAGCAGAGTAGCCTGTTCTGGTCCCAGATAACCAGTTATAAGCTTCTGGAATGCTGGCACATACCCTACCAAAGAGGGGTTGGGAGTGGGGGTAGAGGAGGGGAGACATTCCTTATAGCTTCTTTTAAGCCACCTGGTATGTGTTATCAGACTTTACATCCTTGGACCTGAGCCAGCTCTTGCCCAAGCTTACCTCACTCACCCCAGCTCTCCTTTCCATTTAACCTCTTGTTTAACAAATTAAACTAGAGACTGAGAAAGGTCATTATGTATTTCCATGCTTCAAGAATCTTTAATTTTTGCAGAATTAGTGCAGGTCACAACCCCATCAGTCCTCCATAACTTGGTAGATGGTCATCAAAAATTGCTGTGGCCAGAAAACTTACTCTGAACTTAATCTAGTGATGAGCCTCTGAATATGGTCTTTAGATTGGTTTGTAATCAAAATAAATGCAGTGTATTCCCAGGTTCCTGCTTGACACTTTCCAATTTTATAGGACTTCCCCAGGGATTGTGTAATCTAGTAGAGTGTTCCAGAAGCCAGGGTCACTTCTGCACTAGAAAAAGTAAAGTGTCAGAGAAGGACCTCAGGAGAAGGCAGAGAAGGATGGAAAGATAAATTAGATGGTGTTGTCTGCCCGTAACAATCTACTGTATAGAGACCTTGCATGGCCCTGAAAAATTCTTGAGGACCATAAGCCAGTAGCTTAAAGCAGGGTTAAGAAAGCAGTTCTCTTATTATTGGTGGAAATCACTGATCAGCATCAGTTTGTAAATTATTTGTGTCTTATACAACTGTTGGGTCAAGTTCCTAAAAATAAATAAATGAACAAGCAGATAAAAAAACAAATATATGCACGCATACACACATGCACAGACACACACACACACATACACACACACACACCATATATGTATCACCATTTATTTTGAGGTGGGTGGTTTGTGTTGTTCAGTCATTTCTCAGTCCTGTCTGACTCTCTGTAACCCTATTTGGGATTTTCTTGGCAAAGCTTTCTTAAATCCTGAAAGTTCTGACTAGGATCTAGTAAGATAGTAAGTGGGAAAATCAGGACTTAAAACCAAATCCTACGGCACAGAAGCAATGTAGTATAGCAAAAAGTAGGCAGGACTTGGAATCCAGAGACCCTATGTTTGACTTCTGACTCTGGCACTTAGTAGCTAGGTGATCTGTGTAAATAGCACTTAATTTTCTGAACCCCAATTTCCTCATTTTTAAACAGGAATAAAAATATTTTTACTACCTATTTCATAAAATATAAAGTATAGTGTAAATTGTAAAGTGTTAAAAAATGTCATCCACAATAATCTGAGGGAATGGAGGAAGGTGGTCATCTGAACAGGTTCATTCTTTGAGTCCAGGAATTATCAGGGACTTAAATCATAAATAAGCAGAGAGCTTAAGGGGATAGTTGGTTCTGATCTGGAAACAGAGTGGACCCTATCCTGCATAAGCAGATAAATTAATTATAGGTATAATGAAGGATTGACCAATGAAGACTGAGCCCTTAGAACAGAGGTTTCCAAATTTTTTGGCCTATTACCCCCTTTAAAAAAAAATTACTCTGCACTGCACTTGCCCTCCCCCAATCTATTTTCTTTAAGCCTTTAACCTTTTTTTGAAACTTGTATCATAATAAAACATGTAATATATATACTATATATACATATATACACACACACGTATTATATATACTTTTAAATGCTACATCTTAATGTTAATAATTCATTGTAAACTTGTGAGTTTTTTCCCTGCATTGAAATTTTAATAACACAATATTGCATCATCTAACTGTATAGTATCACATTGTAAACAAATAATTACACACATATACTCTAGTTGATACATGCCAGACTTCCCAAACTCACTTGCCAACACTTGCTTGTTAAGACCTGTCAGCAGATTTGACTGCTGATCTTTTATAACTCGCATTTTGTGTATTTGGAAAATAATGCAACAACTATGACTGTTATACAACAGAAAAGAACATGTATGAATGGTTTTTCAAATTTTTCTTATCTTCTCTTCTTCCTAATACTTCCATTGCCCCCTTATTTTTATTCAACACTCCCTAATACACCTGAATTCTTCCAGGGGCCCCCACAGGGCAATATATCCCACTTTGGGAACCTCTAAGGCTTAGAGCATGCTCAGATATACACTTCCTTGTGATTTATAAAACATATGCATGCATGCACAATATTCACTGCCTGTTGCCAATGCAAACAAAGGGAAATTGGAGGAGTCCATTCTCAACTACAAATGGCTTCTGACAGACTCGGTGGTAGTTAAAAGTCTTCTGGTTGGCTGAGGAGCCAGAAATACTAATTGCTCGGTAGAAATTGATCCACACTTGAGAGTGCATAAAAAGTTTTGATTGGGGCAGTGTCTTTCCTGGAAGTTTTCAAAATGGAAGACTGAATTTGGTAAGCTACTAGGTGGTAGAATACCCTTTCCCACTTGGCCACAATGTATCTTCAAATATATAACACTCAGGAGTGTGCTGTTTAATATTTAACAATAGAAAAACTGCATGACACACTTTTAAGTTTAATTTGCCTTATTAACATTTTTCTCCATCACTTTTTAAAGTCTAAAAATAGGCTCTTGTGTCAAGTCCCCTCCCTCACCCCAAGGCACCTCTGTTTCTTTTGTCTCTTTGTGTTATTCTTTCCTGTTCATAGGTGACTGAAGACCTTGTGAGCTCCAAAAGGTCAGAAGAGTCAGCAGAGATCCTGCAAATGGAATCAGTAGCAAAGACCATCAAAGACAGTAGCAGTCTTAGGTAAGTTTAATAGTTATGCAAGAGGGGCAACCTCTTTGACCTAACCTAGAAGTGAATCAACCCAGTAGCTAATCATTATGTCCTTCAAGCAAGGGACTGATCTATCTTTTGGTGACACCACACACAGAAGCAAACTTGTTGGGGACTCCCAGAGTAGATAAAAGGATTCCCAGGACAAAGAGGTATGGGCCACTTGTGTTCTTCATGTGTTCCCACATGGCACATTCCTTGGAGGGTAGCTTTCTGTAATAACTCTCCTGGCTATGCTTGCTTAGTAAATACTCGTTTGTAAAAGCTTATTAACTCTAGCTAAATGATATCATATGGTTAATAGATACCAGGGAAAGCACATTTGATGGGAAATTGTGAAGGATTGAATTAGAATCCTCAGTCCCTAGAGATACCCCTTCAGATTCTGAGGCAATTAGTAGTTGTCATTGCCCTCTAGAAATCCAACCTGCCAGTGCTTGTATGAGTTGGGAAAATGAGCCCAGAGGAGGCATTACACAGGGAAGCTATAAGGCCTTATATCACCCACTGCCACATTCACATTCCTAGGACCTGTTTGGATCTGCCATCTATTCAAAACCACTGTGGATGAGCCCCTGTTTTCCCACTCAATCTCTTTGACATGCAAGCACAATTAAACATGTTGCTTGACAGTAAAGAAGAGGACAATTACTTAAAACAAATGCAAGGTAAATAAGAATGTTAGACGGCAAGTGTTCTCTCCGCTACTTGTCAAGGTGACCACTTGGCTAAGCTCTTGTGACTGGAAGCTGGTTCTAGTACTCCCCTTGCCCTCCCTGTACATCTTTAACACAGTGAGAAAGAGATATGGGCAGTGTCCTCATCTCCAAAAATTTCTGTCTCCTTGATGCAATGAAAAATGGATAGATATCTCAGTCATTCAGATGAAGTAGAAAGGCAACCTCATTTTAATCTGGGGAGCTTTTTGGTATTGAATATAGATAATCAGGGATGCTGCTGCTACTCTCCATAGATGTTCCTTTGTTCTGCTCCTGAGTCCTGACTACCCATGTTTTCAACCATGGTGTCTAGGTCCCAGCTGTGAGTTGTCTCATCTTTCCATTATCACTGCCCAGTCATACCCCTTCCATTCTCATCAATATAGCCCCTCCAAAAATTCTTTTTCTCAATAGATTTTATTTAAGAAACTATGTCAACTGAGTGGATGTCAAACTACCACACAACCTAATCATGAATATAATTTCCAATGAAAAGATGACCTTATGTAAGATAGGCCACTTTATTTTCAAAAACCTCACTTCACAGTAGAACTTAACTACAATCAATTCAATCAATCAATATGTATTTACTAAGGGCCTACTATGTGCCAGACACTGTGGTAGGCAGTAGGGATATGAGTACAAAGAATGGAAAAATCCCTGCTCACGAGGAGCTTACAATCTAATGGAGGAGAAAATAAGTATATATGTACATAGCATAAATATAAAGTTAATAAATATAAACATATGCAAAGTATATTAGATATAAGTACAAGTAATATAAGTATATTAAATATAAATACAAGATAGTTTGGGAGGGAAGGGACTAAAAATTGGAGAGAATAGGAAAAACCTCTTGAAGAAGATGGTTCTTGAGATTCATCTTAAAAGAAGAAAAGTTAAGAGAGAGAAAGAGGCAGTGTATTCTAGGCAGGTAGGATGGCCAGTAGAAAGGCAGAGACAAGAATGAATTCAGGTATCGAGTGAAAGTTACCCTGTTTGGCTGGATCACAGAAAGTAGGAGGGGGAGCAAAGTTCAATGAGATTGGACAGACAGCTGGGGCCAGATTGTAAAGGATGAATTTATGTTTTATCCAACAGACAACAGGACATCACTGAACTTGGCTGAGTAGGGGAGTCACAGGACAAGATTTTCACTTAAGAAAAATTATTTTGGCAGCTGTGTGGACGTTGGAATAGAGTGGCAAGATACTTGAGGCAAAGAGACCAATCAAGAGGCTGTTGCAATAATCAAGGCAAAAGGTGATGATATCCTGAAGTAAGGTGGTAGTTGTGTGTATGGTTTCAAGAGATACTGTGGAGTTAGAAATAGCAAGATCTGGCAACTGATTGTATTTGAGATATAAGAAAGAGTGAAGAGTCTAGAAAAATACTGAGGTTATGAACCTGGAATACTGGAAGATGGTGGAACTTTTAAGAGAAATAAGTTTAGAAAGTTTAGAAAAGAGATGGCTTTGGGAGGAAAGATAAGTTCAATTTTGGATGGGTTGAGTTTAAGGCATCTCCAGGATGTCGAATTTAAAATGTCCAAGAGGAAGGTGGTGACATAGGACATGGGCTCAAGAAAGAGATGAGGGTTGGAGATAAATATATATATATATATATATATATATATATATATATATATATATATATATATATATATATATACACACACACACACACACACATACATATATATACATATATATACATAATACACATATGTATGAATGTATGTATATGTAAGTATAGATATAGATACAGATGACATAACTATGAATGCCATCTGTATCCTGATGATAATTAAACCTGCGGGTGCTGATAAGGTTGCCAAGAGAGAAAATATAGAGGCAGAAAAGAAGGGAGAGCAAGACAGAACTCTGGGAGACACGCACAATTGGAGGTATGATATGGATGATGATCCATTAAAAGAGACTGAAAAGAGTGGTCAGATAGTTAGAAGGAGAAGCAGGAAAGAGCAATGTCACAAAAGCCTAATTAGGGGAGAGTATCCAGGAGAAGGGGGTGGCCAATAATATCAAAAGCATCAAATAGGGTGAGAAGGATGAGGACAAAGAGAAGGACAGCAGATTTGGGGATTAAGGTATCATTGATAACTTTGGTTAGAAAAGTTTCCATTGAGTGATAAGTTTAGAAACCGTACTTAAAAAGACAACTGAAAGGGAGACTTATGGGCCAGGTACAGAGAAGTTCTCTTTACAAACACCAGGGGTTTCCCCAGGTAGGAATTTAGAGCTAGATAGAAAAGAGACATTATTGATACATATTTCTATAGCTTCCCAAACTTAGAAAAGAGCCAATGAATCTAGACCCACTACAGATTGCTAGAAGATGTGCTTGTTATATGGCATGGTTCCTCCCCTTTCCCATTGTTCCATCCCCAGAGTAGGTATTAAAGAAAAGTTAGAATTCTCACAAAGATGGTTGCCTGAACAGAGACAGGCAACCCACGTCCTACATACTTACTCAAGGAAAATACTTGAAAATAGGTCCAGATCAAATAATGATTAAGAGATCCAATGAGACACTTCAGTAAGTGACTTCCACTTACTATCCACTCCAGAACTGCACAGAAAGTTAGCCAGAGCCTATAAGCAATAGGGAGACCACCAGAAATACCAGCATAGGCCAGCAGAAGGAAGGTTCCTAGCCTGACTAGAAATGGACTAGGGACATCTGTAGCTTGCAAGTCTATGTCTTGATGGAGTAAGATTAGGCACCTCTCCCTGACCCCGGAAAAAAAGCCAGAGTGGGGATTTTAGAAGCAACTTTAGAAAAAACTTCAGAAGCATTGTCAAGTCATCAGCACAGGTACAGCATTACTCAGACTATTGTGCCCCAGACCTAGTGGCTCCCAGTTCCCTAGCACCCATTCCTGAGACTCCATGGAGGACCTTGAAGATTCAGTGCTCTAAATCTCAAAGATCTAGGCAGGGGTGGGGAACCTGTGGCTCCGAGGCTACATGTGGCCGTCTAGGTCCTCAAGTGTGCCCTTTGACTAAATTCAAACTTCACAGAACAAATCTACACAAACTAGTTCAAAAAGGCAGAAGGTGATGGAATTTGTTTCTCATGATTAGAATAGGTAAGAGTAGATAATAACTTACCCTACAAAGTTGAGTATAATCCTATAGGGGAAAAAAAGGGAATATAGGACTTTCCACATTTCTTATTTTTCTTTTTTATTAATTTATTTGTTTTCAGTTTTCTCCAATCACTTCCATAAGTCTTACATTTTGTCTCCCTCTCTCCCTCCCTCCCTCCCTGAGATGGCATGCAGTCTTACATGGGTTCTACACATACATTCTTAATAAACACATTTTCACATTAGTCATATTGCATAGAAGAATTAAAATGAGAAAAGAACTAAGAGTAGACTCAATCCCATCAAATGTGGAATGACCAAACAAGCTAGCATATAAATAAATATAGGGGGACTATTATTACTCTGTAAGAAATGATGAAAGAGGTGATTTCAGAGAATCCTAGGAATTCAGAGTGAAATGAGCAAAACCAGAAGAACAATTTATCCTAGGACAACACCGTAAAGAAAAAGCAACTTTGAGAGATTTACCCTGATAGATCCAATGACCAAATTGTGTCTCCAGAGAACCAATGATGAAGCTATTGCCCACCTCCTGACAGAGAGGAGATGACTCAAGGTGCAGAATAAGGCATATATTTTTGGATACAGCTAATACATGGATTTATTTTGTTCAGCTATGCTGATTTGCTACTTGTGTTTCTGTTTATTTTAATGGGGGGGTTGGGATAGTGATGTCAAAAAAAACAAGAAAAGAAGTAATTCACTGAAATATTTTTATAAGTATGCATAGGACAGAACAAAGCATCTGGACAAGTAGGATAGTCTTAACAGCAATATGTCGAATTTATTATATACTATTTAAAAATCACATGTTCTACTTTGTAAATGAAAATACTTATAGTTTTAGGTTTGGGTTGTGGTATCATTTTTTTCATCTTTGTTAAATTCAGAATAAAACAAACAAACAAACAAAAGAATCCCATCTTCCACAGGACCAAGGTCAAGAGGACTGACTGAAGAGAAAGTGATGGTCTAAATGGAAGAAGTGGGGAAAAAAGGGTGCTGCTCACATGAGGATAGGGGCCTGTAGAGAAGTAACTAGCTATCTTCCTCACTGCTAGAAGCGAACCACCACCACCAATCCAAGGCTTACATCAAGTCTACATCTGCTTCTTTGCTACTTTCATACATGGTTCCTTATTCTTTCTGGGACTAAGAATAATGAACCGAATACCTCTTCCACATTGGAATGAACAGGCTGCTTCCAGGTATTATGAGTTCCTTGCAATTTGAGATATTCAAGTAGAGGCTGGAGGAGGCTCCTGCTGTATCTTCAACACAGTGTGAGAGAGACCCAGGCAATTTCATCACCTCCCAATTGAAACTTGTCTCCTTCAAGATGGAGAAGACCTCAACTGCTGGTATACAGTGGTAGGTCTTTTCTTCTGGAGATTCCTATTGAGGTTGGAGGTCTCCTCCAACTCGGAGTTTTTATGAGAGTTCTCTGGAGTGAGAGAACACTGTATCTTAAGTTCATAAATCATGCCTAATTCCAGCTTCATAGTCACAAAGACCAGACTAGTCTTGGGAAGTATTTGGCATTTCAACTGTGTGGAATCATGCCATGAAATCTGAATTTTTGTTAAAATATCTTAAGAAACTTTTCTAAAGAATATTTTATTGTGTATTACTTGGGCTTTGTGCTCATTAAGGCATTTGGTCAGCAATTTTCTACGACTCGGGCAATTTAGAAGAATAAAAGTCTCTAACGTTTTCTGCAAAACAAAACACTGCTTTTAAATGTTCTCCTTTGCCAGGAATTAATTTATCTAAGACACTTTACCTGTTCCCCACAGGATCTAATTTTGAACACCAAATCCGGCATTTTCCTTGCAATCATTTTTACAGCAACAATAGTTTTGAAATCGAAACTGTAAAAGAAGACTGAGAATAGCACACCATCCAAACTCTCAGCCAACAACAAAAACTCTGAATATAAACACTGGACTTGGGCTCTGTGTCACTTCCTTGATGGGACAATGTGGCATTCTCTGATAATAAACTTGAGACATTGATAAATAGCTAGTCAAGCTGAGAAGATTTGCCAGTGAAGAGGAGTGGAGAGTAGCGAGAAGGATGAAAAGAAAGACAGAAAGAGCTTATGCTCAGGATAAAAGTGTGGCATGTGAAATGAGACTACTGACTACATTGGTGACCTTTTAGAAACTTTGTTGGAAATAAACAGAGCCAAGGAGAAAACAGCTTTGTGTTTGTAGGTCAAATCTTTATACTACAAGTGCTAAAGAATAGTTAGCTGGCCTGGCCTGGAGAATGACTCGTTGTTGTGTTATAATTGATTTTAGGAAATAGAAATAAAGTATAATGCTGACTGTAACAAAAGAATCACAAAATGAGAAAGATCCTTAAGAGGTCAGCTGACGCTGCCATCTGATTGCAGATGTAGCAATACCTCACACATACAACGAAGCATAAACATATGGAATGTTTCTTCTTAAGGTATCTCCATAGTAAAAATAATGACAATTTCTTTTCCACAACCAAATAAATAAAATTTCAATAATTTATCATATATGTATTTGTTTATAGACAAATAACCTCAGGTTTTCATTCTTTTCCTTATTCTTGGCAAGTGGTATTGGTGGATAATGGATTTATTATTGGACTCGGAGTTAAGAAGACCTAGATTTGAATCCTGCTGGCTATATGAGACAGGACATATCATTTAACTTCTCAGAGCTTTAGTTTATTCATTGAGGTGGGTGTTTTTCTGGAGTCAGGTGTTTTTCTGACTCCATACTTTCTCCAAGGTACTTCCCATCTGTGCCATCACAATTCTCCCATAAGTAGCTACCTGGCATCCTCCAAGTAAAGATGACATCAGTTGAGCAAGCTGATGGTGTCTTTACATGTGCCAGACCTCTATTACATCTATAAAATGGGGTTAACAAAAGTACCTACCTCATCACATGAAGGTCAAATGAAGGTCAACATGTTGTAGATTGTAATGCTCTATAGATCTGTCACTTATTATCTACATTTCTTCTTTTTCATAGTGTAGGTCATTTCTCTAGGTATTTTTTTGTATTTTAAATACTCACACACTTCAGTGTGATCATCTACTCCAATTTATAAACAGGAAAGTCCTTTACAACATTCCTTCCCAGAGGTCATTTACCTTCCACTTGAAAACTATCAATGATGGAGAACACATTGTTGGATTGTGAACTCCTTGAGAGCAGAGACTGTCTTTTGCTTCTTTTTGTGTCTCTTGTGCTTAGCACAGTGTGTGGCACATGGTAGGTGCCTAATAACAGTTTTTGACTGACTGACTAATGCTGGGCTCAGGAAGAATAAGCTGTCTCTCTTCCCTATGACAGCCCTTCACAAGGCATTAACAAAAAAATGACTGCTTCAAGCAAAGGAGCCAGAATGGAAGGAGAGATTGAGGACAGAGAAAGATCAGGAGCCAGAGTATGGAGATCACAAAGGGAAAGAAGAGGTGATATGAGGGTTAAATCTGAGGGGGAGGAGCATTAAGAAACTTTTGAAGTCTTTTCTTGCTCAAGATCAAAGGATGACTAGAAGAACTTTACTGGAGAAGGTCTAGACCAGGGAGACTACAGGAGAGAGGTACTTGCCCTAGCCTTTGACTCCCACTTCCACAATTAAGAATTAGAAAAGTAGATACTGGAAACTTGAGACACAACAGCAAAATCTTTGGCCAGGGAATCAGAAGTGGATTCATATCAAAGGCAAGATGAAGCAGAAGTAATTTAGCCAAGAGGAAAGCATATTGTGCAAGTCCCATAAGTACTACTGAGGACCAAGATTAAACTAAAAGAACTATTTCAACTTGTTCAGACATCACATCAATTACTCTTTTTCTTCCCTCCCCCACCCCCAGAACCTCATGATACTTAATATACAAAGTAGATATCAGGCATAGGACAGCTATTTATTTCCCTCACCACAAAAGAAATGCTTATATAATGATGATTACTCTGGCCCAGACTGCCTAAAGGCCAGATGCGCTACATTTCGTCCAAGAGTGTGCTGGAGCCAACTAAAAGAGGCTGAAAGAGCTGATAAATTTTAAGTGTGACCATTCTCTCAGTAATCCACAAATACTGAATGTCAGGGATGGACTTATTGTTTTGTAGAATGTCAGGACTTAAAGTGTTAATATTTTAGATTAAACTTAAAAGTATGTGAGGAGTACATTCCCCACCCCTCCTCCCCTCCCTGGGCCATAGTTGTTATACATATACCAGCACATCCTTGATTTCACCCCTCCTTCAGGATCTCCAGTACCAATAAGGAAGTCAGGGGATCTCTCACTCTGTCATTGGTTCATGACCCCACTAATTGTGTTCTCCAATTCCATTTAACCACTTAGAATCAGAGAAACTTTATAATGGAATATTGACTTCAAAGGTATAACAAAAGCAAAGCTATAAATATTTCTATCCAATACCTCAGGGCCATACCATTCTATCATACAAACACCCCCCTCTGCCAACACATGTACCACCTCAGTGTTTGGGAAGGAGAGGGAATTAGATTCACAACTTAACCCATTTCCTATATCGCATTAGTTCCACCAAGTTCTAAGTCCAAAGCTCCCCTGGGTTTGTGTCCTGGGACGCTGACTTCTCAGAGCTTATCTCAGTCACAGGGCCTTAAAGGAGAGAAAAGTACCTTTCCTTACCCAGCTTAGTATATGGTACCCATGCTGTGTGTGAATGAGACTTTCATCACTGGATGCTACCAAAAAGAGGGTGACTGTTCCATTCTGGAAGTTTTAAAGACACAGACAATTCTGGCAATGTAGCCAATGGAAAGAAGCCATTCCCAACCATAATAAGTGAACACAGAATGTTTTCTGCAAGAAGCAGGTCCTTCATTTCTTCCACATGAGTGCCTCCATCTTAGGTGATTTGGACATATACCAATGTGCCTTTACACTCAAAATGCAAGCAACTCCTTAACAAATTTTAACAAGACTTCACATTAACCAAGAATTCACATTAACAAATACTTAAGACATACAACAAATCATCACACCTGTCACACTCTTCTAGGTAATAAAGACAACTTTGCTAAACAGATGTTTTTTATTTTTATTCTGATCTTAAACACTAAATACAACAAGCATTTCCAAATATGAAACTGAACAGAAAAAAGGGAATTGTACATGAAACTGTAAATCTGTTATGAACAATTCACTTTTCCTTTGTGAATATAAGCATGTTTAATATACTAATATATTGAAGTATATATGTATACAACACATATATATATACACAGTAGACAAAGCATATATATGTATATATATATGTACACAATAAATTCAACATGTAACTTTCAAAGCTGTCCTGTTTGACATTCCCTCTGGCCTTCCTTTTATTCTCTTCTGTGCATTTTAAAATATGTTTCAGTGGTGTTTTCTTTTTTTCCTTTCTTTTCTTTGGCAACCCAATTGATCTTCCCTTTCTTCTTTCCACAAAGGGAAGAAATGAAAAACAAAATCTTCATAACAAATAGGAGTATTCAAGCAAAACAAATTCCTCCATTGGCGAGTTCCATAATGTCTCATTCTACACCTTGAGGCCATCACCTCTCTGTCTGGCATTACACAGTTTCTTCCCGAGTGCTCTGGAATCACAGTGGGCAACTGCATTGATCAGAGTTCTTATGTCTTTCTAAGTTATTTTTCTTCACACTATTATTATTGTGCATCCTGAGCCATCTCCAATCATCCTGATGGATACCTGCTCACTGGATTCAGATGGCTCTGGAGGAGAAGTGAGGCTGGTGATCTGCACAGCCCTCCCTCACTCAAAACAAAGTCAAGTGCAAGTCATGTCATCACTTCTCTGATGGCATGGTCTTCTTTGACAACGAAGGATGAAAACGACGATTGTATAAGTTGTGCTCCTGGTTCTACTTCAGTTTTTATCAGTTCATGCAAATCTTCCTGGGTTTCTTTGAAATAATCCTTTTCATCATTTATTACAGTGCTATTGACGAGGTTCAGAGTGCACCCCAAAATGTTGGGATACAAGGTTGTCCTGAAAGAATCCACTCAAATCAAGTATAGACCTTATTGGGGGTAACTAAATGAATATTTCACATTCAAGTGTGATTTGTATTGTCCAGGCAGCTCACAAGGTCCAGGTTTTTGGGCCAATCAGGCATGGTTCTTCATTTCAAAATGATAGTTGGTGCCCATTTTCTCTTTGGATAAGTGGTGTAATTGCAACTAGCCCACTTACCAGATGATACCAACTCAGGAACCAAAGTACTCTCAAATTTATTATGTAAACGACAAGACTAGAAATGTCTATTCCTCATATTGTTGGTCTGTGACATTTACTCGGGGAGAGAAACAGAAGAAGCAACTAGGGATGTGAAGTCTGCTCTCAGGTTCACTGAGGCAAGAACATGTTCTCACTGCCATACAATTGAGTTTAGCCTCCACTGTATTGGCCAAGAGGAGAAGAAGAGGGAGAGAAATGGCCTCCTTCCTTTGTTGTAATTACTAGGGAGAACCAGTGCTAGATTTGTCCCATGAGAGAGTGACTCAAAACAGATAGAGGGTGGAGCCATTCAACAGCTTCTATAACTTACTGAGGGGACAAGTTCCTCAAGAAAAGTCCATCCCTATGATATTCAAAAGTCAATCCTCTTTTAATCATTCTCACAGTCATGGCCACATACTGATCTCAATAAGGAATTAGGGCATCATGTAATGAAAGCAACAGCACCTCCCTCCTGGCAAAAGGCTAATGTGTATTTTTGTTCTCATGGAATCAGAGCATATACTCTGTGGGATAATACCCACTACATATAGGATCATAGAATATAGTGCAATTCCTTCTAAAGCTGTAGAAAATATGACCCAGAGTTGGGAAGTGATTGTGCAGCAAACATTACTGAATTCCTTTGACTGAGGTGTGTGTGTTCATCCTTCATTGCCAAAGAAGACCATGCCATCAGAGAAATAAAGACATGACTTGCACTTGACTTTGTTTTGAGTGAGGGAGGGCTGTGCAGGTCACCAGTCTCACTTCTCCTCCAGAGTCATCTGAATCGAGTGACCTGATATTCATCAATCAGGATGAATGGAGATGACCCAGGATGAGGCAATTGGGGTTAAGTGACTTGCTCAAGATCACACAGCTAGTGAGTGTCAAGTGTTTGAGGTGAGATTTGAGGTCCTCCTGACTCCTGCACTGGTGCTCTATCCACTGCATCACCTAGCTGCCTTGCTTCATAGTAAATATCCTTTAGAAACACTAAGAGGTCATTTTGCCTTTATCAAAGGAAGGGGAAAATCCTATAGTCTTTCCATTAAGACAATCCTAGTCAGTGGGAAGCAAGGAAAGCTAGGGGAAGTGATGGTGACAGAAAAACCAGGAAAAGTCATTAACTGGCCAAATCTTAGGCTCCTAGACATGAATGTGAAGCAGTAGCCAAAAGAAGGGTCTTGTAACCATATGCCTTACCTCCCCACCCCCATCCCAACCCCAATTCCAAACTCTCAGACCTAGAGCTTCATATACCCCTTGATGATGCTTTATCTTCCTTTTTCCCCTTTCCTTTTAACAAGGGCCCCTCAAATTCTTACTCTTTCCACTCCTGGATCCCCACACTTTTGCCCACAGAGCCGCACAAGTCTTCTGCAGTGGAGTTCCTACAAACTTCTTTGGTAGTCTGCCTCAGTGCCTGTTATCTGTTACACTCTAGAAGCTCCTTTCATTACATCAAACTATGTCTTTATACAATTCAACCCTGTTTCCTCCATGTGCTTCTTTACTGGAATGGATGCACTTGTTAGCATCCTCCCCTTACCTTCAAGGAATCCCTCATGTACTTGAAGACACTCTAATTCAACTCCTGCTCTTCCTTTCTCCAGCTTAAACTATTCAAGTGTTTTTAAACTTTTCTCTCAAAGACAATTTTCTAATCTTTTTGTCATTTTTGTTGTTCTATTCTTGACTCTCTCCTATTTTTTTTTACTATCCATTTTTTTTAAAATGGAGAATAAAATTCAACATAACATTCCAATACATGGTTAACCAATCCAAGGCATGACAATGGTTAATTTCCATGTATTTCATATATGGAGTTCTTGTTATTACATTTTGTTACCAGAAATTGCCATTTCTTTGACCACACAGTCAAAAACTCCATCAACAATACAGCTATTTAGCTTTTACAATGTCAGACAAATGAACAAAATTTAGCCCTGAATTGACTTGGTATTTTAATATATTGAGTTATAGGTCACCATGAGTCCAAGATCTGAAATCTTTGTGCTTAAACAGTCTCCCAATGATATATTCTAACTGTTTTTCTTTAAACATATTATCTCAAATGTCTCTACCACTTCCTCCCGTAGGAATTCCTCCTGAACAGAGGGAATTCTGTCCTAGTATTTTCCAAAATAACTCAAAGATATAATAAATAGTCCACAACTACGGTAGCATGAGGTAACAAAAGCAGAGCTGGATTTAAAGGGTCTCAGTTCAAATCTACCACCCCTTCACTATTTATTAGCTCTGTTTTGGGCTTGCTTTGGGAAAATCTCTTTATATCTCTTTGCTGTAAAATGCAGAGATTAGGGATTTGGACTAATTCAGAAGTTCCCTTCCAGCTCTAAAGCTAAGACTCTATGACATATTGCAGTAGTAACAGTGAATTGAGCATTTTTAAAAGGATTCCACTCATTGCTGTGACCCAAAGGACAATGGAAAGATTTGGCCTGACATAGGGGATAGAAATAGGAACAGGGGCTAGACCTGTGATTTTGCTAGCGTAGGAACCTCCCAGGTAAAGAAACTCCCTTTAAAAGTATAGATTAGCACCATTTCCACATCTTTCATTCTTAAAGAGTTTTTCAGAGTGACTGAGATATAAGTAGTTTGGCCAGGGACATGGTTGGTTATTGTCCTTTGTACTTCAGAAAGGACCAAAATGACATCACTATGTCAGGGTCAAAGTATAGCGTGTCCAGTGGTGGCTGATCAGACCAATATGAGCTCAGAAGCCTCTACCACATGCCAGGCACAAACAGCCCATAGGAATACTTAGAGTGGTGATGTCTCTACATTTCAATATGTTGTTCCTTTTGAGCTATTGCTATTCTGCTTTGCTTACAGAGCACAGAGCCCTCTTTGATGTGGGTGCATCCCAATACCATGTAGGGAGATCCTGTACCAGTATCTTCCATGTCTTTCATGTCCCATACCAGGGCTGAGCAATGTGTTGGGAGTCTACTTACTTGATTCCCTGACCTCTTTTTCCAGGACCCTTGTCAGCTTTTGTTGAAGTGCTATGCAGAAGTAATGGGACTGTCATTGTTGATCCTATCCTATTTCTTGCTCAGGGGAGTAAGAGACAGAAGGAAAGATAGAAATCTAACCCTCCCAATAGCTAGACAAGAGTGATCTGTGCTAATTTAAGTTATTTACTTCCCATTTCAGTCCTTTCCCCTCTCCCCCCACATTGTCATGTATGTCTCTATGTTTGATTATAAACAAAAACTCTAGCAGTCAACCACACCCTTGTTGTATATTTAACACTGATGCAAATAGAGATTTTGATCCCTTTAAAAAGATAGAAGATACTATCCCTGCTTCAGTGTGAATAGAAGGGTTGATACTGATCTCATTTGGATTTTCCATAAGGAAGAGATATTCTCTGATCATACACCTAAACAAATTCAAATTTCCCATAAACAGGAGGGTTCATCAGCACATATCATGATTTATAATACCCCTAGACCTGATATATATAAACCCTGGAAACAAAGAAAAACCTGATCTGTATAAGCTTACTGAGGAGAACATTCTCAGTCGATACCCCTACCTTAAGCAACCTCATGGGGAGTGTCATTAGGGAATTTTAGGGCTGCTTTAGCAAGAACTCCCTTCTCTTATAATTGTTGCTGCTATTCCTGGAGTTCCTCTGTCTCAATACATCCTCCCCAGGCTACCTGTTATACTCAGAATCGGTCAATCATTAGCTAAATCTGATTTCCAGATCAAACAAACAACCATTCCTGAAATATTTGAGTGGTTCCTGTGTTACAGACATAGGTAAAAGGGGAGGTACAAATATATATTCAATATGTCATTGCCCACAAGGAACTTATAATTTAGTAGGAAAGACAGGATGGCAGAATCCTATATGTAGAGCTGGAAGGAATCATATAGCCCTCACTTTACAAATGAAGAAATAGAGGCCCATAATGGTGATGTGATTTGTCCAAAATCACAAAAGTAGAATAACCAAGATTTGAACCCAGGTCCTCTGGTTTCAAATTTGAAGCTCTTCACACTGTATTTTGTGGAAATAAATAGATAATGTGATAAGGCATTACTATAACATATGACAATATTGTAAAAGTAAATACATTTGGTAAATGCCAAATGAGCAAGATAGGAATGCTATTGGAAAGCTCTCAGAGCAGGGAAAGATAATAGTAGGGTGGGCAGAGCAGACTTTGTTTAGGGGATAGAATTTGAGCTAGACCTTGAGGAAGGAAACAATCATTTATTAAGTTTCTCCTATGTATCAGGTATCATGTTAAGTGATTTACAATTATTATTTCATTTGATTCACAAAACAAACCCTGGGAGGTAGGTGATATTAGCCCCATTTTATAGCTGAGGCAGCTGAAGCAAACAGGGATTAAGTAACTTGTCCAGGGCTATCCAACTAATAAGTATCCGAGGCCAGTTTTGAACTGAGGTCTTCTTGGTTCCAGCCACTGTACCACCTTGCTGCCTCAGGGTCAATGGGTAGAGTTAAAATGGGGCCAGGAGAATAGAAGACTTTCAAGGTGGAGGTACTATATGAACAAGGACACAGTAGTAGGAATAAGCCTAGTGAAGTAGACTAGGGAATGGATGAGTAGACTGTGGGTCTAAAGTAGTTTTCATGCAAGGGAGCAAAGGCAAAATGGGAGTAGAAGACGGGTGATCTTGAAAAGATATAGTAATGTGCATCCTATTCCAAATTAACTAGTAACCCTGAAGTCATGTATGGCCACTATGTCTAGTTATACATCCTCTCCAGTAAAATGTAAGGTTCTTTAGAGCAGAGACTGATCACTTATCATCTTTGCAACCCAAGAGCCTAGTGTGCAATAGCTATTTAATAATTTTGGTTGAATTTTAAAACTTTGAAAATTTGAATTTGGGTATTTATTAGAAAAAATTATGCTACATTGTCATTTTAACTTAATAAAAGCAATAATAATATACTTGTCATGTCCCTACAACCAAGTGAAAAATGAAAAAGATAGTTAGAATTTCTAAAACAAACTTTCCATTGATGACAATAAAATCACTACCTTTGAACTCTAACATCACAATGTAGTCTATGGAAAAGTAAAAACAATAATGTAGATGAAGTACAAAGGAAATGTAATAAAATCTTCATTATTCCTGTAGGAGGATTCAAGAAAATTTTTTTATCAACTTAATGGCATAATAGAGCAGTTAGCCAATGACTGGCTGAAGAATCAACCACACTCCTTGTGGTTTTAAAAAATCAAATAACCTATTCTGTGGGACACTCTTGAAGGAGTTATCTGTGGCAACAGAGAGCCAAAAATGGAGGAAGAACCCAGTTCTTGAGAGGGAATCACTCCTTACTTTTCTCCTACTCCTCTTATAGAATGAAAGAGAGGAGAGATCTGTCTCCTTCCCTCATTGGCAATGTAGTTTTATACCAGAACAACTAACAGTTTAAGAAATATTATAACCCAAAGAAATCAAAACCAGAGAGTCCAACTGTGGAGCCAAATGAAGTCATCAAAAGTTAGTTAGCCCTGATAGTCAAAAGTCAGAGAGATGCAAACTCAAAGAGCTCAACTAAATGATCTGCCCAGTAGTGATGTACCCAGGAACAGCTCAGGAAACAACATGAAGATACTCTGAGAAAAGAAAAAATGTCAAAGACCTTAAGTGCCAGAAGAATGAGTTGCCTAGGCTATGTATGTTCCACAGGTGCAGCTAGGTGGTCCAGGGAATACAGTG
Source organism: Notamacropus eugenii (assembly GCF_028372415.1). NCBI lineage: Eukaryota > Metazoa > Chordata > Mammalia > Diprotodontia > Macropodidae > Notamacropus > Notamacropus eugenii. The sequence continues at coordinate 147,390,809 of NC_092875.1, read as the reverse complement.
CTAGATCTGGAGTCAGAAAGACCTCAGATGCTTATTTTCTGTGTGACCCTGTCTGCCTCAGTTTCCTCATGTGTAAAATGGTGACAATAATATCACCTACCTTCCAGGGCTATTGGAAAGATCAAATGAGATAATATCTGTGAACTGCTTAGCGCAGCGCTAGGCACATGGTAAGTGCTTAATAAATTATTGTTGACTCTCTCCCTTTCTATGTACCACTCTTCAATATATTTTATGTGCATTCACACTCTTCTCGCTAATAATGGGTTTGTGGGAGAGTCTACAGCAGGTTTATGGAGAGGATATTTTATTACTATTTATGTTGTTCCATTTCTGTAAATGCCTTTGCTTGAGCTAATTATGTCAACTAACTTAGTCAGACAATAAGCATTTAATAAGCACCTGGTCTGTGGACCATGTTCTATGCTAAGTTCTGGGGATTTAAAAAAAAAAAGGCAAAAACAGTTCCTGTTCTCATGGATCTCAAATGCTAATGGGAGGCAAACATGAAAAGAGCTGGGTACATATAAGATATATAGAGTAGATGGAATATAATGTCAGAGTAGAAGGCAATAGTATCTTTGGGGACTTAGAAAGCCATTGTGTAGAAGGTGGACTTTGAAGGGGTTACTGAAGCTTGCCAGGGAAACTAAGAAGTGGAGATGAGGAAAGAGAACATTTCAAGCATAGGAGACAACCTATTGGTACAGAGTAGGAAAATGGAGTTTTATATGTAAGGAACAGCAAATAAGCCAGAATGACTGTATCACCAAGTTCATGGAGGAGGGTAAAGTATAGGAAGACTCAAAGAGTAGGAAAGGCACAGTTTCAGAAGAGCTTTAAATGCCAAGAAAAGGTATTTGAGATTAGAAGTAATTAAAAACCCCTGGAGATTATTGAATAGGGGAATGACATAATCAGAAAATACAATTTAGTCATCCATTTCCATTTTATGGGTGAGTTCCCATTCCCATTCAAAGTTATAATTAACTGTTGTGCATTTTCCTCCATCCTATTTTTCTTTACTGTCTATCCCTCTCTCCCTCTTTTTACCCTACTCCTCCTTAGACATAGAATTTACTTCTAACCTCCCTAATCTGCATTTCTTCTAAGAGTCCCTCCCTAATTCTCTCTCTTTAAACTCCTATTCCTTAAACTACCCTTCTAAGAGTCTGTCTCTTATCCTATCCCCCACCCTCCTATTTCTTTGTAAGTTGAAAAGACTTGCAGACCCTTCTAGATGTGTATGTTATTCTCCGTAACTTAGTTCTGATGAGAATAAGGTTCTAGCACTACTAACCTTCCTCCCCTCTTGCCTCCACTGTAATTTTGTTCTTCTATTCACATTTATTTTATAATTGCTCCATTTTATTTTTTAATACCATCCCACCATACTCAACTCAACCCCAAACCTCCTATCTATGAATGCTCTTTCAAATTACCCAACTAATGATAACATTCTTCAGAATTACAGATAACGTTTTCCCATATAAGTAAACAGTTTGATCTTATTAAATTCCTCATAATTGTTCTTTCATGTTTACCTTCTTTTGTTTCTCCCGATTCTTGTAGGTCAAATTTTCTGTTCAGTTCTGGTCTTTTCCTCACAAATACCTAAAAGTCTTTTATTTCATTAAATATCTATTCACCCCCACCTCATGGAAGGTTACACTCAGCTTTGCTGGGTAAATTACTCTTGGTTGCAAACCAGCTCCTATGCTCTTTGGAATATAATGTTCATGCCCTTTGATCTTTTAATGTAGAATCTGCTAAATCTTTTGTTATCCTGACTGTAGCTTCACAGTGTTTAAACTTTATTCCCTAGTTGCTTGTAGTATTTTCTTCTTGACCTAGAAGCTTTGAAATTTGGTTATAATGTTCTTGTGAGTTGTAATCTTAGGATCTCTTTCAGGTGGTGATTGGTGGACTTTTTCAATTTGTATTTTACCCTCTAGTTCTACTGCTTCAGAGCAATTTTCCTTGATAATATCTTGAAACATAGGGCCTAAATTCTTTTGTCCCCCTCATAACTTTAAGATAGTTCAAAGATTCTTATACTGTCTCTCTTCAATCTGTTCTCCAGGTCAATTATTTTTCTAATGAGATGGTTCATATTCTCTTCTATTTTTTCATTCTTTTGATTTGGTTTATTATTTTGTTTTGTTATTTTCAATATCTTACAAAGTTCATTAGCTTCCCCTTGTTGAATTGCAATTTTTAAGGAGTTATTTTCTTCTGTAAGTTTTTGGACCTCTTTTTTCAATTGGTTGACTTTCTTTTCACAATTTTCTTGATTTTCTTGCATTACTCATTTTTCTCCCTAGTTTTTCCTTAACCTCTCTTATTTGATTTTTGAAGTCCTTTTTAAGCTCTTCCAAGAACTTTTTGAGGGCTTGTTATTGTTTTGCATTTTTCTTTGAAAGTAGAAGTAGTTGTTTAAACTTCACTATATTCTTGAGTTTGAACCCAGATCTACTCTATCACTACAGTAGTTATCTATGGTGAGATTCTTTTTTTTTGCTTACTAATTTTTTCAGTGACTTATTAGAGTTGGGCTCTACTCCTGAAGTGTGGGTGAAAATGTCTCAGACTTCAGGTTTTTCATGGTGTTTTCTTAGCTTTGTCTGGGGCCCTGACCTCAGGTACTCCTCTCTGCACCTGAGCTAGGACCATGGCCCCCAGCAAAGCTGTCACCACAAACCTCTTACTCTCCCCCCGACCGTCCATGGTTGCAAGCTTCAACTGACGCCTCCAGAACCAAAACCTAGGACTCCCTCTCCTGACAATGATCAGAGCTAGCAGGGCCCTACCCTCTACAACTGCACTCATGACATATACTCATTTTTTCTTGCTGAGTACTGTGTCCAGCACACCTGGACTCCATCTCCACAACCCCACATTGTCAGTGGAGTGAAAGCTCCTGAACCTGAGGCTTTTACCTGACATAGCTGTCCCCAGGACTTGTTTGTTGATTTGGGAGGGGGGTATTTGCCTTGAGGTCTATGCTATTCAATCAGGCCAGATCACTAGCCAGGGAGATCAGGTCTTTCCTAACATACTCACAAACTGTCTTATGCTGGATACCTGCTTTACCCTGACTTTTCTACTGCTTTAAAGTTCACTTTGAGGTGTTATTTTAAATTGGGAGAGCCAGATAATCTCTTGCCTTATTCTGCCATCTTCCCATAATCATTTCAGAAACTATAATTTAGGAAAACTACTTTGGCATCTGGCTAGAGGATGATTGGAATTGGGGAGAAATATGAGGAAGTAAGACCAATTAGAAAGGTACTGCAAAGTCCAGGTGAGAAATAATGAGAGCCTAAACCAGAGCGGTGACTGTGGGAGTAGAGAGAAGAGGACATATACAATGACAAGATTCAATAATGGACTGGATATTTGGGATGAGTGAGAGTGAGGAGTTAAAGATGATACACAGTGGTAAATGCTCTTGAGTTATGGATTTAGGGAAAGGCAGGGGAGGGAAGTTAGAAAGGGCTTACATAGCACATTACGAGTACAGATCCACAGGGTACCTTGGACTTGAGGTGGTTGTCCCTTTAGACTCTAATTCAGTGACACTAGCCTCCTTGCTCTTCCTCACATAAGATATTTCATCTCCTGACTCTGCATTTTCATTGGCTGTTCCCCATAACTGGAAAACTCATCTTCTTCATGACTTCAAATTCTGACTAAAATCCCATGTTCTGTATGAAGCCTTTCCCAAACTCTTTTAATTCCAGTGCCTTCCAGCCACCCAGACCAGCAAAGAATACTTGTGAAGCCAGAGTGCCTGCTCCTCAAGTCCAATAGAGTCTTGGGACTTGGAACTTGGAACCATGGTCTACAGGAATTTAACTAAGCTATGAACCTAATCTCTTTCCCATAGAATGAGTTGGTAGAAAGTGTGTTTGTGTGTGTTGGGGAGTGGAGGGAGGGAATAGATTAAGCCCCACATGCTGGGGAGTAAGTTTGTATATTTATTAATATACTCTTGAAGCAAATATATCTTTGTAAAAGTTAATCCAGTCTTTAGTGGTTAAATGTAACTGGGGTGCAGGGAATCACACACACACTCTCACTTGGGAAGTGCATCATTTGTGGGGATTAAAGCCATTGGTAGACAGTCCAATTCCCTTAGGAGTACTAGAGAACCCTGGGAGAGGGTTGAAAGTTAACAAATCTGGCCTTTAGGTAGTGGGAGCCAGGGTAGTCAATGATACACTTTCATAGAAAATCAGGAGATGGAGTCCAATTGTGGTGGTTCTACTACCATCAATAATTGGATGTTACTGCCATGAAAATCTTAGTAAATCTTTCCATTTTTTGTCTCTTCGTTGTCCTCTTCTAATTTCAAACTGTTCTCATAACTGGAAACCAAGATTTTTGCAAGATTATTTTCCTTTTCAGTATTCTGTGAGGCAACTCTGCTTATAATATTCCACCTATCTCTTTCATAATATTTTGCAAATGAGCTTGTACACTGTCAGTGTTGCCCTTGGCTACTACATCTTTCTGATTAGTACAGAGATTAAGTATTTGTTCTATGAGGTGGTTTTCATGGTATTTTGGTCTACTCATTATTATGTTTAATTTAAATAAATTAAATATCTCTAAGGAATTATTACAAATTATTTTAAATTTTATCCATTTCAAGCGTTTCAAGGTCAACAAATATAGATTTAGGTTTGACAACGTTCTCCCTGCCCCCACCCCCCACACACAAATCATAATCTACATGGAGCAGTCATCCATTTCCCACTTGTTCTCATCCCAAATTCTAAGGTAATCTTAGGTATGCTTTGATATTTTACCATAAATTACTAAAATTTCAACATATACTTTATGAATTAACTGATGAGCTCTGGATTCTTATTGTAGTTTTAAAATTATTCATTATAATTAATAACAGTATTTGTAATAGTATCTTAAGGTTTATAAACATTATGACATTTTGTCCTCACCACAATCCTGGGGTATAAGTGCTTTTAGTATACCCATTTTAGAGATGAGGAAACTGAGGCAGACAGAAGTTTAGAGACTTGCCCAGGGTCAAAAAACTAGTAAGAGCCTGGGACAGAGCTGAACTCAGGTCTTCCTGATTCCTGGTCTTGTGCTCTATGCATGTTTTGTTTCTTCTTTCTCGTGGTTCTCCCCTTTGGTTCTAATTCTTCTTTACAATATGACTAATGTGGAAATTTGTCTAATATGATGCCATTTTGGGGAGGGGTGAGGAAAGGGAGGGGGAGAAAATTTAGAAATCAAAATCTAATAGAAGTGAATGCTGAAAACTAAAAACAAACAAATAAATTAAAATTTTTAAAAATATTAATACATAAACAACAATTGCAATGTGTTAACTGTGAGAAAGATAATACCCAGGCATTTCTAACTATCCTTGTAATTGCTGCCCTCTCAGGATGCCAATTAAAGACTCTCAAGAATTCTATTCACAACGTTTCTTCACAAGATAGGAACAAGAAAAGTTATTTTACTCTTTTCTCTCTGGCACTGATCTCATAAGATTTTTTTGAGAATTAAACCAGATAGTACACGAAAAGCACTTTGCAAATCTTAACACACTATGTAAATATTAGCCATTATTATTATCTACCTCACAGAGCCAAAAAAGTGCTTTATGGGCCATATGATGATGAGTTAATTTTATATAAGGGGGGTAGGAACATGGAAATGGTGCAAGAATTCAAGACAAAAGTCACCAGTTCTGTCCCACTTCATCCAGTGTTACAGCATACCTTTTTGAGGCTTATGGAACTGTCAAGGCAATTTATGTGGTCCTGGCTCCTGCCAACTGAGGTATGGCAGGAGTTTAAAAGAAGTTACTCACCCCAAATGAAATACCAGGGGAGTCTGGGAGGCTTCCCATTATGATGAGGGGGAAAAAAAGGAAAGTTTTTGACAGCCTCTTAAGGGGCCTTTTATGTGCCAGCAGGGTGTGGGAGTGGATCTCAATAACAAAATAAGTCAAAATGTGTAGATTAGTCCCAGGCATATTGGCTGTACAGTCTCACAGAAGAGTCCAGCTTTGTCTTTGAGGAACAGTCTGTTCCCACACATGACAGCAGCAACCAGGCAGAGGAGCATAAAGAAGCAATTTTGGATACAGAAAGAAGAGCAGCTGTGGAAGTCAATGAGATACAACCGGTTGTTGGACTTGTGGGTAAACAGAAACATAAGACAGCCAGACTGAAATAAGAGGAGTGCTTTTGGTATCAGGAGTGAGACTTGTCTCTGGAATGTTGCCTTTCCAACCAATGCCATTGGAATCTATGGGAGGCCCTTTGAAAATGGAAGGGACAGGATATTTTTTCTTATTAGTTATTAAAGTAGCCAAGTTAAAACAGTGCTATTTGATTCCTGGTTTCTGGGCTGTAGGTAGAGGGTACCTACGTAGGTAGGGGCTCAAGCCAAACTTGAATAATTAAAATACCTCATTCTGCATAGGAAGGGGTATCAGAACAATGTAGAACTTAGGCTAAATTTATACAATAATCATTTTGATGGGAATTGAAAGAAAGGGGAGAGCACACGTGTGTGTGTGTGTGTGTGAGAGAGAGAGAGACAAAGGGAGAGGAAAATATTGGGAATGAACACTGTGGGAACATGGATAAAAGAAGACTTGTCTAGGCAAAATTGCTACTCTATTATTCTACCAGCTACAAGGAATATATTTACACACCCCAGCAGTAGAAAACCAGATCAATACATTCCTAAACAATTACTAGAAGCAGCATATAAATGACATCATCCTTTCTCCTAAAGAGAACAACAAAACCAGCTCTGTGACCAACACACACATATCTTCTCAAATGGACAAAAGCAACACTTTTGAGGTTGACGGTAAGTCTTTCTGTAATGAGGTACAAACTGGTTGGCATTCATTTGACATTTGATAGCTCCAAGAAAATCTCTAACAGACATAGTCAGACTTACTGAGCAAAGGGAAGAGATATGGGGCAGTTACATTTTAGAAAGGTTGTTTATGCTGTTGCATAGACAGAGACATTTGGAAAGAACAGAAGTACAAAATAGAAAAAGGGGACAACAAATGTGATGAAGTAAAGAGCCTTTTGAGTTGTCTCTAAGTAGCTGTGACTTTGGGCAAATCACAACCTTTCTGCAACTCAAAGAAGTCTAGATACATGTATTTTTCTTATCTAAAATTTTTCCTTAATCTTTAAAATTAGGGAAGTGATAATTCCACTGTACTCTGCCCTGGTCAGATCTGCAGAATTGTGTTCTGGGAAGGATAATAATAAACTAAAGTATGCACACAAGAAGGCAGTCATGATGGTGAAAGTACTGGTAACAATGCTGCAGTGGCATCAGTTTAAGAAATGGGGAAAGATTTCCTTAAAAAGAGGAGACCACAGAATGGGACTGGGAAAAGACAGAGACAATGATTCTGTGTCTTATCCAAATTTTAAATCTTTACCAGCCACTAGAATAGTAGGCCACTTAAAATGTTTATTGAATAAACATATGAATTACATAGCTATCTCCAATCAAACAATGTCATTGATTTTATTTATCAGGAACCTGCTATGTGCCAGACATTATACTAAGCACTGAACATACAAAGAAAGATAAAAGACAGTCCCTAGATTCAAGGAGCTCACAGTCTACTAAGGGAGGTAAGATGCAAAAACCTATGTACAAACATTACACACACATGCGCGCGCACACACACACATTCATATTTGCATATAATATGTATATTATGAGTATATGTATATGTGCATGTGATAAAATGTAAAAAATCAATAGAGACCTCAGCAAACCATTGGGAGATCCTGAGCCCTAGTGCAGTGGAACAGGCAAACCTCAACACCAAAACCCTTCATATGCCTCAATGTAACCAGGGGAACTAGCAGACTCCAGTGGCCAGACAGCCATGAACCTCAGTGTAGCTCCCAGGGAAATGAAGAGACACCCATGGCCTCAAGCCATGCCAGACACCAGCACTAGGATCCCATTTCAACACTGGGTAAGCTGCCAGACCCCTATGACCTTCAGCAACACCAGCCACCACTCACCCACCCCCTCAGTACAGCACAAGACATAAGGGACCCTGGTGGACATCAGGGCAATATCAGTGCAGTACCTGGTAAATAGCAAGAGTTTGCAGCCCCTGGCACAAGAAGTCTGCATCAGTGCCCCTTCCACTCTGGGAGCAGAGCTCAAACTTATAAGAACAGAAAAAGGCCAAAAAAAGATGAGCAAAAATCAACAACAACAACAAAAAGAATCTGAAGATAGAAAGTTATTTTGGTGGCAGGGAAGATCAAAACACAAACTCAGAAGGCTATGAACAAAACCTCAAACAAAAACATGAAGTGGTCTCAAGCCCAGAAAGAACTCAAGGAAGAGCTCAAAAAGGAACTTAAAAATCATATAAGAGAGGTAGGTGAAAAAATGGAAAAAGAAATGAGAGTGATGCACGAGAATTATAGAAAAAAGAGTCAACAGCTTAGAAAAAGAAAACAACCACTTAAAAAGTGGAATTGGCTAAATGGAAATGGAGATATAAAAACCCACTGGAGAAAACAACTCCATAAAAAGTACAGTTGACCAAATGGAAAAAGAAGCACAAAAGCTAAATGAGAAAAACAATTCCTTAAAAGTTAGAATTGGGCAACTTGAAACTAATGACTATATGAGACATCTAGAATCAATCTAACAAATTCAAAAGAATAAAAAAAAGAAGAAAATGTCAAATATCTCATTGGAAAAATAACTAATCTGGAAAATATATCTAGGAGAGACAATTTCAGAATTATTGGAGTGAAAGTCATAATCAAAAGGAGGCCCTGGACAACATATTTCAAGAAATTGTCAAGGAAAACTTCCTTGATATCTTGGAATCAGAGGGCAAAATAGACACTGAAACAATCCACTGATCACCTCAGGAAAGAGATCCCAGCATATAAACTCCAAGAAATATTATAGCCAAATTACAGAACTATGAGGTCAAAGAAAAAGTAATGCAAGTGGTCAGAAAGAAATAATTCAAATATCAAGAGCCACAATCTGGATTGCACAGAACTTTGTAGGTGCAACATTAAAGGATCAGAGGTCATGGAATATGATATTCTGGAAGGCAAAGGAGCTAGGACTACAACCAAGACTCATGTATCCAGTGAAATTAAGCATAGTACCTCAAGGGAAAAAATGTTCATTCAACGAAATAGAAGGATTTCAAACTTTCATATGAGGACCAGAATTGAACCCAAATCCAACCAAATACCTGTAAAAAATGGCTCTAAATAAATTCTGGAGCTGCAAACCCCACAGAATGATGGAGTGAAGCAAATCTCCAGCCCAAGACAGCCTAGAAAGTTCACAGGAAGTGTCTATCTCGTCAGACTGGGAGCAGAGCACAGTTCAGCATGGGCCATGCCAGCACAAACAGGACCTGAGCAGGCCTCGCTGACCTGTGGTAGTTTGCAGACTTCTTAACCCCAAAACACTGAGGAAAAATTGGAAGGTCAGTGGAAAAAAACCTGTGAAACCTATGTGAGAGAGCAGAGTGGTCCAGTGCCAGCAACAGGGCAGCAGAGAGGGCAGAGGAGCCGATGGCAGCCACAGCAGCAGCAGGGGCATCAGCAGCAGCTGTTTCTGGAGCTCTAGTTCCACAGATTGTGGGGGATTGAGTGGCTCACAGTACACTCACACACTCCCACTAGAAGCAGATAACTACCTTGACAAAAAGCTCAAAAGTCAAGTAATTGACTGGGTAAATGAGCAAAAACAGGAAAAAAAACCAGACTGTAGAATCTTACTTTGGTGACAAGGAAGATCAAAACATATAATCAGGAGACAACAAAGTAAAAGCTCCTACATCCAAAGCCTCCAAGAAAATTATGAATTGGTCTCAGGCCTTGGAAGAGCTCAAAAAGGATTTTGAAAAACAAGTAAGAGAAGTAGGGGAAAAAATGGGAAGAGAAATGAGAATGATGCAAGAAAATTATGAAAAATGAGTCAACTGCTTGCTAAAGGAAACCCAAAAAATGATGAAGAAAATAACACCTTAAAAATAGACTAGCCCAAATAGCAAAAGAGATCCAAGAAACCAACGAGAAGAAAAATGCATTAAAAAATAGAAATGGTCAAATAGAAAAGAAGGTCCAAAAGCTCACTAAAGAAAATCATTCTTTAAAGTTTAGAATGGAGCAGATGGAAGCTGATGACTTTATGAGAAATGACTTTATGAAAAATCAGGAAATCATAGAACAAAACCAAAGGTGTGAAAAAATCAGACGATGTGGAAAAACAACTGACCTTGAAAACAGATGTAAGAAAAACAATTTAAAAATTATTGGACTACCTGAAAACCATGATCAAAAAAAGAGCTTAGACATCATCTATCAAGAAATTATCAAGGAAAACTGCCCTGACATTCTAGAACCAAAGGCTAAAATAGATACTAAAAGAATCCACTGATCACCTCCTGAAAGAAATCCCAAAAGGGAAATTCCTAGGAATACTGTAGCCAAATTTTAGAGCTCCCAGGTCAAGTAGAAAATACCACAAGCAGCCAGAAAGAAATAATTTCAGTATTGTGGAAATGCAATCAGGATTACATAAGATCTAGCAGCTTCTACATTAAGGGACCAAAGGGCTTGGAATATGATATTCCAGAGGTGAAAGGAGCTAGGATTAAAACCAAGAATCACCTACCCAGCAAAACTGAGTATAATACTTCAGGAGGAAAAAAGTAGCCATTCAATGAAATAGAGGACTTTCAAGCATTCTTGATGAAAAGACCAGAACTGAATAGAAAATTTGACTTTCAAATACAAGAATCAAGAGAAGCATGAAAAGGTAAACAGGAAACAGAAATTGTAAGGGACTTACTAGAGTTGAGCTGTTTACATTCCTACATGGCAAGATTATGCTTGTAATTCTTGAGACTTTTCTCAGTATTAGGGTAGTTAAAGGGATTATGTATAGACAGACAGAGGGCACAGGATGAATTGTATATGAAGGGACAATATCTAAAAAAATAAAATTGAGGGGTGAGAGAGGAATATATTGGGAGGAGAAAGGGAGAAATAGAATGGGGCAAATTATCTCTCACATAAAAGAGGCAAGATTCATAGGAGGGGAAGAGTGGAGAGGTAAGAGGGAAAGAGTGAACCTTACTCTCATTGGATTTGGCTTTAAGAGGGAATAACATACTGTATTGTCAAGGCAATATTCACAGCACTGGGGGTGACTATGAATATGCCAGCATAGTTCTCAATCATCAAGTATAAAAGACTCTCCACATAGAAGGCAGAAGAAGTACATTTATTTAAACACCAGAAAGTCAAATCCCAGAACCAGAAAGCAAAATCCGTCATGATGACCAAGAAGTTAATAAACATGATCACAGCAGAGGGCAAAGCCATTTTCAAACCTCTCCTCCCTTAGCCCGGGCTTTCTCACTATCAACTGTCATGCTGTGTCGGTTGACCTGCATTCTATCCCCTCTAACCTGACCCCATTCACTCACTTCCTCCCGGTTCTGCTCCACTCTTCCTCTTCTGCCTCTTCAGCGAGCTCCTCCTACCACATGTGATTTAGGCTTCCAGGTGATTTAAGCAGATCATATGGGCCTATTAATTATTGAGAAAGATCTTTCCATTTAAATTACTATTACACATGCACACTCAATTTGGTTTGAAAATCTATCTCACCTTACAGGAAAGTAGGGGGGAAGGGCATAAAGTGGGAGGTAGGGGGATGATAGAAGGGAGGGCAAATGGGAGGAAGGGGTAATTAGAAGTAAACACTCTTGAAGAGAGACAGGATCAAAAGAGAGAATAAATGGGGGTCAGGATAGGATGGAGGGAAATATAGTTGTCTTTTATACCATAACTGTTATGGAAGTGTTTTGTATGACTACACATGTATAACTTATATCAAATTGCTTGCCTGCTCAATGGGAATGGGTACAGAGGGAGGAAGATAGAGAAGCTGGAATTCAAAGTTTTAAAAACAAATGTTAAAATTGTTTTTACATGCAACTGGGAAATAAGACATATAGGCAATGGGTTATAGAAATATATCTTGCCCTATAAGAAAATAGAAGGGAAGAGGATAAGAGAAGTCAGTGGTGTGATAGAAGGGAGGGCAGATTAGAGAAAAGGGTTATCATAATGCATGCTGTCTTGAGGTGGGCAGAGAGGAGGAATGAGGAGAAAATACGGAAATCAAAATCTTGTGTAAGTGAATGTTGAAAAATAAAAATAAAAAATTAATAATAAAAAGACCAGAATTGAGCAAGAAATTTTATCTTTAAAATCAAGACCCAAGAAAAGCCCTAGAAAGGGAAAAAAGAAAACATGGGATTCAGTGGAGCTGAACTGTTTACATTTCTACATGGGAAGTTGATATTTGTAATTCTAAAAAAATTATACCACAGCTAAAAGGAATCTAGACAGAGAGTATAGGGAATAAGGTGAATTTGAGGGAATGACATAAAAAATAACTAAAGTATGAGAAAGAAGAGTGCACTGGGTACTGAAGAAAGGCAGAAGTACAATAGGGTAAATTATTTCACATGAAAAGTTGCAAAAAATATATTATAGTAGGGGGGAGATGGGAAGGTGATGGACATTCCTGGAACCTTACTCTGTATTGGCTCAAACATGGAATAATATACACAGTCAGTTAAATATAGAAATATATTTTATCCAAGAGGGAAGAGGAGAAGAGATTAAGTAAAGGGGGAGGCCACAGACAGAAGGGAGGGCAGATGAGGGAGATGGTAGATAGAAGCAAAGCACTAGTGAGGAGGGAAAAGGGAAAAGGAGAGAGAGAGAGAACAAACAGGAAGAAAAATAGGATGGAGGGAAATACATAGTAATCATAACTGTGAATGTGAACGGTATAAACTCTCCTATGAAATGGAAGTGGATAGCGGAGCAGATAAAAAATCAGAATCCTATATGTTGTTTACAAGAAACACACTTGAAGCAGAGAGACACAGGGGCTGTAACAGAATTTATTATGCTACAGCTGAAGTAAAAAAAACAAAAAAAAAACTTGGTTAGCAATCCTGATCTTAGGCAAAGCAAAAGCAAAATAAATAAATAAATAAAGGAGATAAGGAAGGAACTATAGCTTGCTAAAAGATACATAGACAATGAATTAATATCAATACTAAACATATATGTACACAGTTCTATAGCATCCACATTCTTAAAGGAGAAGTTAAATGAGTTATAGGTACATGACCAAATAAGAAATAGAGAGCATTATGAAATATAAAACAGATAATTTTAATTATATTAAATTTAAAAGCTTTTGAATAAAACTAATGCAACCAAGACTGGAAGTAAAGCAAAAAAGTAGAAAACAATCTTTACAGCAAGTGTCTCTGATAAAGGCCTTATTTCTCAAACATAAAGAGAACTGAATCTATAAGAATATAAGTCATTCCCCAATTGATGAATGGTCAAAGGATATTAACAGGCAGTTTTCAGATGAAGAAATCAAAGCTATCTATAGACAAATGAAGAAGTTCTCTAAATCACTTTAGATTAGAGAAATGCAAATTAAAATAACTCTGAGGTGCTTCCTCACACCTATTATATTGGCTAATATGACAAAAAAAGGAAAATAATAAATGTTGCAGCGGATGTGGGAAAGTTGGGACACTAATGCACTGTTGGTGGAGTTGTGAACTGATCTAACCATTCTGGAGAGCAGTTTGGAGCTATATCCAAAGGACAACTGAACTGTACATACCCTTTGATCCAGCAATGCCAGTACTAGGTCTATATCTCAAATTGACCGTGAAAAAGGGAAAAAGACCTACATGTGCAAAAATATTTATAGCAGCTCTATTTGTGGTGGCAAAATATTGGAAATTGAGGGGATGCTTATCAGTTGGGGAATGACTGAACAAACTGTGGTATATGAATGGAATGGAATACTATTTTACAATAAGAAATTATGAACAGGCAGATTTCAGAAAAACCTGGAAAGACTTGCATGAACTGATGCAGAGTAAAATGAGAAGAACCAGGAAAACACTGTGCACAGCATCAGTAACATTGTATGATGATTAGCTATGAATGACTCAGCTCTTCTCAGCAAAACAGTGATCCAAGACAAGTACAAAGGACTCATAAAGAAAAATGCTATTCACATCCAGATAAAGAACTGATGGACTCTGAATGAGGATTGAAGCATACTTTTTTCACTTACTTTATTCTTTTTCATGTTTTTTTCTTTTGATCTGTTTCTGCTTGCACAACTGTGATTATTATGGAAATATATTCTACATGATAACACATATATAACCTATATCAAATTGCCTACCATTTTGGGAAAAGAGGAGGGGAGGGGAGGAGGTTGAAAAGTTTGGAACTCAAAATCTTGTAAAAATGAATGTTAAAAATTATCTTGACATGTAATTGAGAAAAATAAAACACCATTTTTAAAAATAGAGGGAGAATATTTGCAGAAGGGGAATCAGGAAAGGTTTCTTATAGAAAGTGGAATTTTAGGTGAGATTTGAAACAAAACAGGATATCCAGGAGGTGGAGGTGAAAGGGGAGAGAATTTCAAGCATGGAAGATATTATCTTCAAGCATTTGAACAACTCTCTTATGTAAGAGAGATTAATTTTTTCTCATTTTGGTTTTTTCCCCCACCTTACCCAAAAGAATAGACCTATTAACGATGGGAAAAAGTTACAGAGAAGCAGATTTAGGCTAGATATGTGGAAAACTTCTTAATCATCAGAGATGCCCCCAAAGTAGAATGATTGCACGGCTTCAAAAAGTAATTAGTGAGATCCTTATCCTTGAAGGTTTGTAGGAAGATTGTAGTGGGGATTCCTGTTCAGGTATTGTTGACTAGATGGCTTTTGATCAAATGAGATAATATTTGTAAAACACTTAGCATAGTTCCTGGCACATTGCAAATGCTATATAAATGCTCATTCCCTTATTCCTCCTTCTGAGGAAATTCTGTGGTTTGATGACGCCTAGTATTATTTCCTGAAAAATGATTCTATAAGAGTATATGGGAATGAATAGTTAGTGGCAAGCAGAATTTGTCTCACACTTCCACAAAGAAATTAAATTGGAAATTTTCTACAGAAAATGGCCCAAGTTGGACCACAATTACAGAGGAGAAAAAGAGATCCAGATATCTACCTAGCATTTGATTTGATATGATTTGAAACATACTGGCTCTCTTTTTCTGCCACCCTGCCACTGGACCCCACAGACCATCCCCTAAAATGCTCAGCTCTGGAAATTCTGTGCTGGGGCTCTGCCATCCTAACTTCACATGCCCTATTCTGTCTAGCTAGCCTTCATCATGCTCAAGTCATGTCTCATCTTTTTGTCTGTTGCCACATACATTCTTTCTCCCCACCTCACTGCTAGCTCTCCAATTCTGAAACCATAATAAAATCGATACTGCCATGGTAACTAAAAAAAAGGCGGAGAGTGTCATTATACTCCTCTACAGCTATACTTACCATCCCCGGGGATTTTCAAATCCAGATAACCCTCCCTGACTCCCACTCCCCTGTATATGCTGTCTGCCTCTGTTAGAATGTATGTTACTGGACTGAAGTGACTTAATTTTGCATTTATGTAGTGAGTATGATCTGGCTTTCTTTCCCAACCTGAGAAATTTGGGTGTGTCTCTTTTCTACTGCCATTGGCTCAAAGCCCTGCTGGCTGTTTTCCCCAATTATTAGGGGCCCTAAGTAATGTTTCAGTTCCATATAACCACTTAATATAAACTCCTTTTTAAAAACTGGTTATTTACTTTGAAGATATAGCAAGAACAAGCATAAAAACATTTCCTTCCTCTCCCTCAGGGACATATTCTTGCCTACACCACTCCAGTCTCTGGGAAGAGCAGGTTCAAAATTACAACATAGCTTTAATCCCACCAAGTTCATCTCTAAGTGTGGCATGATTGCTGGATGAGTCCTCATCTCAGCTTCCACTGGCCTGGGTCCAGAAGGTCCCTCTCAAAGGTCAATCTTTGTTTCTTAGAACATCCTTGGTTGCATAAACAACCCACCTCCCAGATTTCTGTGGCTTGCTCTCCTCATCTTTCAAGGTAAGAGACTCAATTCCTTTTATCTAGAATAAGAAAGAATAAATGTGGAGGCCCCTTTCTCAGAATCACATGGCCTCCATTGGGAGAAGGCCCCAAAGTCTCTCCCCTTACAGCAATGTGTCTCAGTGAAGACCTGGAGCAAAAGAATCTAACTATGAACAGAACAGCCAAAAGGACTAAGGGAAAAGAGAGAGTGGAGTCCTTCTAAGGCCCTTGGAATGCCTCTAGTCAATTAAAGAGCCTCCCGTTCACCATTTGGTTGGTCAATTAGAACCAGTCATAGAATGTCTACTAATGTTCCACAATCTCTCCAGGGGACTTCCCTTACATATCATGATGATTCTGTTGGAAACAGATTTCTCAGATTCTCCTCAGGTGGGGAAGTAGCATCACCCAAACAAGTTGAGATAAACTCTGCAGATGCACTAGACCCCCATTACAATTGTGTCTCCAGCGCTTAATGTTCCTACTATGTACCTACAAAGCACCTACTATGTACCAACCACTTTGCTCAGTGCTTGGTGCTTAATAAATACTTTTTATTCATTCACTTAGCAAGTTCTTTAAAAGTGAGAATTTAAGAATCTTTACTTGACAAAAGATAAATGAAAGAAAAATGAGGATATAACTATAACCCCATCACATGGTAGCTAATTTGCTAAATTAACAATGAAGAGAAAATGTTTACAAGGAAATCTGACTTTGCACAATACTATATCAATATTTGGAGGTTAGTTATAAATCCTAACTTGTACATTCAGTTCCAAAAATCAGATTATGGATGTGTAAGAAAGCAAGTGAAAACTAATAAATGTAATATTTCCCCCCAAGCAAAGCAGCATCTTCTTCCCAGACTCAGGGTAATTGGTCAATAAGCACATTTAACAATCTCAACCCAAAGCAATAACTTTATTAACATTTGGGGGATTGTAGCAAATTTCATTAGACTGCCTCTCTGATATCACTGCAGAGACCACAGGCTCTCTCTGACTCATTATATTTTATGTGTTACTGAGCTGCAAAATAATCATGTCTGACCTTCCTACTGCAAACCTCTCCAGACTTACTAAGATGGATGAAGTAGCACCATCATAATCCACATTCTATAAAATTTTGGATCCTTAGCCCATTAAAAACTATACCCTTTACTATATATGGTTATAAAAACAGAGAAAATAAGGTTGTGATACACCTTGGCCTCCTCCTGCCCTTCCCACATGCTTCATGGTGACTGAGCTTGCTTTTATGCCAGAGCAGAGAGGGTGGAGGTGTGTGAAATCATGCAACACGACAAACACAGATAGTTCTGCCTTTTTTGTTGCATGTAATGTCTCTTTGATTGAATTGTTTGCTTAGTCTTCTGGAATTTGAAAAATCCCATAGTTACCATACTAGTGTAGCTAATAAGTCAAGTTAACTTTTCTTTATGTATATCCCATCTTTCTCTACAGCACTGAGATTGCTGGTCTGGCAATTATAGAGTGGATATGAATTATTCTGGTTTCAGAATGCTGACCAACCACAGGAACATAAAAACACAAATCCAGAATATACTTAAGCGTGGGTTCTTAATTTAACATGAATGGGTCAGCTGTATATTTCTAGAACAAGAAGGAAAATTACTGCCCAGTCATGCAGGGTCCCAAAAGTCAGTTAATTGGGAGGACAACAATCAACCACCAGAAGCAGTAGACGAACCCTAGGAAAAATTTGTTTCTTCCAAGCAGGACATTGGCAGTCATGAAACAAATAACAGTCCAAGGCAAAGGGTGAGTGATCTGCAACTGATTTGAAACATATAGTCTTATACAGTTTCCTGGGATCTAGAGTGAAGTGAAGTGACTTGACCATGGTCAGAGAGCCAGTATGAGTCAGAAATATAAGTTGAAACCAGATCTTCCTGGCTCTAAAGTCATTCATTATGTCATGCCTCCTCTCTGGCATACATAACATATATACTTGAATAATAACTTTTGAACATTAAAGAGGGAGAAGAGGAGTAAGAGAAAGGAAAAAACTTTGTATTGCTGCTTCCAGATTACCCTTTTACTTGGTTAATTTTAATTATATTTCAACATTTTGTGCTGCTTACCCAAAGTTCAAGACTTTGTAGCCTAGTCAAAACAGAAATAGTAGGTTAGTACACTGGGGCAAAGACAATGCGCAAGCTAGGAAATCCTACCTGAGGAGTGTCCGGAAAAGCTTTCACAAACTTCCCACCCTGTGAAGCCTGAGATTCCATCACTTATAATAAAATCCCCTGTTTTAAATGAGAGACAAATCTCTTTATATTCTTTTAAAAACAAAAATAGAGAAATAACATATTACATGCCTGACATTTTCATCCATAAATAGATTAACTTCTCAAACATTTCCTAACTGAAGAGAAGGTCTGGGGAAGTCGAACACTGGAGCAGGACAGGAAAGGGTTGAAAATAGAGAAAGAATACAGGAAGGGAAGAGGGCTTCATGAAAGACAAAGCTATCCACTACACAATTTTGTCTAGGATGAACCATTTATGAAACACTATTTCTGGGTATGTTATAATCTTTGGGGATCTTTCTGAATGTGTTTTCCTATTCCCTATTATCTATGGAATGGAGTTAACAGTAATTGCCCATACATGCCTCATAGGAGTGCTGCTGAAATTTATAAGGTATTGGACTAGATCCAAAGCAGTGGAAAGAGAACAGGAGAAGGGAGGGAGTGAAGGAGGGGAGGGAGCAGAAGAGGAGAGTGGAAGAGGAAAAGAAGAGGTGAGGAGAGGAGAGGAAAGGAAGGGAGGGTCAGGGAAAAACAGGAGGCAAGGAGAAAGTAGAAGAGAGAAATGGAGGTCCAGAGAAGCAAAACAGAAGTGGAGGAGAGAAAAGAAAAGGGGAGGATATTTATCTCATTGTTGGGATGTGAGTTAACCTCTCTGATACTCACTTTCTTCATCTGTAAAATGGGAAAAATAATACCTGTATTACCTACTGACCGGAGATTTTAGGATGTTCAAATGAGAAAATGTATGTAAAGTACTTTGCAAAGTTTATAATACCATATAAAAGTTCATTATTGTTGTTTTCATTTATGTTGAAGGGGAAAAGAGATAATATTTTCCATGACAATATTTATTGTTGCCACTTGCTCTTCTTTAAAAAAAATCTGATAAAGTTAAAAAATAACAAAGTAATGAATGCAGTGTATTCTAAAAATATGCAAAATTGTATAGTATTTTAACAATTGATTCATTAATCCAGCATCTAAAAGCCTGATCAAAATTAAAAATGTTAATAGTAGGAATACATAGCCTGAGTATTTGTCCCCACGAAATACTGCATGTTTTTGGTCTCAGTTTCTCCTTCTTTAAAATGACAATATAAGTCTAGATCTACAAGGTCCCTTTGAATTCTAAAATTCAATGTTCCTGTGTTCCCTTTTTCTTAGTTCAGGTGCCACTGAGAAGAATCAGAATATGTGGGAGAGGAGAAGTCTGGCAGGCAGGCGTGGGTAGCGAGAACAAGAATAAACAGAGATGATGGAAGCAATTCCCTGGGAACTGTGGTTAGGGTAGGAGGGGGGACCATAGTATTGTCTTCAGTAAAAGACGCAATTGTACAGTAGGATATACATGATTATGGTCTTCCTACCAAATCCTCTTCAGTACAGAGTAACATGCCTGACACATGGGATACACTCAACATATGTTTGTTGGCAGACCGAGTTATGAAAAAAATTTTTTAAGGTATGTTGTGTCAGGTAAGGCAAGGGAAAAAAACAAAGAGGGGTGTAAGGAGTGATTAGCTCAGAGGGAAGAAAGAAGTCATGATGTTGATCCCTAAGAAGGCCTCTGTTCCATCACTCTCCTGGCTTTCTTCCTCAAATCACTAACCTGACGTCCCTATCCTCCTTAGTGATAGTTTGGGGGAAAAAACGATGCAAGGTGTTCTAACATAGAGGGAATTCCCTGCAATGAGCACCCAAGCTTTGATTGCTTCAGGACATGAGAGATTCGAGGCTGGAATTTAGGGCAGGTAGAGATCTATACACATTGGCAAGGGCTGCTTCAGACTCAAAATGGTGATGCACCCTTGGGGAAACATCAGCGACACAGGATAACTCACTGCCTCATGAAGCCAAGGGGAGAGGGCCAGTTCAGTCTTTTGGAATTTGGGATATCATCCAAAATATGCTGATCAGCTCAGAATCAGAAGGAAATTAGGCTATTCCACCAGTTAAAAGTAAAGTCTGTTTAAATGCATATGCATTTTTGCAAAGTCAAATTAACTCGCCTGTTATTTCATTGGTAGAGAGTAGAGGTCTCCAAACTGGGGGGCCATGGCGACCTGGGGAAAGGAGAGTAGTCTGAGGCCTCATCATAAGAGGTGTTCCATCAACCAATCAGAGGGTAGGAAAATGGGGTCACATCCCAACCTCCCTACGGTGGCCAGTTGAAAGGTTTGTTTCCAACACAACTATACCCCCCTTATCTCCCAACATTTTGTAATTGCTCCCTCTCCCTCTTCTAGGTAATCTCCTTTTGTAATTGGAGTCTTAATAAAAGGATTTGTTCTGTGAAGTCTGGATTCAGTCAACAGGCTACACTTGAGGCTGCCTTGAGACCATAGGTTCCTCACTCCTCTGTAGTCCCTGAGAAGGAGGTTTCTTTTGTCAAGGGCAAAGAGCTCCAGGACTCATTCCTTGCTCTCCTTTCAGATGAAAGAGTGAGTCATGCAGGATGACCAGAATAGATGGATTATGACTGTATCGTATATTTTATTACCTTATCTCTCTTCCAAAACTCATCCCCACTTCTAAGCTTCCTTAATACTGTCAATCACCCAGGCTCACCACCTCTGTCTCATGTGACTCCCCTCACCCCATTTATTCATTTAGTTACCAAATATCATCACTTCTCCCTCCATAAAATCTCTTACACATGTGTCCATTCATCTCTACTCACATAGGCACCACCCTAGTTTAGGTTCTCCATGCCTCTTGCCAGGGCTGTTTCAAAAGCTGCCTAATTGTTCTCCTTGCCAAATATCTCCCTCTTCCAATCCACCCCCTAACAGAAGCCAAAGTAACTTTCTAAAGCACATGTCTGACCATGCCTCATCTCTGCTCAATAAATTCTAGTGGCTCCTATTGGCTCTGTGATCAAATACGATTTCATCTTGATCTCATTCTTTTACATTTTTGTATATTTTATATGTATAATTGTTAGATTATATGGGGTTATTTTATAAATTTATAAATAAGAAAGTATACATACATGGGGATGAGCTTAAACTGAAGTAGATACAATGCCCTCCTAGAGTCAATGTCTTCTTCTACTCCTAGTTGAGAGTCCCGTCATTTTCCATTTCTTGTGCTACTTCTATAACACAAGTACTCCTTCATCAGAGTGGCTTGGGCAGTTGTCAGGTGGCTTTGGGAGGCATTAATTGCTCTGTATGCCTTATACAGTAGCAGGACCCAGGCCTGCTCCATGTACTGGTTCCTGACTCTCTCTAACTTGGCAGGATGAAGTTCCTCTATGGCTGTTCTAGTGTCTTGCAGTTACAAGAAAGAAATGGCTGCCTATCCAATAAGGACTGACTGTGGCTAGCACAGAGCCCCAGCCATGGCAGTCCTTGTCTTTTTTTTCTTTGTGTATCTTCTTTCCATGTATGGCTGTGAGAGCTGGGCTATAAAGAAAGTTGAGTGTCTCAGAATCAATGCTTTTGTGCTAGAGAAGATTTTGGAGAGTCTCTTGGACAGCAAGGAGGTCAAATCAGTCAATAAATTAATCCAGGCTATTCACTGGAAGCTCAAATACAAAAGCTGAAGCTTAAATACTTTGGCCATTTAATGAGAAGACAGGCCTCAATGGGAAAAGACTGATGCTGGGAAAGATTGAAGGTTAAGGACAAGGGGATGACAAAGGATGAGATGGAAGGATGAGATGGATAGACAGTATCATGGAAGCAATGAGTAGAAGCTTGGACAGACCTTGGGAGACAGTGGAAGACAGAAGGGCCTAGTGTGCTATAGTCCATGGGGTCAGGAAGAGTCAGATATTACTGAGAAACTGAACAACAATATTCTTCCCAGTGTTCTTTACAAAATATCAGTGTATGTTTGTTCCATGTCCTGCAGGTCCAAAGCATTCCACGAAGAAGAGTAAAATGAAGAAAATTGAAGCCTTTAAGTGTCAGAATATACTTCTGTACACAGATAAGGGAACTTCAAAATGAAATGACTGACTCAAGGACATACAGCTTGTATGTGATGGAGCCAGGATTCAAATCTTGGTCTCCTCATTTCCACTCCAGCATTCTTTCTGATGCATTATGTAATTATTGCTGCAGTCTTCATTTCAGACATTATCTCACAACATGAAAACACCAGGTAGATTTTCATTCAGTGGGGAGAATGTTATCAATAGTTCAAGGATGCATGATTTTATTATTGTGGATATTCTCTCCAGTAATGCAAATTGAAATACAGGCATGCCTGAATAGGAAGTAAGTCTTCATGAGTTGTGATGAATGAAAAAAAAATCATCAGACTGTGTCCAAACTTCTTGTGATGGGTTCTTTTTTTCTTTCTTCCTTCTTTTTTTATTCATTTCTTTCATTCTTTCTTCCTTTCCTTTCCTTCCTTCCTTCCTTCCTGCCTGCCTTCCTTCCTCCTTCCTTCCTGCTTGCCTTCCTTCCTCCTTTCTTACTTTTCTTTCTTTCTTTTCTTTCCTTCTTTCTTTCTTCCTTCCTTCCTTCCTTCCTTCCTTCCTTCCTTCCTTCCTTCCTTCCTTTCTTTCTTTCTTTCTTTCTTTCCTTCCTTCCTTCCTTCCTTCCTTCCTTCCTTCCTTCCTTCCTTCCTTCCTTCCTTCCTTCCTTCTTCCTTCCTTCCTTCCTTCCTTCCTTCCTTCCTTCCTTCCTTCCTTCCTTCCTTCCTTCCTTCTCTTTCTTTCTTTCTTTCTTTCTTTCTTTCTTTCTTTCTTTCTTTCCTTCCTTCCTTCCTTCCTTCCTTCCTTCCTTCCTTCCTTCCTTCCTTCCTTCCTTCCTTCCTTCTTTCTCTCTCTCTCTCTCTCTCTCTCTCTTTCTTTCTTTCTTTCTTTCTTTCTTCCTTCCTTCCTTCCTTCCTTCCTTCCTTCCTTCCTTCCTTCCTTTCTTTCTTTCTTTCTTTCTTTCTTTCTTTCTTTCTTTCTTTCTTTCTTTCTTTCTTTCTTTCTTTCTTTCTTTCTTTCTTTCTTTCTTTCTTTCTTTCTTTCTTTCTTTCTTTCCTTACTTTTCCCTTCCTTCTGTCCATGTAGGGTATCATACCCTTATCTGCAGGTACTCTGCCCAAAGGAATCTAAATTTTGATTGATGAAACTTCACAAGATATCTTGGGGTTTCTTGGGCTAGATTTCTTTCTTAAGGACCATGCCTTAAACCCAAATCATTCTGCCTCTCATTGACTGGCCAACAATAGGACCCAGGCCAAGCCCCATTTGGTCATTTTTTGGGCCCTGATTGTCTCAGAGTGAATGTAAATAGCAATTGTTTCTGTTTTGGGCAGAAACCCTGAGGGTCTTTCCCTCCCAGTTTTTTTTTTTTTTTTGACTAGGTAAAAGAGGCCATTCTTTGCTTCATTTCTTACCTAACCTTAATCCCTGAATGGGCATTGCCTCATTCAAACTGAGACATGTTAAAGACCAAAGCTTAAAAAGGCCAAAGTCTCCCACTGTATTCAGGGTCATATCCACTCATCCTCATCTACGCATCTTGCCACTGGACTCAGATGGCTCTGGAGTAGAAAGTGAAGCTGGTGACTTTGCACAGCCCTCCCTCACTTAAATCCAGTTCACTTGTATGCCATAGTATCATCTCCCTGATGTCATGATCCTCTTTGAGAATGAAGGACAAATAACAACCTCGGGTAGGAGCTGCCCACTGGGGGCCCAACTGGAACTGGCCAGTTGGACAAGACAGTTTCTTTTTCTCTTTTTTCCTTTCTTTCTCTTTTCTCTTTTTTCTCTCTCCCTTCCTTCCTCTCTCTGTCTCTCTGTCTCTCTTTCTCTGTCTCTCTCTCTCTCTTTTCCTTTCCCTTCCCTTCCTTCTGGTCACATAGAATATGTGACCCTTACCTGCAAGTGCTTTACCCCAAAGGAATGTAAAATAATGAGTTAGTCTTCTGGTATACTTATATTTGTTAACCATCCCTGCCACTATAGCTCTCCTACACCAGGTTCTCTACAGCTTTCCAGCTTGCTTGAGCTTCATGATAGCAAATATCACTTCAGTGTGACCAAGTCATTTGCAGGGCTTGGTATATGCATAAGCAGGAACCTAGCTTGCAACCTATTTGGTATGATTTAAACGATGCTGAAATCCTGCCTGCATAATTAACTATGATGTTTAAAATTTCCAGAGAGGTAGCCTGGCATTGAGCATTGGATTATGAGTCAAAAAATTGACTCAAATCTTGACACAGACACTACCTACCTATATAACCTTGGGAAGGTCACTTAACCTCTCTAAATCTCATTTTCATCATCTGTAAAATGGGGATAATAATATCACTTAACACGTAGGGGTATGGTAAGACTCAAATAAGTTGTTGTATGTGAAGTGCGATATGAAAGTCTTATTATTAGAGGCATTTCTTTTTTGGCTTTAAGGCATTACATTTCCAGAGCATTCCTGCTAAATTATAAACACAGTTAATCCTTAACTTGTGGGAGGCTATTATTCCACCAAAGTCAAAAACTCAAATGTTAATATATTGAACTTACGGGAAATAGGGGGTTAGGTTCCCACGAGCACTCAAAACTATAATCTTTCACTAAAGATTGTTGAAAATACAATTTTCTGTTTACAATTCTTTACAATAGAACATTAATTCTGATAACATACACTTTTCCTAACACAGTAACCATGAAATGCAGTACACAAAGTAAAATTGGTAACATACAAAACATTTTTTCTTACTAGTAGTTCCCTAGAATTCTGTGACCTTTTGTGCTAACTCTCAATAAAATAAAATTGATTTCAGACAATATTTACTTTTCATAACACATGAAATCTATAGTACCATATATTGTACAACAAATAAAATTCTTAAGACTAAAACATTTTTAACCTGAATCTTACTTTCTAAATGGTGTGTCAGATGGTGGTATGAAGGCACTGCATACTATACTGCTATAAACCTCTCCGCCTTAGCTGCCCTCAGAAAACCAAGACAGAGGTTGCTGGGATTTTAGTCACTACTCTCTTAAGACACAGACACTACCAAGGTCTCAACATTACCTCTGACATTCTATCCTTCATGGCTGGTGGATGACATTAGAGATTGTAAAGGACACACCAGTCTGAAATAATCAGTCAGTGATATGTGTTTTATGCATTGTTTGAGATCTTTAAGGGTCATGGAGCATAGGTGCCTCACAGAGGTAAACTGACATTTAACCTTGAGGCTGCAATCAATAATGGAATCAGAAGCCTTGATGTCTCTAGCAAGCTAGTTGATTACACCAAACTACCCTTCAGTCTTGGAAACTATGGGTGGCATAGTCTTGGGAGCTTGTTCATCTTTACCATCTTCACTGTCTTGAAGGCCTTTCTAGGCCATCATATATGGCATCCTTCGTTATATGCTCATCAAGCCTCTCATGTTTTTCCTCTATTGTACATAGCGAGGAATGTGAGGGTTTGTCCATTTTCCAAGAGGAGGACCATGACATTAGGGAAATGATAACATGACTTGTAGGTGACTTTGATTTGAGTGAGGGAGGGCTAGGCAAGATCACCCACCTTACTGTCTCTTCCAGAGCCATCTGGATCCAGTGATGACTGGAGATGGCCTAGGATACAATACAAGACTCTTGAACCGTTTAGGCTAAGGCCTTTTCAGGTATTCACATAGAGTGAGATAATGCCCTCTTTGTAAACAAAGGACAAACACAATCTGTGAATAGACCAAGCTGCTTGAATGGGGACTAAGACATAAGAAGGTAAAAAAAAAAAAAAAAAAGGATGAAGAGAAAATGTAAAAAGGGAAGAAAAGATCAGGGAGAGAAAAAGGTCCTTTAGTCCATTACATATAACGATGGCTTGAAGGAACTGAGGATATTTAGCCTAGTGAAGAAAAGCCCAGGGGAGGAAGAGTGAGGGGGTGAAAAATGGTAGTTGTCTTCAAATATTTCTATTTGGTCCCAGGGGTCAGAAGTAGGAGCAACGAGTAAAAATAGATTCATTTAGGCTTAATATAAGGGGAAAAATTCCAATTAGAGTGATCCAAAAATAAAATGCGCTTCCTTGGGAGGTAGCAGGTTCCTTTTCACTGATAATTTTCATACAAAGGCTAGAAAACCCTTTATTGGATATGATTTATTGGGAATGTTTTTTTCATTTTAGATTACATAGCCACTAAGACCTTCTCCAGCTCCAAAATTCTGTAATTATTTGAAGAAAATGGTGAAAAGGAGGAAGTAAAGGAAGGAAGAAAATAACTCTACATAGTAACTTCTCATAGCTACTTATTACATTGGCTCAAAGGGCTCTGTGATGTAGCAGAAAGAACATCAGATTTGAAATTAAATGACCTGTAGTCAAATCCCGTTTCTGCTACTTACTACCTGTATGACATTATGTAAGTCACTATGAATCTCAGTTTCTTCATCTACAGAACAATCAGTTTGGACTAGATGACCTCTAACTTCCCTTCCAGCTCTAAATACTATGATTCTTTGAAAAATATACCATAATGGGGAAGAGTGATACCACCACCCACCCTGGGTGTTCCCTTACTGGTAGCAGGCCATAGTACATCTACTCAGTTATACCTTTTTGCCTAAAGTGTTAACCCTGTTCACTTCTTCCGTGTTTTATTTTTCACATGTAACAGAGGGACCAGAAGTTACAAACATATGCTCCCAAACCAGGGGGATGCTCTTCTCTATGCCATTTTGGTCCCTGGGGAAAGTGGGCTCAAACTTATGGCTCAAACAAACATTTCACCCACCAAGTGCACTTCCAAATGTAGTATTCTCTCCTAGTTCCCTTCCACCCATTGTTGAGCTAAGTCAAAAAGGTGGCTCAAAGCTTTACTCTTCACCAGGTTTGACTGCTAGTGAACTCTGTCCAATTTCTGGACTCCTGGCACTCTCCCAAAGTTAAGAAAGTTGCAGATTAGTCCATTCATTTTGCCTCCAATACGTAAGTCAGAAAGGAAAAAATGCAACAGGGAGAGAAGAAGCAGAGAGTGATATGCTCATGGCTTCATGTCTACCTGGAGGACACTAGCTCTCTCTCCCTCTCTCTTTTTCTCTTCTCTCTCTCCTTTTCTCTCTTCTTTCCCTTCTTCCCTCCCTCTCTCTTCCTCCATAGAAGGACAGAGAGACAGAGGCAGAGGTATAGAGAGATAGAGAAACAGAGACACAGACACAGACCTAGACAGAGAGACACAAAGGGATAAGGAAACGATTTCTCTCTGTGTGTCTCTGCCTCTCTGTCTCTTCCTACCTAAGGAACTGGTATAAAGAAGGGACTTCCAAGAACATGGACCAGAAAGCAACCCTTATTAAATCAGCATTACCACAAATATAATGTTTTGGATTTTTTGTATACTGAGTGGTATTCATCTAAGACTAAATGATCACAACATACTGAGTCTAGAACAAGCACAAATAGTTCATGAAGGCTATAGTAAATTTCAAGGGGAAAAAGTCACCTGTCCTTTGATTCACATTTGCTGTCAAGAGCAAGCTGCTCTGATCAATCTGTTCCTCTGCTCCATAACACTTCTAACAAGCTCCCATTTCAAGGTTTTCTTATGCACACTCAATCCCAATTTAACTTGAAATCTTTCAAAACTCCTGCTCTGGTTTCTGTCTCCACTCAGCTGGCATAGAGGTGAGTTGAAGTGAGGCCCCTGCCAGACCTTAGTTTCCAGCAGGGAAGCATTCTGGAAACAAATGAGCATGACATGACAAGTACCATATAGAAGAGAAAGATGAAAAGCGTAAAACTGTTCCTTCTGCTCCAGTTTCAACGTCCTTTGTAGAAATATTTCCAGCCTCCATGAAATGTTGTGATTTTCCAAAAAGGAGGGTAGGAAAGATTTCTCCTCTTGTTCTTTTCCAACAAGGATGCCTGAAGCTATTTTTGCTTCCTCCCTCCTTCTGCCTTCAGTATACTTAATGTTTCAAAAAACAATGGAAATTCTTCAGTGGGGTAAAATCTGTTTACTCACGGTATAGTAGAATTCAGAATAGATATAGAGTCAAAGACACCAAGTGTCAACTCTGTTTCTTTCAATTACCTGTACAATCTCAGGTAGTTTATTTAAGCTCATTGGGCCTTTCTTTTCTCCTTCATTTGTAAGGTGACAAGGTTAAACTAGATGGCCTCTCAGATCTTTCCAGCTCTCCATCTATGTTCCTCTGTGTCTGTGATCCTCAGTTCATTCCAGCATCATCATTGTTATTAGCAGGTTGCTATTGAAAAACCAGTAGTAATTTAAGAGCCAGATGTCATGAACAGAAGAAGTGAATTATGATTCCCAGGGAACTGGCATGATCACAGAGGACCATCTACGTTAGTTCCATGACCCCCCAGATTCTGTATTCATTCTTATACTATCACAAAGTACTTGTTTTTCCCTCTTCTTAACCTCCTATGACTATCTGCTAATGGAAGCAAGCCTTATTGGATGCCAAGAACTAACTGGGAACATGACTTTTGTAAATAAGTAACTGTAAGGATTTCTTTGTCACAAGCCAAATGTCTCTCCCTCCATTTTATAACTAGCTATATCTAAATTTTCCAATCTTTCCTACTTTTCCCTCCCCACCAACATTTGAGGTAGGAGTGCTGGGGATGGGAGAGTAGGGAAGGGGAAGAGGCTTTATTAAGGAAGTAGCAGAGCCACCAAAAGCTTAAGTTCTAGCATCTTGTTTTTTTTGCCATGAACAAACAGTATGAGCCTGTAGATATCCAGGGATGTGCTGGAAAAAGTTTAACAATTTGAAGAAAAAAAAGTACAATATACTTTTAAATTTAATCTGCAGTATTAACATATTCTACATCAGTTTCTTAAGTCTAGACCAGGGGTGGGAAGCCTATAGCCTCAAGGCCACATGTGACCCTCTAGGTCCTCAAGTGTGGCCCTCTGACTGAATCCAAACTTTATAGAACAAATCCCCTTAATGAAAGGATTTGTCCTGTAAAATTTGTACTCAGTCAAAAGGCCTGCACTCAAGGACTACATGTGGCCTCAAGACTGCAGGTTCCCCACCTCTGGTCTAGACAATCAACAAAACAATAAACCAAGCCCTGATTGTAGCATCTGCTGATTTCTGAGGTGTTCACACTGAAAATTTATCAATTGACTTCTGTGAGCTGGGTTTGAGCTGGTTCCAGCACACCCATGAAGGACATTTCATTACCAGAGATAGTGTCGTATAGTAGAAAGACATTAGAACCAGAGGTCAGAAACCCTGGGTTCTGGTTCTAGTTTTCCCACTAAGGTCAGCTATGTGATTTTGAGAAAGTAACTATGTCTTTTATGCCTCAGTCCTCTCATTTGCAAAACGGATTTCCCAACCACCAAGTCATGAGACCAGGTCTGTTCTATGACAAATTTTTTTAATGACCTGCAAAACTTTAACTACAATTTTTGCCTTATTAAAATCTATTAACCTAACTTTTAAATCCCCTGTCCCTGCTCCAGCAATTCCCAAGGTCATCTTCATTTTTACCTTCTGTTCTCAGAGAACACATGAAAGAAAATGGGCATTTATTAAGAACCCACTCTGTTTCAAGTAATGTTTTAAGCACTTGACAAATATCTCTTTCAATCCTTGCAACAGCTCTGGGAGGTAGACACTATTACTGTGCCCATCTTACTGTTAAGGAAACCGAGATTAAGTAACTTGCCCAGGGTCACATAGCTAGTATGTGTCTGAAGCTGAAATTGAATTCTGCATATTCTACATCCTAACTCTAGGCCCAGCACCCTACTATCCACCATGCCATGTAGCTGCTTCTGAGAGCTCTTGTGCTGAATCTTTAGAGGGCTTAGAGACCCTAACGAGCTAGGTTATGTTGATCAGAAAGTCAGTTAGATCCAAAGATTGATGCAAGGAGTTTTCTCACAATTGTACATCTCAAGGAAGCCATATTCTTATCTGGCTTCAGATCTATCAGTCATTGTTTCCATGGCCCACCTGAAGGGAGTGGGACACCTCTTTTTCTGATTTCACTTTCCCCTCTCAACTTGGAAAGTCCCTAATCTTTCCTTCCACTGGAAATCAGATTACCTATGTTTGTATCCTGGCTAATGGTTTAGTTTCAATTAATTAGTCTTATTTGATTAATTGTTTTTAATGTATAAAAGCTATCTCCCCATGTATTGGGGGTCCAGTGCCAAAGCTGAGAAAGGAACAATTGGAATGCATTGCTTAATAAATCAATATGCTTGGAAGCTTGAACCTTTGTTTTCCTTGCTCATTTCATCTTTTATCCTTTACAAAACTTACATATCAGTGACTATTTGAAGCACAGAGGCAGCTCAGGGGCACAGTGGATAGGATGTTGGTCCTAGAATCAGGAAGACCTGAGTTCAAACACAGCCACAGACACTTATAAGCTGTGTGACCCTTAGTAAGTCACTAACCTGTCTGCCTTAGTTTTCTCATTTGTGAAATGAGGAGCGGGAAGGGGAGTAAAAATTGCACCTACCTCCTGGGGTTATCATGAGGATATAATGATAAAATATTTGTAAAACACTTTGAAGACCATAAAGTGCAATATAGATATTAGTTATTATTATATGATGATGGGAATTAAATTATTTAGACCCTTCCTGAGACTAGTTCACCTCACTGAGTAGCAATGCTTACAGCCTCAACTCAACTACAGTAAAGGCAGAGATTTCACGAAGGACAGCCTGGAAGAGCTATGGAGGAGTGTATTTCAAGCATGAAAAAGCTTCTAAGTAAACAGGTGGAGAATGAAAAGAAGAGGAGAAAGAAAGACAAAGTAATCTATTCTCTTTTGAGAATATGTGGAAGGAAGGAAGTGTAGGTTAAGACTGGATAAGTACTTGGTAGATAGATAGTGACTTTATTCAGTAAGAAATGGGAAGCTGCTGAGGTTTTTGAGTAGAAAACTGATGTGACTGGCAGGTGTTTGGGAAAGTCACATGGGCAGTGATATGGAGAATGGATTAAGAAGGTACAGTACAGAATAAAAGGAGAAAGACCCATTAGGAGACTGTTGTTGTAATTTAGGTAAGAAGACATAAGGCTTCCATTAGGGAGGAGATGGGGCCAGAGAGTAAGCCTATGAGGTTTAAATCTTGCTCAAATGGGGAGGTAGAAAATCTTGGCACATGATTGAATGTATATGGTTAAGGGACAGGAATAAATCAAAGATTATTTAAAGATTACTAACTTGTGTAACTGAAAGACTGGTGGTACTTTTAACAGAAATAGAGAAGGTAAGGGGAGGGACAAATTGGGAAATGGATGATAATAGTGTAACTGAAAAGTTGACTGAGTTTGGAGTCAGAACATCTGAGTTCTAATGTCAATCGTGTCACTACTACCTGTGTGCACTTGAATAAATCACTTCTCTTTTCCACATCTCACTTACCCAGGTGACACAGTGGTTAAAGCACTTGGCTTGTAGTCAGGAAGACTAGAGTTCAAATTCGGCCTTGGACACTTAATAGCTGTATGATCCAAGGCAAATCACTTAATTCCTGTTTGTCTCAGTTTTCTCATCTATAAAAAAACCTCCCAGGGTTATCGTGAGGAACAAAATAGATAAATATTGTAAATCACTTAACATAATGCCTGGAACATAGTAAGTGCTATATAAATGTTAGCTATTATTAATATTATCATTAAATCTCTGATTCTATAATGAATACAGTATTGGTATTTTGAGTGTTTGGTCTCATCAACATTCCCAAGTAGATCTTAATTTTAGAAGATACTTAGCAAAAATTAGACAACATTTGGAAGAAAATACCATTTTCCAGAGGATTTTTCTCTCAACAGAAGAGATTTTTCCATACTTTAGACATGGCAAATTAAATTGGAATTGGAAAAACATATGATATGAGCTTTGAGAGTTTGAATAGGGAATCAGATGGATCTCATAAAAAATGGCCTTAGTGGATTAATCCAGACATTTTTATTAGAGATGACTATTGCCAAATATACATAAAAATGTTCTTTTATTGCTGTTTCTACACTATTTCAGAATATTTGCTAAAATTTCTCATGTAACTATTTTTGTTAAATACAGGGAACTATATATCACTATAATGGCAATTTGGCCAAGAAGAGGAAAGGCAAAGAGATCCACCTGTATATTCTTGACATTTTCTTGTCAAACCAATTTTGTGTAGCACTTATTTATGAGGCATTTCAAATAATAGTCATATGCCAACTCATTAAATATGGCAAGGAAAGAGCTGATTTTTTAAAAAAATTATTCTCAACTTGAATTGTATTATAAAGCAGCAATCATCAAAAAAAAACTTGGTTCTGGCTAAGAGAGTGGTGGATCAGTGGAATAGGTTAGGTACACAAGACACAGTAGTCAATGACTATACTAATATACTGTTTGATAAACCCAAAGACTCCAGCTTCTGATATAAGAGCTCATTATTTAACAAAAACTACTGGGAAAACTGGAAAATAGTGTGACAGAAACTAGGCATAGACCTTACACCATATACCAAGATAAAGTCAAAATAGGTACACAATTTAGATATAAAGGCTGATGTTATAAGCAAACTAGGAGAGCAATGAATAGACTGTCAATTTATGGAAAATGGAAGAATTTATGACCAAACAAGAGATAGAAAACATTATGAAATGCAAAATGGATAATTTTGATTACACTAAATTGAAAAGTTTTTGTACAAAGTCAATGCAACCAAGATTAGAAGGGAAGCAGAAAGCTGGGAAACAATTTTTATAGCATGTGTCTCTAATAAAGGCCTTATTTCTCAAATATATAGAGAACTATATATGAGTCAAATTTATAAGAATACAAGTCATTCTCCAATTGATAAATGGTCAAAGGATGTGAACAGGCAGTTTTTAGATGAAGAAATTAAAGCTATTTATTGTTATATGAAAAAAATGCTTGAAATCACTATTGATTAGAAAAATGCAAATCAAAACAACTCTGGGGTACCACATCACACCTATCAGAGTGGCTAACATGACAAAAGAGAAAAATGATAAATGTTGGAGAAGATGTGGGAAAATGGGGACACTAATGCATTATTGGTAGAATTTTGAACTGATCAGCCATTCTGAAGAGTAATTTGGAACTATACCTGAAGGGCCATAAAACTGTGCATATACATATGCAGGAGAGGGAGGAGGAGAAAATTTGAACCTCAAAATTTTATGGAACTGAAATGCTGAAAATTAAAAAAAAATAAATTAATATTTTAAAAATATTTTCAAATTCTTCCCTCCATCATCACTCTCTTACCTAATTTCTCCCACTAAATTGGGTAACATTAGCATAGCAATTTACTTTGGAGTGGTCACGATCATTTCCTCTTGTACATTTAGTCTATCTCCCACTTCACCTCTGCCTCTTAGAATTCCTAAGTCCCTTCTAAGCTCAACTCCAGTGCCACCTCCTACACAAATCCTTTCCCAATCCCCTAACTGGTTAGTTGGAAGGAAGAAAGAAAAAAGAACAAGAAGAAAAAAAACATTTTAAAGTTCAAAAATTGCTTCCTTACAACAACTCTATGAGGAAAGTAGTGCAAGAATTAATAAGAATTGATATATAAAGCTTGCAAAGGCCTTTATATACATTCTCATTTAAGTTATCATCATTCCCATTTTATAAATGAAGAAGTTGACATTTTGAGAGGTGAAATAATTTGTCCACGGACACTCTCAATAAGATAGAATCTGAATTCAGTTCCTCTTACTCTTAAGTCTGGCACACTATCCAGAAAAAAAAAACCCATGGCCTGATAAAACATTAAATGAATGCATTCAGTATATAAATGCCAGGGTGGTTGTGAGGAAATTATCTTGCATTACCTCCTTGTAGCAGTTAATAGGGAACCACTAAGGCAGAATATTATATACATTATCAGGTATGGTTACCTAAACAGAGGTTCTTGCTTCTTTGTTTTAAGGAAGGATTCAAGGGAGAGGGAGAAGGGGCAGTTCCCCTCCATCCCACTTGTGATACAAAGACAAAATACATTAATAAAACTTTTTTTTAAAGTTAAGGTGGCTGAACTAGATGGCCTCTGATGTCCCTTCTAACTTTAGATCTATGATCCTAAGTTGCAGAACAATTGAAGACCCGTATTGATAGAGAGTTTCCTCTTTGAGAGTTTTCTGTACTAATAAATTGTTAGGGAATTTCTCAGTCTGAGTTCCTAAGAAGTCCAGAGAGAATCTCATCCCCCATTTGGAACCACAGACTGAAGGTCAAATAATTTGAATAGCCAAATTGAAAAGAAAAAAATTTATAAGCCTGTTAAGGAAGACCGTTTCTGTTTCTTATAGAACAGATATGGTTTTTGTAATTTTTCAGGACTACTTAGAATACCCAACCAGCAGCTTTCTGCAGCAACAGAGGATAGACAAGTAAAATTTTTCACAAGAGAGGGAGGGATAAAGAAAGAGGGAATCAATCAAAGAAAAAGGCTAGAGAAGAGGGATATAGAGGAAGAGGGAGTTCTGGGAGAATATTTGCCATGGAGTTATCAGAATTTGTTATGGAAATGACAAAAAAATCCCCTGTTCAAAGGAAGGAAAGAAGTGCAAGTGACCAAATAATTTTACAACAATTAAAGGAGTCCATTTGATCAAAGATGTCTCTTTTTTTTAATCATTTTACTTCCTCTTCTAAGCCTTTTCCCAAACCACACACAATAATAACAGCTAACATGTATAAAGCATTTTAAGGTTTGCAAAGCACTTTTTAATTATCATCTCATTTGTTCCTCACAACAGTCCTGGGGAGTGGGTGCTATGGTTATCCCATTTTATAGATGAGTGAGCTAAGGCTGAGAGCAGTTAAGTAGCTTGCCTATGGTCACATACCAGTAACTGTCTGATACAGGATTTGATCTCATGCCTCCTTAACTCCAGGTCCAACAATCTATCTACTATTCCACTCAGAAGTCTGATGCCTAAAACTCTCACCTCACTCCTTTTTTTTCATCCAAGTAGTTCATGGAATCCTATCCTCAGAGTTAAGATGACCTGGATTCAAGTAACTCCTCTGACGTATATTGGTTATGTGACCCTGGGCAAGTCACAGCTTCTCAGTTGCCCAGCATAGCTATCTAAGACTATTAAGTTTAGGAGAGTTGCTGACCTGTATTGGTGGATGGAGCTTCCTCAATGGGAGTTTCCTCTGCCAATGAAATCACAGTTCTGGTTTAAAAAAAAAACACATCCAAATAACTCATGGTTAGGGCAGGAGTTAGAAGAGAGAAAGGATGGAGAGAATTGTCAATATTACCCTCAAAATGCGAGTTGATAGGATTATTACTGGAAATGTTCACAGGATATTAAAGATGACCAGGTGTGCTATGTTGATGTTATTAAAAGTAAAAAAAAAATCAAACAATAGGGCAAAGCCAGGGATATAAAATGTGGTCCAAAATACTAAGCTGAAACTTTTTAAATTTAAGAGTCTGAGACTTTTATTTTTTAAATGGCAATACCAGAGCATCCAAAAGGTAAAGTGACACATGATAAATTGGGTTTTTTTAAAGTGTATATGTTTTCTGCATGTTTTGTTGACATAGAGCTGAAAAATATATTTTTCCCAGAATTTTGGAGGTAGCAATTAGTAAGTGTCACATTTCTAGTCAACTATAATGGCCCTAACTAAAGCATATTAAAAGGTTAATTGCCATACTACAAACACACTTCAGTAATAAAATTTTCATGCAGGAGTGACAGATAATAGACAGTTAATGCCAAGTGAAAGTTATTTTAAAAACAGATGCTATCCTACTGCTTATGTTTTCATATCACTCTCCTCAAGTTACATCATTACATGTGAAAGTTCAAAAAAGTCACACCCTATGTTGCAATGAAATATTTATTTTAATTCCTGAATAAAAAGCCTCTCCAAGACAACATTTAGTCCTAAACACATATGTGAATATTTGGAGGCAAACCACAGATGCTAGCTTTATTGTTAGTACTTGATGTTTATTCTATAGATGTTCAGTCCCTAAATTCTTCATTGATTGTTATGATTGACCTAAACAGGCACATCTTTGTTGAGAAACGGGGTGGTTTACAATGTGAATTGAAGACAATTGATTTTTTTCTCATAGGAAAAACTTAAATCCTGAAAGGATAGGAGAACAAAAGAGATGTCCAGGGAAAGTTGCATTCAGTAGAAGGTGGAGAATGTAGACTATGAACAAGGCAATTTCCTCCTAACATCATTGTCTTCTTCTTGTCTAAGAAAGAGGGGAAATGAGTGTTTTTCAAAGAGGAAATGTGGAGTATTTCTGAGGAGTTTTCAGAAAGTACATGTGACAAGGACAGTCTCCCACATGTAGCATGGAGGTGTCATTATGTTGCTGAAAGGGAGGCAGAATAGACTTCTCTTTTCTCCCTCCTCTTCTACCCTTCTCTGAGGGAAATCGTAATTTCTGTTAGTAGAGGAAGCTGAAGGTTGGACTCAGAGGATATTCTGCTCCCCTCAGAGACAGGGGTGGACTGGGCTAGAGTTACATCTATCTGCTCCCTTAAATATTGTTAGTCTAGGGGACTGTAGTGCCAATGCGATATTCACAACACATATGGTGGCCATGAATATCCTGACACAATTCTGAATTGTGAAATACAACAGACTTTCCACATGGAGACAGAACCAAAACATTTATTCAGATACCAAATCCATCATAGTAATAAAAATCTAGTCACAAAAACAATGCAGAGAACAACACCATCGTCAATCCTTCATCCTGCTAGGTTTCCCACAAACCAGCTCCATTAAACACTCACAAGTCATGACCCTCTAGGGGTTTGTGTAACTGAGTGTGGGGGTCATGAAAAATTTGGCAACAGTAAAAGGTTTCTGAACGTTCAATGACCAAAAACTAAAAATCAAATATATAATGAATCTGATGTGTTTTTGGCAGCACTTGCCCATGTTGCATCACATAACATTACTACAGCCTTAGCTTTGAACATATAACATGCACATTTTGCACTGCACATGCCCTCCGGCCATGCAGCACCAACAAACCAGAAACACCTTGGCTCAAATTCAAGACTATCATATGTTATGAATCACAGTGTTTTTATTGTACACACAAAGTTTTCTGCTCTTATGGAAACAATAGCTTAATTATGGAAAATAAAGACTTCTAATATTTTCCTATTATCATTCCTCAGCATGTAAATATCAAATTGTTAAATCTTTAGATTGCATTGTTAGAATGTTTGATTTTAAAAATTGCCATTATCTACTTCTTTGACAGAAAGTTAAGTGTTTAACTGAAGCAAGACAAAAATCCTTTAATAATATTTCTCCACTATCAACACTGTACGTATACCTAAGTATGAATATCAATTTTTAAAATAAAGCACAAAAGTAATTTCATAAGCTAAAGCTAGTATTTATTTGAGAAATTATTAGCAATATTTACTTCTATTTTAGGACAAAAATGTATTTTCAGTTATGGATAAGTGGCTAAATTTAAACAGAAGAGGTAAAAATACTGATGACAATGCAAAAGAGTCTTGGCTACCAGTTTGCAGTACACCTAAATTGACAAGAGAAAGAAAATATGTCAAATCATTTTTGCAATATGGATTTACTTCTAATGATAATGATGATGTGGTAAAAACCTCTTTGCTTAATTTGTAACAAAGTTTTGGCTTCAGAGAGCATAAAGCAGCTAAACTAAAACAACATCTTAACACCAAGCATGCAATAAGCCAAAGGAATATTTTTAATGACGTTTAAAATCTCCAAACAATGAAAAACAATGTTTTAGGAAATTTGTTACTATCAATGAAAAGTATTTACTTACTTACTCAAGACTTATTTAATTGCAAAAACCAAAAAGCCCTATGCGATAGGAGAAGATCATGTGTTACCTGATGCTATTAAAATGTCAGAAATGGTTCATGGGAAAAAAATAATGGGGATGAAATTTGTAAAATTCCTCTATTGAATGATACTTTTTCCAAAAGAACTTTTGAAATTAGTAATGATCAATTCCAGCAGCTTATTACCAGGCTTAAGGGCAGCCCAAAAATTTCAATTCAGTTAGATGAAACAATTGATATTTCTAACATGGTATAATTGTTACTTTATGTAAGATATGTTTATGAAGGAAGCATACATGAGGAATTATTGAATTATTGTTTTGTTCCCCTTTGGAAGGGCACATGAAGGGAAGATATATATCTTAAAGTCAATTAATTTTTCACAAATGAAGGTTTACAGTGGAAAAATTTCATTAAGTTTGTATAGGGTTGCTGGAACAATGATGGATGAGAATGTTGGATTTGCAGCAAAAGTTAAAGCTGGTGGCAATGAATATACCACTTATACTCATTGTATAATCCATCAGGAGACACTTGTAGCCAAAATATATCAGTAGAGTCAGATATTGTGCTTCATGATACTATCAAAATAATTAACTTCATGAAAAGCTGTGTCTTTAACAGTTGTTTGTTTTCAAACTTTTGGAAAGACATGGACTTGGATGACATGGACTTGAATACATGCAGAGGTAAGATGGTGCTTGAGAGGGCGAAGTTTAAAGATTACTGAAATTGAAAGAGGAAATTGTTATATTTTTGACTGAGTATAAATCTGATTTTGTTAATTTTTTTCATAATGACATGAATTATTTGTCAGATATTTTTTAAAAAACTCAATGATTTAAACATGTTGCCTCAAGGAAAACATTGTAATATATTTATGTTAAAAGGTAAGATTCAAAGTTTTACTAAAAAAATAACATATGGAAGAATAAAGTGGAAAATGATTCTTTAGAAATGTTTACAGCTACAGGTGATTTTATAATTGAAAATAACCTTCCCAAAGATTTAATTGTAAGAGTTATAACGGTCATCTGAAGCACCTGAAGATACAATATCAGAAATACTTACCTTCAAATTTTGATTCTAAAAAAGTAAATTGGGTTCATAAACCATACTCAATTGAAATGAGATAGGTCAGTCATCTGCCACTAAAAGTTCAAGAAACATTTGCCTAGTTATCAAGTAACACAGGTTTAAAACTTGAGTTTCCTAAAAAAAATCATTAAGTGAATTTTGGCTTGGGATTAAGGACAGATTTTCCAATGGTTTTTGAAAGCTCCTAAACATATTTCTGCCATTTGTACTACATATTTATATGACATGGCGTTATCAGCATTGATGATTATAAAATCAAAATACTGATCAACTCTGAAAAATGTTGAAGATGCTCTGCATCCTACAGTATCAAATATTCTGCCAAGATTTAATTCTTTATATAAAAATAAACAAGCACATCCATCTCATTAGTACGGAAGTTTGTTTTCATCTTTAATAAATGGTAAAATTATATGTATATCAAAGAATTGTTTTAAAATAAATTTCTTTATGATTTATGATCAGTAAATGTTTCATTTTTATACCTATTTTATATACCTATATACCTGGGGACAAGTAAAAATTTATTGGATGAAAAGAGGTCACAAGTGGAAAAAGTTTAAGAAGCCCTGGTTTAGATTGACTGAAGAAGCTTGGCAATGCCATGTGGAGCACATATAAAGACAGGGGTCTAGTTTAGAATCTGGAAAGATTCCTGCAAGTGGAGAGGTGAGAGAGTTTCAGCTAAACCTCTGAGAAGTAATTGATTGGAATGGTGGGAAGAAGCAGAGCCTTGGGCTCCATGCTCAGTTTTGGTCTTTTCCCCATACCCTTTCCCTTAACTGGAATAGGACCTTGAAAGCTTAGAAGGGCCTGGAGAATTTGTGACTTCTCATCTTCCCATTTGCATTGTAGTATTGCTCTCCAGGACAACAGCAGTTGGTGGTAGCATCCTAAACTGGGAACAGAGAACAGACTGAGTACGATGAGGAAAGTACCAAGTTGCTTAGTAGAAGTGATACTATATGCAGAGGAAACTTTATGAGAACCTTATGAAGAGGAGAAAGGAACTGTTAGGATCAATGACCTCCTACATTACTATAATATACATTCACCTTATGCTTGAGTTTACTTCACCCTGGACTTTGTATGTACTTGTGGGAAAGTATGTCACAGACTTTTGGGGAGATTTTTATACTAACTGTTCTTCATGTACCACCTGAGTGAATATCCCTTTCTAAAAGAGCTAATTGAGTCTGTCTGACTAATTAATAATCAACTAACAACAATCATAGAGAGACAAACTCTATTGGAAACTCACAAACTACAACATTAAAAGGACACCCCTTCCCAAATCTCTTAGATTTACTCCGAGTGCTTAGTAGAGATTTTGTAGCCATGACTTGAAAATCTGACTCATCAATATGAGTAGGAATTGGGATAGTAACCACAGACTATGAATTTCATAGAGTATAAACTTGTTTCTAAAATGTTATGTAAGATATTGATGTAGATTAAAAGCAACCTAATTAACAAAGAATAGTGAAAGGTGTAATGAATACGAAGAAAATCTGGCATGAGACTAAGGTGTATCTGGTCATCCCGAGTATATGAAACTGGAAGAAAAAGTACAAAGCACAAAAATGGAACAGTTCTGTCTTTATCTCCACAATAAATTATTTTCATCATTCAGGCTAGCGGAACTACCACATTTAGATTCTAACACCTAGGTCTCTGACATGTTATATGAGGAAGTGGAAATGACACTAAAAAAAAAAAATAACAAGACAAAGACAGGAAGAGCAACTAGACCAGATCAAGGACACAGTAAATAAATTCTTGCTAGAATTAACACAATTTTGAAAACATGAGGGATTATTTTTCAAGACACTTGAAAGAGAGGAAGTTGTTGAATGATTAAGAAAAAAACAAAAACAGAAGCCATAATTAAGACATCAATATCAACCCATGTGCCTATTATTTACATGTATAAAGTCAGTGCAATAATAATCTACACATGTTTCAAAGGCATACTTGATGAAAACACAAGACAGGAAAAAGCAGGTTTCTGCAATTCATTTTCTATAATAGAGTACATTTTCATAGTCATAAAATCCAGGAAAGGTCAACAGAATATGGAATTCTGCTGTACTCACTGTTCACTGATTACTCTAAAAAGTATTAGAGAGTAGAGCAAAGGATTCTTCTCTAGCAAGGTAGCTTCCATTTAAATGTTTAACAAAATTTGTCGATAATTATAACCACATAAATAACTTGCCTCAACTTGTCTCTGTCTCTCAATGTCAAATAAATATAAAACAAGGATCTATATGTTCACCAGATGTCCTCTATGATCATAGTAGTTGTTTAAGTGGAAGAGGGATTCCATATAGAGGGATGTGGCTTTTAGATGTTCCTGTTTGCAAATGACAATGCACTAACTGCATCCAGCCCCAGAATATTAGAGATCAATTAATATATCTATTAATCAATAAGCATCTATTAGGTGCTTGTTATAGACCAGGGACTGTATAAGGCAATGGAGATACACAGATAAAAGTGAAACAGTTCTATCTTTCTAGGAACTAACATTCATCTGGGGATAGACAACATATATATATATATGTATATATATATAAATGAGAAAAGGAGAGGGACTGGACCCGTGATTTCATTAATATAGGGAACTCCTAGATGAAGCATGCCCTGCCTATATAAATTGCTACTTTCTCTGCAACTTAAAGTCTTAAGAGAGCTGCCCAGTGCACGGAGAAGTTATTTGCTCAGTGACACAGAGCCAGGAGGTGTCAGTGATGGGACTTATATCCAGGTTCTGACTTCAAGATCAGATTTCCATCTACTAGGCAGCATTTCTTTCCTGCAAGTGTGTATGTGTGTGTGTGTGTGTGTGTGTGTGTGTGTGTGTGTGTGTAGCACACACACACAAAACCGATACAAGACGATTTATAAGGGAAGGCACTAGCAGCTGTGAGGGGGGGATCAACAAAGGCCTTATTTAGAAGGTAGTGATTTAGAACTG
The DNA here is from genome assembly GCF_028372415.1 of Notamacropus eugenii. Lineage (NCBI taxonomy): Eukaryota > Metazoa > Chordata > Mammalia > Diprotodontia > Macropodidae > Notamacropus > Notamacropus eugenii. Next base: position 147,348,584 of record NC_092875.1, on the reverse strand, counting down.
TAAGTACAGCAGAATTCCATATTCTCTTCACCTTTCCTGGATTATTTGACTAGGAAAATGTGCTCTATTATAGAAAATGAATTACAGAAACCTGCTTCTTCCTGTTTTGTGTTTTCATCAAGTATGCCCTTGAAACACGTGCAGTTTATTATTGCACTGACTTTATACAAGTGGATAATGGGCATATGGATTGGTAGTTATTGATGTCTTAAGTATGGCTTTTGTTTTTGTTTTTTCTTAATCTTTCAGCTTTGAAGAAAACTAGGGTTCTAAGAAATGAGAGTGAGGAGGGAGAGCATAAGAGACAGAAGGAACAGCCAATTCAAATTCTCAGAGGCAGGAGTTTGAATATTGTGAAAAAGCAACAGTAAGAAGACCAGTTTAATGAAGGGGAGTAATATTTAATAAGGCTACAAAGATACGTTTGGATCAGTTTATGAAGGGCTTTAAATGCTAAACAGAGGGATCTATATTTAATTCTATAAGTAACAGAGAGTCACTGAAGTTTATTTACTAAGGGAATGACATAATCAGCCATGCTTAAGGAAATCTCACGTTAGCAGCTGGGTGGAGCATGGCTTGTAGTGGGGCAATATTTGATGTAGGGAGATCAATTAGGGGGTCTAGTTCAGGGAGGAGACAATGAGGGCCTGAACCAGGGATGTGAGTTGAGAGAAGACAGATATGAGAGATTTCATGAAGGTAGAAATCACAGGATTTCACAAAACATTGGATATGTGAGGTGAGTGAGAGAGGATTCTAGAATAACAATGGGACTAGAAATCTGGAAGAATGATGGTGTCTTGGACAAAAAGAAGTTTGAAAAAGAGGTAGGTTTAGAAAGAACGATGAGTTCAATTGGAGATATCTATGGAATATCCAGTTCAAAATGTTCAGTAGGCACTTAGTAATGCCAAACTCTAGCTCAGGAGAAAGATGAGGGTAAGAAGTATAGATCAGGGAGTCAACTGTATAGAGATGATAACTCAACTTATCAAAGTTGATGAGGCCACCAAGTGAGACAGTGTAGAGAGGAAAGAGAAGAATATCTGGGACAGAAACTTGAGGGAAACCCACAGTTAATTATGACATGGATGAGGATCTAGCAAAGGAAACCATAAAGGAATTGTCAGACAGGTAAGAGGTGAAACAGGAAAGAGTATTGTCATGGAAACCCAGAGAGGAGATATTATCTAGGATGAGAGGCTAGTCAAGAGTGCCAGATGCTGTAAAGAGGACAAGAAGGAAGAAGACTGAGAAACGATCACAAGAGTTGGTAATTAAGAGATCACTGGCAAATTTGGAGAGAACAGTTTCAATTAAACAATAAAAACTGAAGCCAGATTGCAGGGGGTTTAGAAGTGAGAGGAGAAGAAATAGAAGGAAAGAATGTAGAAAGCTCCCCCCCCAGGATTTTGGCTGAGAAATAGGAATTGTAGGACATTTACTTGTATAGTGATAGGCTAGTGGGAGGGGGTTGCTTTTTTAAAGATTACAGAGACACGAGTATATTTGTAGGCATTAGAGATGGAGCTAGTAAAAAGGGAGAGACTATTAGAAAAGAAGAGGAAATGATGAAGAGGGCAATCTGCTTGAGAAGACGGGAGAGTACTTGTAAGGGGGTTGGCTTTGATGAGAAGGCTCACCTCTTCATTAGAAAACTAGAGTAAAGGAGAGAAGGGAGACGATGTCAATAAAGGAGCTGTGAGATAAAGAGAGAAGAGGGATCTCATGGTGAATGACCAGTATTTCATATAAATTACATATATGTATATGCTGTATACATATGCATGTAAATACATACATATATATTTTGTATTTCATTAAATAACAAAATATTTGTAAAGCACTTAGCACAGTGCCTGCCATATATTAGGTACCATGTAAATGCTATGGTGATTATGATTTTTACTCCTAGTGGTAGTAGTAGTAGTAGTAGCAGTCGCAGTAGTAGTAGTTGTGCTGGTAGCAGTGGTAATGGTAGTAGCAATAGTAATAGTAAAGTATGAAGCAACGTCTTTTGCTGTCAGAGAAGGGATTGATGTAGAAAGCTTAAGAAGAGAAGAAAAGGTTTGGAACAGTCACTGTGGAGAATAAGAGAGACAATTAAGAAAAATGAAAAGGACTGTCTTATTACAATGAGATTCAGTAAAAAAAGGCAGCTTAACAATTTGTACCCAAAATAAAAAGGATAAAGAATGCACACGTGCATGTGCGCACACACACACAATAAAAAGGTTGTAGGGGCAGCCCACTGAGTTAGTTCATGAGTACATGTATTTGGGATAGGTGCTGAAGAGACAAATGAGTTGAACCCAAAATTAAAGAATAAAAATAAAGCAGCAATTTTTTAATTTTTCTTTTCCTATGTATCTTCAGTATGTGGAAGGAATATAATAAATACTTCTTGTATTGAAATGGCTTGCATTTGGGAAATCATGCAGCACAACTTCTTCCTAAAATGAAAATTCACCTTTTGATCATCAGTATTTTTCTAGTGCTGCTATATTGCTGTGGTTCAAAAAAGTCACAATCATTGAGGATTCAAAACTGTGGGGGACTCAAAGGGCAGATGAATTATATGGGGATTGTAAGTGGATTATACACATTGTGAATAAAGACATACAAAAAGTGTGATAAAAGCTATAAACCAGAAAATGATTGGAAAAGAACACATCCCAATCATTCATGAGAGCAAGATGCAAGAAACTGATAACCCAAGTATTAAAGGTCTCTAGGATGTAGAGCCTTCTGTGTAGGCTGTAAGGGAGGACATGGAAAAGAATCTCACACAATGAGAACACAAGGGTGGGTTTAAATCTTTATTGTTGAAGGGGGTACCCAAATCAGTGAGAGCACAGATGGGCTAAATATTGAAGCTTTCATAACCTCTCCGCAGTTCTCTAGTATATACTAACCAGGAACACCCAGCCCATTACATCATAAAATGCAATTCAAAGCAAAACTTAAGTAAAAGGGGCTCGAGCAATAGGAGCTCTATTTTTAGTGCTGCAGCATGCACTTGCTGGCAAACCATATTGGAAAGGATGAAGGAGGCTGTTTCTGGAAAGACAAATTGACATGTAGTGAGTGGAAGGGCCCCATTCCCCAATCTGGAGTATACATAGATATCCTATAACTAGTTCTGATTATATAGCCTGTTACTCAGTGAAAGGGATGCATTCAAAAGTCTCTAACCAACCTCAGTAAGTTTCCTTTCCTTTCCTTCATGTTTGTGTTCAAGTGAGCAGGCAAACTGATGTAAACCTTTGGTAGGGGGAAGTCTCAGGTCTGTTTCCCTAGTATGGAAACCACTGCATGGCTCATGAATACATGGCCCTTCTGTCTCGGTTCTGTTTCTCCTTCTTACTTTTATGTGAAATATCAAAAATGCCTACAGTCTTGTGAGCTTCAAAACAGGGGAAAACTTTCCCCCTTTACTAGGGGAGGAGGTACGGTCAGTTTCTGCAGCCAGGCAAGATGGTGAGGTGTGAAGTCCTTAGCAATCAATTTGATGCAGCATAGATTTAAGGCAGGATAGAGGGAGCTATAGTGATTCATCTACTAGCTATGCTGAATTCAGTAAGTGAAATTTCTAGGAAAAAATGCTATGTAGAAACTGCTCTAGTTTAAGCTCACTCTCTCCACAAATTGAGATGGTATAGGGTAGAGAATGCCTCCACATGTTGGGAGGATTTGTTGTTCAGTCATTTCAGTTGTGTTTGACTCTTCACAAACCTATTTGGGGTTTTCTCGGCAAAGATACTGGAATTGTTTGGCATTTCCTTCTCCAGGTCATTTTACAGAAAAAGAAATCGAGGCAAATAGGGTTTAGTGATTTGCCTTGGGCATGCAGCTAGGAAGAGTGAGAGTTATAAGAAAATTGCTTTATAATTTCTATTCTTTATCTTTTCAGTAAATATCTCTCTGCAAGTGCTAATTAATGCTAATTGGTTAAATGCAACTTAGGGCACTAATCATGAGCAGATGAACCCCAAGAATCCTGAGAGGGGAGATAAAGCTGGCCTTGCTGGGGAGGGGTGAGGCAGTGAGTCCATAGTACTGCTACAGAATGTACATTTCAACAATTAAACAAATATCCAGCAGCTGCTCTGTGAAAGGCTAGGGGAGGAATATCAAGACAAAAAAAAAAAAAAGTCCTTCCAGTCAAAGTGCTTAAATTCATTAGCATTCAGTTCAATTCCACAAACATTTGTTAAATTTCTATTATATCCTAAGCACTGTGGATTCAAGGAAACAGTTCTAAACCCCAAAGAATTTGCATTTGACTTGAGACAAACAAGGTATACACAGATCAAAGGATAATAGCTCTAGACCTGAAAGAGACCTGAGAGACCATCTAGTCCAATGACCTAAGTTTAAGGATGAGGAAACTGAGGCCAAGGAGATTAAGTCATTTGCCCAGTGTCACAGAGATAGTGTCAGAGGTGGATGCAGAATTCTTCCGACAGTACCATGATGACACAAACGAACAAAGAGAAAAAAAATGCAATGTGATTTCAGGGGAATAAAGCCCTAAAAACTAGAAGATTAGGGCAGGCCATGTGACATGAGTTACTCTTTGAAGGAAGCTAGTGAATCTCTGCATTAAAGATGAGGAGGAAGTATGTTTCAGACATGAGGAATTGTTTATATAAATGTAGAAGACAAGAAATACAATATTGTTTATGGGGAAGAGCTGGCAATCAGGCTAATTTGACTGAAATGGAGAGTATATTTTTAGCATTTATGTATGTTCATATATGACATCTATTCACTTAATATATCTAAGTATACATACATTTACATATATAAGTATAAATCAACTTATATTTACGTATAAATATATACTTAAACATAAGACAACTTTCTTCCAATAACTTAAAATATATGTACATTTTAAATTTAAGAACTTATTTCTAAAATTTCACAGAAAGTATTCAGGACCTCAGACTCAGCAGAAAGACACTGGAGGATGATTTAGTTCATTAGTTTCAATATCTAAGATACACACTCTGGGTTCAGAATTGAATAGAAGGAATTACATATGGGATTACAGGATTACATACAGGAAATTATGATGATTTCAGATGGCTTGCTATTGTAAAAGCACATCTTTATTTTTTTAAAAACACAGTTCTCTCCTGATATAACTTTATGGGTGTGAATCATGGTAGAATCAAAATTGTAGTTGACCCTCAAAAAACAATTGAAAACTAGGGAGGGGGTGTGAGCAGGCTGCAGCATATTACAATGATGACTTGTGGCATAAAGGCATCATCAAAGCCATGTATGAAGAGACAAAGATGTAGGTTGACTATTATCAAGAATAAAGGAAACAGATGGATAGCTCAAGTGCTGCAACAGTACCTATAAAATATTAAAAGGAACTAGCGGAAGGACTCCCACATATATAGAAAATATGGAAAGACATGGGCAAGAATTAAACTGGATAAGTTGTGGATGGGTTCCAATATGCACAGTGAAGGAGTGCTTATTGATCTTATAAAGTGTCACTATGGAAAAAATATAGTGAGTTTCAATATTTCCTTGTTTGCAAGTTTAGTTACTCAATTGACAAGAATTTAATAAGTACTCTCACTATTGTTCCTGGCATTGTAAAAAAACACAGTCCCTCACCTCAAGGAGCTCACATTCTAATGGACAAGACAACATGCCAAAAATGTTGTACAAAAACATTTAAATTTTTCTTGGAAAAAAATTTAGCTAGTTGGCATAGTGGATAGAATGCTAGACCTGGAGTAGGAAAAACCTGGAGTACAAATCCAGCCTCAGACACTTACCACATGTGTGACCCTGGGCAAGTTAAAAACCTGTTTGCTCAGTTTCTTCATCTGTAGAACGGGAGTAATAATAACACCCACCTACCAGGGTTGTTGTCATTCAATAAATATTTATTAAGGGCCTGCTATGCTCAAGGCCCTGTACTAAGCTCTAGGGATACAAAGAAAAGCAGAAGACTGTCACTGCCCTTGAACAGCTTACAATGTAACCAGAAAACAACATGCCAACTACTATGTACAAATATGCAAAGTACAGGATAAACAGGAAATAATCAAAGGAAGATACTAGAAATAAGTGGGATTGGGAAAAGGCTTCCTGGAAGAGGTAGGATTTTAGCTGGAACTCGAAGGAAGCCAGGGAAGCCAGAAGACTAAGATGAGGAAGAACAGTATTCCATTCACGAAGGGATAGCCAGTGAAAATGCCAGGAGTCTGGAGATGGAGTGTCTCGTTCAAGGAAGAAGAAGACTAGCTAGTCACTGGATGGAAGAGTAAAGGGGGCATAAGATGTAAGAAGACAGGAAAGGTGGAGAGGGGGCAGATTATGAAGGGCTTTAATGCCAGAGGATTCAATATTTGAACCTGGAGATGACAGGGAGCCACTGGAGTTTATTAAGTAGAAGAGTGATGTGGTCAGACCTGTACTTTAGAAAAATCATTTTATTAGCTGAGTGGAGGATAGACTGGAGTGGGGAAAGACTGATGGCAGTCAGACCAACCAGCAGACTATTGCTATAATCTAGGCATGAAGTGACAAGGACCTGCACTAGAGCGGTGGCAGGGTCAGAGAGAAGGGGGCATAGTAGAGAGATGTTCAAGGGTAAAATCAAGAGGCTTTGGCAGTAGATTAAATATGAGGAATGAGGGCAATAGAGAGTGAAGAATCAAGAATAACACCTGAGTTGCAGAGGGTTTAATGGGTAAAGATGAGTTCTGTTTCAGCCATGCTGAATTTAAGATATCTACAGGACACCCAGTGTGAGATGTCTAATAGGCTGTTGGACAGGCAAGACTGGAGGTCCAGCAGTGAGAGCCAGCAAAGAGACTGAGGAGGAGCAGTCAGATAGGAAGGAGGAGAATCAGGAGTGTCAAAAACAAAAATGAAAAACCTAGAGAGAACATCAAGGAGAAGAGAGTGATCAACAGTGTCAAAAGTTGTAGAAAGGTCAAGAAGAATGAGCACTGAGAAAAAGGTCGCTGAATTTAGCAAGTAAGTGATCATTGGTAACTTTGGAGAGAGCAGTTGCAGTTGGATGATGAGGCTGGTAGCCTTGTATTATGAAGATAAAATGAGATGATATTTGAAAAGTGCTTACAAACCTTAAAGCACTGCATAAGTTCTAGTCATTATTAATTTGCTAAACTACTTTTGTTCCACAAAGTAATCTGGACACTAAAAATCTGGATTTCTGTAGCTGGATAGCTTAAGTGGCCCATGACACTCAGTTCTCTGATTTTCTAATACTTTGCACCCATCTCATGGTTTCTAAATTTCAAGACTCTTAGAAATTTACAGTAGCTGCCCTTCTGAAATCTAGCGCTTTTTAAACCGAGTCAGTCTGAGGCTTTTCAGCAGTGTTTAAGTGAAGTAGTGATGCATCTTCATTGATAACCCCTCACCTCAAATCTAGAGGTCACCAGATATCCTGACCTAGACCATGTGAAAGTTGCAACTAGTTAAATTTTGGTTTGATATAAGAATAAACATCCTCACAACTAGAGGTATGTGAAAGTGGTTTCCTTGGGATATAGAGGATCCCCTCTCACTATAGGTGAAAGACCTATGACTACTTGAATTGGATGTTTGAAGGGGAATTCTTTATCAAGGAAGAACAAGGAGACTATACACACATATACATATATGTATGTACAATCATATGTATTTATTACATATGTATGCATACCTGTCTATATCTATAGCCACATATCTTATAGCAGATGAAAAGTGAGTTTAACAAAAAATTCTTCTATATTTCAAGATGGACTTGGGAAATCATTCTGAGAAGCCAAGTTCTTTAATTACTGGTATACGTCTGTACAGGTGAATACTCATTTTATGCAAATCCTGTCTAGGAAGATTAAAGTGTTTTTTAAAAAGATAAATTAGGGCATGATACTTTCATAAAAAAAATTCATAAGAAATTCTAAGATTGCTTTTCTAGTTACTTTAAATTTTTAACAGATAGAACTTGAGAAATGCATCCGTTGTGCAAAGTAAGTCACATCTGGGGTCCCTTTCGACCTCCAGATCCTGTGAGCCTGATCGTTCTCTGGACATTTGTGCGTACAGGGAGTGGCTTATATCCAAATCAGGAGCTGTCCCACCTAATGACTAGCTCCGATTTCTTTGGGACCACAGGCTTCGCCTATCACACCTTTCCCCTGAGCGCTCAGCTGAAAACAAGAGCAGAAAAGCTGCGCTGCTCCTCCGTCTCAGGACGCTTCCTTTGGAGGTTCAGAGGGTGCTAATGACACCGGGCCTCAGCAGGCGCTGGGGAACCAGCGGGGAACCACGACTCTTTCGAGGACTCTACAAAAGCAGGTGGGAAAGGGGAGCTTCCCATGCCCGGACCTCGCAGCCAGATACAATCCCCGACCCGCCTCCCCACTCCGTCCGCCCGGGGGCACTCCCTCCCGCGCACTCCCCGGGCATCTGGCGAGGGCCGGGCGCTGGGGCTAGTGCGGGGGCGGGGGAGCGCTTCCCCTCCAGCCCCGGAGCCGCGCGCCCGGACCTGTCCCGGCTCGACCTGCCCCGGCTCAGTCTCGCGGGATTCCCCAGCTCTCGCGCCCCGTGCGGCCGCCGGATCCCGGCAACTAGCCAGAGCCATTCGCTCCCGCCGCGAGGACCCGAGGGGAGGGAGGCGGCAGCGGCGACGACCCAGGCGGCGATAGCGGCGCCGGCGCTGGGGCCGCTCCAGAGGTGCCCGCAGGTAAAGAGGCGAGCCACCGCGGCCCGAACCGCCCGGTAGGCTGCCAACCAGGGCTCCCCCGGCGGAGCGAGCCCCCACCGGCTGGGGGGCTGGGGGAGGGGGCGGTGGTCCAGGTAACGGGGGGGGGGGGGGGGGCTGCGCGAGCCGGAAGGGGGCGGGGGTGGCGCTCTCTCCCTGCGCGCATCGCGCCTCCGGGGGCTCGCGGAGGCGCCTGGGGTCCCGTGCACGCCCCCGCCCCCGCCCCAAGTTTTCCCCGAAGTTGGGAGCATGGGAGGAGACTGCGGGCCAGGGCAGGGACAGGTGCCCAGCTCGGGAGCGGGGGCAACAGGCGGGCAGCTCGCCCGGGGCCCCGGTGGGCTAGGAAAAGCGTGGAGGGGCCTTATTTCTGCATGGTTTGTGGGTTGGGGAGGGGTGGGAAGGGCTTTCTTTGCTTTTTGCGCGCCCCACCCTGGATCTAATTGCTAATCTCTCATTCCTGCCAGTTTGGGGGGGTTGGGAGGGCACAGGCGGTGCGCCGAGGGCGAGCATTCCTTAACCACTGGACGTAGTGTCGTAGGGTCGTCTTGTCCAGTTCTCTCATTTATGAATGAACCTGAAACTGAGAGAGGTTCCTTGTCGGGGGTCTGTCTACACAGGTGGCAGGGCTGAGATTTTAAAGCCAGATGCAGTGTTTGTTCTTCCTGTACCGTGCACGCCCCAGTGCCTTCTGTAAAGAAAGTTCAGATCTAGTTAGTTGTTCAACAAGAGGAAAACTCCAAAATGTGGAGTGTGGGGAGGCAGCTTGTGGGATTTAGGGATCTGAGGATCAAGGTTTTATTCCAGGACCTCTTAACTGAGTAACTGTGTAATCATCTCACTTCTCTGGGCTACAGTTTCACTCTTATTAAATTAGGGAGTTGCTCTAGATGACCTCTATGGTCTCTAAGCTACTGTATTTCTGTAATTCCTTTGTGATTCATTTTTACCAGCATTCTTTTCGCTATCCCTACCTACCCACTTCAACTCTCTGTACTAGCATTCATTCTTAAATGTTTACTAGAATATGCAGCATAGTGCAAGGATTTTATGACTTCCTTTAAAAAATAGAAATGTGCCTTCTTATAAGGCGTGCGATTGTAAATGGAAGTTATTAATTAGACATCATTTTAAACTTGATTCATGTTAACGTTTGTGTCTGATTTTAAAATTGTGACTCCAGTTGATGATGTGTCCTTGTTTGGTTTTTACAGTTAACAATAAAGAAGTAAATTTCAGTAAATCAACATCCTAGAGGATGGTAAAATAATGAAAAGAGCAATTTGAGCAACTTTTTGGTGATGTTGCCTAAGAGGATGGAAATAACTGCATTCCAGACCATGTGGTGAAAACAGGAATTTGAAGAAAATGGAAGCACTCTTATTTTTGGTGATGTGTATAACATTACCCCTCATACGAGGGCACAGTTTCTTTACCTGTGAACCAATTACTGTTCCCAAATGTGTGAAAATGACCTACAATATGACATTTTTCCCTAATTTGATGGGACATTATGACCAGTCTATTGCTGCGCTAGAAATGGAGGTGAGTCATTGCTTTTTCTTTAACTTTGAAGTTTTGTAGGGCATTCTAATAGTTAACTACAGGTATAACTTTCTTTACTCAATAGATTGATGTACTTCTCAAGTTGTGTATGTTAAGTAATTTCACTTACACATAGGAAGTTAGCTTATTTAAATGAGTCCTATAGGAAAGTCTTTTATGAAGTTAAGAATTCTAACAATTTATCTTTTTAAAAACCTTCAATCTTCAAATACAGGATTTGCTTAAAATGGGAGTACACTTGAACAGAATTATAGCAGTGAACAATTTTGAAACGTCATGTAGTTAGTAATTAAATATCTGGTTTCTCTGAATGGAATATAATTGTCTTCAAATTTTATTTTTCTTACCTCAGTAAATCCATTTCATATCTAACCATGACACTATGAGAACTCAGTACTATATACCTGTCAAACAAGTTTTCATACTTGTTTGAATAATAATTTAAACAATATAAAGAAATCTTTCAACCTAAGTTCTTATGTTAAATCATGCGATACTGCATTTAACTCTTAACAGTCTCTAGACAGATGTTTGTCTCTTTCAAGACTTGTCTCAACTGCTACTTTAAACATGAAGCCTCTCCTGATCCTCAGCTGCTAGAGCACTCCCTTCACAAACTACCTTGTAGAGAAGGGGGAGGGATGGAATACTTAAATAGCACCTACTATGTGCTATTTACTGCTAAACCCCTTTTCCAAATATTCTCTCTCATTTTATCCTGTAACGTAGCTGCTACTATTATCCCCACTGTACAGTTGAGGAAACTGAGGCAGACAGATAAAGTGACTTGCCTAGGGTCACACAACTATTAATTGTCTGAGACCATATTTGAGCTCAGGTGTTTCTGACCCAGCATTCTCCATCTACTGCACTACTTTCTTACTCCTTTTGCATATGTTCTATACTTCTATTAGTCTGTGTTTTCCATTAGAATGTGAGGTCGTTGAGGGGAGGAACAGATTCACTTTTGTCTTTGTATCCCTAAGCTTAGTGTAGTCCCTAAAACAAAGTCAGCATTTAATAAATGCTTATTAACATATAGGTAGGTGTATAATACTTTTTGTTTTTAACTGGATCTTTGATTTCTTCAGTGTAGGGAGCTTCTGGTGAGGATTTCTTTTACCAGTGCAGGTTAGCACTTTTTCTGTAATTTTTAGTCTAAAAGATTTGCTTCCAGCACAAAAAGAGCTTAAGCACAGCACAAATATGTTACCCAACAAATATGTAGTCACAGGTGGGACTTGCTCTTAATCCTGACTCAGATGCTTGTTGTCTATGCATTATGCTGTGTTGTCTGTTTTGGGTATATATATCCCTACTTATCTGAATGATGATTTGAGCAATATAAAAAATAGTTCAGTCTAATTTAATACTAAATTAAGAGATAATGATTTTAGGTGAGTCTATAACTCAAATATGTATATTTCCTCCAAGACTTGATTTAAGGAGCATCTGCTACATGAAGACTTTACCGATTGAGAAAATAGATGTGAATATATAATACATATTTTATAATATAATGTGTTGGGAAAATGAGAATGAATGACTGGTAGAACTGAAAGAAAAGGGGAAATGAAGTTCATGGAGTTGGATTGATTCTCTGGGAGCTCTACTTCTACTGTAGGTTAAACAATGTACATAAATGTTGCTAATACAGTTAAACCATAGGGCCAAGAGGAAGAAGAAGAAAAAAGGAGGTACCTGTAAGGAGAAAGAGAAAATCAAACCTATCTCTAAGGTGGGGGGAGTAAGGGAAGATACCTCATGGTGTGGTAGTTGTAGTAACAACTATTGCCTTAGGTGCCACTCATTATTACCTACCTCTTATTTAGAGATATGCAAATGTAGGTAGTTCGAGGGAATAAAGTTACCTGTAGCAGCAGGTTCTTGCCCAACTATACTGATCTAGAAAGATGATCTAACTTACGTTGGAAGACAGCACTGGTTTGTTTGTTTGTTTTTTATCAAGAAAACAATATAGTCTAAGAAAAGTTGTTTTCTGTAGGGGAAATAACCAAGAGTTAAAATACCACATTGAACTTAATTTGTGCAAAGAATAGTTCTCAGGCTACTTCATTATATAGAAGAGCTGTTAAAAGTATTTTTAGAAGTGTACTACAAATTACAACTTGTACTACTAGTTCATTGCAACATGGAAGATTTCAGTTTCTTAAAGTAACAGGATGCCTTCAGTAACGTGCATTGCATTCTTAGCTATATCATCTACGATCTTTATATTACATCATGTATAATGTACTCTTCTGTACTGTACTTTCATACTCTTTGTATGAAAACTAAACTTTCAGAGTATCTTTAGGCATTTTCACTATCCCAATTCTTAAGATCCTCTTGTATATTTACTAACCTGTTTGATCTATTGGCACTATACAAATAATTCATCCTTTTAAATGGTAAATTTGAATACTTATGTTGACCATGTGCTATTCAGCTGTTTAGACAGTCTTCCCCTGGAAAAGTATTTTAAAAGATATATCCTTGCTACTAAATAACTATAATAGGAATTTGTTTTTGTTCCACACCCCTTTACCATTTACACTCTATTTAACAAAATTTCTTTGTGAAGTGTTGTTGAATCATTTGCTGCTTTTAAAAAAAGGCATCAGTCATTTTGTTTTGTTCTTAGCTAATTTAGGGGCTATAGAAAGGCATTTCTTTTCTTTCCTGTCCAATAATGTCATTTCCCTTGTATATTAAGCATATCAATTGCCCTTACTATTTCATTTTATTGCTTCAGTTTATACTTTTCTGAGTTTAAAGGGAAAAAAGGGAAAAGCAAGTGGGCCACCTGCTCCTCTCTTAGCCACACTGAGAAAAGAGGGGGAGGTGAAAAGGACTTTTTTTTAAAAAACATTTTCCATTAGACTTTTTGTTCCCAGAAAAGTTTTATGTGGAATTGTATACGGCAGGTTTTGACATGACTACCTAGAAACAAAGCAGGAACTATTTAGAATAATAGACTTTTAGAGGTGAAAGGCCTATAAGAGGTTATCTTGTCTAATCCTGTACTTGTATACAAAATTGCCAACAGATAATCATCCAACCTCTGTTTAAACACTATTAAGTGATGGGAAACTTATTACCTCATGATGCAATTTTGGATGGATTTAGTTGTTTCTAAAACATTTAGCTGTTTTTTACACCGACTATTGTCTAGCCATGTCTACCCCATTCTGTGTTTGCATAGTTGATTTTTAAATACTTAAGTGTAGGACAGTGCGTATCTTTGTATTACATTTTATCTTTTGGATTTAGTTTATTCTCACCTGTTGATTTTTAAAAATATTCTCATTCTGTCATTTACTGTATTGGCTACAGATCTCAGCTTTGTTTTATCCCCAATTTGAAATGCAGACATTCCTTTTCAGGTAATTTATAAGCATTATTAAAGCAGGTTACAATGATGTTTATATTTTTCCCACTGCACTTTGTAACTTCTTGTCCCTTCCTGTTCTGCCTTAGTCCTTTTAAATTTTTTTAAATGAGTGTTTTGTCCTCATCCACTAAGTCATACTTTCATGCTGCACTATGGTATTGAGGTGACCCTGTTGTGTGTGTTTTTTAAGCTTTTCCAGCAGATTCCAAGCTCCATTACATTCTACCTAAATTAGAACGATTTCAAATATGGCTTAGTGACAGACTATGTGCTGTTTGAAAGACTAAACTAGCCTTGGATTTGATGAGACCCATCACCAGATTGGCTGCAGGGTGATGAAATTTGACTGCTAGAGGAATTGCAGCCTGTACCTGTGGAGGGAGTACTCATTATTATAAAGTCCTAGCTTTTTGAAGTGTTAGAAGGCTGTTTAGAATGAATTGACCTTTAGAGCAGGAAGAGACCTTCAAAATTGTCTAAGCATTGTAAGTCTTTAATGGGAACACTTTCCATCATCCTGCATTCCCAGACCTTTTTATATGGTGTCTGTTTCATTTTATCTTTCCTGACTGTATCAGATGAGCAGGGAGTATTATTACAGATTCAAATTGAGATGTGTTGATTCAAGTCTTTGCCAACTGTAAAATTTTCTAGATGTAACCTTGGATCAGAAAGTCAGTTTATTTGTAATGATTCTTGGCTGTTCCCTTTTCCTACTTTCCTCTTTCACCTTCTACTTAGAGTCCATGTCTAAATAGAATTTCAATGTTATCAAGAAAAAGGTATAATCTCAACAATTCTCTTGAGAATATTCTTCCTAATCATTCTTGTCCATCGAATGATTGACATCTAGGATGTTGTAGACATCTTCCTGCCTTAGTTCTAATGAAATGTGAAATTTAGTGTTGTCTTCTTCCTCTTCATTCCCATTTCAGCCTCAAACATGGTTGCCAAACTGTATTCAGAGCCATTCTTGGCTGGCTTTTAAGTATTTGTGATAATGAAAGGACACTATTTAGTCTTTTGGCTGGATCATATGGGATTGTTAGCCTTAAGTCATGTAGTTTTCAAATACTAGCACTTCCTTTTCAGCTCAGACAGGACACATGACCCAGTAATGGTGAGTTACTAATCTGTAGTGCCAAATACTCTTTCAGTGTTACTTTAATGAAAATATAGTTTATATATTTTTTAAAAATAGCCTACGTTTGACACCTCTTAGTCACTGCTGAATTTCTAATATATAAATGAAGATCATAGATTATAGATTTAGAGCTGGAGGAGACCCTCATTCTACAGATTAGGAGACAGACAAACAAGTGAAATGAATTGCCTATGGTCACACAGCTATTAAGTATTAAAGGCAGGATTTGACAGGTCTTCCTGACTCCAAGTCAGCACCATAATTGCCAAAAGTCATTAAAATGTTAGGACAAAAACATGAAATATCACTTAGGTCTGTTCCTTCCAGGAATTCAGTGGATGGGAAACAAGTATTAAATCTTAAAAATTGATATTAGAAGTCTCATCTCTGTATTACAGAGAATGAATGTGTTTCTGATATACACTTTGGCTTTTAAAGACTGTTTTCCACAGGCTAATTACCTAAGTGAAAAACAAATGGCTGCTAGTTTTCCATTGTGCCCATTTTTGCTTGCTCTCTAGAGCTTTGTTTCTCAAATTCTGAGGCTAGCCTCCCGAGGGAAATTATGATCTTTTCCGGAGAAGGCTGAAACTGGTATAGGAAAAGTGGAAACAGGAACATTTTTTTTCTTGCTGAATTGCTTTCATATAAACCTGGGCAAAAGCAAAACTTTGTATTGTGTTTGGAACAGCATGTGGTGACTCTACTTTTGTTGAATTCTAAAGGGAAATGAGCAAAAAGCCTTCCTTTTCCTTTTCACCTGTTAATATGTTATACAGAAACAATGTATTGTTTCCATGTCTATTTCCATTTTTATAAAGGGGTAGAGAAAGAAAGGATAATCAGACAAAAAGTTCTGTTTCTGTTGGCCAGCAATTCTTAAATATTTGTAAGTTGTTTTATTATGCAATCTAATGAATTCAGCTGCTATTGCCATCTCTCCTAATGTTCCCCCCTTTCATATCCAGCAACAGTATTTGGAATCTCCAGCTCCTTTAAGGTATAACTCAGGTACTGTGTCATAAAAGGGGCCTCTCCTGACCTCTCCCCCCAAGTTGATAGTGTCTCTCTCACCAAATTTATTCCTATTCATATTGTATATTTTTTGTTTTAAGGCACTAGAGTGCTAGACCTGGAGTCAGAAAGATGAATCTTCCTGAATTTAAACCCAACCTTAGATAACTTACTAACTGTGACTCTGGGTAAGTCACTTAAAACTTGTTTGCCTCAGTTTCCTCATCTGTAAAATGAGATGGAGAAGGAAATGGCAGAATACTCCAGTATCTTTTCTGAAACCCCAAAGGGGGTCATGAAGAGTTGGACACAACTGAAAAATGACTGAACAACAAAAGTAAATGTTATGCTTCCTTGTCTCACTTCCCCCCTTCCCCCCACCCAGCTCTTTGAAACTCAGAGATTGTTTTGTCAGTTTCTCTATGTTAGTACTTAGATTAATGTCATTCCCGTAGGAATGAATTCTTGTTCAATTAAATGACTGATTTTTAGATAGTTTCCTGATTGAACAGTCCAGGTTCAATAGAGACATTTAAAAATTGACACAGCAACTCTGGGAGGAAATTGCTAAAAACAGTGTGTATTATCAGGTAGTATGAATTAGAAGTTGAAAAGCTATGAGTTCAGTGTCTGGATATCTTGACATTTTAAAAATTATGAGAGTTTAAAACATTGAAACAATAGGCTTTGCTACTTCTATTATTACTAACTATGAACCAAAAGAAAAAACTGACCTATTTTATGAAGCTAAAAAAGTGCCTGTGCAGTGAATAAAAACTTATTTTAAAAACAAGATAGTATTGCAGTCAGTGATACTGGTGATACCAAGAGCTGACATTTCTATTTTAAAATTTACAAATCATTTTATAATACCTTATCTAAAAAGAAGAGAATCAGATACAAAGGATTGCTTCCTGGAAAATGAATCAAGAGGTCTTCTTTTTTATATTTTATAAAGTAATTGACTTTATCTTCTCACTTCCGGGTTCCTATAGTAACTATAGGTTAATTTTCTATTATTTTAAATGTTTCTATATTGCTTTGCCATTTACAAAGTACTTTTTTCTTAAGTACTCTATGAAGTAGGTAGTGTAAGTATTAATTGACTTGCCTCCATGGAATTATATGGCAGAAAAAACCACTTTCCTCATTATAAATGAGGAAATAATAAAAGTAGGAATAATAATCCTTGCACAACTACTTTAGAAGGTCATTGCAAGCAGAATGTTTTGCAAACTTTAAAATGAATTGTTGCCTCCATTTTACATAACCACAGAGGGATTAACTTCTAAATGGAAAAAAAAAAATCAATGCTAAAACCAAAGTCTTCTGATTCAAAGAACAGTGTATATTTGGACTGTTTTATAGAGTGCCAGCTCTGGAGTCCAGAAGACCTGAGTTCAAATTCAACTTCTTATATAAGCTGTATATCCCTGCGTAAGTCACTTGATTTTGAGAGCTTTGTTTCATTTTCCTTAACTATAAAATAGAGATAATGTTAGCACCTACCTCTTAGGGTTGTTGTGAGGATCAAATGAGATGATATATGTAAAGAGCTTAGCACAGTACCTAGCACATAGTAGTGTTATATAAATGTTGGCTATCGTCATCATCATTAAAAGATCATTTTGATAGCCTGTTGAAATTCTTTTGTGTTACCAGAACTTTGCTATGTTAGCATATTTTTTGGAATAAAGTCAGCCACTTTAGGCATTTGTTGTAATGGAATTAGAGTATTTCCTGAAAGTCACTGGCTTTCATCATCACCACCTTATGAAAGGCATTGACAACCACATAATAAACTGAAGTGGAGTTTTCATTTTCCTTAAACTCTCTGCAGTTTTTAATACCCAGTACTTCTGAATCATTTGTCTTCGAAGATACAGTTCTACCTTGGTTTGCCTCTTTTGCCCAAGAACAAAAAGCATAGTTGTATTTTTCCACTTTAGCTAACACCTTTGGAGGTCCTTAGGACTCCATCCTTAGGAGTTCCTTGTCCATTTATCCTGTTATAAAGAGAAAAGAAGATCTTGGACAATCAAAATATATATTCAATTTTTTCCAACTTCCCTTGAAGTGTAATTTTGAAATGGATATATCAAATACCTTCTATACACAAAGGCCTGTTCTAGGTGCTGGGCATACAGAGATGAAAAAATAACACATTTCCTGATATTAAAGAATTTATAATCTAATACATACACAGACTGGTGGGATTCTAGGTGAATACAAGAAGGACAGATGGAGAGAGCAAGACAAGTGCCATAAGAAAATAGGACGACAGAAAGATCCTTTCAGCTGTGTTGGCCCAGGCTCCATGGAGGAAGCAGCACCTTAAGCAGGCTGTGGCATGATCTTTGTCAGTGCTTATAATTTTATCTGCTAGTTTTTCATGAAGACATTCTACTTATATCACAAAACGACTGTCTCTGAGTTTAAAAGATAAGACTGATGATGGAGATGGATGGGTGAATAATAATGACTGACAGAGAAGGTGAACCTACTCATTGCTTAATTTTCTCTGTCAAAGA
Source organism: Notamacropus eugenii (assembly GCF_028372415.1). Lineage (NCBI taxonomy): Eukaryota > Metazoa > Chordata > Mammalia > Diprotodontia > Macropodidae > Notamacropus > Notamacropus eugenii. The sequence goes on along the minus strand of NC_092875.1, from coordinate 147,330,186 downwards.
ATAATGATGTTTGAACTGACAAAAAAATGAATAATGAGGAATTGATATTCAAGATAAGTGGCGAATTAGAAGGAGAGCATTTGAAGTCATTAGGTCTAGATGAGCTAAATCCCAGGATACTAAAAAATTATCTCTTAACCAAACGTGACGCTATCTCCCACCTCTGTACATCTTCACAAGCTATCCCCCATTATGAAAAAAATGCTTCTTATCTATTTCAGAAGTCTTCTATCTAAGTTTAGTTTGGGTGTCACTTTCTTTGTAAAGCCTTCCCTGATTTCTCCAACTGTTAATGCACTCTCCTTCCTCAATTTTCCTTGTGCTACTTTTATTTATGCGCATATTTTATTCTAGTAAAATGTAAGTTCCTTGAGGGCAGAAACTGTTGGGGATTTTTTTTTCTTTTTGCCCTTGTATCCTCAGTGCCTCTGTAGTGACTTGCACATAGTAAGTGTTTAACAAATGTTGCATCAGATTTGTTGAGACAGAGCTTGATTATGTATTTCATAAATTTGTCAGTTGTTTGACTGAACGTATAATTTGCTATAGAGAATCATCTAAGAGCCTGTCTATTCCCTTCTCAAAAATTTCATCAGTACGGGTTGTTCTCAAAGATTTTATGAAGGTAAAAATAGTAGTATAAAGGTAAATAATGTTAACTTCTTAGTTGCCTATTTTTGGCAATAGAGTTCTTGATCTTTTATATTCTTTAATATCCCAACTCTGAGAGATCTTGAAAATAAGTTCTTGAGTATCTTTAAAATTGTCACAAAATCTCAGTTAGCAGAAATCTCAGAGCTGTCTAGTACAACTCTTATCTGAGCAAATATATACTTTGTAACATTTTCAGCAAGTAGCCTTCTACCTTTACTTGAAGACCTCTGTTGTGCCTTGTAGGATGGATTTCTACATGTTGATTTGCTGGGGTCCAGTTACTCTTTCCAACTTAACATTCTTGAGTACCATTGCCTTCTACATACATATCAGGGACTGAGATGTGTTAGAAAGAAGATGTGATTCCACACACCACAAACATGAGATTCACTTATTTTGATGCACTGGCGGAGTTCTTTTATTTTATATCTTTTTGTTTGCCTTCCTAGTTTAATTTGTAAAAAAATTTGTAAAAGCTTTCAGGATGATCTGGCTTAGGTCTCACTAAGCTTTTAGAAGACTTATTTTTACGTGCTTTTTTTTTTTTTTTGCTGTTTTGTAAGGCAATGCTGCTCAAAATATCCCATTTTCTTTTCTGTAGATACATATATATGCATATATTTCCAGATTCCTTACAAATTTTAAAAAGAAGTTTATTAGCATGTTGTGACGCAACAGATATTTCCCATCATACACCAGAACAAACCTTTTTGTAAATAAATTCCCAGAGAAAAGTTTTAGTAGTTATTTTTAGTAGAAGGGATATGCCCTTTAATTTTGCAAGTATAGTACTAACATTGCCTTTGTATTTTAATACACTTTTGTTGCCTCATAGTTTTGACTTAGTGTTGAAAAAGAATGTTTACATTTTGCAGCCATTTTGTACATTCTTTTGGCTCTGCATTTCTCATTCTTTATAATTTCATAGAAGTCTCCTAGTGCTTCTTTGAATTCTTCCTATTTCATGTTCCTTAACGGTACAATAATAATATTACATTCATAAACTAGAATTTTTCATCAGTTTTCCAATAATTTTGTTTCCAACTTTTGGTTACAAGAAATAATATTGCTAGTGAATTTTTCTCCTTGTAGGATAAAATTATCTATGAGGGGATATTCTCTGATGACAGGATCAAGATAGCTCCCTTCTTGCAACAGAGGCTAGACAAGATTTTCCCAAAAAGGTAATGAAGATAGTACTTGATTGGCCAGGGGAGGAAGGGGAAGGTTCAAACTATACTTCCTTTAACAGTTTCCAGGTAGCCTCTGCCTGCGTTGACTTGCCTTCCTGGTTACTTAGGGACATGAAATGTCCTTCCCTCGTGGAGTCAGTGGCCTTTAGACTTTGGTGGATACTGGAAAATCATGAGTCACCACATCCTGCCCAACTAACCAAACACTTTTCCATATGGAGAAAGAGGACAAGTGTACAGAACTTAAGTGCTACTGTATCCTTGCTATGCCAGGGCTAGTAAACCTTTTGTTAACCCTCCAATGATTTGTGAGTGCCTCATTTCATCCCAGCATTGAACCTGAACAGAGTGCCAGTGTCATGGACTCCTACCAATTCCCAGTAGTGGCATTTCTAGGTCAAGGATATGAACGAGTTAGTGCCTTTTCTGGTCTATTTCTAAATTCTTTTTGAGAGTACCAAAATCATGGCTCCACCAGCAAACACTGCTGCAATGAGTTTCCCCATTTTTTAGCTGTTTTGCTAGTTTAATGGATATAAAGTATCTTAGAGTTATTTTAATTTACTTGTTTTAACTTCAGTATTTTATTTATTTTCATTTTAAACCCAACAAAAATGAGTATGACATAATACATAACATGATAAAATTAAAAATGTACATAAAACTGAAGTTCTCTTTTATGTATAGCTTACTTTTGAAAATAACAAATTCAACATGTAACTTTCAAAGCTATCTTGCTCTTCTTTCATTTTTACAATTGCACTTTTATTGGTGTTACGTTTTTACATTACAAACATTTACAGGTTTCTCCTGCTTCATGAGAAGTGTCATGTAACAAAGTAAAACTAATAATACACTGATCTCATATGAAAATTTTTGTAACATTTCACATCTATAACACTCCTCTATTTTTAAGAACTTAGCAGAAGTCTATTTTCTCACTCCACTGGGAAAAAATAGAAGCAAATTTTTAGTGACATACATATGATCAAGCAAATTCTCTCAGTGGTGCCACTCCCCATATCATTCTGCACCTTAAATCCATCACCTCTCTGTAATGGATAGAGTATTTCATCATCAGTCTTCTGGAATCATGAGTGGTCAGTCTGTTGATTGTAATTATAACTTTTGTAGTTGTTTGGGTTTATGTTGGTGTCATACAAACTGTTCTTATTTCTGTTCGTTGCATTCTTTGTTAATTTATAAAAGTACTCAAAATTGTTTATTTTTATAATATTGATGTTAAATTGTAAAGTTTTTGTTCACTCTGGATCAGTTCATACAAGTTTTTCTATGTATTTCCTCATTTCTTAAAGCAGAGTAGTATTCTATCACAATTATATACCACCACTTATTCAGCCATATTTCTTAGCTGTTGGACATCCTCTAGTTTCCAGGGGTTTTTTTTTGACACCATGAAAAAAGTTGATATAAATATTTTTGCAAAAAGTTTTTTATAAATGCATTTTCCTATTTCTTTGAATTTTTTGCGGATTATGGGGGATGAGGATGAGGGGAATAGGCCTAGTATGGTATAGATGGGTTAAAGTAACTTACCAACAGTGCCTCAATATGCTCATTTTCCCACATTGATCATTTCCCTCTAACAGTTATAATTTTTCTTTCTTTGCTGTCTTTCTCTGGGGATCTATGCATCTTTCTGGCCTTCCTTCTGTTCTCATTTTTAGATTTTTTTAAAAAGTGCCTCAATGACCCTTTTTATTTTGTTTTTAGCCACTTTATTGATCCTTGCCCTCCTACTTGCACTGTCATTGAAAAAATGAAAAAGAAAAACAAAGCTCTGATATCTGTGAGATGTTGGTCTATGCCTAGTAACAAATATGCATAGTCAAGCAAAGATTTCTACATTGACTGTTTCTGGAAATATATGTCCTTTTCTGTATCTTAGGTCCTGTCGCCTCTTTGTCAAAAGGTGGAAAGTATACTTCGTCATTAGTCCTCTGGATTATAGTTGGTCAGGGTTCTCAAGTCTTTCAAAGTTGTTTTTCTTTATAATGTTATTGTATAAATTGTTTTCCTGGTTATGCTCGCTTTTCTTTGTATCAGTTCGTACAAATTTTCCTAGAGTTCTCTGAAACCGTCCTTTTTATAATTTCTCATAGTACAGTAATAGTCTATTAGATTTCTAGACCATAATTTGTTTAGCAATTCCCCAATTGATAGACACTCAGTTTCCAATTCTTTACTATTACAAAAGATCTGCTATACATATTTTTGTACTACATAGGCATCTTTTTGCTCTTTTAATCTTTGGATTATATGTCTAGTAGTTGTATTGCTGGGTCAAGGAGTGTGACAGTGTAGTGAAATATTTCAAAATTACTTTCGAGAATGGTAGTCCTCTAACAACATATTAGTGTGCCTTTTTCCTTCAGTTCCCCCAACAATTGTCATTTTTTCTTTTTTAAGATTTTCAACAATCAGATGGATGTGAGGTAGAACCCCAGAGTGACTTCAGTTTGTATCCTTGATGTTTTAGTGATTTGGAGCATTTTTTTATATTGTTGTTGATGGCTTACATGTGTTCCTTTGAAAATTGCCTGTGTGTGACTTGACTATTTATCAGCTGAGGTATAAATCTTTTTTTTAAAAATTATTTTGTTAAATATTTCTCAGGTACATGTAAAAATAGTAATCATTTTTTAAATATTGCATTCCACATTCTCTCCCTCCCTCCTATCTCCCCTCTCCTTGAGAAGACAAGCACTTTGATTTTGAATATACATGCGAGGTCATGCCAAATATTTCCATATTAGCCATGTGGCAAAAGAAAACATAAACAAAATAAAACAAAAATAAATTTTAAAAAAAACCTATGTTTCAATTTGCATTCACATTTCATTAGTTCTCTCTCTGGAGGTGGATAGCCTTTTTCACCATGGGTCCTCTGGAATCATCTTGGATCATTGCCTTGATTAGAGTAGCTAAGTCTTTCACAGGTGATCATTCTTATAACATTGCTTTTGCTGGGTACAGTGTTCTGATTTTGCTCACTATGCATAAGTTTACATAAGTCTTCTCAGGGTTTTCTGAAACCATTCTGCTTGTCATTTCTTATAGCAAGCAAAATAGTATTCCTTCACAGTCATATACCACAACTTGTTCAGCCATTCTCCAATTGATGGGCATCCCCTCAGTTTCCAGTTCTTTGCACCACAAAAAGAGCTACTATCAATATTTTTGTACAAATAGGTCCTTTTCACTTTTCTTTGATCTCTTTGTAATACAGATCTAGTAGTAGTATTACAAAGGGTATGCACAGTTTGAAAGCCCTTTGGGTGTAGTTCCAAATTATTCTCCACAAGAGTTGGACTAGTTCATGACTCCAGAAGTACATTAGTGTTCCAATTTTTCCATATCCCCTCTAGCATTTGTCATTTTCCTTTTCGATCATGTTGGCCAATCTGATAGGTGTGAAGTGGTATCTGAAAATTGTTTTGATTTTCATTTTTCTCATCAGTAGTGATTTGGAGCATTTTTTCATGAAACTATTCATAGCTTTGATTTCTTCTTCTGAAAACTGCTTGTTCATATCCTTTCACCATTTATCAACTGGGGAATGGCTCTTATTTTTATAGATTTGTCTTTGTTCTCTATATATTTGAGGAATGAGGCCTTTATCAGAGAAACTTGTTGCAACTCCCCAACCCCCAGTTTCCTGTTTTCCTTCTAATTTTGGCTACATTAATATTGTTTATGCAAAGTCTTTTTAATTTCATGTAATCAAAATTACCTATTTTACTTCCTATAATCTCCTCTGTCTCTTGTTTGGTCATAAACTCTTCCCTTATCTATACATCTGACAGATTTATTTTCCCATGTTCCCCTAATTTACTTATGAAAACAACCTTTATATCTGAATTATTTATCCATTTTGATCTTATTTTGCTATAAGATGTAAGATATTGGTCTATCCTTAGTTTCTTCCATGCTATTTTCCAATTTGGCCCAAGAGCTTAAATCTTTGGATTTATCAAACACTAGATTACTGTGGTTATATACTACTGTGTATTGTGTACCTAATTTATTACACTGATGCGTCATTCTGTTTCTTAGACATACCTAATTGTTTTGATGATTACTGCCTTATAATGTAATTTGCACTCTGGAACTGCTGGACTGCCTTCCTTCACATTTTTTATCTTGATTTTCTTTATATTTTTGACCATTTGTTTTTGCAGATGACTTGCCACTGTTTTTTTCTAGCCCTAAAAAATAATTCTTGGATAGTTTGATTGGTGTGGCATTGGATAAACAAATTAACTTAGGAAGAATTGTCATTTTTATTATATTGGCTTGGCCTAACCATGAGCAATTAATATTTCTCCAGTTGTTTAGATCTGTGTTTATTTGTGTGAAAAGTGTTTTGTCAGTGTGTTCATATATAATCCCTGAGTCTTGACAGTTAGACTCCCAAGTATTTTAGATTGTCTGCAGTTATTTTAAATGGGATTTCTCTTTCTATCTCTTCCTTCTTCTTTTTATTGGTAGTATATGGAATGGTTTTTAAAATTTTAAATCTGTTTCTTATATATCTTGCAAATGAGATTTAGTTAGAAAAATTTGCTGCAGAGATTTCTCCGACCCCTCCCCCCCACCTGTTCCTTTTCTGATTTTAACTGCGTTGGTTTTGTTTTTTTAAAAAAAAAAACTTTAAAATTTCATGTAATCAAAATTGTCTATTTTCTGTGAACTTCTCTGTCCTTGTCTGATCATGATCTCTTCCCTATCCATAGATCAGAAAGATAATTTTTTCTTTGCTCTTCTGATTTGTTTATGAAGTAGCCTTTTATGTATCCATGTATTTACTTGGATCTTATCTTGATAGATGGTGTGAAATGTTGATCTATACCTAAAATCTACCAGACTTTCTGCCAAAATCTTTCCAGTTTTCCTAACAGTTTTTAGCACATAGTGACTCTGTATCCCGATAGTTAATGTCTTTGGGTTTATCAAGCACTGTATCATTTGCTTCTGTGCATCGTGTACATGATCTCTTTTATTTTTAAATTACTGCTTTTTAATTTCCAATGTTTTTAATTGGAAACCTGGCGTTGCTTGGCTATCTGGCTTCTATCTTCATTATTTCCCTTAATATTCTTGACCGTTTGTTCATTGCATGCCCAGTTTGATTTGTCTTTCCTCTAAGTTTTGGGATGGCATCTTACCACTATCATTTTAAGAAATGAAATTTCTGTTGTTTCCTTGATTTATTCTTTAACTTGCACATTCTTCAGGATTGAGTTATTTAAACACAATTTATTGTGTTTAATTAATTAAATAAAATTGATATTTTATTTCTTGGATATCATTTTTATTGCATCGTGTTCAGTAAAGGATGTACTTAGTATTTCTATTTTTCTGCATTTGTTTGTGAGGTTGTTCTATCCCTATATGTAGTCAAATGCTAAAAAACAGAAATATCACCTTACTGACAAAGGGTTCATATAGTCAAAGTTATGGTTTTTCCAGCAGTAATGTACAGCTTGTGAGAGTTGAACCATAAAGAAAGTTGATTGCTCAGAATTGATGCTTTCAAATTGTGGTGCTGGAGAAGACTTTTGAAAGCAAGGAGATTAAATCAGTCAATATCTAAAGAAATTAATTCAGACTGTTCAGTGGAAGGTCTGAGAAGACAGGACTTATTGGAAAAGACCCTGATAGGAAAGATTGAAGGCAAAAGGAGAAAGGAGTGGAGGGGATGACAGAGCATTAGATGGATAAATAAGAAGCAACGAACCTGAGGTTAAATAAGCTTTGGGAGAGAGTGGAGGATAAAAGTGCCCAGTGTGCTTTAGTCCAAGAGGTCAAGAAGAGTCAGATATGACTGAATAATTGAAAAACAACAACAACCTTTGTAAGGTTCTGAGAGGATAATTGTTTCTTCTCCACATATTAGTAGGTAAACATTCCTCCTTAATTAGTTGCATCCAATTGATCAAAAATGTATGTTTTTCTTTCTTTATCTTGTTCCTTATATTTCCATTTCAAAGTTTCATCAGGAATACTTAGAGATATTATTTAACTAGAAGTTCATTTTTTCTCCTATATGAGTGTGCTCAGTTTTGCTACGTAGATTATTCATGTCTATAAGCCTTTGCCTTTTCAAGGTAGGACTTTTTGTTTTCCTCACTTTTATATAATGGCAGTTGCTACTATAAAGTTTTATGTGATCCAGACTGTGGCTCCTTAATACTTGAACTCTTTCTTTCTAGTTCTTTAAAGTTTTTTTTTTCTTTGCCTTGGAAGCTCTGGATTTTAGGTAGGATTTTGCTGGGAGTTTTCTTTTTAGAAGGTGATTGCTGGATTCTTTCTATTTTTACTTTTTGCTCTGCTTTTATGAGATTTGGGTAATTGCTATTTTTTTCATTTAATTCTTTCTTGAAATTTTATATCCAAGATTTGTTTTCAGTTATGATTTTCAGGTAATCCTTTGCTTCTTAGATAATCTGCTTTTGAACTGTTTTCTGTCAGTTGTTTTTATAATTTATATCTTTTTTCTTCAATGTTTTGATTTTGTTTTAATGTTTTTATTTCATAGAGCTTTTTTCTGTTTAGACCATTTTACAGAACATTAAGCTCTTGAGTAAGATATTAGTCATTCCACTTTTTATCTCATTTCACTTCTTCAAGATACTTTTGTAATCCTTTTTGTTTGGGCATTCTTTGTCTGAGGTTCTGCTTGGATTTGTGGAATTATTCTCTTCAGGATATACCGTTGGGCTTCTCTTAGTATTTTTTTCTATTTACTTTTCTCTCCAACCTCTACTTTTGGATTATTGCGTTGTGCCTCTTCCTATACTGGATGATGGGATAGGCCTTGCTTGATCCTGAATTCACCAGCTAAGAAGATTGGGTTCTGCTTTACATAGGAATTTTTTCACCTTGCATCTTGCTGGGATTCAGCCCTGGGCTGTCTAGTTGGTAGATTTGGCAGGGACTTAGAGGAATCTGGATGGGGTAGATGCTGCCTGGATAGTAAGATTTTGTCTTCTGCCCTGGCTAGGGATCCTGAGTTACCATGTTCTGGCTACTACTCTGGCCCCAGCTCCTGTTGTGGCTAGAGTCACTGAGAACTTCTCTGGTCTTGTCTTTTGCCCTTGCTAGCGTCCCTAGATTACCCTATGTTGGGCACCACTCTGACCTTGTCTTCTCTGATGGGAGCATTCTACTTCAAACTGTCCCTTCCACCTCTCCTAGCTTACTGTCTTTGCTTAGAGTCTCCAAATGATTCTGGTAGCCTTTGTGTGTTGTTCTGGATAGGAATGAGGAATTTATAGATGATTCTCTTAAGGTTTTTTTCATTCTTCCTTCTCATGGGTTTTTAGAGCTTTAATGGAGTGTCTGTGGGGGAAGCTAGGCTTCTCTAGGTCCTTACATGTCATCATTTTCCCAGGGTCCTCTTAATTTGCATTTCCCTTATTAGCAATTTTGAAATAAATTTTTGGATGATTGAGCATTTTATTTATTTTTTTGAAAAGTGGTTATGTCCATTTGACCACTTATCTTTTGGGAAATGCTTTTAATTTTATATACCTGTCAATTCACTGTATGGATATCATACTCTTATTAAAGATAATTTAATGTCAAAACATTTTTACTAATGTGTGTCTTTATTTTTGATTATAAATACATTAGTTTTGCTTGTATAAAAACTTTAAATTTTTTATTATGAAACTTATCTATTTTGTCTTTTTTTGACTTTCTATTCTCTAATTACAAATTTCTGCCTTCATAATTTTGAAATGTATGGCTTTTGATATTGTTCTGTCCATTTTGAATTATGGTGTATGGATTATGAGAATGACATAATTTTTTTTTTTAACAGACCACCTTTCGGTTTTCCCAAGAGCTTTGTTGAGTAAGGCATCCCTTCCCTGATAATTTGTGATCTTGGGCTTGTTGAACAATAGACATGCCCTTTACTTTCATTTCTAGGTATTGTTTGTCCTGTTTCATTGATTGATTTTCTACTGTTTTATTTTTAAATTCAGCATTAAATAGTTTTTGAAAATTATTCCTTTGGGAGAAGGGCCCACAGTATATCAAGTCATGTCACTAAGCTGAATTGATGAAGCTTGAGAGAAGAGTCTCCCTATACATGGTCTAGAAACTTAACATGTTGCTCCAGGAGTGAGGAAACAAAAACATCTACCAGCACTTCTCATATTATATAGTGATGAAGTCAGAAGCATACCATTATGACTGTGTACATACGTAGTCTGCAGCATAATGCCAGCTTTGTGCAAGAGCTTTGATGTTCCTGAATTTCTGAAGATGGCTGACGGCTCTCCAGTTCCCTGCTTGCCTGGTGATTATCACACAGACAAGTGCTACATCAGAGCTATTCCTAATGATGCATCCTACTGCCTTGGACCAGCAGTGGGGAACCTGCGACCTCAAGGCCACAAGTGGCCCTCTAGATCCTTAATTTCAGCCCTTTTTGACACAATCCAAACTTCACAGAACAAATCCCCTTAATGAAAGAATTTGTTTTGTAAACCTTGGACTCAAAAGGCTGTACCCAAGGACCAAGAAGGCCACGTGCGGCCTCAGGGCAGCAGGTTCCCCAGCCCTGGATTATACCATGCAGGAATGCAAATTTTGATAGCATTATTTTGGGATTCTTGGGACAATTCTCTTGTAGAAGCAGCAGATACAGTGCATTTAAGATAGTAGCAAGACTCCATGTCATGCATTCAAATTACATGCAGCTTGACATCTCCACCTATGTTGCTACTATGTCAACCTATAACTGGTGTCATGATGCAGTTTTCTCTATTCTTTCAACCAAAGTCATAGGATCAGCTGGTCCATTGATCATTCAAGTTCATGTGGTGGCAAGATAAGTACAAATGACAACTCTGGTTGCCATAAACATATTCCTTAAAGAGTTTGACTCAGCACTAATCCTGATTCCTGGTGTGATATATGAGATCAACAGGTTCAGAGATGCATGGGCCCCTCTAGAGCCATGTGTCATGCCCCAGTGGTTTCTTTACACAAAAGCAACGAGTCACCCTGGCTCTGCTTGAATAGCTCCCTTGACATTTCCCAAGTTAACATCAATAGCACTGTACCACACCAGTGAGACTAGTTATGCTATGAAGAACTAGTGTCTAGGGTGCCCAGTACCTGGAAGCATGCCTGAGACTCAGCTGCATGACGCATTTAAGCAGAAACTATGTAAGAAGGCAGGTCAACATTGACCAAGGAGTAATGAAATATGTTATGATTCTGTGGAGTTACACCTAAGATTGTCAGTGCCACTTTGACACCAAGAAACGATGTCGTGATGAGTTGCCTAAATCCACTTCTGACATAAATGACTAAAAATTCAAACTAAGTGAATCATCACATCAAGAAGTCTGGCAAGCAGTCACCTACACCTCTCAGTCCTCCGTCAGATGCTACACCCAAATCCATATCTCACCAACTTGTATCTCAGGACACTTCTTGACCTCAAAATCTTTGATATAGCACTCCTCCAGCTTTCCCTGAGGGAATTACAGGTATCAAAGTGCCAAGACCTAGTCCTTTAATTGGGACCAAGAGGAGCAAACTCCAGAAGAATTGTCAGTAGAGGATAAACCCCAACAAAGGAAGGCAAGAACCAAAAGAAAGAGACAAAGATGATCTTTCAAATGACAGCATCTCATATGATTAGCTTCTGAATCAATTAAAAGACAAAATTGACAATATATCAGCATCATTGAACAATTTCTGTAGATTTGCAGACATAAATTTCAAGAGTCTTGAAGTAAAAGTCAAGAAGCTTCAGATCGATATCTCCTTCATGCACTCAAGATCAGTGCAAGGGACTCTTGTGTTTGGGTGATTTCATTCTTTACCACATCAAGAAGATGGTGTACCAACTGCATTGAGCTCAACACACTATTCATCATTGTACGTTCAAGAATCTCCAAATGAATGATGGAGCAGATAGTGATATACAGTGATCATGGAGTAGATGGCGATATATGGTGATTACCAGTTCTGCTGAAACAGGCAAGCAAAACAGTCAGGTCTACAAATTAAGCAGTATGAAATTGGGTGTGGTAATGCCACAATAAATTTTTTAAAAATTATTGCTGGGGGGCAGAGCCAAGATGATGGATTAGAAAGTTGGACCTGCTATAGCTGTCCCCCCATAGCTCATAAAATACCTGTAAAAAAGTACTCTAAAAATATACTAGATTAGCAGAAGCCACAACAACAGAATGAAAGATTTCCAGCCCAAGACAGACAGGAAAGGACTATTGGACCAGGCTCAGAGTGGAGCACAGCCTAGCCTTGGCCACATGGCATAGCATAGGTAGGATTGGAGTGGGTTTTAAGGTACAGAATCATGGCTAGCAGCTGCAGTTGCCAGGTTTCTCAACCCACAAATGCAAAAGACAACTTCAAAGGTCAGTGAGAAAGCTCTTTCACCTGAGTAAGAAGGTAGCGGAGTCTGGTCCTAGCCCACAGCCACTGTGGCAGCAGCGTCCATTTTTGGAGCTCTCTGTCAAAAGTCCCTGGGGGAATTTGAGAAGTCGATCTGGGTGTCAGTTCTGAGTGGCAGTCCTGGGAAGAGGAGGAGCGCTGGCATGGTGGAGCTGGTGGAGGCTCAGGAAGAGGGAGTCCAATTCGCAGATCCTGGGCTGAAAAGCTTGTGGTTGCTCCCAGACCAGAGTGCAGGCCAGGAAAGGAGTAAATTCCTCTCCCTTGATTGTGCCACCTTGGAGGAGTGGAGAACATACAGGTCCCTAGAGTATACCCTCCACTTGACAAAGGACTCAAAAATCAAGTAACTGGGAAAATGACCAAAAAATGGGAAAAAAATTGACTATAGAAAGTGACTTTCTTGCTGAAAAGATATTTTCTTCCATCCTTTTGGATGAGGAAGAACAAAGCATACCATCAGAGGAAGACATAAAAGCCAAGGCTTCCACATCCACAACAAAAAAATCTGCAATGGTCTCAGACCATGGAAGAGCTCAAAAAGGATTTTGAAAATCAAGTAAGAGAGGTGGAGGAAACATTGGGGAGAGAAATGAGAGTGATGTAAGAAAATCATGAAAAGTGAGCTTGCTAAATGAGACCCAAAAAAATGTTGAAGAAAATAACACCTTTAAAAATAGACTAACCTAAATGTTAAAAGAGGTCCAAAAGCCAATGAGGAGAAGAATGCTTTAGAAAGCAGAATTAGTCAAATGGAAAAGGAGCTTCAAAAGCTCACTGAAGAAAATAGTTCTTTAAAAATTAGAATGGAACAAGTGGAAGCTAATGACTTTATGAGAAACCAAAAACTTGTAATACAAAACAGAAAGAATGAAAAAATAGAAGACAATGTGAAATATCTCGTTGGAAAAGCAATGGATCTGGAAAATAGATCCAGGAGAGATAATTTAAAATTATTAATCTACTTGAAAACCATGATCAAAAAAAAAGAGCCTAGATAGACACCATCTTCCAAGAAATTATTAAGGAAAACTGCCCTTATATTCGAGAACCAGAGGGTAAACTAGAATTCACCAATCACCTCCTGAAAGAGACCCCCAAAAGAAACACTCCTAAGAATATTGTAGCTAAATTCCAGAGTTCCCAGGTCAAGGAGAAAATGTTGCAAGCAGTCAAAAAGAAACCATTCAAGTATTGTGGAAATACAATCAGGATAACACAGGATTTAGCAGCTTCTACATTAAGGGATCAAAGGGCTTGGAATATGATATTCTAGAGGTCAAAGAAGATAGGATTAAAACTAAGAATCACCTACCCAGCAAAAGTGAGTATCACACCTCAGGGGAAAAAATGGAATCTTCCAAGCATTCTTGTTGAAAAGACCAGAGCTGAATAGAAAATTTGACTTTAAAGTACAAGATTCCAGAGAAACATGAAAAGATAAACAGGAAAGAGAAATCTTTAAGGAACTCGTTAAAGTTGAACTGTTTACATTCCTACATGGAAACGTGATTTATAACTCATGAGACCTTTTTCTGTATTAGAGTAGTTAGAGGGAATATATACATACATACATACATACATATATATGTAGGTGTGTATGAGTATGTATGTGTAGGTATGTATATGTACGTGTACGTATGTGTGTATACAAACACACATAGAGGGCGCTTGGTGAGCTGAATATGAAGGGAGAATACCTAAAAATATTAACTTTACTGTTGAATGTACTAGGAATAAGAGAAAGGAAGAGGTACAATGTAGCAAATCAATCTCACATACAAGAGGGAAGAAAGATCTTCTACAATGGAGGGGAAGAGGGGGAGATGAAAGGAAATAATTGAGCCTTACTGTTGTTGGATTTGTCTTAAGGAGGGAATAACACACTCATTTGGATATGGAAATCTATTTTATCCTGCAGGAAGGCAATGGGGAAGAGAATAGGAGAGGGAAGATAATAGAAAGGACAGCAGATTGGGGAAAGGGATAATTAGAAGCCAACACTATTATGGGAGGACAGGTCAAGGAGAGAATGTAATAAATGAAGGGCAAGATAGGGCAGAAGGAAATGTGGTTAGTCTTTTACAACATAAATATTGTGGAAGTGCTTTGCGTTGTTACACATGTATGACCTATATTGAATAATTGCTTGTTTTCTCAGTGAGGATGGGTGGGGTGGGAAAGAGAGAATATGAGGGAGGGAGCTCAAAGCTTTAAGAATGAATGTTAAAATTGTTTTAGCATGCAACTGGGAATTAAGGTATACAGGCAATGGAGGATAGAAATCTATTTTTCCCTACAGGAAAATAGAGGAGAAGAGGAGTGGAAGAAGGGTGGGTAATAGAAGGAAGGATAGACTGGAGGAAGGGGTGGATGGGGTATATGTTGTCCTGGGATGGGAGTGGGGAGAAAACTCTGAATTCAAATTCTTGTGGAAGTGAATGTTAAAAACTGAAAAATAAATAAATTATATATTTAAAAAAAATCATTGCTTTGTAGTATAGATCTGGTAGCCCTAAACTTGGCAATCTGTTAACTTTTTTCATTATTATTGTCCTTTGAAATTCTTGAGTTTTTATACCTTGAAATGTATTTAGTTATTATTTTGTCTCTTTTTATAAAACATCTCTTTGATAATTTCATTGGGATAGTACTATGTACAGAGTGATTTGGGTAATATAACAATATTTTGAACTGATCAATAAGCATATAGTATCTGTCTGTTTAGAACTGTCTTTATTTATAGAAAAACTGCATTGTAGTTGAATTTATGTAAGCCCTATGTATATACCTTGGTAGATCAGATCTCTTAATATTATACATTTTGTTGTTATCTTAAAGGGAACTTATTTTCCAGTCTTTTTCTCGAAGGGTGATTTTTTTTTATCAATATACGAGAATTTTGGTGGTTTTGTAGATTTTTTTTTTGGTATACTGCCACTTTGTTGGTTATTAATTATCTCAGTTCCATTGTTTCTCTGATCATATAGGGATATATCCTGTGGAGTGTCTAGAATTGTATGTGGACATGTGCTGTTTAACCTTTATATCAGTGACTTGGGTAAAGGGATAATCAGCATGCTTGTTAAATTTTCAGATAACACAGAGTTGGGGGAGGATTGGTAAGGTACTAGATGACCGAGTTAGAATGCCAAAAAGTCTTTCACCAAGTCCAGGACAATGGACCAAATCAAGAGGAAATGTAATAGGGTTAGACGTAGTCTTATTCCTAGATTCAGAAAATCTTTAAGTTAGGAGAGATTCAGCAGTTTATCTGAAAAAGATTGGGTGTTTTATGAGACTATAAGCTTAACAAGAGTCAACAGTGTGATATATAGCAGCCAAAAAAGCTAGTAGTTCAATTGACCTTTGCCCTGATTCAACCCCATTTACAGTATGGTATTCAAGTCTGGTGGCACATTTTAAGGACATTGATCAAGGAGAGTTTATCCGGAGAAGGACAATCAATCTTGAAGGGCCCATAAAGATTGGATGAGGTAACTGGAGATTTTTAGTTTGAAAAACAGAAGACTCCCTAGAAAGAAGAATCAGGAAGTGGATAGAACTTAAAAAGAAGAGAATTTAGACTTTATGAAGGGGAAAATTCATTATAATTAGAGCTGTCCCAAAATGTGATTGATTGTCTAGGAAGCAGTAGGTTCCTGTTCTTTGGGAGTCTTCAAATAAAAACTGTACAAGTTGAACCAAATGACCTTTTGGGGTCCAGTTTTGAAATGCTGTAATTCTTTGCTTCTAGTTCTTAGGTCATTTTCTGAGATCATTTTCATATCATTCTTTTTGCTTATGTTTATTGTCTCATGTTTTTTAACTTCTCTGATAGCTATAGCTAGCATTTCTCTTACGTTGTCAAGCAAAAGTAGAGATAGTGCACAAGCTTGCTTTACTTGAGATCTTATTGGGAAAATTTCTTAATGTTTCTCTAACAAATAATTGCAACTTTTGTTTTAGATAATAAAGGAAGATCCTTTTATTCCTATTTTTAAAATGCTTTTAATGTAAATGAATACAGCATATATTACTTGTCTGTACCTGTTGATGTAATCATTTTTATCTTTGTGATTGTGAATTATTTTTGATTATATTATCATAGTATTTTTATTCATTTTAGCTTATAACTTTCTCTGGTTTAGTTCTTCCTGGTTTAGGTATCAGCACCATATTTTGATCATAAACAGAATTTGTTAGGACTCCTTTCCCAGTTTTTCCAAATAGTTTATATAGTTTTGGAATTAATTGTCCTTTAAATGTTTGATAGAGTTCACTTGTAAATCCATGTGACCCTGGTGATTTCTTTATTCCTTAGGGAATTCATTGATGGCTTGCTCAGTTTCTTTTTCTGTATTGGGGTTATTTAAGTATTTTATTTCCTCTTTTGTTAATCTGGGTAGTTCATATTTTTGAAAATATTAATCCATTTTACTTAGATTGTCAGATTTATTGGCATACAGTCAAGCAGAATACCTCCTAAATATTTTAATTTCCTCTTCATTGGTCTTTTTTCATTTTTGATACTGGTAATTTGGTTTTCTTTCTTTTTTTAAATCAAATTAACCCAAGGTTTATCTGCTTTATTGTTGTTTTCATAATTCCAGCTCTTAAGTTTTATTTTTTAGTTTGATAGTTTTCTTAATTCCAATTTTATAATCTCTCCTTTGATTTTCAGTATTTCTAATTTGGTATTAAATAGGGGATTTTTAATTTGTTCTTTTTTCTGTCTTTTTTAATTGCATGCCCAATTCATTTACCTCCTCTTTCTCTATTTTATTCATGTAACCATTTAGGGAAGGTAGGTGGTGTAGTGGTTAGAGTACCAGTTCAGGAGTCGAGGACCTGAGTTCAAATTTCACCTCAGACACTTGACATTTACTAGCTGTGTGACCTTGGGCAAGTCACTTAACCCCAACTGCCTCATCCTGGGTCATCTCCATTCATCCTGATGAATATCTGGTCCCTGGATTCAGATGGCTCTGGAGGAGAAGTGAGGCTGGTGACCTGCATAGCCCTCCCTCACTCAAAACAAAGTCAGGTGAAAGTCATGTCATCATTTATCTGATGGCATGGTCTTCTTCGGCAACGAAGGATGAACATACTTACATACATGTAACCATTTAGAGATATAAAAATTTCCCTAAGAACTGCTTTGGCTGCATCCCATAAGTTTTGGTATGTTGTCTCATTATTGCCATTCTTTTTGATAAAGTTATTGTTTCTATTTGTTGTTTGAACCACTCATTCTTTAGCCTTAGATTGTTTAGTTTCCAATTAATTTTTAGTCTGTATTTCCATGGCAAATCAAAACGACTCTGAGGTACCACATCACACCTATCAGATTGGTTAACATGACAAAACAGGAAGATGATAAATGTTGGAGGAGATGTGGGAAAGTTGGAATACTAATTCATTGTTGGTGGAGCTGTGAGCTGATCCAACCATTCTGGAGGGCAATCTGGAACTATGCCCAAAGGGCTACAAAATATGCATACCTTTTGACCCAGCAATATCGTTTCTAGGACTGTATCCCAAAGAAATCATAAAAATGGGAAAGGGTCCCACATGTACAAAATATTTGTAGCAGCTCTCTTTGTGGTGGCGAAGAACTGGAAATCAAGGGGAGATGCCCATAAATTGGGGAATATCTAAACAAGTTGTGGAATATGAATGTAATGGAATACTATTGTGCTATAAGAAATGACGAACAGGAAAACTTCAGAGAGGCCTGGAAGGACTTATATGAACTGATACAGAGTGAAAGGAGCAGAACCAGGAGAACTGTGTGAGGAATTTTTAGGGTAGGCTTAGCCCTTCACAGCAATGCAGGGACCTAAAAAATTCCCAGTGGACTTGAGGCAAAATGCCTTCCACACCCAGAGAAAAGGCTATGGAATGGGATCACAGAATGAAGCAGACCATTTACTTTTGTGTTATGTTTTGTTTTTCACGGTTTCTCCCATTCATTTTAATTCTTCTATGCAACATGACTGAAGTGAAAATGTATTTAATAAGAATGTATGTGTAGAACCTATATAAGATTGCGCACTATCTCCAGGAGATGGGGGGAGAAATCTAAATGATTTGTCAAAGTGATTGTAGAAAACTGAAAACAAATAAATTAAAAAAAAGAAGAGAGCGATCAACAGTGTCTATTAAAGGCTGCCGAGAGGTCAAGAAGAGTGAGGAATGAGAAAGTGCCATTTGGCAATTAAGAGACCATTGGTAACTAAGAAGAGAGTTGAGAGGTTTTGCCTTGGTAAAGATAGGGCCACCTCTTTGTGGAAAAGAACTGAAGGAGGAAAAAGTGGTAGAAGGCAAGTCACCTGAATGATTTGAAGATGGAAGAAGGAGCTCAAGACAAAAGGCCTCAATTTGTTGTATAAAATATGAAGGAATGTTCTCAGCTGAGGAGGAGGAGGGGGAACCATGGAGATTTGAGGAGGAATGAAAAGGTTGGAAAAGCCACTGTGGAAAGTAAGTGGAAGGTGTAGAAAGATTGCTTGGAAGCAGTGATGAAGATAAATAAATTTTAAATTTACTTAAATATAAATTTTAAAAATAAAATGTTTAATGAACCTAATCAGAATGGTTGAATCATTTTCTCCACTTTTGCTTAACAGTACGTGTGTAGGAATAGTGACGGATAGTGGAAGTGATCCAAGCCTGAGTCTTGGCAGAGCACAAGATATGATTAAGGGCCAGGGACTCAAGAGTGTTTGTAGAGTCAAATTGGTTCACCAAAGGATCAAGATGGGGGAAAGATGAGAGAGTAGCTAGTACAGGCATAGTGGTCTAGGAGTAAACTAGGGGTGGAGAGATTGAAGATGATGGTATGAACAAAGAATGTGTAAGGGACAGCAGAGGGGGAAAGCAGAAAGCCAATAAATTATGGTCAGATAAGGGGATTTTAAAATTCTTTTTTTTTAATATTAATTTTACTTATTTTCAGTGTTCTACAATCACTGCCATATAACTTAGACTTTTTTCCGCTCCCTCTTCCTACTTTCCACCTCCCTCCCCAAGATGGCATACTGTTTTATATAGGTTCCGCACATACATTCCTATTAAATACATTTTCACCATAGTCGTGCTGTGTAGAAAAATTAAAATGAATGGGAGAAATCATATAACAAACCAAAAGCTAATACAAAAAAAATGATCTGCTACATTCTGCGATTGAATTCCATAGTTCATTTTCTGGATGTGGAAGGCATTTTGCCTTAAAAGACCATTGGGAATTTTTTTAAATCCTTGCATTGCAATGAAGTTCCAAGTCTACCAGAAAAAAATCTTGCACACTGTGGTTATTGCTGTGCACAAAGTTCTCCTGGTTCTGCTCCTTTCACTCATCATCATAATAAGTCTTTCCAGGCCTCTCTGAAGTCTTCCTGTTCATCATTCCTTATAGCACAATAGTATTCCATTACATTCGTATACCATAATTTATTCAGCCATTCCCCAATTGATGGGCATCCCCTCTATTTCTAGTTTTTGGCCACCACAAATAGTGTTGCTATAAATATTTGTGTACGTGTGGGACCCTTTCCCATTTTTATGATCTCTTGGGGATACAGTCCTAGAAATGATATTGCTGGGTCAAAGGGTATGCATATTTTTGTAGCCCTTTGGGCATAGTTCCAGACTGCCCTCCAGAATAGTTTGATCAGATCACAACTTCTCCAACAATGAATTAGCGTTCCAGCTCTCCCACATCCTGTCTAACATTTATCATCTTCCTGTTCTGTCATGTTAACCAATCTGATAGGTGTTATGTGGTACCTTAGAGTTATTTTGATTTGCATCTCTCTAATCAATAGTGATTTAGAGCATTTTTTCATATGACTATAGATATCTTTAATTTCTTCCTCTGAAAACTGCCTGTTCATATCCTTTGACCATTTATCAATTGGGGAATGACTTGTATTTTTGTACATTTGACTCAGTTCTCTATATATTCTAGAAATGAGGCCTTTTCCACAGATACTAGTTGCAAAAATTCTTTCCCAGTTTTTTGCATCCCTCTGAATCTTGGTTGCTTTAGGTTTAGTTGTGCAAAAACTTTTCAGTTTAATGTAATCAAAATTATCCATCTTGCACTTCATAATGCTTTCTATCTCTTCTTTAGTCAAAAATTCTTCCCTTCTCCATAAATCTGATAAATACACTATTCCTTGCTCCACCAATTTGTCCATAGTATCAATCTTTATACCTAGATCGTATCCTCATTTCGACTTTATTCTTGTATACAGTGTCAGGCATTGGTCTATGCCTAGTTTCTGTCACACTGTTATCTAGTTTTCCCAGCAATTTTTGTCAAACAGTGAGTTCTTATCCCAGAAGCTGGGGTCCTTGGGTTTATCAAACAGTAGATTGCTGTATTCATTGCCTATTGTGTCTTGAGTACCAAGCCTATTCCACTTGCCTACCCTTCTGTTTCTTAGGCAATACCAAGTGGTTTTGATAATTGCTGCTTTATAATACAATTTGAGATCTGGTAGCGCTAGACCACCTTCCCTAACATTTCTTTTCATTAGTCCCCATGAGGTTCTGGACTTCTTGTTCTTCCAGATGAATTTTGGTATTATTTTTTCCAGCTCTAGAAAATAATTATCTGATAGTTTGATTGGTATAGCACTAAATAAATTAATTAATTTAGGTAGAATTGTCATTTTTGTTATATTGACTTGGCGTACCCATGAGCAACTGATGTTTTTCCACTTACTTAGATCTGAGTTTATTTGTGCAAAAAGTGTCTTGTAATTGTGTTCATATAGTCCCTGGGTTTGTTTTGGCAGATAAATTCCCAAGTATTTTATAGTATCTACCCTAGCTTTAAATGGGATTTGTCTTTCTATCTCTTGCTGTTGGGCCTTGTTGCTAATATATAGAAATGCAGAAGATTTGTGCAGATTTATGTTGTAACCTGCAACTTTGCCAAAGTTGTTTATTATTTCAAGTAGTTTTTTACTTGAATCTCTGGGATTCTGTAAGTATATCATCATATCATATGCAAAGAATGATAACTTAGCTTCTTCTTTGCCTATTTTAATTCCTTCAATTTCTTTATCTTCTCTAATTGCTACAGCTAACATTTCTAGTACCATATTGAATAACAGTGATGATAATGGACATCGTTGTTTCACCCCTGATCTTATTGGAAATGCATATAGCTTATCTTCATTGTATAATGCTTGCTGAAGGTTTTAGGTAGATACTGCTTATTATTTTATGGAAAATTCCCTTTATTCCTGTGGTCTCCGTTGTTTTTAATAGGAATGGGTGTTATATTTTCCCAAAAGCTTTTTCTGCATCTATTGAGATAATCACGTAACTCATGTTCTGTGAGTTTTATTGTTGATACAATCAAAAATGCTAATAGTTTTCCTAATATTGAACCAGCCCTGCATTGCTGGTGTGAATCCTACATGATTATATTGTATTATTCTCGTGATATTTTGCTGTATTCTTTTTGCTAAAATCTTATTTAAATTTTTTGCATCTTTATTCATTAGAGAAATTGGTGTATAATTTTCTGTTTTGTCTCTTCCTGGTTTCAGTGTCAAAACCATATTTGTATCATAAAAAGAATTTGAGAGTACTCCTTCTTCCCCAATTTTCCCAAATAGTCTATATAATATTGGAATTAACTGTTCTTTAAACGTTTGATAGAATTCCCTTGTCAATCCATCTGGCCCTGGAGATTTTTTCCTAGGGAGTTTATTGATGGCTTGTTTAATTTCTTTTTCTGAGATGGGGTTATTTAAGTATTCAACTTCCTCTTCTGTTAATCTGGACAATTTTTATCTTTTAAAATACTCATCCATCTTGTTTAGTCTGTCAAATTTATGGCCATAAAGTTGGGCAAAATAATTTCTAATTATTGTTTTAATTTCCTCCTCATTAGAGTTGAGTTCACCCCTTTCATTTTTGAGGTTGGTAATTTGGTTTTCTCCTTTTTTTTAATTAGATTGACCAAAGGTTTATCAATTTTATTAGTTTTTTTCATAAAGCCAACTATTAGTTTTATTTATTAGTTCAATAGTTTTCTTAATTTCAATTTTATTGATCTCTCCTTTGGTTTTCAGTATTTCTAATTTGTTATTTACTTGGGAATTTTCAATTTGTTCTTTTTTTAGCTTTTTCATCTGCATGCCCAAGTCGTTGATCTCCTCTTTCTGTATTTTATCCATGTAGGCATTCAGAGATATAAAACTTCCTCTAAGAACTGCTTCTGCAGTATCCCATAAGATTTGGTAGGTTGTCTCGTTATTGTCATTCTCTTGAATGAAGTTGTTGATTGTTTCTATGATTTGTTGTTTAACCCACTCCTTCTTTAGGATTAGATTATTTAGTTTCCAATTAATTTTTGGTTTATCTTTCCATGGCAATTAAATTCCATATAATTTTTATTGCTTTATGATCTGAGAAGGATTCATTGACTATCTTTGCTTTTCTGCACTGGCTAGAACATGGTCAATTTTTGTACATGTGCCATGTACCACGAGAAAAAGGTATATTCCTTTCTCTCCCCATTCAGTTTTGTCCAGAGATCTATCATATCTACCTTATGCAGAGTTTTATTCACGTCTATAACTTCTTTCTTGTTTATTTTAAGGTTAGATTTATCAAGTTCAGAGAGGGGGAGGTTGAGGTCCCCCACTAGTATAGTTCTGCTGTCTGTTTCTTCCTGCAACTCCCCCAACCTCTTCTCTAAGAATTTGAATGCTACACTACTTGGAGCATACATGTTTAGTAATGATATTGCTTCATTGTCTGTGGTGCCTTTTAGCAGGATATAGTTTCCTTCCTTATCTCTTTTGATTAGATCTGTTTCTGCTTTTGCTTTGTCTGAGATTAGGATTGCTACCCCTGCTTTTCTTACATCAGCTGAAGCATGATATATTCTGGTCCAACGTTTTACCTTTACTCTGTGTGTATCCCCCCATTTCAAGTGTGTTTCTTGTAAACAAAATATTGTGAGATTATGACTTTTAATCCATTCTGCTATCTGTCTCTGTTTTATAGGAGAGTTTGTTCCATTCATATTCACAGTTATGATTATAATCTGTGTCTTTCCCTCCATCCTCTTTCCCACCATTTGTGCTTTTTGTTCTCCCATCTCCCTTCCCCACTCAATAGAGTTTTCACTTTTGACCACCCCCTCCCACAGTCTTCCCTTCCTTCTTTCAGCCCCCCTCCCTTTTACTCCCCTTTACCCTTACTACTTCTTCCCTTCCTTTTAGCTTCCCCTCCCCTTTCTTCCCTCTTCCCCTCCTACTACCTATAGAGCTAGTTAGATTTATATACTTTATTAAGTTTATTGTTCCCTCCTTGAACCAAATCAGATGAGAGTACCTCTCAAACAATGCTCATCTCCATCCCCTCTTTCCCTCTACTATAATATAATTTTGTACTTCTTCCTGTGTTGTAATTTATCATTTTCTGCTTCCTCCTTTTCACATCTCCTGTTACAGTTCCTTTGCATGCAGGAATCACATTTTTATCATTACATCATTTACTTTATACCTATTCCCTCTATCTATGTATATCCATGTTATACTTCAAAATAGATGTACAATTCTCAAGGTTAACAAATATCATCTTCCGTTATAGGGAGGTAAACAGTTTGTCCAAATTGAGTAACAAGTTTTTCTTTTCCCGTTTACCTTTTTATACCTCTCTTGAGAGCTGCGTTTGAAGATCAGATTTTCTATTGAGTTCTTGCCTTTTTGTCAGGAAGATCTAAAAATCACTTATGTCATTGAATATCCATCTCCTTGCCTGAAATGTTGTGCTGAACTTTGCTGAGTATTTGATCCTTGGTTGTAGTCCCAGCTCCTTTGCCTTACAGAATATCGTATTCCAATTCCTTCAATCTTTTAATGTAGAAGCTGCAAGGTCCTGTGTGGTCCTGACTGTAGCTCCTTGACATTTGAATGGTTTCTTTCTGGCTGCCTGTAGTCTTTTCTCCTTCACTTGATAGTTCTGGAATTTGGCAACAATATTTCTTGGTGTTTTTAGTTTGGGATTCTTTTCGGGAGGTGAACGGTGGATTCTTTTGATGACTATTTTGCCCTCTGGATCTAGCCCTCCTGGGCAGTTTTCCTTGATGATTTTTTGGAAGATATTGTCCTCTTTTTTTCATCATGGCTTTCTAGTAGGCCAATAATTCTTAAATTTTCTCTCCTGGATCTGTTTTCCAGGGTAGTTGTTTTTCCAATTAGATATTTTACATTTTCTTCTATCTTTTCATTCTTTAGACTTTGTTTGACTGATTCTTGATGTCTCATAGAGTCATTAGTTTCTACTTGCCCAATTCTAATTTTTATCAAATTGTTTTGTTAACTTTTGCCTCTCCTTTTCCATCTGTGTCCAATTATTCCTTTTAAGGAATTATTTTCCCTAGTTATTTTTTGTACTTCCTTTTCCATTTGTTCAATTTTCCTTTTTAATAAGCTGCTCTCTTTATAGAATTCTTTTTTCATACTTTGTAAATCATTGGCCAGTTTTTCTTCCATTTCCTTCTTCAGCTGTTCCAGGAGAGCTGTTTGTGCACACAAGCAGTTCATAGTCCCTTATGAAGTTTCAGATGGGAGTATAGTCTCAATACTGACCTCTTTGGTATTCGTATTTTGGTCTTTGTCCCCATAGAAAGTCTCTGTGGTCTTTTCCTTCCTCCTTTGCTTCTTGCTCCTGATGGTGAGGCTATGTGTGTATGTGTGTATGTGTGTTGTGGCCTCTGGTTTTTTTCAGCTAGAAGCTAGAGAACCTGGTGTTGAGCTGCTGGTGTGTGGTAGCAAAGGGCAGGTGCCTTTTTTCTTTTTATTTTGTGTTTCCCAGCTTAACCCTGGGACTAGCTTGTTAAGTGTAGGAGAAGGGTGGTCTGTCATGGGAGATCTCCTCAGCTGAGCTAGAGCAAAGGCAAGCTCAGCACTTGGTGATATCCTGGCTGCTCTATTGTCTTCCCATTTCCCCTGGAGTGCTGAGGCATACCTGGGTCCTAGTGTGAGTTTCCAGTGCCCGCCCCCCCCCCCCCCCGGGCCTCCTCTCCTTCTGATTCACCTCTGCCACAGTAAGAGGAATATTCTTTAGTGATTTTTCTAGCCTCAGTTGCTACGAGACTGTTTGCCCCTTCTGTTGATCCTACTGATCCAGGATTTTTCTGGGGAAATATTTTATGGTTCTTTTGAGGTCAGTAAGAGGAGGGAGAGAGAGCATTTACTGATCACCCTGCCATTTTGGCTCCTAGAAGTTCAAGCAGGTGACTTACAGACATTTAATCTGCAGGGTGAAAGTCTCAGGAGTGCCTGTGGCTGATACCTGGGGCTCAGTGGCTGTCACTCGCTAGGCTCCCACTAGTCTCCCACCCTGGGCTGCCACTCTGCCTTTCTGTTGTGCTGCTGGTGCCTCTGGCCACCCTGGGGCTTTCCTCCTTGGCCGTGCCACAGCTGGATGCACTGTGCTGTGGGCTCACCCCCACGGAACAAATCCTTCCTGTCAACCTTCCAGTCTGTCCTGGTCTGTGAATCTGCCACAGTCCTATTGGATTCTGCATCTACAAAATTTGGTCAGATTCTCTTTTTGGAGGTATCTGAAGGAGTTTGTCTAAGAGCTCAGGTGAGTAGTTGCTCTTACTCCGCCCCCTGGATTTTAGAATTCTTGAGCAAGCAGGGGATGCATTAGACATGGACACCTTTGTGGGTTGAAGACTAGGTCATGGGAAGTGAGTAGGTGGAGTAACTGAATGGTTTAGGGCTTTTGAGGGAGAGTTACTATATGTGTTGCAGTTCCCTAGTATGAAGGCAGGAAGGAGTTGGAGAGGACAGAAAAATTGTGAGCCAGGTGCTAAATTCTATGAGAAAGGAAAGGAAATGACATGAAGATCTATAGACAACAACTACCAGAATTTTGATTAGAGAGCAGATATGAATGTCATGAGCCTTAAAGAAGGAGAGATTACTGAGTGATGGAGATAAGGCGAGAACTGGGAAATGGCAGTGGGGAGCAAGGAATATTCCAATACCCCAGTCTCAACCCATCAGCCAAAAGGAATGAGTAAAGTTAAGTCAGTACTGGAAAGGGTAACCAAGGGAGTCTGTTTCATTGAGAAGCCAGGTCTTGGTGGATCTTGATGGAAGAGTAAAAGATATTGGATGGAAAGAAGTTTGTTGCCTATAGAATAGGCATTCTAGAAGGAGTAGATGGAATTTGGTTAGGAATCTGGTATGGGAGGTTTGAGGGGGATGGAAATAAGGAATTAAATGGTGGAGAATAAGATTTGGATTATCAGAATTACTAGGATGTATAGGGTATATGTTCATCATTGAGTGGAAGGCACCACTTCTATGCCCAGAGGAGGCTGAAGATTAGTCTAGAGACAAACACAACAGGAAATGGAAGGAAGGCACATGATCTTCTCATCTTCCCTCTTCTGAAGGCTGGAGATTAGGTAGGAGACAATGAAACAGGATACGGAGGTCAAACCTTTTACAGCAGGTGTTAGAAATCCCACTACTTTCCATCTTTCCTCTTCCTTCAGGGCACAGGCTCATCAGGAGATAAAAGTTCTGAGATCAGAGGGAAGGTCACTCCCCCAACAGAAGTTTACCATATCGTAAAAGTCAGGCAATCAAGCTGATAGGTGCAGCAGGAGATGGAAATTACCTTGTGATGGTGCAGATGGAAGCCTGTCTGGCTTTTCACCACTTTCAGGGAAAATAAGCAGCAGGAGATGGAAAGGAAAACCTGAGGTCACAGATATGATCAGAGGAAGTCTTGCTCTTCTTGCCACCTCACCAATCAGAAGTCAGTTGGCTCCAGGAAACAAAAAATATTAGAACAAAATAAAAAAATAGAAAAAATGAAATTTCAAGATCTGGTATCAAAAAATAACCCAGAAAACTGATCAAGTAGAAATAATTTAAGAATTATTTGACTTCCTGAAAAATCATGACTTAAAAAAGCTTGCAATTTCAAGAAATTGTAAGTGGATTGGTTCTATTCTAAAGGTTTGAAGATGATAAAGAGAAGGCAAGATAAAATGAATACTCTAGTGTAGAGAGGAAAAGGAGTAGAACTTGCTATTTCTTGAAATTGGAGTGTGCAAGAAGAACATATAAACAGAGGGATTGGTAGGGGAAGGGGTATTAGAGGAACCTAATTCTTGCATGAAATGGACAAAGGAAGGTTGAACACACACGGAGAGGTTGGTGTAGAAATAAATCTAGCTTAACAAAGAAAGGGAAAGGGTGAAGTTTAGGAGGGAAGAGAATACTGGGGAAGGAATACTCAGGTAAAACAAGCTTCTGATAATAAAGGGGGGGGCTAAAAGGGGAGAGAGTAAAAAAAATTGGAATCTAAGAGGTACTTTCAGTCACCTCTTAGACAGTTGAAGAATGGCTAGACAAGTTGTTATATAAGTTTAAGGACATAATCTTGGACCATAAGAAATGGCAAAAGATAGTGATTTTGGAGAATCCTGGGTAGCATGAACTGAAGCATGGTGAAGTGAACAGAACCAGAAGGACAATTTAGACAAGGATAGCAGCATTGTGCATAAGGGTTTTGAAATAATTAAGAAGCCTTATCAAGGTGGTAGCTAACCATGTCTCTAGACAACCTATGAAGCATATTACTATGCATATCATATATTACTATGAGGCATATTACTCTCTTGACAGAGAGGTCATAGAAACAAGGTGCAGTGACACACTTTTGGACTTGACCACTGTATGGATTCGCTTTGTTTATTTATTATAAAATCCCCTCTCCACTCCCCTTTTCTCTCTGTTAATGGGAGGGGGGCAATTTCATTTTAGAACCCAGGGGAGGGCTAAATACCAAGAAAAAAAAGGGCCATTATAACACTCTTTTTAAAATGCACCTAAGAAAACTGAAGGAAATTCAGAAGGAACACACAGACAAGTAGGACAATATTAGAAACATGAGAAATGTATTATATGTCTCAAAAAAGGAGGTATTTTGATGTAAAGATTCATAGTTCCATATAGAATCCTCTTGTGAAGTACAGCTATGTATGGTGATGCTCTTTTTTGATGTTTTAAGTTCAAAATAAATTTGTTTAAAGTTGAAAACAATGTAGAAGGTCACATTATTTAGAAATTTGCGGAAAATGGAAGTAGGTACCTATTATAACTATATTTAGCTAGTCGGAGCATACTTAACAAAACAAGGAATAGAAGTGATCCAATATAAGCTTCTACATGAGATGAGGTCTTTCCTGATTCCCCCACCTATTAGTGTCCCTGCCCCCATTACTTCATATTTATTCTGTCTATACTTATATGTATACATGTCGTTATCCTGGACAGAATGCAAGCTCCTTCAGGACAAAGGCTTTCTCACTTCTGTAAGAATATCTCCAGTGCCCAGCAAACTGTTGTGAATATAATAGACACTTAATAAATGCTTTGTCCTAAAGTGTAAGACTGACCGTGTCACTACCCTACTTAATAAATTCCAGTGGCTCCCTATTCTATCTCCCTGTCTTATTTCTCTCCTCTACTCAGTTGTCAAATTTATCTTACTAAATTTGTCTTACTAAAACGTAACTCTATATAATGTCATTCTATTCAGTAAACTCCAGTGGTTCGCTGTTACCAACATAATCAAGTATACATTCCTATTTGGTTTTTAAAGCTTTTCATAACCTTTCCCCCTCCTACCTTTCCAGTCTTCTTACATACTCTTCTACCCAGTGACATTAACCTTGCTATTCCTCTCATATCTCCTGACACCTGTGTGGTTTCATTGGCTGTTCCCCAAGTCTGCAGTTTTCTCGATTTCCTCATGTCCACCTCCTTGTTTTCCTGGTTTCTTTCAAGTCCCAGCTAATATGTACTATTTGTACATAGTTGTTTGTATCTTCTCTCTCTTGTTAGGCTATGAGCTCCTTAAGAACAAGGACTATTGTTTTTATTTGCCCAGGGCCTGGCACATATTAGGCCATTAATGCTTGTTGACTGACTTGACTTAGAGAGTTGCCATCTCACTGAGAGGTGAGATGATTTGTTCAGTCACAAAGCTAGAATTTCTTTCTTGAGAACATCTCATCCCTCTTGATCTGACTTCACTTTTAACATATTAGACCTGTTCTACCCATCCTTTTCTCTGAACTTTTGAAATCTACTCTCCGAAAATGTAGAGTTTACATCAATCTGTGCTTGACTTTCCTCTCCTTATCCATCAAAAACTCTAAAATGAAATGATTACTTCCAATAGTTCCTATCATTTGTCCTTCAACAACCCCTTCTTCCATGTTGGTCAAAATAAGTTCAGATTCCCCTCGTCACTTGATTTAGATTTAAAAGATAAAATTCTCATCAAAACAAGTCAGGAGTTCATCAACTATTATGCTTTAAATACCTCAAACAGATAATCCAAATAATTATAGTCTATTACTATTATATTATACTTATGTGTGAGTTGGTATTCTGCTTCCAGAATTAGTCATCAATTTATCCCTTTGATTCAGGTGATCTGCAGCATGTTCCCACCATAATACTGTTTTTCCAAACTTTGTTATCTGTCCAGATATTTTCTATTATGCTTCATGGATATTTTTTAAAGAAGTCTCTCTTTTTGCTCTGTGATGTTTCTGTTTCCCTGCAATCATCTGAGTGTGAATCCTGCCTCAGATACTTACTAGCACTGTTACCCTGGGCAAAGTCACTTTATTAAAGTCAGCCCCAGGTTAATTATCTCTAAAAATGGATGTAGTAATATCTCCTACCTCATAGGGTTGTTACGAGAGTCAAATGAGATAAAATAATAATAGCTAAGGTTTAGATGGTGCTTACTATGTGCCAGGTACTGTGCTAAGTGCTTTAAAATTAATATCTCATTTGAGCCTCACAACAACCCCAGGAGGTAGGTACTGTTATCCCCATTTTACATTTGAGGAAATAGAGGCAATCTGAGATTAAACTACTTGCCCAGAGACACACAGTAAGTATTTGAGTCCAAATTTAATTCAGGTCTTCCTGACCACTTATTGGTCTTTATGTAAAAAGGTTTTGCAAACCTTAAGGTACTGGATAGATGCCAGCTTTCATTGTTATTTCCTACTTGTTTTTGTTCTTTCTATAAAGAAATGTTGATTATTTTCAATTTTTCATTCCTTGTTACTTTACTTTTACTTTAGGTAGCTAGTGATGTAGTAGCACAGAATTTGACATCTGGAAGCCCTGAATTCAAATCCTGCCTAAAGCCCTTACTAGTTCTCTGATCCCTGGGCAGTCATTTTATCAATATCACCCTCAGTTTCCTTATCTGTAAAAATGAGAATAAAATATCACCTACTTCCCAGGATTGTTAGGATCAAATGAGATAAAAGTGCAAATAGCACTTTGCCCAATTTAAAGCAGTGTATAAATGCCAGCTAGCCATTTATTAATGTCATTAATGTTTCTTTTCTGATTTCCTGGGTTTTTTAGGTAAAACTTCATCTAGAAACAGCTATAATCTTGTCTCCTCTTTACTGATATTTATGTCTTTGATTTCTTTCTTTTGTTTTATTGCTACCCTACTATTTCTAGAATAAATAACAGGAAAGAATGGATGAATCTTTGCTTTACCTCACTGAATTTACTGGGAAAGCTCTTAACCAGCTAGATTGTAAACTACCAGGTTATTAAGTGCCAAGGGGGCTGTCATTATTTCTCTTTTAAACCTATCATCTCTTGGTGCCTGTTTATGAATGTTCTTTGAATTGAATTAAAGTTTCGAGGCAATGTAAAAAACCCTGACCCCTACTGACATCAACCTGACAACATTTTAAATAATTGAAGCGTATCTATCTTATTCTCCCTAAATTTTCTCATTTTCAGTCAGAATACACCTAGTTTCTTCAGCCAGTCCAATGATAATGGTTTTCATCCCTCCATTTTTCTCCTCTGTATACATTCCAAAATAAATAGTTCTATGTAAGAAAGATTTTTTTCTTTTCTCAGGAAGAGTAGAGTGGTTAGATAAAAAGCAAAAACAAAATGTTCCATTTGTACAAACAGTTATTGAATTAAAGGAGGGTTAAGTAAATGTATCATTTCTTTAAAATACAGTTAGAGGAAAGATTAAAGATTACTTTAAACAGGTGTTAAGTATATCTTTAACAGGATTTCTAACCAGATCTTTTCATTTTTGTTGAAAGCCTTTTCTCCCTCTAGCAAACCTGCACTGTTCACCAGATGTTGACACTTTCCTCTGTAATGCTTTTGTGCCAGCCTGCACTGAACAAATTCACGTAGTTCCTCCTTGTCGAAAATTTTGTGAGAGAGTATACTCTGATTGTAAACAATTAATTGACACTTTTGGGATCACATGGCCTGAGGAGCTTGAATGCAGCAGGTATGGTATTATTTGTAGCTATTTTAATGCCAATACCTTAACCCTAACTGAAGGTTTGTGACAGGTTTGTTGTATAAATGAAGGAAAGATAGATTGCCTCTCTGTTATTTTTCCTTGTCTAAAATTTGGTGGCCACTATTTCATGCTGTTTATATTTGATCATTTGGATAACTAATTGGATATTCATTCTTAAAGCAATATATTGCTCCATTGTAAAATAGAATGTGGGTAAATTATTGTAGAAAATAAGAGGAGAACAAAAGCAAAGAAGTCAAAACTAAAGTGGACTCAAAAGGGAACAAGAGCAAATACATTTTGTTTGGTTATTGATTAAATTCTTTCTATCTTATGTAATGTTTGATGCAATATGTAAAATAGCTTTATGAGTTTTTCTTATTTTGCATATTTGTTTTTTTAGTGAATAGTTATTAAGTTTATAAAAAATTTTAATGTAATAAACTTAATAAATTTTTGGAGTTTTGATACTGAATGGTTTGATTTTGGTATACTGCATGTTTCTTGCCAACACATAACATAAAATCTGTTAGAAAGTTCTTCATATCACTTTTATGATTCATTTTCTCTTAAGATCAACAAAATTGATGTTTAAGACTTAGGCACTAGACCTCTATCTTGTTGAATACCATTGGTGACATCATCCAATTTCTCCAAACCATAGTTTGGAATCACTATATAGTAAGTACACATAATTCATAAACATGTCCTCTGTTTGGCCATACCTCCTAAAAATAAAGTACTATGGACAAATAAAATTGAAAAACATACTCTGTTTAAGGCAAATTTGTCACTTGATTTCCAGATCTTGTACTGAATTTTAATCTTACAAAAATTTTTAGAATAATATCATTCCTAGTGACTTGATAAATGCTTTGCAACTTTTTTTTACCAGTTACATAAAATTATAATGTTTTAGAAATATAATAAGCTCTTGATGCCCCAGTGAAATATTTTGAGTTATAATGGCTTCCCAAATAGGATTATTTATTCTATATATCCAGTTCAGAACTTTATATTCAAATTAAACTTTAGTTTTACTCTCTTATCTCAACAGAACCAGGAGCAATGGATGGAAGTTAACAAAGATGCAGATTTAGTTTCAATGTAATGAATGACTTCCTAACAATTAGTTCCAAAAGTGAAATAGGCTGCCAGAGGATATTGTGGGTTTCATTCTCTGTAGAGGGCTTTCAGAAAACTTTGACAGCTCCTTCTCGGGGATATTATCAAGGAGATTAATTGTGCTTATGACATCTAAGCTCCCTTCCAATTCAGAAGTTCTTTGATTCTCTGACAGACCTTTTGTGTCTTAGGAGCACATGCTATGAACCATATTAAGCTATTCAGTCGTAGTCTAAAATAGTCTTATGATTGATTATCAAAAATGGAACAAAATAGATAAAAAGTACCACATTGTTTAGTATACACATATATACATTAATACCATAGAACTAATGTATGTTAGACTTAGAGGGGCTTAGAAATCATCTAATACAATGGCCTTCTTTTACAAATGAGAAAACTGAAATTCAGAAAGGTTGTGTGACCCAAAATTTATTAGTACGTAGAAGAAGCAGGACTCAAATCCAGTTTTTCAGATGCTGCAAAAACAGTAGTAAAAATGTGGGTCATATAAGTTTGCTGCAACATATTTCCTTTGCAAAACAAAACAAAAGAAGTATAATGTATCATATGAAGCAAATCTTTAACATAAAACTTTCAGTGCTGAGGAGAAAAGTGGGGAGAGAACCTAAAATACTGTATTGTAGATTGATTTTAGGGTAATTTCAAATGCTTCAGTCTTCAGATTAGACACGAATGAATGAAAAACATTAAATACTAAGTGCCAGCCACTGTGCTAAGCAATAGTATGCAAAAAGAAATAGGTAGACTGTCCTTTCCCTTAGGAATCTCATTAATTGGGAGAGAGAACACATAACACAAAGTTTAGTGGTAGGGCAGATGGCAAGTCCTGAAAGTCCTAAGGGTGCAATGATGGGACAGATGGCAAGGCTCAGAGATCCTTAGGTTACTTAAGAAATTGAGGTGACAATGCCTGAAGGATTATATTACAGAAAGGCAGGGCAGATAATAGAAGACGGTGGCCAGCCAGAAACTAAGGCTTAGTGGGTCTTCATCTCATCAGAAAGAATCAAATTGTTCAAACCTTATGAGCAGTCAAGCAGCACAGACAAGGCAGGGTAGGAAGCAATAGCTTCCATCGAGCTGTCTGAAATGGGTTCTAGAACAGTCTGAGTGCAAGGAGAAGGTCAAAGGGAGAAGGCAAAGGAATAGACATAATTGTGGGAGTGTATGTATAAAACATGTTTTTATATACATGTATGGTGTACATGTGTGCAAATGTATGTACATACATATACACACATTTATATATCTATACATACATATATACATTAATTTTAGACCAACTAGCTCTCTAGCACTTAGTTGTTTGAAGTGTATATGTGTTTTGTCTTAAAAATAATTAAATTACATATCATAATTAAATTCTATAAATTGATATCTGCAATATTTTTCTCCTAAAATGTAGTAATAAGTTTCTTAATAGTATTTTTGTCCTTATAAACTGAGTTTACTTTCTTTTTATAGCTGTGATAGCTACTTATGAATTTGAAATATTGAGATAAATAATATTTAATAAGATTTTAGATCAGATGTGTTCCCAAGAGATCTCAATTCCAGATGTGTGGAGATTGTTTTTGGTTTGGTTTGGTTTTCTGGCAGGATTTAAGATTGTTTTTTGTTTTGGTTTGGTTTGGGTAGATGGTAGATCTGTAATGCAGCTAAGTTATATTTGGTCAGACTTGCAAGTCCAGGTGACACCTAAGTTACAAACCTGGGTGACTGGAAGGATGATAGTGGGGGTGTCCTTTATGGTAATAGGAATGTTAGTAAGAGGGTAGAATTTTGGAGAAATGGTAACAAGTTCAACTTTTGGGCATGTTGAGTTTAAGGTGTCTATGGAATAAGGCAGTTGAAAATGTGAAAATGAAGGTCAGTAGAGGGTTGGCAGTGGTGTGGTGATGGTGATGGTTGGTCCTTCTCAAAGAAGACCAAAGACAACACAAGGGTGATGTCTTAACTTGCTCATGAATTGGATTTAAGTAAGACAGAGCTGTTCAGTCATCATCCTCCCTCTTTCCTCCAGTCATTAGAAATTTAGTAAGACAAAAGTCAAGGTGATTGGTGATGACTTAAGATGCAGTGGATGACCTTGACCTTTCTAAGGTTTCACAAAGAAAGACCATCAACATACAAAAAGAAGCTGAAAAGGGAGGGGAATAATGGGGCACCGGGGATTATAGATATGAGAAACATCTGCATAGAGATGATAATTGAATGGGAGCTGATAAAATCACCAAGCAAAATAGTATATGGGGAGAAGAGGGCCCAGGAGAGAACCTTGGAGGACACCCATAGTTAGTAGACAGAACTTGCATCCTTTTAGTCTTGAGGGTCCCTTTAAATGTATTTTTAAATAAGTTTTTTATTGGTGTTTTTTATATCACCAAGGTTTTCCTCTTCTTCCCCTCTGAAAGACCCATCCAATATAACATTTTTTAAGATAAAAAAGAGGAAAAAATCAGCAAAACTGAAAAAGTCTGAAAGTGTACAGTGTATCACAGTCATGGACCTCCTGCCTCTTCAAAGGGGTAGAGACTGGGATGTCTTCTCCTATCTCTTCTTTTGAGCCACGCTTGTTCTTTACAATTTTGAAACATCCATTTTATCTTTTTTTGTGTCTTTCCATTTATATTGGTATAGTCATTTATTGTTTTCTTGGCTTTGATTATTTTACATTGCTTCATGTTTCTCTGTATTCATCATATTTGTTATTTCTTAGGGCATAGTAACATTCTGTTACATTCATGTCCAATAATTTACTTAGCCATTTCCCAGTACAACGTTTCCAAAGCTTTGCTTTTACAGAAAGTAGTACTGTAACTATTTTGGTGTATATTGGAGACTCTCCTCTTGTTGATAACCTCCTTGGGGATTAAGTCTAGTGGTGATATCTCTTTAAAGTCTCTTTAAGTGTTTTTAAAAAAAAGAAGCAGTAATTCATAAATGTGCCCATTTTTTCAATACAAATTTGCAGTGTTTACTCTTAAGCAGTAACACCTTTGCTATGATAAAATTTTTAATTGATGCTAATTTTATCCTGTGTTTTACTTTAGCTCATATAGCAAATTGTGAATTGAGACAAACTTATGTTTTAAGTTTCAAAAGTATTGTACTGAAGTGTATAGTCTGTAGAATAGTTGAAGTTCATTTTAACAAGTCATATAATCTGTGCAGATTGCAATACTGTGATGAGACTGCTCCAGTTGCTTCTGACCTTACCACCAAGTTTCATGACCCACCGAAAACACCAGAACAGGTTCAAAGAGACTATGGATTTTGGTGTCCAAGGCATTTGAAGACATCTGGTGGACAAGGCTACAAATTTCTTGGAATTGACCAGTGTGCACCTCCATGCCCCAACATGTATTTCAAAAATGATGAACTGGAATTTGCAAAAAGCTTCATTGGAATTGTTTCAATATTTTGCCTCTGTGCAACTTTATTTACCTTTCTGACTTTCCTAATTGATGTTAAAAGATTTAGGTACCCAGAAAGACCAATTATATATTATTCTGTCTGTTACAGCATTGTATCATTAATGTACTTTATTGGATTTTTGCTAGGCAATAGCACAGCATGTAATAAGGCAGACGAAAAACTAGAGATTGGTGAAACAGTTGTTTTGGGTTCCCAAAATAAGGCTTGTACTGTTCTCTTTATGTTTTTGTATTTTTTCACAATGGCAGGTACTGTATGGTGGGTGATTCTTACTATTACTTGGTTCTTGGCTGCGGGAAGAAAGTGGAGTTGTGAGGCAATTGAACAAAAGGCTGTATGGTTTCATGCAGTTGCTTGGGGGATGCCTGGTTTCTTGACAGTTATGCTTCTGGCTATGAACAAAGTTGAAGGGGACAATATCAGTGGTGTTTGTTTTGTTGGCCTTTATGACCTTTATGCTTCTCGATACTTTGTTTTGTTGCCTCTGTGCCTTTGTGTGTTTGTTGGATTATCTCTTCTTTTAGCTGGTATTATTTCTTTAAATCATGTACGGCAAGTTATACAGCATGATGGAAGAAACCAAGAAAAACTCAAGAAATTTATGATTAGAATTGGAGTCTTCAGCGGTTTGTACCTTGTTCCATTAGTGACACTTCTTGGATGTTATGTCTATGAGCAGATATACAGGATTATCTGGGAAACAACGTGGGTCTCTGACCATTGCCATCGATACCACATCCCATGCCCCCATCAGGTAAAAACAACCATATGGATTATTTTACTGACATAGAAGATTATGTACACTAAAATGTAATTTGTTCGTTGAGGATATTTAATCATATTTCAGATTTGGAAATTCAACATTAGTAATACTTCTGTATTCATTAAGGCACAATTTCAAGGTTGCATAATTTTTCATCTCCCCCTGTTTTTTCACCCATTGAGATATAAATTAACACATTGAGAACTTCTTAAAAATAGATATTGAGTGTCAAAAGCAAACTGGTTGGTCTGATTAAGGATAGAGTCAGAAGCTAAATGCTTGGTTGAAAGACGGAAAAGGTGGTGGTTAGGTGTGGTAGGCGAGGGGAGATGGAAAGTATTTATTGCAGAGACTTTGAGTTAACTTTGAATTTTCTTTCAGTAAAAAAGAATCAATACTTTTCTTTAAGTTGTGGTCTTAGTGAATTTCTTTTATCACCTTGTAATTTCTCACAAAATATTTTTCAGAAACATAATTTTAATAAAATATGGCTAAATCAGTCTGCTTTTTCCTAACAGGAAACATGCACCATTTGAGATAAAACATGGTTTCACTTTTCCTAAAATTCCATTTATTCAGCAAACACTGATTAAGCATCCACTGTGTAAAAGCTCTGTTAGGCATTGGGAGAATACAGATTTTAAACAAAACATGATTCCTGTCCTCAAAGAGCTTATAATCTTTTTTTTTTTTTTACTTGTTATGATTTTGGTCAGATTGCTTTATAAAAGTTTTTAAGATTTAAGATTTTTAAATTTCTGAATATAATTCTATAAGCATAGCTGTTCACAATGTTTTCCATAGAAATTTAGTTCATATGCCAACAGTTCTGTTCCAAAAATCTCAGTGCACCTTTGAGCTACTAATGTTAAAAATTGCACTGAGACTTTTGGGATACCATGTACATTCCTCTCCGTGGATTAATGTTATATCCAGTACTTCAAATACATGAATTCACTGGCATAAGTACTCCTTCTGCTGATACCATCCATAAGCCCACCATACCTCACCAGGTGATTCTGTGAACAGAAATCTTTCACTACTTGATAAAGTCAGATTCTACCTCTCTCAATGCAGCTAGACTGGACCCCAGATGATAGGCACAAAGTTCATCAATTACTTAGCCTGTAGCCAAAGCCTTTCCAGTTTGTTGGGACTTTCCAGACCTTGCATTCTACTACCATAGTCTTCAAAAATCTAGTCATCTTCATTACTCAGTGAAGCATCAGTGTGGAACTTTATAGTACATAATATTAACATTCTTCCACTAAAGTCCTATTCTGATGCCTTATTATTGTGAGACATTGCCCTGAATTCTTAAAGACTATGTCCATGAAATCCAAGTTTTGCAAGTCCTACTAAGCTAGGCGTTGTGGCATTGTGTATGGGCCCTGTCATCTGAGGACCATTTTAGATACATTCTGAGAGCTGGCCTATCAGTATATTAGCCATAAGAAGATAGATCTTTTAACCCTGACAGTTCTTAACACCGCCTACTTAGGTGTAGTAATCTGCATCAGTGAAAGGAATCTCCATACCAATAAAATCATAGGTTCTTGAAGTATTAAAGTAATAAACAAGTGTTAATGTAGTCTTTTAAATCAAGCAGTTTGTGGAATGAGCTGTGCTAAATACCATCCTAAAGACAACATTAGATAGAATATTTACCCAGGAGTCAGGAAAAACCAAGTTCAAATTCAGCCTCAGATACTTATTATCATATGACCTTGGGCAAGTTATTTAACCTCTGTTTGCCTCAGCTTTAAAATTGGAATAATAATAGCACCTACTTTCCCAGGTTGTTGTGAAGATCAAATGACATTATATTTGTAAATCACTTAGCATGCTTAATATATTCTTGTTTCCTTCCTTCCTAAATAGGAATTAGGGGCAGCTAGGTGGTGCAGTGAATAGAGCACCAGTGCACCAGTCAGGAGGACCTGAGTTCAAATCTCACTTCACACACTTGACACTCACTAGCTGTGTGACCTTGGCCAAGTCACTTAACCCCAATTGCCTCATCCTGGGTCATCTCCAGTCATCCTGATGAATGTATGGTCACTGGATTCAGATGGCTCTGGAAGAGAAGTGAGGCTGGTGACCTGCACAGCCCTCCCTCACTCAAAACAAAGTCAAGTGCAAGCCATGTCATTATTTTTCTGATGGCATGGTCTTCTTCTGCAATGAAGGATGAACACACAAATAGGAATTAATATGTAATAAATAATTTGCCAACTAATGTATCATTTGGTCAGTGGATAAACGCATTTGAACTCATTTGGCTTTGGTAAATATAACTAACACCTGCATATAGGCAACCCAAATTATGATTGAATTTTACCTTGTTTTGGGTTTTATGATTTAGCTCTTGGTACCACCAAATCCAGCTAACATATTAAAGTGGAGTTTTGCTATATATTCTTAAGCCTTTTGTGTAAACTGAAGGGAAATACTCATTCTGCGAAAAACTTGAACTCTACCTTAGGAGCAAAAATTCTGAGTTCCATTTTCTGTTTGATTCTTTTCAACTTGTTCTCACTTACTGAGTGTCAATGTTATGTTATATTATGTAAAACAAAGCATAATCCATAAACTAGTCTGACCAATCATACCTCTTAAGATGGAAATAAACTAGAAGTAGACAATTTAGAATAGGAATATTGTAATATGGTTTAACCTGTTTTCTTCCTGATCTTACTTGGTTTTTCAGTGACTAGAAACTTAAACAGGTCATGATGAAACTTTGAACTTGGAATAATATAGAAGATTTGCACATTTCTTACCTCTGATTTTAAAATAACCTTTACAGGCAAGACAGTGGTGCTTCTTATTTATCATGTTCCTCCTCTAAATATTGAGATTGTTATTTACATTAAGTGAATCTAAAACTAGGAATTAATTATAAACAGGTATTTAAAGAGCTAGGTATTATGGCTACCACAAGTTTCCCTTCCAGAAATAGGGAGGAAAATGGAAATGGAAAACAGATCATACTATAAAGCTTTTTTTAAAAATGGATGTCAACCTTTTTCTCTTGAAGCACCATATTTGATAGACACATCTTCCATGTTAGTGTGTTTATGGATTCAATAAAGAATCTTATGTTTTAAATTCTGTTTATCTCTATATCATTTTCTTTCACAATGAATATAACATTTAGTTTTATATAATAACTAGCATTTTGACCTTTAAGATTCACAAAATTCTTTAAAGTTTTATTTTATGTTATCCTTGCACCAACCCTGGAACTAGGAGCTATTATTATCCTCATATTATAGATGATTTAGTTAAATTGCTAAACTATATCTAAAGCTTTTGCATCCTTTAAAAATCAGTACTGTAAAACTGATTCCATTACTCTGATTTTCTTCACTAGGCAAAAACATTAGCACGTCCAGAATTGGCATTGTTTATGATAAAGTACCTGATGACACTGATTGTTGGAATCTCTGCAGTCTTTTGGGTAGGAAGCAAAAAGACCTGCACAGAATGGGCCAGTTTCTTCAACAGAAATCGCAAGAGAGAGTAAGAGATATTTTAAAACTGTAATTCTTTCTTTTTATGTGTGTATTTGAATAGCTAAACATGAAATAGTAAATTGTATATTTTGAAATGTGTAGACGGGCTGCTAGTCAACAAGCATTTATTAAGTACTTACTGTGTGCCCCACCCTATGCTAAATATCGAGAATACAAAGGCAGAAAAACCAGTTCTTGCCCTCAGGGAACTCAGACTCTAATGGGGAAGAGAAGTGACAAATAACCAGACGGATAGAAGGTACATACAGAGTAGATGGGAATGAATCTCAAGAAGGGAAGGTGAGATCCGAAATAGCTTCCTTCAGAGAAGGCCTGGGGAATGAATGACAGCAAACATCAAGGGACTGTAAAGTTTTTGTTGTTCTGGAGTTTTGTTATATCAAATATTGTTTGAAAGTAATGGACACTCAGTCAAGGAGTGGAAGTTCGTGTCACTTAGAAATCTTGACTTGTGTTTTGTGACGGCTGTGACACATTGTCGCAAATCTCAGATGAGGTGTTTATTTTCTTTATGTCATTCTAACTGGTTCACTGTCTCCATGAGAATTCTGGTTAAATGTGTTTTGCCAAATATCCCTTTTTCTTAGGGTATCAGTAGCATCCTCAGAGTCAAAAAAACATATTAATCATGTCCTCTTAATTAAGTTCTTATTACTTTGTTAAGCCTTCTCCTTACTAAATTATATAGCCCTCTTTTTCAAGACCTGCTGCGTGTGTTTTCACAGTGCTTTTTCTTTTGGTTTATCTTATTTTTATAGTTTCTATGTAAAACACATAAATATTCACTACTTATTGGTTATTTGGAATAAGCTACTTTTGCAGTAATCTAAAAATATGAACTAGCTTTTTTCATATGCTTTTGTAAAATCAATCAAGTTCTGAGTTTTTGAGATGAAAGAAAATCTCATTGAAAATTTTCAAAAAGAAAATATATTTAAAAAATGCTAACAATTTAGAAACTTAAAATTTTGGAGAAAATAGAAATATGTGCATAACTTATTTTTGTTCATTACTTTTTAATATTTCAAAATTACACAGTTTAACATGGTGTAGCATAGTATAGCATAGAGGCTAGAAGGACCAGTGTTGTAATTAGGAGGCCAGATCTAAGATGTGTGACCTTGGACAAGTTCTTTGCCCACTAAAACAGTAAGTTACAAAGGAGTTGCCATTGGTGGTCCACATTATTGAAATGACACGTCTAGACCCATTGCCACCCCGTAAAAAGAACATTTATTTGGTTTCAACATAAAGGTACCATGTTTGGTATATTAAATTTTATTGATTGCTTTTTTCAAGCAGTAGTTTGGCTTAACAAATGCTTTGATTGGATTAATAAGTTGAACATTTTTAAGGAATCTAAAATTGCTTTTGCCAGTTTGAAGGACAGATAAAAACTTAAGCAGAAGAAACCATCTGAGTTGTCAAACTCAAGTAGAAATGGATTGCAGGATGGCATATTGACTGAAATAACAGCAAATTAACATTATCTATATTATATTTTTATTTTGTTACAAAATTCCCAATTACATTTTAATCTGGTTCAAATAAGTATTCAGTAA
The DNA here is from genome assembly GCF_028372415.1 of Notamacropus eugenii. Taxonomy (NCBI): domain Eukaryota; kingdom Metazoa; phylum Chordata; class Mammalia; order Diprotodontia; family Macropodidae; genus Notamacropus; species Notamacropus eugenii. Next base: position 147,288,032 of record NC_092875.1, on the reverse strand, counting down.
GTTTGCTAGACAGTAGTTTGACCCCTCTAATCTATATTATGGTCAATTAATGGGAATTATGTTTTCAGAATTAGTATCCTTCATAGTATCAAGCAGGTATAGAATATTAGGGAGAAAATGCTAAATAAGAAAAGGATAAGCCATGATTTCTTAATTTCAACTTTTGCCATGTGGAATTTTGCTTGAGCTGTCTCATTTGTGAATGCATAATTCATTTGACTATATTTGTAAGTCATGTTTTCTTTTAAAAGAATAATTTATAATGTCACCATTTTGCTGAGGGAAACAGTAAAAAGAAAAATGCAGTTTGGAGATTAACACATATATAAATGCTAAGCTAGAGCTTTGTAAGCTAGAGCTTTGTAATTTTCTGAGTTAAATATAGTGTTTGCTAGCCATGTATGCTACAGTTTACTACTGAAGTTGAGTAGGTGATTTTGCAATGAAATGTTACTTTAGGAGAAATTTTTAGACTTATGATTATATTTATTTGACTCCCAGTGTGGAAATTCCTTCCACCCATGCAGGTCACCAGTTCATCTGTAACTTAGAGGAGACTGCAGTTAAGTGACTTTCTCATAATCATGCTGCCAGTATGTCAGTAGATTATGAAAATATGTTAATATAGCTAAAATACTATAATAGCATCATAACTTCCATATAACGGTACTCAAATATTTATTGTTTGAATTCAGAATACAACTAGCTTTTACTTCACTTTTTCAGTCTCTCTGAGGTGAATACTCCTGTCACTGGAGGAGGATGCATTCTATCCACACCTCATCCTATGTATTTCTTGTCTGCTTTTTTTTTCTATAAATACTCCTTAAGAACTCTACCTAACTGACTGGAAGTGTTCTTCTACTTCTTTTACCACATTGTGGCTACCATTCCAGTATTCAGGTTGTCCCATCTGTTTTCACTTACTCCTGTTACATGACCACTTCCTCTCCTTTGCTAGTCATATATGTATTATGTGATGAGCATTATGTCACTTCTGCATACAAGTTGTCATTGGCAATATAACTGGAGCCAACACCCACCGTGCTTCCCATTGCCATTTGAATCACCTACAGTTATGATTCTTCTATGACTGTAGTGTTCCATTTTCTTTTTTTTGCAGACATATCCTATCACCAGTTGTAGTATATTGCTGTTAAAAAGGTGGGTATATGCAGCAGGGAATAAGTTGACTCAAAACTCTGCACAGTATTCCCAATGTGATCTGACCCTCTCTGTAGTATGGTACATTGGAAAAAATGCTAAACTTGGAGTTAGAGAATATGGATTCAAATCTAGATTTCCCCCTTGTTATCTCTGTGACCTAAGGCAACTCTCTAGACATCACTTTTTTTGTGTTCAGTCATTTCAGTCATGTCCAACCCTTCATGACCCCATTGGGGTTTTCTTAGAAAAGATACTGGATTGGTTTGAACTTCACTCCTCTATAAAAAGGGGTAGGTTCATAGGAGGTTGGACTAGTTTCAGTTCTAAATCTGTGATCTTATGTCTTTAATTTCCAATTCTAAATCTGCAATCTTTTTTTATCTGGTTATGCCATCACCAGGGCAATATGTGCATTTTGACTTCCTCTTTTCATTGGAGAGGCCCTGTAGTGTTCTGGGTCTTGGTAGAATTAGCATAATGGCATCTCCAAGGCTATCCACTAGAGTACAGCTTCATAAACTTTTTCCATTCACCACCTCTTACTGCATTTTGGCAGCATTCGTTGACATTGCATGCACAGTGCAAAGTGCGCATGCTTTGTGTTCAGAACCAAGGCTGAAGTGAAGTTACAGGATGCAGCACAGGCAAGTGCTGCCAGAAAAACCTTGGATTTGTTATGTATTTGAGTTATAATTAATTGTTGATTGTTGCATGTTCAGAAACCTTTTTGCTGCCAAATTTTTCACTACCCCATATGAGTTCACAACCCACAGTTTAAGACGTGCTGAGCTAGAGAATCTTACCATCCCTTTTGTAAGGACATCCTCCCTTCATCACACTGATGTATTTGTCTTTGGTGAGATATCTCCCTAATTTATGCTTCACTTAATGTTAATATTTAGGATTTTTATAGTTATCTCTTACAGTTTATGTTATCAAATTTTACACAATCTTTTTGTGTGTTCCGAATGTATGTATGGCACACACCATTTTTGAAGACAGCATTCGAGACAGCTCCATTGAATCCAGTGTTATTTTTTAAATCAAACCCAACAGAAGCTTGTGTTGCCTGTATTTCTCAGTCCCTTGCGTGCCTGTAAAGGTGTAGTAGCCTATTATAGAAAACCATTTTTGAAAGCCTGCCTTTTTCTTTCCTATTTTCATCGGATACCCTTCAAACAGGCACATATTGTTCTCATAATGGTATGCAAAGGAGAAATTAAGCATGTGGAGCAGTAGTTGAGATCTTGTCACATTTTTGGTTTAATGTTGTCAGTGTTCTTTGCCATTCTTTTGAAATCTTTCCCTGTTTCTTTAGTGCCTTTTAAATTATCATCACCAACAGAGATGTCTTCTCTATGTCAGGCCCACCCACTCTTCCAGATCTAATCTTTTTGACTCACAGTTCCACATCCTTACACAACAATCAGGTGCTGAAGTACTGGTGTGACATTGTGGTGATCCTGTTTTGGTTGATATTAAGGATTCTAATCTTAATTTTTAGATGAGGAAGCTAAGGCCCATAGAAACCATTGAAGGGTACCCACATAATAATTAGTAGGACCAAATTATTTGTGTCACTTTTATATTTCCTACCCTTTAGTACATAACTCGGGCTCTGGGGGGGAAGGTTCTTATTCTTTTGTATTTTCTTTGGTACCTACAGTTTCTTAAATGTTATAAAATTGATATCAGTATGATTTCATAAATGTTGGTACTGCTTTCAGATATGTAGGTCCAAAACTATCCACACTATCGCACCTTCTCTGACTCTTGTCTATATTTTCCCACCTCTTGTGAGGGAAAGGGGTTCTTTCCTCGTGTTTGGGACATTATATTAAACTCTTGTCATTGTGGAAATATCAGTGTAGTACATCCATTGGCCATCAGTTAGTTAGTTGTCCTTGGCTCTTTTTCCATTGCTGCTCCTGCCTCCTTTTCTAGTCATTCATCTTTCTGGTATGTTTTATGCTACTTTTTGATAACATATCACAGCATGTTCATACTCACCATATTTGGCTCCATTTTCTTTTGTATAACCACATCTTTAATTCTCTGAAAACTATAATATTGCTTGATTTCCAGGAGAATCTTTGTTTCAGCAAGAGGAGACTTTATACATTTTCCCAAAAGCAATCCAGCCTCCTGTCCTTTTCCCATTCAACCCAACTTTTTTTCCATTGTGTCTATACACATATTCAACTACACTTTCTCAGCTGCCCATCTCTGGATACTTATCCAGTTTGTCAGTGTCATTCATTGTCATTTCTAGAACTGACTGCAGTACCCCTAGTTATGGTCACTCCAGCCTTTGCTTGTACATTTCCAATGAGAGGAACTCCCCTACCTCCTAAAGTAGCCCATTTCAATTTTAGAGCTGTATTTTGTTTTGATAGGGACAATTCACTTAAACTTTCTGAGACTTAGTTTCTTCCTCTGTACAATGTCAAGGGATTGAAATAGGTAACCTTCTAACTTGAGATCTTTAATCCTGTATCAGCCAATCAGTGAGCATTTATGATCCCCACCAGTGATTTCATTGTGAAGCACCCAATGAGACTTCTTCTATCATTATAGGTCATCAACTATTCTACAAATTATAATCTTTGAAAGTTATGTAGGTTACTGAAAAATTGCGATTTGTTGAGTGTACAGTTAACATTTGTTGGAAACAGGACTTGAACCCAGGTCCTATTTACCTAAGGACAACATGCTGCCTCTCTCAGATTTTCTAATTGTCTGGCATTGTTAATTCTAACTTTAAGCATTTTGTCTTACATCAAGTCTATATTTACTGTTTTCTTAATGTAGCCTTTGAATCATGTTACCTTTCTTTTGGTGGTTGTGTTACACTGTTAGCACGTTGAGCTTCCTATCTGCTGAAAACCTCAGGTCTTTTTCAGATGACTCAGTTTCTTCTCTCCCTCGTATTAAATATATGAAGTTGGCCTCTGAACCCAAGTATTAGACTTTACATATATCTCCATTTCAGACTTTGGTAACAGAAATTTAACTGTATAAATATGGGGAAGTTACAGCTAGAAAACAGGTCCCGTGAAAAAGAACCAAGATTAGTGACCAGAAAATTGAATATAAGTCTAGTGTGTGATAGGGTAGTCAAAAAAAGTAATATGATCTTAAGCTGTGTTAAGTATGAGGCAAGTGATTTTCCCACTTTTTACTTTGCCCTTGTTATTTTGAGGTGGCTAGGGCTAGGTCATAGCACCTATATGATTACCAACTGTAGTGTCAAGATCTTCCAAGGCAAATACAATTATCAGTCCCAGCCATCTTCAAGATCCACTCAGTAATAAACACTGTGTTCCCCTTAGCACAGAGATGACTCCATGCACATACTTACTTGTACTTTTTGTTCCACAAGGATATATATATCCATGACTGCCTTTGGCCCTTGAGTATGATTATTCAATAGTGAATGACTCTTCATCCATGAACAAAGACAAGTTTGAGTTGTCCATTAGTTATTTTATACTCTCTTATAAAGTCTTATCTATGATCTCACTTCTTGATCTCCGTTTTGGATGTTCCAGTTCTTTAATTATTGGATAGATGAGATGCTATTGCTTATTTTCCACTTCTGGATGTTCTCTTAAGAGCATTTTCACTTTTTGATTTGTCAGTGCCTTGCTTGTCAAATGGTCCTTTGGCATACAGCCTAAACCTCTATGGCCATGACAAAACTTTTTATCTTATGTAGCACAAGGCATTTCAGGATAATGTTAGGAATATTGTCAGGCAAGCAAAAGCTTTACAGATATTTCTTTTACAGGGTAGAAGCAAGCAGGTGATAGCTCTCAAACTGGAATTTTGCCTTTGTATCTTATTAGATATAGCAAAGCTTTCCTAAATTACATGGTAGATGGGAGTATTTATTTAGCCCAATATTTGTAGGAATCCTAAATAGAGAAGTTTCTTGAACAGGGGAGCTTACTTGGAATTGTAAGCAAACTGTTAAAATAGGTAGTATCCTATTCAGTTCTGGGTGTCATAGTTTTAAAGATATATTAACAAGCAGGAATATGACCAAAGGAGGATAACCAAGATTGGAGAATACTAGAAGCCATGCCATATGAAAATGGCATGAAAGAACTAGTAAAAATTAGCATGGAGATTTCAAGTATATGAGGGTTTGTCATGTGGGGAAAATAGTAGATGTCTTAGCCCCAGAGAATAAAATTAGGTGTAATGAGTAAAAAGTTTTAACTCAACATAAGGGGAAAACTTTCCAATATTTTAAGTATCTAAAAGTAAAATGAGTAAGCTGAGTTCTCCATAACTAATTAGAGGTGTTAAAGCAGAGGTTGGTTGCCATCTTGTTGATAATATTGTTCAGTGGCGTATTAGACAAATGACATCTGAGGTCTCTTTCAGTTCTGTGATTCTTGGAAATTCCAAGTTAATGGAATTGAAATTAATGAGATCTTGATTTATTATACTTTTTCCTAACTTTGCAAACAGAGACCACTAATATAGCTCTTTCATTCCATAATCTTTTTTGACTTTTCTAAATGCCCATTATGAAGATTAAATGCTGTTGGTTTGCTTATTTGATTTTTAATAAAGATAAACAGATTGTGGGGTTTTTTGGCCAATTTACAATTTATCATTCTCGTCTTACTGCCTTCACCGGCTTAATTTTCTAGGCCCTCCAGAGTATAGACAAAGGTAACAACTCACACATAATTAGGATTTTGCTTTGTTAATCTTTAACGTACTCACTCAGAATGTACCAACTATATTTGCAATCTTGGATTTTGTGGATTATTTGTACTATTGCCTGGATACTTTAGGCATTTTGACTTTGAATGCATAGCATTTCTTTATAAAAGATATATGCTATATTTTTTACTTTTATAATAGTGTTTAGTGTTTATTTACCAAATTAATATTTCTCCTGGGTTTTTTTTTTTAGTCCCATCAGTGAGAGTAGAAGAGTGTTGCAAGAATCCTGTGAATTTTTCTTAAAACATAATTCTAAAGTTAAACATAAAAAGAAGCACTATAAATCAAGTTCACATAAACTGAAAGTAATTTCCAAATCCATGGGAACCAGTACAGGAGCTACAGCAAATCATGGAACATCTGCAGTAGCAATTGCTAACCATGATTACTTAGGGCAAGAGACTTTGACGGAAATCAAAACATCCCCAGAGACATCTGTGAGAGACATGGGAGCAGATGGATCCTCCATTCAGAAAGCAAGAGAAAATGATGTGGGAGAGCATGCATCTCCTGCAGATTCTAGTTCTAAACAGTCTGTGGAGCAGATAGAAAGAAGATGCAAGACAGGAAATTCAAATGATAAGAACAGCATATCTGGAAGCATGCGGAGTGAAGGAAGGTAAGATTTTCTTTTTCTTTTTTTTTTTTTAAAGTCACTATCAGGCCCTTCGGTAAAATAGGAAAGATTACTACCACTCTGGTTGACAGAGCAAGGCTTCAGAAAAACAAAACATAGACTTTACAAAGAAAAAGGAAAGATTACCAGAAGAAATATAAATGGGTGAAAAATGTGGTATATGAATGTAATAAAATGTTTTGCAACATAAGAAGCTAGGAATTCAGAGAAACAAGGAAAGATTGGTACAAATTGATGTAGAATGAAATAAGCAGAATCAAAAATTAAAGAATCACTAAAAGGAGATTGAATTGAGTATTTGGAAAACCAGTTCCAGTAGTTCTAGGAAGATGAAGTAATGAGAGGCACTTCTCTCCCCGACATCATAACAAATAATAAAAATAAAGAACCCGAACCCCACCCCCAAATGAAAACATCTTAGAAATAACATGAAGAGGAAAATTGGAAGAACCTTTCACAGTTCTCACAAAAAAAAACCAAAAAACATTAAAATACCTCCCCAGTAGCCTGTGATTCCTGGTGTTCCTACTGTGTTTCTGCCCCCTGGATTTCTCCATCTCCTACAGATAGACCCTGGATGGCCCTGTTGTCCTTATAGCTACCATAATTTTAGATATCAGCTTAATCCCTTAGCTTACTCTTGGGAATAAGGAGATAGGTCCCCATACCCAAGGCAGGTAGAGGTCCTGGCACACTAGTTTGTTTCACCCCTGAGTTTTCATCCCTTTCTAACACCTATAGCTTGACCTGGTGTCCCTCATAGCTCCTGCAGTGTTAGGTACTAAATTTCAGAGTTAACTCCCTTTGCTCCCAGGGAAGTTTGAAACTCATGAATCAGGGCAGACCCTACACTCAAAAGGAATAAAAGGATGAGAATATGGAGAAGTGTACAGCCTGATGAAGAAAATTTTTAAAAAGAGGAAACTAAATGTGTTGGTTTAAGGGGTTTAATATAACACAGGAAGAAGTAGCCAGTAGGAGTAACAGATAAAAGAGTGAAAAGCAAAGGCTTTTTGGAGAGCCTCTTTTAGCAAATTCTGAGAGAGCCTCTTCAAATCTTTCCACGACCAGTACCCAGTGGCTAGCCAGAAGACTAGAGAAGGACAACTTGCAGAGAGAAGGGTTGAACCCAGAAATATGGGATTGCTAAAAGTGGAAAACAAACATAACTCTAATGGCCACCAGCATTCTCCCTCCTGTAGGACATCTTCACCTTCTAAGGGACACAGACTTCATCCAACCCTGGCAGTTCTAGAGAAGAGAGTACAGTCAGCAAAGGCTTCATCAGTCCCAACCTTAATCCCTTAAATAATGTCCAACCTACAGAATTTGGATGACAGAGATGTTTTTAATAAAGACATTATATAGGAAAATCAGAATAATTAATACAGAAAAAGTTGATTAAGAATAAAAAAATACTCAAAGGAACAATATGAAAATTATTTAGCAAAATGTATCAGCACAACTCAAAAAAAATTTAAATAGCTTCTATGCTTTTTAAATATATACATGCATATACATATTACAGGTAAATAACAAATTACAGATTCAGAGAATCACTGACCTCTAACTAAAAGAAATCCTATTTCTTTCTTGCTCTATTCTCTGGTAGGTCTAAGTCTGAAAAAGGCACTCTAAAGTGATTATGATATTTCATGATGAATTAACCTCATACATACCTCCACCAATAGTGTAGGCTGTCTTTCTCCAGTCCTTCCAACAGTGATAGTTCCCATTGTCTACCACCTTTGCCAATTTGTACGGTATCATGCGAAATCTCTAAGTTGTTTTAATTCACATTTGTCTTACCATTTGCTGTTGGAACAAGTTTAAATGCATTCATTTATAGTTTGCATTTTATATAAAAAGTTTGTTTTATATTCCTTGACCTTTTGAGGAATGGTTCTTGGTGTTGTATCAATTCTCTGTTTTGGATGTCAGACTTACAGGTAATATCTGATGCAATGTTTTCTGCATCTATTGACAAAAATCATATTTTTACTCTTTTTGTTTACACCCTTACATCCCTCATAGGAATCTGAGTCAAGTTAATAAACACTTATTAAGTCCCTACTATGTGCCAGGCACTGTGATAAGCACTAGGGAGACAAATAAGAAAAGATAGTCCTTGCCCTCAAGAAGCTTACAATCTAATATAATCCACAATATTAAAAAGGTAGCTGAAGAGGATTTGGGAAGGAGGGCAGGCACTTATTCATGTTTGTGGAACTGAAACCAAGCAGAGCAGCTGATAGACAGTTCAGAGTTATCTGGAAAGTCCTGAGCCCTCAAAAACAAGGCTCTGGGAGGAAGGACAAAAAAGGCAATTTATTCTTGATAGACCATAACATGATAAAAATTATAATCAATAAGAAAAATGTAAATGGAAGAGACTGACTTAAATGGAGAATATGATGAAAATAACAATGATAATGTACCACAAATGATAAAATGCAGCTCAATCAGTCCTTAGAGGAAATGTACATCCCTGAACATTTATATTAACTAAAGAGAGAGGAAGTTACACTAATGTTGAACATGAACTTTTAAAAATTAGAAAATAACAAATTGGTAATCCTAAACCAAGTTTACAAGAGGGAATCCATCAGGTTTTGAAGACCTTTATGTTCCAGAGGATTTTATATTTGATCCTGGAGGTAATCAGGAACCAAGGGAGTTTACTTAATGGTAAATGACATGGTTGCACCAACGTTTTAGGAAAATCACTTTGAGAGATGAATAGAGACGATGGTTTGTAATTGAGAGAGACCAATTAAAAGGCTGTTCCAGTAGTGTAGGTGAGAATTGGTATGAGCCTGAACTAGTTTGGTGGCTGTATGAGTGGAGAGAAGGAGATGTATTTGAGAGATATTGTGAGGGTAGAAATGACAAAAATTGGCAACCTATTTGGATATTTGGGGTGAATAAGAATGAGGAATCAAGACATACCTGTACAGGCTTATGAACTACAGCTACAAAGTTCCATGAACCTAGCCAGAGTAAGCGTCTCCTGGGGTAATCTAATCTATGAGTGTGAATTAGGGTAATATCCCAGAAGGGATGCTAGAGGACAGTTTGACCCAGAGTAGGTCCATGTTCACTATAGCACAGTGTCGAGGGTGTTAAAGAATTTCTCAAGGTATCTGAAAGAGGAAATGATGCAAAATGCTGGGGAAGGGGGATGGCAGTGGAGGCATAGATATTGCTACAACTGAAAAAAAAGAGTTGTGTTTACAGGTTTGTTTTTTTAATGTGAAAATGTTATTCAGTGACAAATTTAGTATGTTTGTCATTCAGAGCTCTTCACAATCTGACCCATTTTCTACCTTCCCAGGCTTCTTACATTTTAGTCACTTTCATGAACTCTTATAATCCAGTTTCCCTGTTCTATATACTTTTCCTTGCAAGTGACATTTCCTTTTTCCAACTTCATGCATTTGCACTGCTGTCCCCCATGCTGGCATGTTTTCCCTGACTTCCTTTAAGACTCAGGTTAAATACTATCTGCAGGCACCCTTTCTTGTTCCCTCCAGTTGCTAATGCTTCCCCTCTGAGATTACATCCAATCTACCCTATAATTACCTTGTGTGTACCAAATCATCATATGCTGTTTCCCCCATCAGACTGTGAAGTGATTAAGTTCATATTGTTTTTACCTTTCTTTCTTACTAGTACTTAGCACAGTACCTGACACACTTGTTGAATGGCTGATTTTGACTGCAAAGAACACTGGATTTATAGTCATTGGATGTAGGTTCATATCCTGACTTTACTACTTACTATTTATATATGACTCGGTACTGGTCATTTAACTTATGAGCCACAGTTTCCTCTTCTGTAAAATAATGAAAGTAGACCTGATGATCCTTTAAGTCCCTCCTGGGTCAAAATCTAAAATCTATGCTTTAAATCTATAAACTTTCTGTGCTTTTGTGAATTCTGTAACTCCCTGCTAATCTCGTAGCATTTGAACTATGAGGACTATCTCGTCTGGGGGGTCAACAGTGAACATAGATCACCCCATCTCATAAAGTAGGATTTTCTGCTGTTCCTTTGCATCAAGAAATAAAATAATGTTTCATCAAAAAAAATTCCAAAATTATCATTTCCAGGATGTGGCAAAAGTTGGTTACTATAAAATCCTTGGTTTCCAGAACATATTATAAAATAACTTTGCATAAGCTGAGGATTTTATGACAAAGAATTGGGCTATTGATATCTACTTTTAAAATAAATTTCTAGTCAAAAGCTAAAAGACACTTACCACTACTTACCACTATTAACAACAAAAAAGATACTGGATTTGGGAACTGAGTGATATAAATTATAGAGGATAAAAGTAGTACAAATAACAAAATAGAAAAAGAATAAGAAGTATTGTGGTATTAGGAAGTAAATAATGATTACATTTATCTCATATTTTAAAACCTAGAACTGTGGTTACATTACACTGGGTTGGACTAAATGATCTCCAAGTCTTTTCCAATTCTAAATCTATTATCGTCTGACTGTGTATAAGTCTTCACAAGAATCTGAAACTAGTTTCTTACCTTCTCAGGCTTTGCTTAGAACCAGAAGGTTAAATTGAATTTCAAACTTTAGTTTTGTTGTTTATATTATCTTGCCTCATTTCTAAACTCCACAGAGTGAAAAATTAAGAACTTTACTAATCAAACAGAAAGTATTTACCAAACACCTACTGTGTGTCAGCCCCACCATGCTAAGCACTGGGGAGACAAAGACAAAATGAAATATTCTCTGTCCTCAAGAAGATTATGAGAGAAAACACATGATTAAATATAGAATATATACAAATTAGATTGGTATACAGGGAATGCCTATATTATTGTATTAGTATAGGCAACTCCCAGATGAAATTCCTACGAATTCAACATGGTACCCTTTTCTCTTACAGTCTTAGAGAACTTTCTAGGACCCTGAGGGGTTTAGGGACTTGCCCACTCATATGTCTAGTGTATGTCAGAGGTAAAACTCAAATTCTGATCTCTCTGGGCCCTTGGCCAGTTTTCTGTCTGCCATGCTATGCTGCCTCTAAGTAATATCATTATGAGGTTTGGGTACTAGCAGATGGGGAAATCAGAAAGACCCACATGTTGGTACCTGAACCAGGCTGTAAAGGGAGCTAGGAATTTTAAGAGGTGAATTTGAGGAATGAATGTATGGGGGCAGTGGGGCAGTCTGGCCATACTACTTCATATATATTTATATCCTTAATAAGTATTTGTTCATTGACATATAGAGAAGATGAAATGTTGCATGTGAGTGTAAATAAGGAGGATTTTGTTGTCCTTTTTAGACTTCAGTTTCTCAGGATTCAAAGCCATGGCAACGTCTAGTTTCCAGATGTTAGATAACTCCCAGAATAGCCCCAAGGATCCTAGATAGTAATTCCTAGAATCATAGTGACAGGTAGTCCTACTGAGACTGAGCCATGAGATATGGGGTAACATAATATGATATTTACTACACCTACACAGAATGATGCCATTGCCAAAGTTAGCCTGTGAGCTTAATGTTGGCAAGATTCCTTCTTTGTCTGTTGCTCTACATAACAAGTGGGCACTGGTCAGTGAGTGGGGAATCCATAGAGGAACCCATGGGAGAACCCATTTGGAATTTGAGTAATGCATAGAGGAATGCATGTATCTGTCTCCACTGGCCCCCGCTGAGGCTTGAAGGGATTTAGAGGAGTACACAAACTGTCCCTCTCTTGATTGACCCCATCAAGATATAGGGGTAGTTGTCCCCACTGTGAGAAGGGTGATTAGGGAATGCTGTAGAAGTTGGTGCTCCCATTATCAGCAATCCTCTTGTGAGAATACTAGACTAGAATAAAATAAGATTACTAAACCCTCCGAAGCTATCTTCCTGTCCTTCCTATCTGACCAGATCAAGAGTGAACCTGTTAAGAGACTGGAGTTCAAAAACTCCAGTGCCTCTTGTGTGTTATTTGTGAAACAGTGAGGAAAACCAAGTAGACAATTTGTCTAAAACATAGAGTTCATAAAGGGAAGTAGTGTGTAATAAGCCATATTGTGACAATTTTTAATTGCCAAAAAAACCTTTGTGTTTTGTCTTAGTGTCAGTTAAGTGTCAGTAGGAAGGCACTGGAGTTTTTTGAGGTGGAGAGAGAATAACATGGTCAGATTTTTGCTTTAGGAATATCACTTCTTCAGCTTTAGGAGCAATGCATTAGCAAAGTCAGGGAAACCAATAAGGAGGTTGTTGAAATAGTACAGGTGACAAGGTACAGACTTGACCTAGCATTGTGACTGTGTGAGTCGAGAGAAGGGGCCGTATTTGAGAGGTGTTGGAGAAATAGAATTGTGAAGACTAGGCAGGTGATGAGATACTGAGGTTGAGGAAAGGTGAGGAATTAAGGTTGACCCCTTGAGTTTTGAACCTGGATAACTAGAAGGATAGTGATGCCTTAAGAGAAACAAGTACCTTGAAAAGTGAGCAAGAGGAATGAATCTGAGGGGAAGACTAGTGACTCTAATTTAAAATGTCAGATATGTGGGACGGGAGTGCAGGAGAAAGACACAGACTGGGTATGTAGATGGAGGAGTGATCTGCATAGAGATTATAATTGAAACCCTTGGGAGCTAATGAAATCACTGTGAGGAAGGAGTGTAGATAGAAAAGAACCAGAGCTTAGAGATGCAGCCACAGGTAAGGGTTGGGTTGTGGATAGTAAACTGAGGATTTTGACTCAGAAAGGAGACCCTATCCCATGTGAAGTGAAAGCTGTACAGACCTAGAGACAGAGTTATGGGAGGTTTGAAGCTACCAGAAAACAGCTTGTTCTACAAAATCTACCTGTAAGGGATTTCTCAGCAGATACCATGCAGCAGAATCAGAGGGTGAAGAAGAAACCAGTGGAGCTAGAGTAGAAATTTTTTAGAAGGGAGTTTCTGTAACACCATTTGAATGGTATTTATCTCAATAGGCATTCAATGAAATGATAAAAATAACGCCATAAGGCGACTTAGAGTTTTGATCATTTCTGTTCAGCTGCTTCTCTCCTGAGGCATCTTACACCACGGCCTCTTCTCACTGAATCCAGCAGAGTTCTGTGCTCATTTAGGAAACATCAAGATGGAATGGTGACGTTTCCCTTCACTCTCTATTCCCTTTAAATAATATTGTCAAGTGACAGGAAAGCATTCTAATATACTGTTTCTCTCTCTTTAGAATTTACTTTTGACATCTGAGTAAAATTAGTCACATATGTCTGTGACTAGTAGCTAATTTCTCTAAAATTAGCTTTTTCCTAGCTAATTGGGCCATTGGTAATGGCTGTTCAAATTATCTAAAGAGACTGATAGTTCATGCTAATGCTGATTATGTGAATTTGCATCCTTATCCACTTAAATCAATTTTTAAAAAAAGTGCTGTGCTTTTAGGAAAGCATTTGTATATGGTGCTCATAACTTTACAATTTCAAATATTCTTCATAAAATTTTAAATTTATTTCCTGGCTATTTGGGGCTAAATAATGATAGGACTCCAGATAACTCATAGTGGACATAAATTATAAAGTGTTGTAACTTGCTTTGTATGGATCTGGGACCTTGCAGTTATTACCTGAAGTTTAGAGGTGATAATTCACAAAGCACTGCATTCATTTCACATTTTGCTTCTATCCTCACAACAGCAGCATTGGCATTTATGTAACACTTTACAATAGCATTTATATAGCACTTTGAGGTCTGCAAAGCTTTTTACAAATAACTAACTTTATCTTAGCAATGCTAAGAAGTAGGTGCTGTTATCTCCATTTTTCAAATGAGGAATCTGAGGCAGACAAATTAATTTACTTGACCAGGGTCACGTGGCTAGTAAGTGCATAAGGATAGATTTGAACTCGGGTCTTCTTGACTCTGAGTCCAAGCGTTTTATCCGCTGCAGTAACTAATAGGATTCTAGTAGACTTTTTTACCTCATAGCTCCACCAGCCAAAACAACTGAAAGCATCACTACATGATTGTTTGAAAACCTGTCAGTTTTTATTTGTGTCTTGTATTGAGCTAAAAGTTACTGCAGAAAGTCTGGTTGTATCTTATTATCTCAGATGCAGCTTCTTTGGAACTGAGAAAGCATATCCTTTTGTATAACACTAACAACCCCATTTGTTGTCTGTATACAGTATGCAACTAATATTTGTTTTATGCAGAAAAACTGTCTTTTTTAGATACAGTTTTAACCTTCTATAACTATATATTTCTATTTTAGTAAGGTCATGTATAGATGATACAGACTTCTGCCTATTCTCCCGTTGCTAAGTTAACTTCCGTAAGATGCCATCCTTTATTCTCCATTAAAAAATAGCATTAATAGAGAGGAAAAATCTATTTATCACAAGTCAGCAATGATATAAGTATTTCCAGCAGTATAGCCTAAAGGCAGAGAGGTATGTACTGTTTCTAATCAATAATTTTACCATTCTTACTTCAGGGTCAAATCCAATATAATTTTGTGCAAGTATATTTTTCAACGTGTTTGATTTAAGATGAAAGTTAATTTTACTTTTTTCTTTAGGGCAACTCCAAAAGCCAATTTTACTGAAACTCAACTACTGCAGAGTAGTGATCTACAGATACCCAGCACTTCACAACCAGGTAGTCCTAAAGGCTCTACATCACTGCTCATCCACTCTGCTTTGGACGTTGGCAAAGAACAGAGTTCTGGAAATAATTCAGATTCTTGAAAAAGGAAAATCTCCACACAGTTTCACTTAACTGCTAACCTAGAAGGGGATTCCTGTTACACTGGAAAAGACCAATGCACTAAGCCTTATAAACAACTTTGTATGCACCTCTCATTTTGCACATAGAGTCACGTTGCCTGCTGTTACAGTGGAGAAGAGATTTCAAGAATGCTATGTCATTCATGAGGAGGTTAATGAAAGCAAGAAACCCAACGAACCGAATTGCACAGGATTAACAATAGGACAAACATGGAGATAGTGGAGAGGAGAAACCTTCTCTTAAGGTGATGAACATTATCTCTTAAAACTTATCTTATTATAGGCTGACCATATCACTTTTGTGATATTGTCAAAATTTTATTTTACTGAAATAGTTTTAATCTAACTCTTCCTCCTTGTTTTCTTTATTTTAAAAGTAAGTATATAAAGATTTGTAAAAACTATTTTAATTTGTACTGTGCTGCTGTGCCATTATCTCATTTTAACACTGTCATTGATAGTTTTTACACTGAGTTTTAGAGAAAATAGGGAGTGGAATGGAGACAATAATAGCACCTGTGTTACAACATTGTTGTGAGGATCAAATGACATGATACGTGTAAAGCTCTTTGCAAACCATGAAGCACTATATAAATGTTAGTGACTATTAATACTCATTTGTTCAGGGTAGTATAAAACAATTGACCCATTAAAAGTGTGCTTGTGACTTCGTAGGTATAGGAAACCTTTTTATCAATGCCTCTGAGTCCCCACTTTGAAACTTCTGGTCTTAGAGAATTATCAGGGCCACTTGAGAAGTTAAATGACTTGCCCCTTGGCCACTAGTATCAAAGGCAGGACTTGAATCCAGGTCTTCCTGGCCCCAAATCTGCCTGTCTCCTATGCCATTCTGCCTATCAGAATGATGATCCGCTATCTAAATGTTCTTAAAATGACAATTTAAGTGTTTTTGCCAACCGCTTTTAAAATCTAAAATTTGTAAATAATTTTGTTTTCCTAAAATATTAGAAATTCCTGCTGATATGAAGTGCCTATTGATTTTTAAAATTAAACAGATCTTTGGTGCAGCTGAATTTAAGGTGCTTTCTTTAAGTGTAACTAATATGGCATTGTGCTGTTCATGACATTTCTGCAATGAATTCTTCTACTTTTTTTAGCCCAGTAAGACAATATTCTGAAGGATTCTGTGATGTTACTTTCTTTAATCAAGCTATGTGAGATTGTGTTCCTCTTCAACAAAAAATGTTTTGTGGTTTCCTGAAAATGTAATTAAGAGTTTCGCAGTTGTCACAGTACTTGATTTTTACTCCTCAAAGGAAAATATTATTTTCACTACTAAGGGGAAGTTTGTATGATAATTTTTATAAAAACTGGACAGTAAAGTGTGTGATGTAAATCAAGATGTTCTGCCTATACAGGTATCAGAATTTCATAGAATTTCTTAATTGTATCTCTTATTAGTAATAGGTGTATTTTAAGTGGCACATTTAAAACAGTCAAAATATTTTGTTTCACATGATTCTTCTTCAAATAAATTGTAAAGAATCTACTCAGGTGCTTTAGGATTTTGCTGAACATTCAATATTATGTATCAGTAATATTAGTGTCACTAAAATAAGAAATGTAATTATGGTAAAGAAAAAAATGTTCAGCATACTTTGAAATTTAAAGGTATTTCTTCACATCATTTTATTTCATGCCAAATAAAATGTTTAGTAATTTATTGCCTTAAATAAGATTCCCTGATGCTTTTGATTTTTCCTGTTTATTTTGAATACACAGTTGAAGTATAAAGAAAATATCCTGTATACTTCATTAAAATATTGTAAATATTAATGTTTTACATTTATAAATGCGAGCTTTATATACACTTTTAGCTACATATAACTTTATATACTTTTTCAACTATTTGTATAATCTTTTCTATAATAAAATGTTGTTTATTTAAGCCAGTTTTTTTCCAGAGTATTCTGTGCTTATAGGGATTGTTGCATTTTTTTTTGTATCCCCCATGTCTAGCACAGTGCCTGGCACGTAATAGGTATTTATTATAAATGTTTGTTGACATATTGATTGATTATATGAACAGATCTGACTTGAGAGCAATATGGTTTCCTGGAGTTAGATGCTATATGAACCTCTGTAAACTTCAGACCAAGATTTAAATTAGATTTTCTGATGTGTCCTTGGGGACAAGATGTCTACAACACTTAAATCATAATTTTTCAGGAAAGCCTTACACTGATACACACATTTGTGTGTATATGCAAGTATATAAAATCTATAGTATCTCTGAATTGCATCTAATAAAGTGAGTAAACAAGGCAAAGTTGTCAGTGAATAAATGAGTTGCTGGGAAATGGGCGGAGGGAGGACCAAACGGGGTGTATCACAAGAATTATAAACAGGATTCCCAGAAACAAGACACAGAGAGCTACAGTAGAATAAAGTATGGGAGGTCTCAAAAGAAAACAACAAAAATAAACCAAAAGAATCATGAACCCCTCACAGCAAGGCATGGACCTGAAACATTCCCAAAGAACTCATGATGCAAAATGCCATCCACATCCAGAGAAAGATCTATGCAGTCAGAACACTGAATGAAGTAGACTGTTTTCTCCTTTGTTTTGTTTTGCTCATGGTTTCTCCCATTCTTTTTAATTCTTCTATGCAACATGATTAATATGAAAATGTGTTTTGTAGAAATGTATGTGTAGAAACTATAAGATTGTATGCCATCTTGGGGAAGGAGGGGGAGAAAATATGGAATTTATGGAAGTAATTATTGAAACTGAAAACATAAATTAATGAATTTGGGGGGGAAGGATCATGGAAAGATTGTTTTGAGACTTACCAAGAGAAACCCATAAATTTCTAGTCATTGCTACTTCCATCATGAGACAGCCCTTTTAGGCATTCATGGCTCCGTGAATAAACAAACAAGTTATTTGTTAAATACCTACTATATGCTAGTCTCTGAGGATGTGAAGAAAAGTGAAATGGTTCCTTCCCTAAAGTGCTTACATTATATACAGGAAGCATCCTCTGTGTATGTGTGTGTGTGTGTGTGTGTGTGTGTGTGTGTGTGTATCTAATGAGATAATATATATGTGTGAAAGGCTTTAAGTACCAGAGAACTTTATATTTGATTCTAGAGGCAAAACAACATATATTGCAATTAGTTGAGAAGGGGAAAGGCATGCATTTTGTAAAAATCAGTGGCAGCTGTGTGAAGGATAGATTGGAGTGAGAAAAGATTCAAAGCACAGAGACCAAAAAAGACAACACCATTGCAATATTTCAGGCAATACATGATGAGAGTCTAAACTAGAGCGGTGGCTATAAGGGAGGAAAAAAGTGAAAGTGTGAAATCCTTGTCTTCATAATTTAGATTTATCAGACGCTGTATTCTAGCTGCCATAAAGAATAGGTACACAATGTTGGTTCCTTAGCAGGAATACTGTCTTTCTGGATAACTGAAATAATCTTGCAGTTGGTTTCCATGTTTCATGTCTCTACTCCAGTACCTCTTCTGTTCAGCTGCCAGAAAAATCATCTTAAATCAGGACTTCTTAAACTTTTTCCACTTAGGACCCCTTTTTGAGTTTAGCTGGTATTGCGGGGCCTGAAGATATGCGCAGTAGAAAGTGCTCATGCTTTGTGTTCAGAATCAAGGCTGCAGTGAAGTTGTGGAATCCAGCATGGGCAAGCACTGCCAGAAACACCTCAGATTCATAATTCAAAATTGAATTAGTTTTTGATCACTGCACATTCAGAAACGTTTTACTGTTGCCAAATTTTTTTTGCAACCCATAGGGGGTTGCAGACCACAGTTTAAGAATCACTGTCTAGCCACATTACTCTACCCCTCTACTGAGTAAACTGCAGTGGTTCCCTTTTACCTCTAGGACCAAATATAAAATCTTCTGGTGACTTCTAAAGCCCTTAACAAACTGCCTTCTACCTACTTATCTAGTCCTCTTACACTTTACTCCTTTTTACATGATTTACAATATAGCGACAGTGGCCTTGTTTTGCCTTGTACTGGACACTCCATCTCCCATCTCCTTGCTTTTTTGTTGGCTGTACTCCAGCCTGGAAAACTTTTCCTCTTCACATCTGACTTTTGACTTCCCTGACTTCCTTCAAGATTCAGCAGTAACAGTGGAGGGGTGTACTACGTTTGGATTCCTTCCTGTACTCTACCATAGTTGAAATGAAAGGCTAGAGGAATGCATACTACTCTCTAGATTATCAAGGAGAATGAAATGTTGCTTAAAGGAATGGAAGAGATACTTCAAAGATGAAACAAAAAAGGAAAAGTCTATGAAGAAGAATGCAGTTCTAACCTACCAGGAGATGGAAGAGTAGAAAAGAATGATTCAGAAAAGCAAGGAAAGGTTCACTGAAAAACTAGAGGAAAGTAATAAGTACTGTGTGTTTTGCTTATACTTACTCTTTTGTCCTTTTTCCTATGATAGGATGATACTCTGGTTTTCATAACCACCACAACTGGTTGGTTGTTGTCCTTCATCTTTGAAGAGGACCAAAATGACATCATCATGATAAAGTGAAATTTCAGTGTGTCCGACTGTGGCTGATCAGACCGATACAAAGCTTGAAATGCTCTACCATAGGTTGGGCACAGACAGCCCGTGTGAATATTTTGGGTGGATATCCCAAATTCGCGCATCCTACATTTACTTTGTGCTGTCTCAATTCTGCTTTGCTGAAAGAGCACAGCACCCCTTTCTGATGCAGGTACACCATGCTGAGCGGTCCTGTGCCATTGTCTCCCATATTGCACAGTCAAATCCAAAGTTCTTGAGAGAGACTTTGTGTCCTTATATTGCTTCTTCTGGCCACCATGTGATCACCTGCCCCACGTGAATTCTCCTTTTTGCATTTTGGCAAGCATACATTTTGCATTTCACACACACACACACACACACACACACTAAGAATTCCTGGCACATAGTAGTGACTTTTTTAAAAAGGTTGTTGAGTGATTTGATTGATTTCTATGGAGGGGCTGCTGTACTATCTCAGAAGAATATAGGTTCTTATGCTGCAAGGAATCCATAGCTCTTATTAAAGTGAGAGTTCATACAGTAATGACCAGATAATGAAGAAAAGATTCGTAGAGATTGACAACTTCTTTCTGAGCAACATGGAGGTGACTTTCTGTCAATCTAATAGTAGCAAGGGCTGCCATCTTTCTAGGGAATATATCTGGGATGTTTTACTGACTCATCAAATAGATTTAGACCTGATAGTTACTTCTGATGTCCTGTCTCATTTTAAGGATGAGAAAACTAAGGTCCAGAAAAATTATGAGCATTAAAAAAGGTCATGCAGGTAATAAGGAGCATTGCTTGGATTTAAACCCAGACCTTTTGACTCTGAATCTAGTACTTTATTATATGAAAGCTTAGATGTCAAGGTTTGAAGCCTAAATGCCACCTAGAGAATTGGAGAGTTGGGGGGTTTAGAAAGAATTTTCCTAACAACTTTTATAAAGTAGGTAGGGAAAGTATTGTTTTATAACTGAGGAAAGTAATATTCATGTCTATAAATAACTTACCCAAGGTCACATAGCTAGTAAGAAGTTATGCTGGGATTTGTACCAAAGTCAGTGAACTGCAAGTTTAATGTCCTTTGCCTTACACCATATAAGTAGTGTAGAGCAAGAAATCCAGAGGATGGAACATCTGGAATGGATATGTCTTTTTGAGGTTATAGAAGTGTCATTTTAAAGACAGAATGTCAAGAGAGTATTCCAACATGAAATTAAAATTCCATTCCTGAATGCCTGGGAGATGGGATTGTCTTTCCCACTGTTGGAGAAATTGTTGAAGAGGGGGTTGAGGAATTGGGTGGATAATTTAAGTGTTCTTTGCCAAGAAATCCAAGTGACAGAATCAGAGAGGAAAAATGACACTAGTTGCAAAGAAATGAGTGACAATGGAAAGGTAGATCTGAGAGTCATTTTTAAAAGTAAATTGAGCATGATGAAAGCTAATTCAGACCTCCAGCAGATGCAAGAAGATTTGTTAGTAAAGTAATAGTTATGAAATGAAAATATGGAAAGTACATTTGATTATTTGTCTTGAATATATGGGAGAAAAAGATGGACTGATCATTTGATTCAGAGGTAAAGTATAAGAATAAAGAGTGGGTATGTGTCAGTAGAGTCTAAAAAAGAAAAAATAGAAGAGACAATATCTCCCTTCAAGTATTTGAGAGTTATCCCATAGAAGGGTGATTAGACATATTTTGCTTGGTCATAGGTGACACAATTAGGAACAATAGGGTGGAAGTTACACACGGACAAAAAGAAACAGTTTTCTTCCAATTAGAGCTATCCAAAAGTGGAATGGGCTACCTTGGGATTTAGTGCCCCCCTCTCCACTGAATGTCTTCAAGCTGAGGACAGATGCACACTTGTGACTGGATCAGGGGACCCCTCAACAACTGAGTACCTCACCATTCATTTGATGAAATTGCAAGATGTAAGGAGCAAATCACAGAGACAATGAAGTATAAGGGTATATACCTCTTTCAGATTTTGAGTGACTGCAATTGTGCAGGGTGTAGGGGGATGTGCTTCTTTGGACTTTGGCCCATTAAACATGACAGGGCCAGCAAATTCAACTGAGAATTGGCAGAAAGGATAATCATCTGGATGAAACTTTTAGGAATTATACTATTGGATCAGCTGATACAATGAGCTCTGAGGAAAGAATTCACTCTTCAGCTTTTCCTTTGTGCTTTTTCCAGAATGTTGGCCAAGCCTGGGGAGCAGGGGGAAGGGGGAAAAAGATTTCTCTTTCTCACACATACAATCACCAGTGATGTCTTGTGGCAGGAGTACATGGTCATAGAAGAGGATGCACCAGTCAGGGAGCAGGTCTGAGAAGGTTAGCTGTAGAGTGGAATAAAGCAAACCTTTGAGAGGAGACAGAAGTCTGAAGCCTAGAGCTAGGGTCCTGCTGAGCCTTGTGAGCCCTAGTTCTTTCTGAAAGTGTATTGCAGTACCCTGGGCCAGAATATGAGCTGAGGTTGGAGGCTATGGTGGACCACAGCCAAGCATTGAAGCAGCTTCTAGAGAAGACTGAAAGACTAATGTTGGTGGGAACAATATAAGGACACCACATTAGCCCTGAAACACTGCAGTATCTAAGGTGTCACTAATTCTTACATGTTTCTTGGCTACATTTCCTACATGTGTGGTTCTCCACTTGCAAGCCTAATGGAAATCCATTCTTCCCATGATAGTTGCGGCTATTTGTGAGAGCATATACCTCAGGTCCTTGTGTAGAGACTTTTTCAGGTATGAGTTGTACTAGATAATATTTAATTTCCCTTCCAACTGATTTTTTTTGATGTTGTGATTCTGTCAAATCTAATAACCTCTACTCACTCCTAGTGAATCCTGTGGACTCAAATGATACCCCTAAAAAGTAGTGCTAAGGTTTTTGAAGCCCTGACAAAAAGAACACTATTCATGTTCTTACCATGATGCTGATTAAAGGCATGAGACTCAGAAGAGAAAGGCAGGTTTGGGAAATGAATAGCTAGCTATAAACATAGGCTGAGGACAGGACTTAGATGAATGCTCAAATCATAGGAATAGTTGCAGTTTGTCCTTCGTTCATGAAGAGGACCATGACAACTGGGAGATGATGCCATGACACGCAGGTGAATTAGATTTAAATGAGGACGGGCTGTTCAAAATACTTTCTCCTCCAGATGCATCTGGGTCCAGTGGCTAGATATGGATCAGGACAACAGGAGATGGCCCAGGATGCAGTGGGGGACCTTGGCCTTTTTAAACTAAGGTCTTTAACAGGTCTCAGTCTGACTGAGGCAGCGTCCATTCAGTCTACCTAAGAAGGGCTTGTAAAAACATAATTGCCTAGAGTCTTGTGAATTGGATTTTTAAGATTTTTAAAAGTTGGGAGGAGGGGAGAGAAGCAACTTGTATATAGTAGGTACTTAATAAAAACTTGTTGAATTAAGGGAGAAAACTGCCCAAAAGATCTTTCAAATTTGGTCCCATAAAGAGTAGCAGGTACAATAGAGCAAGAAAAAAGGTATTTGTATTATAGTAAAATGATGAGAGAGAGAGAGAGAGAGAGAGAGAGAGAGAGAGAGAGAGAGAGAGAGAGAGAGAGAGAGAGAGAGAGAGAACATGCAGAACCAAGGACAGAGCTTTGAAAAACACTTTGAGTTAATGGTGATATATGGATGGAAAATCAGCAAAGACTGAACTGGATGAAACAGAAAAGCAGGAGGAGAACGAGGAAAAAGGAGGGTCGCTGGGAACCAGAGAGGAGAGAATATCCAGAAGAGAAGGTGGTCATCAGTGTCAAATGCAATAAAATCTGAGCTGTCTTCCATTTGGGGGCAACTTCTTTGTCTTTGGGTGTTGCTTCTAGCCAAAATATCAAAATATAATTTTCTTCCAGTACTATGTTGATTCATTGGTAATTGGGCAAAAATTCTACATTTAGAGTACCAACAGCCAAATTATATAGTTTATTGGGTCTAAAAATTGTGATTCTTAAGCACTCTCTGCCCTCTTTTCCACCTCACCGCCACTGTCACTGTAGAAGTGAAAAGGAGCCACCAAGGACTGGGAGACAATTTTCTGTCTGAGGAGTAG
This sequence comes from Notamacropus eugenii, assembly GCF_028372415.1. Lineage (NCBI taxonomy): Eukaryota > Metazoa > Chordata > Mammalia > Diprotodontia > Macropodidae > Notamacropus > Notamacropus eugenii. The sequence goes on along the minus strand of NC_092875.1, from coordinate 147,264,086 downwards.
CTATGGAAGAAAGGATTCATCATCAGGTACTCAGGCTACTGGTGAAAAACCCCTCCATATCTAGCTGGACTGGTCCTCCAAAACACAAGCTCTGCTTATTGCAGGACCATTCTCAAAGTCTTCCCAGCATGTGGTTGACAGTCTTTTGGCATTGCCTTTGACAACTCAGGATCACTCCAATGCTATTATGACATCAAACTAGGATTCTATAGAGGATGATTAGATATACTCAATCAAAACTAGGAATATAAAACTCTAATAAGAACAGTTCATGTTGAATATGATCAATTTAGAGAAGCAGAAAAAGACTTGCATGCACAGATGCAAAATGAAGTAAACCAAGTCAAGAACACAATATACACAATGCCTACAAAAATGTAGGCAAGAACAACCACAAAATATTTGAAAATGTGAGTTGCAAAATTACAAAGAATATAAGGAATGTCCCCAAAGAAGATATGAGAAGATACCTCCCCCCTCCTCAAGTCCTTTGCAGAGGTAGAGAATTCCCATGAGTGAAACACTGCATATAATGTCAGATTTTTTTTTAATGGATTGATAACTTCTACTGAATTTTTTTCTCTTTTCCCTACTTTTATTTTTTCAAAAAGTTATTCGTATAAGGAATGTCTCTCTGAGAGGGGAGGAATAAGGGAAAAAATTTAGATGATGTAAAAATGAAAGATATCAATTTTTAAAAATTTAGGGCAGCCAAGTGGTACAGTAAATAGAATATTGGACTTGGAGTCAGAAAGATTTGGGTTCAAATCCTGCCTCAAACACTAACTAGCTCTACGATCATAGGCAATTACTAAGCTTCTCTAAGTCCCAGTTCCCTCACCTGTAAAATCAGAATAATAATGGCACCTTATTCATAGAATTGTTATGAGAATCAAATAAATAGCACCGTAAAGTACAATGTAAGTACTAACTATTTTTTAAGAGAAAAAGAAAAATCATTTACATTTTGAGGAAAATATTTTGTAGTCCTTAAAGTACAATAAGCTCATGGTGTAGCTATTCTGGATATTATTGTTCCTGTCTTATAGACCAAGGAATATAGGTTCCAAGAGAGAATTTGTGACGTCTATGATCATACAGGTAAGTCAGGAAAATGAACCAAAGGAAGAGCAAATAGAAATGAATGAAATAGATTTTTCTAAAATTAGGAGGGGAAAAATGCCTTCAGTGTGGTCAGTCTCATCAAGCAAAGTAACATTTCTCACTGTTTTTTTAGTTGATTCCTTCCAGTTACTATTCCACCATTCGGTTATTTTCTTTGATGGAAAATATACATACATATATATGTATGTATGTATATATGCATATGTATGTATATGTGTGTATATCTGTATGTGTGTATGTATATATGTATATAAAATACATATGATAAAATACTGTTTCAGTAGAGCCAGGAAGCTAATAATGGTTTTTACATTTTTAAATACAATAAAACTTATTTTAAAAATACATACATACTATATGTATGTATATATATAAATTCACACATGGTGTATAATATGTATACATGTATTGTATGTATATACATTATATATACACATATATGTGTTTATGTAGAGAGAGATTCTAGTCACTTTTTCACTAGGAGGAATTAGAGGGGGAATTCATCAGCATTTATTAAGCACCTACTACATGCCAGACATTGTACTAACTGGTTTACAAATATCTCATTTGATTCACACAGCAACCTTGCTAGTAAGTGCTATTCTCTCCATTTCACAGTTGAGTGAGTCAGACAGAGTTTAAATGACTTGCCCAGGGGTTGCAAAGCTAGTATCTACAGTGTCAGAGACCTTCTCTAGCCACTGTTCCATCCTTCTGCCTGACTCTATGCCTAACTCTAACTCTGCCTAATTAAATGAAGATTTCCCTCATTCTCAATGGCCATCCTACTGATTCCATCAACAATTTAACAAAAGAGAACTCTCTTCAGAGGGTGCAAACAAAATTAATCATTATCAAAAGATTTTAGTTATTTAAATTTACATTTGTAAATTTCACTTCTTGCTGGACTTTTGGTCATTAGAAAATTATCTCAGTGACAAATATAATGAGTTACATAGAGAAAGAATGCTTTCATATGTTTCTGCACTGGGCTATGTAATCAAACTGTGGATTAGTAAAAATTTTGATTTAAAAAAAAGCCACTAGTACCATATATCTTGGAATTGTGGTCAGCACTGCCTCTGCTAGACTGGTCTCCAGTTGCTGGGCAGTGGCTTCAGTCTGATACAGCAGATACTGGGGATTTTGAATGTTTTCTTTAAGAAAGAAGCAACCATGAAAGTAGATCAAAGAACACCTTAAAATGAGGAGAGTCATTCTGCTTTGAAGTTTCTGTACAGAGTAGTCAAGTTTTGCTCATTCATCCCTTTGTACAGATACTAGTTAGGATGCATACTAAAGGGAGATAAACAACAACTACACAACCAAAAAAAATAAGAGTTTTCTTCTGCTGGAAGAGGTAAGAACATTTTCAAAACATGAAAACCTAGTTATGGCTGAATAGCTTTTCACGGTACCTGGCACATATTTCACCGACTGATTTTCTGACTGAATTGAACTATGAGCAAGGTGCTAGAATGAATGGAGTGACTGCTTGTCAGGACAAGGAGGGACAGGCAGATTCCATAAGGTCCACACCACTGAAATGGGGGCAAGTCCCATTTCATCTAGTCTATGTTGCCTTGCTGGTTCATCCTTCTGGAATTTCCTCTCTCCTTTTCATACAGAATCCTCATTGCATCATAACTCACATCTTTAGTGTTGTGAAAAGGGAACTTTACCACTTACAAAAAACTTTGCTTCTATTATCTCATTTGATCCTCCCCAAAACATATGTCATAGCTAGTACCCCATTTCACAAATGAGGGAAATCAGATCAGAACACTTAAGTCAATTGAATAGAAGGATGTGAACAGTTAAATTAGCTGTGTGATTCCTGGAAAGCCACAACCTGGATCTCACTTTCCTCCTTTGTAAAATGGGGGTAATAATATCTGTAGCACTTACCTTTATAAGGTTAATATTACCCTTATGTGAAAAGCACTTTGCAAATCTTAAATGGACATTTGAAGGCTGTTAATATAATTTGCAGTGTTTTAGAACAGGGGTCAGCAAACTATGGCCCAAGCCTGTTTTAGTATGGCCAGAAAACAGAATGGTTTTTACATTTTTAAATGCAATAAAATTATTTAAATAGAATTTTTAATTATATGCAATTTAATTTACTTATTGCAACATATAGTTGTATACAAATATAATTATATAGGATTGTTAAATTCAATAAGACTTTCTTTTAGAAAGTAAAAACTGTTCTTAGCTTTCTGGTTATAAAGAAATAGGTGGATATGACCTGGAGGCTGATATTTGAAGACTTCTATTCTAGAAGGTACCTATATTGATAACAACTATTGAAGTATTAAAGGTCATAAGATCATTCCCAAAGTCACATAGGTAGCAGACCTAGAATTCAAAACCAGATATTGTGACTCAAAATCCAGGGTTGTTTATGTCAAATAGTGTTTTTATTGGATGGATGATAGATGAATGGATGGATGGATGAATGAATGAATGAATACATGCTCTTTCCATTAATTAGACACTGTCATTACTATGCCATTATTATATAAAAAAAATGATTATTGGTTTTTCTAAACTGATAACCTAATTTGATGTGTCATATGAATAAATGAGATTAATCTTTTTAAGCTTTCATTTTTCAAAAAAATCATTTTAATATCTTTACTTTTTACATCACCTTTATTTCTCAATGTGTCCTTCCTTTCTCCCCAACTGAGAGATAAACCTTATAACAACCTTTAAAAATTTTTTTTTAATGAGAGTAGGGGGAATCAGCTTAGCAAAACTAGCCAATGCATCAACCAAGTCCAGGTCTAACAATATTTGCAGTGTGCCACCCTCATGATCCCTTCCCTTTACCAAGACAGGAGAGAGGTGAATTTTCATATCTCTTTTTAGGGGAGTGTAAAATGTAGTTAAATATATATGTAAAATACTTTTCAAACCTTAAAGTGCTATGCAAATGTTAATTATTATTATCATTTCATATAATTTGGTTTTGATTTTCTATGTGTGTCATTTCCATTGCTATGGTCATACTGAATATTTCTCTGGTTCTGCCTACTTCGCTCTATATTTCATGAATCCTCCAGTGGTTCTGTGTATTTTTCTTCGTCATCATTTCTTACAGCACAGTTAAAGTCCACTGTATTCATATATCACAATTTGTCCCCAACTGATGGACTTATAATTTGTTTCCAGTTCTTTGCTATTACAAAAAGTTTTTCTATGAAGCATTATGTAAGTATATATGGGGACTTTCTGTCTTTGACTTTCTTGGTCTTTATAGCAGGAAAATCTTTCAATCAAAGAATATGGATATTATGCTTATTATCATAGCATAATTTCAAATTACCTTTCAGAATTGTTGTACTAATTCACAGTTGTTGTACTAATTCACAGTTTAGTTTTCAGAGTGGATCAGTGACATCACAGGGTGCGGTCTTGACTTGCATGTGAATTGTATTGAATCGAGGCAGAATTACACTAAGTTGTCAACCTCATTCTCTTTTCCAGAGTCTTCTAAGTCTAGTGGCAAGACAGAGGTCAAGATGATTGGCAATGGCCCAGTATGCAATAGATGACCTTGGCATCTTAGATGTCTGACCAGGCTCTAAACTCTCCGTATCACCTGCTTTGGCCACCCATTCTGCTGGGGGAAGTCATCCCCCTTATTCACTGAAGGCTTTGAAGCCTGTTGGTTACCCTCCATCTGGTTTAGCCTGTCGGCTGAGATGATTTTACGGAGTGTGCCCACTGTGCATGCTACAGTTTCTTGGAGTCACAGGTAAGATCTGGGTGACCTGTTGGACACCAAAGGCAGAAGAACAGCCCTGAAAATGGCTCAGCAAGTCCTCACACCAGAAGTTCTAGTTCTCCTTGAACACCACGCAACAATTCACAATTATCCCAACAGTATATTAGCATGTATATTTTTCTACAACTTCCCCAAGAACTGCTAGAAAAACTTGAAAGCAGGCAAAATATAGGTTTTGAATAATATCTTACATTATGAACCACAACAAACTCAAAGTGGATATGTGATCTGAATATTAAAGGTTACACTACTAAAAGAAATAGAAGTGCTAGATTTGGTATCTTTTATAGCTATGACTGCGGGAAAATTCTTAACCAAACAAGGGATAGAGGCAGTAATAAAATACAAAATATGTGTAACAGAGATCTGAGAACTGACAAACATTCTGTGATCTGTAGTTCAGAAACACAAGCATTTCCCCCTCTCAGCCTTGAGAACAACTTGGGACTATCTCACGTTTTGAGCCAGAAAGTAGATTTAAATTTTTTCCCAGAAGTTCTTAACAGGACACACAGTACAAGAGACATGGACTGAAAGGAAAAGTTGGGAATTTCAAGAGCTCTTAGACATGCCTCAAATTTACCTTCCAGCTCAAAACTCTCAAGAATCCCAAGTCACGGCAGCTAAATGGCACAGTGGATAGAGCACAAACCCTGGAATCAGGAGGGCCCAAGTTCAAATCTGGCACTTGATACTTAACTACTTGTATGACCCTGGACAAGTCACTTAACCCCAATTGCCTCTTGAAAAAAAAAAGAAAAAAATCCTAAATCACTCTCTAGCTGAGAGCAGATATCAATAAGTTATCAAGCCCCTACTGCATAGATAATTTGGATTACACAAACTGAATGTCCTTTATATAAATGAAATCAATACAACAGTGACAATCATAAGATCAAAGATTTAGAACTGTTAGGGACCTCAGAAATCATGAAAAACAATGCTGTCATTTTACAGGGAAGGAAAATGAGGTCTAGACAAGTTAAATACGTCCAAGACAGAATAAGAGTTCACATTTTCCTGATTCCCACTCCAGTGTTTTTCCCACACTACACAGCCTCTCAATAGGAAGAAAGATGAATAGTTGACTGGGTTTAAAAAAATCTTTGCATCAAATATCACTGATAAAAGTCTGCAATCCAAACTATATGGGGAACTAAGGCAAATATACAAGACCATGAATCATTCCTAAATGAATGTGTTTGAAGCAGATGTACAAACAGTTGTCAAAAGAATTATAACCATCAATACACATGTTAAAGATTGCTCCAAATCACCAAGAAGAAGAAAGGAAATAAATATACTTTAAAATATACTTTAAAAAACCATTTTGAGGTTTTACCCCACACGCAGCAATTTGGTAAACAACATATAGAATAATCATTGTTGGAGAGGTTGTGGAAAGAAACCTCTAAATTAAAATGACTAGTGCTAAAATAACTCAGAAAACTGAAATCTCAAAGTGAAGAGATCATAGGAGAGCACCTCGCCGATCTATGTGACTTCAAGTTTAATTCAACTCAACAACTGTTTATTAAGGCACCAGGCCGGATACTAGGGGTATAAAGGCAAAAATGAAAACAGACTTTCCTATAAGATGGCTCAGTGAACGGATGCAGTACCACCAGCCACTCAACCAAGTATTCCATCAAAATAGAGCACAGGACCAAATTGTGATCAAGAAATCCAGAGTAACTGCAGTAAGGGATTTCATCCAGCTCATGTTTGAACAAAAAGATTGCCAGAAGCCTGCATGTGGTTTCGTAGCAGAAGAACCAGCATGAGCCTAGTGCTAGGAAGCCTGCCAGCATGGATCAAAAAATGAGAGCCAGATTTATAGAAGACTTTGAGATTTACAAAGCACTTTACCTTATTATTTCATTTTTATCCCCACCACAACCCAGGGAAATCGTTCATTTTACAAACAAAGAAACTGAGGACTATTCAGGTCTTCTCAACTCAAGGTTGTACACAACTCTATGCTATACCATCTAGGTGCTTTGTGATAATTACAACAAATCTTGCCAATGAGGAACTTGCATCCTACTGAGGAGAAGCAACGTGTACACAGATAAATAAATATAAATCCAAGAACATCGAGAAAAGAAAGGGACATGCTATAATGGAGGAGTCAGGAAAGACTTAATGAAAGAGGTGTCCCCTGAGATGAGTCTTGAAAGATATGGGATTCCCAGGAGAAAGAGGAGAGGAGGGAGAATACTCCAGGAATAAAGGACAGCTCATGCAAAGACATGGAGAGAGCTGATGGGATGTTGTCTACAGGGAACAGTGAGTAGGCCACTTTGGCCAAATTCGGAGCGCTAGAGAGAGGAGTGGGAAACAAGTATGGAAAGATGGGTTGGAAACTGTATTAACCCAGGTCCATCATTTCCTACACAACCCTCCTTTTTGTTCTTTGTATGTTAGAATGTTCCTGTTGATGATTGTTACATCCATAATGATAAAAAAGAACTTTAAAAAAAGGTAGATTGAAATCAGATTGTGAAGGAATTTAAATGCCAGAGAGGATTGTGCTTTATTCTATAGGCAAGGGGGAACCACTGATGCTTCTTGAGAAGATGATGACAGGATCAGACGTGATTTAGAAATATCAATTTAGTAGTTGTGTGGAAGATGAATCAGAGAGGGGAGAGACTTGAGGCGGGAAAACCAATTGTAATAAGTCAGGCAAACGGTGAAGAAGGCCTGAACTAAGGTGATATGGCAACTTAGCAGTTATAAGAGAAAAGTGAAAGGGAAGAGTTGGAGGACTGGAAAGATGAGAGGGGTGTATATATATATGTACATACATACATGCATGCATATATATGTGTTTGTATATTCTATACTCTACATATTCTGCAATATGTATATGTATGCATATTCAGAAGAAATAGTGACATTTGGACTAGGTGCAGGGGTGGGGAACCTGCAGCCTTGAGGTCACATATGGCCCCTTAGGTACTCAAGGTCCTGATTCTGTCAAAGGGTCACATATGTGACCTTGAGGGTACAGGTTCCCTACCTCTGGACTGGGGTAGGTTTGAGGGGGAAGATGATGAATTCTATTGAATATGCTGGACATGTTAAGTTTGACATCCAGGTAATGTCCAGCAGGTGGATTGGTAATATGAGATTAGAGAGCAGGAGAGACATGAGAGCTGGTTATGTAGATTTAGGAGTCATTTACATAGAGATGATTACCTAAATCACATCAAATCTGTGGATTCATGCAATTAAATATTAAGGTACAGAGAGAACTTCCTTGTGTGATTGCTGAACTACTGCAGGTGATTTTTGAGGAATAATGAGAGGTGCAGTGAAAGCCTAGTTTGGTGGATAAGGTTCTGGGTTGGGAGTCAGAAAGTCCTGCATCTAATCCAGCATAGAACCACATCTCAAACTATACTACAAAGCAGTAATCATCAAGACAATTTGGTACTGGTTAAGAAATTGAGAGGTTGATCAGTGGGACAGATTACTGTGCAGCTTCTAGTCTTGGAAAATAGTGAATTTGTTCTGTAAAATTTGAATTCAGTCAAAAGGCCTCACTTAAAGACCTAGAAGGTCACATATGGTCTGAAGACCACAGGTTCTCCTCTCCTGGCTTGGGAGCTTTGAGAGGTTGGGATGATAGTATCATAAAGCTGGAAGGGACCTCAGAGGCCAACTCGTCCGACCCTGTTGTTTAATAGATGAGCAAACTAAGGCCCAAGAGGGAAATGATTTACCCATGGTCACACAGCTAATAGTAATTAAGCCTTGATCTCCTCAGCTTCTATCCACTGCATCAGATAACTTAAATATCCAATCAGCATTTTATTTATCTTTGTTCCCAATGTTTCTTTTAAAACTAATATTGGGTGAATGATTGATGTCTCTGAAGGGAGTTTCTTGGAACTGCTCTAAATGGTTTAGTCCTCTACTATCCAGTAAGTTAAATATTTCAAGATGGCTTGAGCCAGCCAAGCTTAACTGCTGGTATGCAGACTTGCACGAATCTCTTTAAAAAATAATAATTAAAGCTGTTACTTTGGATGTGCAACTTGGAAACCAGGGTATCTGTTAAACATATTACTATGAGTCATAACCACATGAGTTAAATGCACTAAAGAATTAAAGGTTTAACTCCTAATACTTATAGGGTCTACTGTGGACCAGGGTCAGTGTATATCCACCAGGAAGACTGTAGTTTAATTAGTCATGCTAGATTTGATTTGACCTTAAGCCACAAATTTTTGTTAACATAAGTAACACTTTCCAATTCATAAGAGAGGAGTCTGCCTGACTTCATTCTCCTAGGGTTTCTGATAGCAAGAAACAAATGTCAGCAGACACTGGTACAACTTGGAACTCTCAAAAAAGTAATAGGATCATAAGGTTTTCAAACTGGAAGGGACCATGAAGGTCATCTAGTACACCGCCTTAATTTATAGATGGGAAACCCCAGTGTTAAATGACTTCCCTGGATCATGCAGCCCAGCTTTTCCTAAAAGATCACAGAAGCAGCATTGGGGGAGGGGGTACTGACAATGAATGGTTCTGGTGGAGGTGAGAAAGAATCCAAGGAATTTCCCTTCCATTGTCACCAGTGACTCTTCCTCCTTCCCTGTCCAGGCACTGGAGATGAGTTTTGAAGGAACACAGGGATTCTAAGAAGTAGAGGTAAGTAAGGAGTACATTCTAGGCATGGGAAACAACCCAAGCAAAGGGATGGAAACAGGAGAGAGAAATGTCATGTACGAACAACAGTAAATAAGTGTTTGTTGGGACTGTGGAGTTCTTGAAGGAAAGTATTTTGTGCTAAGTCTAGAAAGGTAAGGTAGAACCAGATTTGGAGACTTTAGAAGCCGGAGGAATTTATATTTCATCCTAGAGACAAGAAGGAGCCATAGTACTTTCTTGAGTAGAAGGGTGACATCAGACCTGCACTTTGGGAATTTCACATTGGCAGTTATATGGAGGATTAGAGGAGGGAGAGGTTGGGCATAAGCAGGCAACTTCCACCTAATCCAAGTAATCCCAGACATAATAAGAATAAGACAAACTAGAATGGTGGCCATGAAGATGGAGACTTATATAAGAGAAGTCATGAAGGAAGCAATGATGTGATTTGCCAATGGGTTGGGTATATGAGGTGAGAACAAAAAAAAGCCTTGGATTAAAAAAATGTTGTGGAAGTGGAATAAATAAGATTTAGCAACTGATTATTGTTTGTTGTTGGTCTTCCATGATATCAGGAAGGTAATGCCTTGAGATTTAAGTGAGGGAGGGCTGTGCAAAGTCACCAACCTCACTTTCTCCTTCAGAGTCATCTGGGTCCAGTGGCAAAATACAGATCAGAAAGACTGGAAATGGCCCTGATTGCAGTGGAAGGCCTTGGCCTTTTTGAACTAAGGCCTTTAGCAGGTTACCTTTGACTGAGGCAATACCCATTCAATGACTAGGCTAGATAAGAAATGGGGCAAAGAATGGCCACTTTTACTTAGTCCAAAAAAGAAATCAATCTGGGAAGGGAAGACTCCCCAGGTATCTGGCTAAAACAGAAACAATTACTATTTACATCACTCTGAGCCAATCAGGGCCCAAACCATAATGACCAAGTGGGGCTTGGCCTGGGACCTATTGTTGGCAACTGATTAGGTCTAGGGGTGAAGGAGAGAGAAGAATCAAGGCTAACCCAGAATTTCAAGCCTGAGTAAACTAGAAAAAAGGTGATTGATGCTATCAACAGAACTAGGCAAGGTGGAGGAGTGGTTTGAGAAAGAATAATAAGCTCTATTTTGGACAAAGTTGAGATGCCTATAGTTTGAAATGTGATGCAAGATTAGAGTTTAGGAGGGAGATAAGTCTGGATCCAGAAATCATCTGCATAACAATGAAAATTAAATCTGTGAGTGCTTATGAACTTATTGAAAGGAAAGATACCTAGAGAGAACAATAGAAGAGGGCTAAGAATAGAGCCTTGGGGGAATATCTCTAGAAAAAGAGCAGTCAGACACATGGGAAAATCAAAAGAGAACAGGGTCACAAAAACCCATAGACCATAGACTTGAGAGTGTCCAGAGAAAGGGTGATCAGCAGTGTTAAATGCTGCAGAGAGGCCAAAAACAATAGAGACTGAGAAAATACTATATCTATCAATCAAAATCATGGGTAACTCTGGGGAGAGCAGTTTCAGAAGAGTGATGAAGTCAGAAACCAGATTGCCAGGGACTGAATAGTGAGAGGCAAGTTCGTGAAGGCAGCAAATATAAGATGACCCTTTCTAAAAGTTGGACCGTGAAAGGAAAGAGAAATATAAGACAATTTCCCTATGGAATAGGGGTTTTTTTTGGTTTTTTTTTAGGTCATGGCTGTTAATTATTTCAAAGGCATTTATGTTTCAATAGCAAAGAAAAATGGACTCTTCCTATAGATTTCACATCTAGTGCCCTATTCAAAGAGCTTTAAAAAGTTGAGTAATAAAAGCTAAATATGGCAAGGAACACCACCTACAAAAAAGGCACTGGCTTTCTCAAATATTATTTCTGGCCATGGATTATGACTAAAATGATAGGTCATTGGTTTGTACAACAATTATTAGAATTCCTATCTCACAAACTCCTCCACTAACATTCTAAATTACCATATTCCCAATCTCATCTCTAAATAACCAAAACTCTTTGCTGGTTTGTTGTTTTTTTTTTGGTCTAAGCCTGGTATATAGTTAATTGGGAACTATTTGGTGAGGAAACTCTCTTTACCAATGGGGACTAGCAACTATCCTACAACGTATATAGTCTGGGGCACTGAGAGTTTTATGTGATTTGCTTAGGATGTCAAAGTTAATATGCATTACATACTGGAACACTTGTCTTTCTGACTTCAAAGCCAGATCTCTATTTACTATATAACACAACCTTTCTAAAAAGAAAAACTTTAGGTTCAGGGTGGGGGGAAGGAAATAAAGAGATAGCTTATGGACTGGGTGGCCAGTCAATATTACAACTGATATGAATTTACTCTTTCCAAGTATAGAATTCACTGAACTATTTGTGAGCAGGGATTATTTCTTTTTTATACTTGAAATCCTGGTTGTCTAGGGAAATACCTAGCACATAATAGGTGCTTTAAAAATAGTTGTTGATTGATTGCTTATAAAATTAGAACTGATGGAGCATACACACTCTCTTTCCCCCTTTTCCCTCTCTTCCTCTCTCTTTTATACACACACACACACACATATGTATATATATAATTATATATTTTATATACATAAAATATATGTATATTATATATAATATAACATAGAGCTATCTTCAGTGTACCAATAAGGCTTCTGGGTTAAAATAGCTGTTCTGTGTGGTCATATATAGACCATGTAGAAGTAGAGTATGCAGGGTCATCTAGAGGACAGAGAACTTGCTTCAGTCTGAAAGCTCAAGTCCTGTCTCTGATTTGTAATGGCTGAGTGAGACCCTGGGAAAATCAGTGAAGCCTTTTAGCAACCCAAGTAAGTAGCTAAAAGTTGCAGAACAATTATTGATCTGCATTGGTGTGGGAAGTTTCCTCACCAGGAATGACCTTCATCAGTGAAGACACATAAAATATAGAAATAACATTCAAGTCAGTGAGAAATTGCTTGGTGTGTTGAGGGTATGGATTGTTGATGGGAATTATTATAACCACAAAAGAAATTCTAGCCAGAGGAAATCAATATTTACATGGAACTTTCCATGGAATCAGAGTGATTACAGAGAATATCCACTCAGCTGATAATAAGACATAACATGGAAAGTTGAGTAACGAGAAAAGTTGATAATCAGTTATTTCAAACACTCAAAATTCTAATTGCATCATATTTTATAATGCCATTAGTTCCATCTCTGAAGAAATAGTAGCAATCAAGAATTTTCCCAATTTCTACCTGTTTAAAGCAGAGAACTGTTATATATAAAAGGTCAGTTCTATCCACTTCTTATTGCCTAAAAACTGAATATCCACAAAGTGAGTGAATTTTATATTTAAAGCTAATCTAGAATTATTATACCTAAGATATAAAAAGCCTGAGGTATAGGTGTAGGGGTATCTGAGCACAGGAAGTAGTCCTTCCAGAGTTATGAAAGTGGATAAAATTGTCCTTTGCTTCATTTTCACCTCACTCTTCTAAGTTCACTGAAAACTAGTCATAAATTTCTGGTATCCATGAAAAAAAATGGTGTAAGTTAACTTACCCACTAGGGTGAAATCTAAAGATGAAAACTTACTTTTTAGTTACTGCAGTTCTGATGGTTTGTGAGAGGGAAATACATCAACTAAAGCAGATGAAACAGAAAGGTCTTTTATGTTTTTATGTGAGTGAATATTAAGGTCTTTAATGATGACTGGTTTAGAATTATTCTGGTAGGCACAATTGAGAGTTCAAAACCTCTATTTGTGTGGTTTCTGTGATACTGACAAGAGGGTCCCTCACCATCCTAAAAAACAGAGACAAGTAAAGGTTGTCAAGTGATGGGGACACTGTCATTAAGTATTTTAGAACTCTAATCCAAGGTACACAGAAGGGCCATGAAAATGCCTATTGTGAGCTTGTAACTGGAGAGAATAGCAGGTTCAGTAAACTCATTAAGTCTTTCTTGCCATCATAAGATGAATCTTTACATTATACTAAAATATGTTAAAAATTTAAAAAAAATCACCAACAAATATAAGTAACTATTTTTTTAAAAATTCTTTTGAAAAATTATTATTTTACTTTCATAGCTGAAACCTGAAGTTATATTCTCTATTTCGGAAGAGATCTTGAGGTATAAGAGTGTCCAGCCTAATTGCCGTGGGCTGCCCGGGTCATCTTACCTATCTCCAGGTCTTCGGTGGCCAGCCGGATAAACATAATGATAGAAGAGACCTCCAGAGTCAAACAGAGGTGTAGGCTTTACTCCAGATCTTAGCTACATATCAGCATGCAGGGCTAGAGCTCTCCGTGGAGCCCCCTTCTCCTTCTGGAGGAGAGAGGAACCCTTCCCCTCTCAGTATGCAGGGTTAGTGCTCCCCACGGGAGCCCCCCATGGGAGCTCCCTTCTCCCTCCCGAGGAGCAAGGAAAAAGGATGGACCCTCAGGCTTTCCTGTCCCCGTTTAAGCTCTCCCAGCCACATAGTTTGCTTGTGGACACCGTGCATGCTCTCAGCCCCTTAGCCAATTAACAACAGGTGTGCTCAGACCACGGACCAATCTCAAGGGTGGGATGCTCTCCCCAGCAAGTTTCCACTGAGAAGAGGTGGAAAATTGAGATAGCTCGTGTCTCACTCCTCAGTTCCCAGCTGTTCTCTGGGGGGCCTCGTGAGAGTTTGGTAGTTTCAAGAGCCCTCACCTTTACCTGACCCGAGATCATTCACGTGAGAACTGAGCTTATACCCCAACATAAGAGACCTTATTATTTTTTCATTTTCAAGTGTGTCATTAGGTTCTGGCATCCAATATTATGCTGCATAATGAGTTACATACATAGAGACTGAAGTTCAATTACAAATTGGTTTAGGATAGCATTTCCCCCCTTGAGGATTAGAAACTTTAAAATCAAGGCTCAAGACATAGGAATCTGAATTGTATACAGTAAGCAAACAATGATTTGACTCTATAATGTATATAGGAGAAACCCTTGGCTTGTAGTTACATTTTTCCCTTAAACTGTTAATCGTAGACTCCCAATTTCCTTGGGTCTGGATCAAGATGGTCATTTCCAGTGCTGCTGGACTAGACAGGATTCATCATTGACTAAATTAGGATGCAGGGCAGACAGCAGAATGGAAACCACAATGAGAGTAATACAAGGAAGATAATTCCACACAAACTCATAAAAGCATATGAGACAATCCACCAAATGGGTTCTTTCAAAGGTGAATGAGGGATGCAGCTACTTGCTATGTCATCTGTTGAGAAAGGTTCTGAAATCTCAGATACTGGAACACCATCAACTTCTGCACAGGAATTTAATGCAAATCCTATCCTCTTCTGAGCTCTGTCAAATACAACATAGAAACCTTCCATGACTGTAGCACCAATTACAAGAGCATTAGTAGAAGATAAGATACCAAATCGGTAACAGTCATAATTTGAGCCAATTCCCAAAATAGGAAGAATATAAAGATGAGACAGGATTGTGATGCAGAATGATTTGCTGGAGTCTTCATCTCTCAGGTATATGGAAATATTGGGAAAATACGACCAAGGTGCTTCATAGTTCCAGCATGCAAGCTGAGAACCAGTCCAAAATCCTTCAGAAAATTCTGAAATCAAAGATGTGTGGGAAACTACTTAAACCACAGCATCAAAAACTTTTGGAGGCAGATGCAACAGAGTGGTGCCATTATCCACAATAGCTTTATCTATATTGTACTCACTACAATCCAAACTGAGGTTCTGTCCTCCAATTTCCAATTTCAGAATTTCAATCTGGTAATACCATTCCTTTTTAATTGTTGTATACTATATGTCACCTTTATATAAACTTGGCTCAATTCCTCCCATGACAAGACTACCTCCACTGGTACCAGTTCTATCTCTTGGTAATCCTGCATCACACATCTGGATGGAAAAATATTAGAGATCTTTGCTTGCTTCACAGGGGAATCAAAGAATGTCTCCAGTGAACTCAATGGCTTGGCTAGCATGGCATAAGCAAGTCCAAGGATTCCATTCCATTTAGTCTCTGGTAAAAATAATCTTCTGATTCAAAAATGATAGCAATATTGACAAGAAAAGTACTATTGAATGCCTTGGGAATAGTGACCACATCTTCACCAACTGATCCTCTCCAACTTCCTTGAGTATAATTAACATTGAAATTGTAGTTTTTGGAATGATATGTGCTGGACTTCTCAATGTCAAAGTACGAAGTTGTATGTGAATGAGGGACACCTGCCACAGCAAAGTTACTGCTCCCAGTGTCAACAAGAATCTGCAGCTTCTGTGGCAGGGTCCCAATAAGCATCTCCAGGTAGTAGCCCCTGCCAGAGTCCCCTCACAAATTATCTATCATGGGCAAAAAGTGAACCAATCCCCTCGCTGGGTCCAGCGCTAAAGCCAGCCCCTCTGCAGCCACATCCCGCTGGCATCTCTGGATGCATTCTCAAGTGGTGCAGCTAGCGATGTTGTTAATGGGGATGGGTGAGGCAAAGACCCATTTAGGTTAATTGGGGGGACATTCAGGGGTAAGGTGAAGGGAGTTGGAATCTGAGCCAAAGCCTGAGTAGTCCAGCAAAATAATAAGTACAGAAAAAGGGGTAGTTGTGTCTCCTCTAGAGTGCACATTGGTAGCAGCTAATCTGGCTACTATGCTGGAAAGGGAGGTAGCCACAGGTAGGCTGGCGGGACTGTTGGAAGAGGTTTTCAAAGAAATGAGGGAGTCTTGTGCACTTTTTGTAGAGGTATCAGGAAAGGAGGGAATAGATATGGAAAGATTGAAGGTTTTGGGAGGAGATGATGGTGGGGGCAAGCTACCAGGGAATATGGAAAGAGATGAGATTAAGAAGGGTTGACATAATTTCTCCTACATTTCTAGTGGAAGAGACTAGTATAGGCATTCAATCTCAGGGTACTATCCTGAAGTGTATGGAATGTTAAGGGAGGAATGGCACCTCTAGTGTGAAGGCTTGTCCTTTTCAGGGCTGCTTATCCACCTTTGGTGTCCAAAAGGTCACCCAGCTCTTACCTGTTTCTCTAAGAAGTTGTAGCGTGCACGGTGGCCATACTCCTGTAAAATCATCTCGACAAACAGGCTAAGCCAGGTTGAGGGAAACCGAACCTCAAACCCTTCAGTGGGTTAGGGGGATGCCTACCTCAAGCATGTGAAGATTCCCCCAGCTGAATGGATGGATGAGAACAATTTGTTCCAGTGGCCATGAAGATGGCTGAAGCAGCCCTGTGGATGGCTTAGAGTCTGGTCAGATACATAAGATGCCAAGGTCATCCACTGCATCCTGGGCCATTGCCCATTATCCTGACTTTTGTCCTTCCACTGGACTTAGGCAACTCTGGAAGAAAGAGTGAGGTTGATAACTTTGTGCAATTCTGCCTCACTTAAATCCAATTCACACACAAGTCAAGACATCACCCTGTGATGTCACTGGTCCTCTGAAAATAAAGGACAAACAACAACACTGTCCTAAAAGTCTAAATTCTTCTCAAAAGATAAATGAATTTGAGATTGCTAGACAGACAACCCCATGACTTTCTTGAGAATTCAACCATTATCCCACTCCACCCCCCAGGAACCTTTAAAAGCCTCTGTATTTATGAGACTACTATGTATTTCTTCTGGAAGGGTAAAGAAAGGCAATCCCCTTTTCCATTGGACTTGTACCATCTGATTAACTCATAACTTGCAAAAAGCAAAGCCCAAGATTTTGCTCTTTTGTACCCTGGCTCAGATCCTTACTGTTCCTCCAGCTCTGGGGACACATGCTTGACCCTCAGGCCAAGAACTGATCTGGATACTCTTCCAGAAGGCTAGCGTCAGAAACTCTCAGAACTTGGGTACAACATTCCACTGCTGTCATCACTCAAGTTAAAAAGTTACACCACCACATTTCCAAGTATGGATCCAAAAATTTGGTGTTCCACATTTCCCTGAGACCTGCCATTGTCTCTCATTGCTATCTCTCAGGTATATTGCTGAAACTTATACAACTGCAGTGTGTTTCTGTCCTAAGGCTGCCATTAACAGCTCCCTACAGGGAGGTTCGAAGGATACACAGGTTTTCCCCTGCCTACCCTGGGATCACATCTTAAGTCTTTGGCTAGGGCTATCTCTCTCTCTCTCTCTCTCTCTCTCTCTCTCTCTCTCTCTCTCTCTCTCTCTCTCTCTTTCTCTCTCTCTCTCTCTCCTTCAAGTGCAGACCATATAAGATAGGCTCTCAGGTCTCTTCCAGCTCTGAGATTTTGTGATTCTGCCTAGGCTTGGATGGGTCACAATTTCTAACAATGTAGGCTATGACCACAATGATGAGATCATGAATCCTTTGAAGAGCTAGAGTGTATGATTTCTTCCCTCTTCTTTTTTCAATGTTTGACAGATATAGTTCCCTCTTCTCTCCTTTGTATGACATGATTTCTGAAACCTGAATCATCCTCATCGTCTCCCCCCTCCCTCTTGAATGTCCATCTGTGCTGGAACCTTCTGGCCTTAAAATGTGGTGTTCAGAAATGAACATAATATTCCCAAAGTAGTCTGACCAGCAGTGCAATCCCATGTGACCATTATTTCCTGTGATCTGGACTTTGTATTTACATCATTCTAGCTAGAGGTTTCCTTAGCTTTTTTAGCAGAGACATCATACCAATGATTCACTTTCAGCTTATGGTCAAATAAAATACCAAATAGTTTTCAAATGATCTACTACCCAAACCATTTTTCTAAATACCCCTTCCTCCATCCACAATTGATATTTTGAACCTCCACAGAGGACATTTTTTTACCTTTTCCCTGTTAAATTTCATTCTGGTTGCTATCTGAAAACATGATGTTCATGAAACTTAAGTCTGTATCAGTTTTATTTGTCCTTCTCTTCTCTCCCTCCCCCCCCCCCCCATCCCTTCATGTCATCTGCAACTTTGATAATTGGATCTCCTATCCAGGGTTTCTTAAACTTTTTTCTCTGTGACTCCTTCAGCACTTCTTAAACTGTGAGTTGTGACCCCATATGGGGCAATTAGAGAAGTTAAAGAGTTCAGAAAAATGGGAACTAATGGTCCAGGTTAGAAGGAAAAGGAAACATGGTTGATCTGAAAAAACAAACAAACAAACTCCCTGCCCTCTTGGGACAGAACTGGATTTTAAGTGACATTTTAATCCTGAAGATTATAACACTAGCTATTCATAGATGTCTTTTAAGCTTTAATACTGATTGAGTCAGTACCACTAACTGCTAACTCAGTGACTTTTCTTGACTGATAAATCCAGCTACTTCTTTGCTTCTAAGAGCAAGGTGTCCTTCTTTTCCATTTCTTTCTCCCATCTAGTATCACTTTCCACCCTGTTAACATCTCTATCCAAAAGTGTTCAGCAGCAGTGTAGGATAGCCAAGATGCTGGTCAGTTTTAATACTTGTTAACAGCTTTGGTGTGAGGAAAGTGTCTTTGTGACAACCTAGAAATTTTCATTGTCCACATTTTTCTTTCTTCCCCACCAGTGAGCTGGTTTTTATATCAGTAGAGTTTTCACATAATTCAACAGTGGAAGAAAGAGGAACATGAAACGATGGTACAGTTGCTGCTTGGTGAGTGAAGACGTGGGGAGGAGGGAAACTGAATGCATGTAATAAACCAAATTATATCAAAATGCAATTCCAAAAAAGGCTACTTACTTTGGCTTTCTCTTATCACAAAACAGGCTGCTCTTTGTGCCTTGAAAGAGACACACAGACTGCAATGTACCATCTGAACTGGCCCACAATCTCTTCCATCTTGACCATTTTCAAACACAAATCTCTGTGGTTCACTATTTTCTGAGGAATGTCCTTACAATGCAGAGTCTGTTCAGAGGACACCAATTTAAGAAGCTCTACCCACAGGGCATGGGGAAGGTGTATGTAGGAGGATTATGTGACTTCATGTAATTTAATAAAAAGGAAAAAAATCAGCAGGAAATGGAAGACTACCCACGGTGAAAGTACATAGAATGTTATGATTTTGAATAAAGAGACTTTAAATACTCAGGGGCCATCAAAAAAGTCAGTGGTTACCCTCAAGTCTTCCACAGAATCAGAACTCCCAAGTGTTTAAATATTCATAACTTGAGAAGGAGGTTTGAAAGGTTCACACGTAAAGATGTCTAGCAAATACCTGGCTTGGATTAGTCTTTCACCAATGAATTTTGCCAGAAGATTTTTATGTTTTTCTAATAAAAGCATTTATTTTGTGCTTTAAGTGTTTACATGTATAATAACTCATCTGATCAAAATTTGTTCTGCAAAATGACTTAGAAGGTAATATTTCCAGCAGGCCTGGTCTATAGAAGGCCTTAGATAGTTACACTTTACCAGGAGTGGGTAGATGAGAAAAGTGGTCAAATGCCAAGTGCCAATCACACAGGAGTATGCTGAACTGGCTTGTTTAGGCTCCTAAACCTATTGTTAAATTTTCGGCATCAGCATTGACATCTCAGAAATAGGCAAACACTACAAAGGAGGGCTTGGTTTATTGTTTTGTTGACTATCTAGACTTAAGAAAGTGAGAGAGAAAACTTCGTAATGCACATTAAACTTGTGCCTGTATAGGTACTTTTTTCCTTGAGAATTGATACTTAAACATTTACTAGCTGGTTCCTGCACCACAGAAGAACAGATAGGTGGTGCAGGAATCTGGAAAACAGGTTCAAATCCAGCCTTAGATGCTTCCTAGCTGTATGACCTTGGGTAAATCTTTTAACCACCATTAGCCTGAGTTTCCTTAACTGTAAGATGGAAATAATTATAATAGTGCTTACCCTCTTAGGATTGTTGTGAAGATTAAATGAGATAATATTTATAAAGCACTTAGTACAATGTCTATCACACAGTAGACATTATATAAATTAGCTATGTTATCATAAAAGTGCAGCTTGTAATACTTGGGGGGGGCAAATTAAAATGTCATTAGGAAATATTTAACAAAGTAAATAAAAATACAATAGAACATAGATAATGTTAATATTTGGTTTTCTAAGTCACCATTATGTACGGCTTAATGGCCTCCATCTATATTTGAATCTGACACCACTGGTCTAGAATTTCAGGTCATTTACTGTCTGAGTGTTAGGAACCTAGAATGGACCACCATTTTGGGAAGCCTAAGCTTCCCAAGCTGATAGGGTAAGCAGGTAATTAGAATGGAAGGGAAGAAGAGGGAATGGTAAAAAATGTTTAAAAATGAATTTTGTTGGGTGGAGTCAAGGGAAAAAATCAAAGGACAGATTCAGTCACATAGAGTGATGAAACAAGACTGACTGCTAGAGCGGAATTGTGCCACTTACCGTGAGCCTATGGCATTTGCCTTCCTCTTTAGGAAAAACAAACAATGTATTTATTTTTACTGTGTTGCAAGTGATGTTAGGTGCTGAAAGAGATGTAAAGTTTAAAATGATATCTTTCCCCACATAGAGCTTGGATTCAAGTATGGCCAAAACCCACCAAAACAGATAGTTATGATATACAAAGCATACGGTGAGTGCATTTGCTATGTGGAATCCAAAGGTGAAAGTCATTAGTAGTAGGGAGAGATTCAGGGAGAGCTTTTAAGTGATAAATAGGATTTTTTAAAGTTAATTATGTTCATGAGAGTTAAAACTCTTCCCCACTCATTAAGGGAAGTTTGATTAGGTGAGATTTGTTTTGTTGGATGACCCTCACCTTTTAATGATGCATTGGGTCTCAAGGGTCATGATGCCCTCTGGCTCTGAAAAGTGCATATATATTATATACACACACACACACACACACACACACACACACACACACACACACACACACACATATATATACTCTGAGGTGAGGTTTTACTTTGGGGCTTACTCATTGAAAGTGTTTGTTTGGCCAGATGAGACTCTGGTAGCCACTAAGGATCCCCCTCTTTTGAAAACCCAGATGTTGGTGCTTGTCTCTCTGGTAACTATGTATATATGTAATGATCAGACAGTTGGATCTGTCTGTTGATCTGTGACATATGTATTGCTTATGGTCAGACAGTTGGAAGCCCTGTCTGTTGGTCTTTATTTCTTCATTTGTATTTTCTCTGAAGTTCAGGGTGCTATCTTTTTCCCCTGAACTAAGTTAATGATATACGTGCTTAAATAAAGTAGATTGTTGACCCCTGAAAAGTTGCCTTTCCTTTTAGAAAAGCACATCTAAGAACCTGTACAGCAGGTCCTCCTGTGTATGTAGAGGTCCTTGATGTTACAGATTTCAATGGTCATAGAGGTGGGCATGAATAAAAGTGAGGAAATACAGAGAGACAGGACAACTCAGTGCAGAGAGTTGTCCAATTAGGCAATTTCCTTTACTCTGAGTCATGAGTGTAGCTGGTCCTTGTGAATATGCTTCAGCCTATTTGCATCCTCTGTATGTCTCTTTAGGGCCCTTTAGTCCCTCATGCATAGAATACTCTTCCTCTCCATCTCCTCCAGGCTTCCTCAACTTCCTTCAAATCCCATTTACAATTCTCTCTCCCACAGGAAACCTTTCCTAGTCCCTTTTAATTCTAGAATTTCCTTTTATTGGTTATTTCTTACTTATCCTGTATCTAATTTGCACATAGTTGTTTGCATGTTGTCTTCCCCATTAGACTACGAGCTCCTTGAAAGTAAGGAATGTCTTTTGTCTTTCTTTGTATCCCATGTGCTTAGCACAATGCCTGGTACAAAGTAATCTAATGGAGATTTACAGTCACAACACCTCTCTGGCAGAATTTTCTGGATTAAACTTATGATTTCCTTGGTATAGGAACTCCCAGTGAGGAAACTCCCTCTAGCAATGCAGATCAACAATTAATTTGCATCTAATTTTCTTAGAGCGTTGCCCTGGTGGGCCTTGAGAAGGTAAGTGATTTGGTCTGAATCTCAAAGCCAGCATGGATCAAAGTCTGGTCTTGAACTCAGGTCTTTCTAACTTCAAGGCCTACTCTCTACAATTCACTCTGATTTTGTCCCTAGAAAATGTTGGTATTGAAGATGAAATTTTTTCTCACAGAGAAACTTTTTAAAAGAAAATAAAGAGGAGTATGTTTAAGTATGGATTGAACTTGATGGCCTCTGAAGGCTTTTCCAACACTGAGACTAACTAGAACCTGGGGAGTACTAGGAGAAAAATCTAGAAAGTTAGCATGGTGCCAGCTTGTAGAGGACTAGGAAAGCCAAGCTTGAGGATCATGGGAACAATATGACGTTCAGTTGCAGTCTTACCAGCTGTCTCAGTTTTCCTATTGAAAGAGGACAGGCGGGAAGAGGGTAGAGTAACCCAGACTTCCATTAATTCCGTTCTGTGTCAACTCACATATATTCATCTGAATGTCAAGGACAAATCTCATCAGCTTTAGCATTTTTGCCCAAGCATCACGGATAACAAGATATTATATGTCAAGAGAGAGGCTGAATGGCAAACAAAGTGAGCAGTTTCAGAATACAAGGCTCTGCACCTGTGCCTTCAGCCAATGTACCTGATAAGCCTGGGGAAAGTTAGAACATATTCTAAAACCAGGGACTCACCAAAGCTCCTTCTCATACTATGTGACAATCCATGACCTCTGAATCAAAGACTTCAAGCTGTGAGGGACCACTAAGGGCCTCTAGTTCAACTGCTCTCATTTTACAAATAAAGAAACTGAGGCCCAGAGAAAGGGAAATAACTTGCCTACGCTCATAGGATCATGGATTTAGAACTGGAAGGGGTCTTTGAGGACCTTTAATGTAACTCCCTCATCTTGCAGATTAGGGAACTGAAACCCAGGGAGGTTAAGTGACTTCTTTGAGGTCATGCATGTAGTAAGGAAGAGCCACAATGTAAACCCAGGTCCCTGACTCCAAATCCAGCACATTTTCCACTGCACCAGAGTGCCTTACCAATCAAGTAGCTAGCAACACATGTTCTTTTGTAGACTTTTGGCGACTGAGTTTAGAAAAAAAATTACACTTTCCCCACTGTTGACCATATGGGCTAATGTAAATATTTCTTCCATGAACACTTTCTGCCAAGGTGCTTCAGACCTCTTCTCTCATCTACAATGAACCTCACTGAATCAGGCATATTTACATAGGACACCAGTTACATTAGTGAGCTACAGAACACACTTAAAAGTGCAGCTGTGGGAACAGTTCATTGTCTTCTCTTCCCTCCCTTGCTGCCCCAATCAAACAATGTCACCTTTTTTTTTTTTTTTGCCTTTTATTGTGTTTTGTTTTTATGTTTTGTTTTTCATGCCTTTGCCTTCTACATTATAGTCATTCTGGAAATGTCCTTCCCTCATTCCCCTCTAAATAGAACTTTCCTTTATAACAAAATAATTTATGCAGCAAGCAACACCCTCCAAGACAGTGACTGAACACTGAATCTGATAATATATACAAGATTACACTCCAGGAGTCCCCTATCCCAGCAGAGACGAGGGAGAATATCACTTACCAATTCCACATTTTCTTAAATCAGAACATTCGTAATAGATTAGGATGTATCATTTTGTTTTATAGGATAGTCAAAGTAATAGGACTAACTTACAGAGCTTAGATTCAGAACTGGTAGGACTTGTCAAAGGTAATCTAGGAGGTATGTACAATGTTTTTATGGCAGTAGAGTTGTTCTTGCGTTCAGTCATATCTGACTCTTCATGACCCCATTTAAGGTTTTATTGGCAAAGACACTGGAGTGGTTCACTTTTCCAGCTCATTTTACAGATGAGGAAACTGAGGTAAGTAGGGTTAAGTGATTTGCCCAGAGTCACATAGCGAGTATTTATCTGAGTTCAGATTTGAACTCAGAGAGATGAGTCTTCCTGATTCCAGGCCCAGAGCTCTATGCACTGTATCACCTAGCAGTCCCTAGAGTAGCAGTGCCAAGATTCAAATCCAAGTCTCTGACACCAAATCCGGTGTTTCATTGTCACTCCTGTTTTTCTTCCTAAAATGCTTTGCCAATGCACTACTTAAAAAACATCACTAGTTTCCAGTTGCATACAGGATAAATTTCAGTTCATTAGCCTGGAATTCAAAGTTCCTGCACAATTTGGCTGGGCCATACTGATTGTGCAAATGTAGCACAACCAGAGGGGTGACCAGAAGGGTGATGCTACTGACCTACAAAGGTGATGTTAAAGGGATATTTAACTTGGAGAAAGAGAAGTCAGGGAGAAGTATAACCAGATACCAGTCTTGGAGTATTTTGAAGACCAGTTACATAGAAGGGAGATATTGTTCTATTTGAACCCAGGGGACAGAACTAGAAAGAAAAGGTAGAAGCTGTAGGAGACACATTTTTGCCTTGACATAGAAACAAACTTGCTAACATTTAGAGCTATGTCAAAGTGCTACCTTGGGAGGAAGTGAGATCACCAGAGTTCTTCAAGTTAGAACTCATAGATGTAGAGTTGGAAGAGGTCTCAAATCTCCCTGAATGTAATCTCTTCATTATACAGATGAGAAAATGAGACTTACACAAGGTCAGGTAGGACTTAGTTCATCTGGTGCCAGAAACAGCACTATACACTATACTTCTTTAAATAGAGGCTAGATGCTGGAGCTATTATAGAAGACATGCTTGCTTAGGAATAGGCTGGACTAAATGGCTTCAGAGAATCCTTCCAATAATGAGACAATCTGATTTTGTGGTTCAGTCTTTGCTGTTGACTTTTTTCCCTCATAGGTTCCCAAATTGGGTGATACTATCCCCTGGGGGAGGCAATGGAAAAATCTGGGGGGGGGAACCAAAGTAGCTTTGGGTACAATTGGGGGGTATTGAATAAAAGTAAGGGGGCAATGAGTGGAAGCATAAGGAAAAAAGAGAAGAGAAAGAAAATTTTGAAAAGTTGTTGATACATGTTTCCTCCATTGTGTAACAGAATTAAAGTTGTAATGATTACATTATTTTCCAAATAAACACACAGAATGCAAGTCATAATGGATCAGTGGTCAAGTCCTCCAATAGATCTTAACAAACAAGTGTTGGCAGGCGAGCATGTCACACATTGTCGGAAATCCAGATGCATCAGCAGAAATATGTGAGTGTAATGACTTGTTTATAATACCATACTATGTGGTTACATGACACAAACTGCATCATCAAAATTGCAATTCAGGAAAAAACCCCACAAATTTACAATAAATCATTAAATTTAAGATGTGTCATTTCAAAAAAAGGTTGTATATTTTTGAAATGATGTGCTTTTCAAAAAAAAAACCATTAAAGGGTTAAAGAAAGCAGATTTCTGGGGGAGGGGGCACTGAGTAATTTTTGTAAAAGGGAACAGCTGGCCAAATAAGTTTGGTAACTTCTGTTCTGTAAAACCAAACTGGGCTACTGACTGTCAGATAAAAATCTTAGAACAGAAGACCAGCCAAGATGGTGGAGTAGCAGGAAGCAGTACAGTCAAACTCTCCCCCACAACTACGCCACAAAGATCTAGAAAATATATCAGATTGAGTCCTGACTGGGAAATCCGAGAAAAAATCATGAGTCATTTTTCCATTCCAGACCAGAACAGGGAAAGAGAGATTTTATTTTAAAAATAAAACTAAATGTAAGTCTACTCCCAAAGTCCATTGGTGTTGATGTAGATTAATTTCTGAGCCAGTATCAGAGGAAAGATGGGGTTGGTGAGAGGAGAGAGGAGACCTCTTCAGTTCTTATCAAGTGTTCTTTGAATTAGTTTTAAGTCTCTTTGGGTACTTCTGGTTTCCAGTTTCAAGAAAGAAGATGGAGGACAAGGGCAACTCCACTTCAAGTGCTGAAGGAAAAGGATCTGGGAAGATAGAAGTGCCCGAAAGAAGACAGGTGGCAGTCTCCAACATGTCCCTCTCCCCAGTCTACTACACTAGAGACTGGAGAATTTTCTCTTGGATGGGATCTAGGATTCTCTCTCTTGATACTCTTATTACACACTGAATACATTGTGTGAAGGCATCTTATTGCTCACATTTGGGGAGAACGTAGACAGGAGCCATAACTGAGTTCTGTTTTAGATCAGCCTTGAGTTTTACTCAAGGATGGGTTTGAACCAGCTTTTGAGGTGAAATCAAACACAATTCCCACAAACCCACAGTCCCTTGTCAAGGATGGAGGTTGGACGGGAGGGATCTTGGGCAGGGTAACAAAAGTAATTTGAAAATGTTATAAGTGATGCTAAAAATATGCAGTAATACCAATTTCCAGTGCTGGAATAGTCCCCTGCTGCCTCCTCCTTGATAGCAGAGAAAGCCAAAAAGAGGTCAAGGAAGGTACATCAACTTGGAAGAGTCAGCTAGAAACAACAGGCTTCCTACTTTCTTGTGCACATCTTAAGTGATAAAACATAAGGAGGAAAATATTCTGGCTAGTTGTGTGGCATCTAAAAGGTTTGAGAGACATAATTTCTGGGTAATTTAATCATTTTATTAATAATGCCAATACACTTATTAATAAAAGGATAGTCATTTGGTCATCTTTCTTTTAGACCAAAGACAATCATGGTGGTGGACTCACCATTGATATATGCTTTGGAAGAGGAGTGTTCCTGAGAGTTGCAGTCAATTCTAATCAGTTAATAATTAATGAGAGGTGAACTTTACAAAGAGAAGTGAGCTCACTCCAATGAGGGGCTGAGAGTGACTTCATGTCATTCTGGGCCAAAGAGACTATTCCTATACCTAGATCACCCCCAACCTTGGGCAATCTAGAGAAAGAACCTATATCCCCTATCCAATCCTGAGCTTGTTGAATAGAATAACAATACCCACAATGAGGAGAATGCTAATCCTATCTTCTATCAGCCTCGTCCAGGAGAGACTAGACAAAGAAATCAAACAGGGGGAAAAGCTGGAATCTATTGGAGTTACTAAATGGCTATTATTAATACGAGAGAGAAATAATCATATGTCTCAGTTATCTAATCTAGTGACAGCGGGGCTGCTTCTTCCATGGCAGAGGAGGACTGAACACCAGAACCTTAAGCTGTTCAGCATTAAAACTCATGTGTTTCTTGAAACTGGAATGAAAATTATTCTGATTTGGAACCCTGAGGAGGAAGAGAGGTTCCATAGGATTCAATCTGCTAGTGAGCTGCCTGGGCTTGAGGGAATTTGAGTAACTGCCATTTTTTTTTACTAATCTCACTCTCCCAATACTGTAAAATGGAAGCAAAACTTCCACTCATTTAGAAGTATATAACTTGGATACTTTGAACAATCCTTGATTTCACTGGTGAGAATATTGCCCTCCACTGATAAAAATGGAATCCTCAATACTTATCTCCTTGTCTTATCTTCTTGTCTTATCTTCTACAGTCTCATCTATACTTCAAAGTCCTCAATCAAGGTCCTACAAACAGCCTGAAAACTTTCCTGTAGTTCTTTTTGTATCACCAGGACAATAACATATTGTCCTACTATATCCTACCGTACCTGTCTGGAGCTGTTTGGAGTCAGAAGGGACTTTAGAAACCATGTAGTCTTTCATTTTACAGACAAACGAACTGAAGCACAGATATACTAAATGATTTGCTCAAGGATGTAAAGTTAGTAAGTTGCAGAACTGTGTTCAGCTCCCCATACTCTTACTCCAAACCCAGTATTCTTCCTAAGCCATCAAACTAAGGGCAGCGAATCCAACCTCCACATTTTACAGGTGGCATTTGTGTTTTGCAATGTGTCTGTAATTCAAATAAAGTCAAACCTGTTTCACAAATACTTTCTGAGTGCTCACAAATACTTCTGAGTGCTTCTGAATGCAGGACACTATGCTTATGCTAGGGGGCGATGTTCAAAGAAGTATGGCATAGTCCTTACCCTCAAGAACCTTGCAATCTAGTTGAGAGAAGGAATTAATACATGTAATGTTAATAAAACAATGTGAGAGGTAAGACAAAAATGTCATGGGACAGTGCCGACTTAATTATCCAATGGGATAATAAGATTAAGAACTGGAAGAGATCTTAGATATAAGATGAAAGGATCATAAATTACAAGTTAGATGTATAAGGTCATCAA
The DNA here is from genome assembly GCF_028372415.1 of Notamacropus eugenii. NCBI lineage: Eukaryota > Metazoa > Chordata > Mammalia > Diprotodontia > Macropodidae > Notamacropus > Notamacropus eugenii. The sequence continues at coordinate 147,235,484 of NC_092875.1, read as the reverse complement.
GCAGAAGGGCTTCACAAGTTATGTAATCAAACCCTCTCATTTTGCTGATGAGAAAAACTGAGACTCAGGGATGTTAAGTGATTTGTTCAAGTTAACACAGGGAAAGTTATGATTTGAACCCAGCCTTCTGATTCCAAATCCTTCTATGCCTTCATCTATTGCCTTTCATTCTCCCTATGCAGTCAGTTCACTTCCTTTTCTAGTCATACATGTCAAGTGCCTTTCATTCCATTTCTTGCACATAAATTCTAGAATAATAATAGCTAGCCTTTACATAGTACCTTAAGGTTGCAAAGTGTTGATCGTCACAACAACCCTAGGAGCTATCATTATCTTAATTTTACTGATAAGGAAACTGATCATCGTTAAATGACTTACGTAGTCCTTCAGGCCAAATTTGAACTCAGATTTTCTGCATTCCAAGTCCAGCACTCTTATCTGCAGCACCACACAGCTGCCACAATATATTGCTGCGAAAGGGGTTTTGAGTGGAAAATGCTTAAGAAGCCCTGAGATGATTCCTTAAGGTTCATTCTTTCCAGTGCTGGTGTTCCATAATTCTGGATAAAGTCAGCTTCAGACTCAAAAACTGGTTCTACAAGTAACTGACATTACTACTCTCCTTGGTGGAGAAACAGATAAATGAGTAGCTCAGCTCAGATTGAGAGGGTATCAATAATAATAGCTAGCATTCATGTAGCACTTTAGACTTTACAAAGCACTTTGCACATACTTTTTCGTTTGATCTTCACAAGAACCCCGGGAGGTAGGTGCTACAATGATCCCCCTTTTACAGACTGAGGCAACTAAGACTGAGAGCAGTTCATTGATCTGCTCAGGGTCACACAACTAATTAACACTTTAACCACTGCTTGTAATAGCCCCATACTAGTTTTACATCATCATCATCATCTATATAGTACTTCAAGATTTGCAAAACGCTTTATATATATTATCTTATTTGAACTCTCACTGTAACTTTACTTCAGGTTCTCATTCTTTCTTACGTAGCTGTGGCTCCTACGATGTGACTGAAGAACACTGTCCACCCCACCTCTTTCTTTCTCTGTCTCCTCCTCCTCCTCTCCCCTCACCCCCCATGGAGGGAGATCGACAGAGTGGGAGATCTAATAGATGGTCCGTTCCGATATTATCTAAGGCTGGAACTATCCCCTACGTCTTCAGCTACTTCTCCTACCTGCGGATATGATCTGTGCAAACTTTTTATTGCGGAGTTTCAGCCTCTGGTGTCTGACTTTGCTGAGGTCCCGCGGAAAGCGCGCTGGCTTTGAAGCCAAAAAACTTGGATTTAAATCTGCTCCCTAACACGTGTACGTTTGGGCAAGTTATTTAACTTTCCAAGGCCTCAACCCCTTATCTGTAAAATGAGGGAGTGAGAATGTATACCCTGTAAAGTCCCTGCCAGCTCGAAGTCTGTGATCTTCGGCTTCCCTCGCTGCGCAGTCCGACCCTCTCCATAAATTTCATCTACGCCCTCTACAATCTTCTCTTGCCCTCCCCGCTTCCCCAGAGGGTCTGTCTGCTTTCTGGCAGCAGGAAGGGGCTCCGCGGCCTGCGCCAAAGGGGCGGAGTCCCCAGCAGTCTCGGCCCGCCCCGAGGCCAGGCTCTGGGGGCCGGGTGGGAGGGGAGCGGGTGAGGGGGCGGCGGGCTCCCAGCCTCTCACAGGATGGAAATTCCTGGTGTCCGCAGGGAGGGCGCGCGTGTGAAAGGCGCATTGATGCAGCCGGAGGCAGCGGCGGCTGCAGAGAGCACCCGGGCCAGACACTGACCAATTCAGCCGCCTCCCACCCCCTCTTCCTAGCGGCCAGAGCTTAGCCGAGCCTTTCAGCCGCTCTTTCGGCGTGACCATGCGCTCCTCCGACCCAGCTGCTGCCTGGGCTTCTGCCCGGCTGCATCTCTGCCTCCTGCAGCTCTTGCTGCTGCTGCTGTGGCCCGCGCCTTTGGGCGGCATGGAGAACCCCAAAGGAAAGCAGAAATCGCAACTCCGTCCCAGGGAGGTTGTGGACCTGGTGAGCCCGTCTCATCCCGTCCCGCCCACTTCACCCCGTCCCGTTCCGTCCAATCTACCCCCACCCCGTCCCGTGGGAGGGCTGCGGGCCCAGGGAGTTGGGAGAAGGTAGTTGGAACTGCAGGAGGCTAGGGAGTAGATGGAGGTGATGGAGACTGGCCCCAGCTGCGTGGGGCAGACGGGGTGGTATTGGCAAAGCTGGAGAGGGAGCTCCAGTTGCTGAGGCTGGAGAGATGATCAAAAGCTACAGATGGTACTGTTGGGTGTGTCTGTCTGCCCCCTTGCCTCATCTGTGTAAGTGTTTGTCTGCTTGCCCATCTCTGTGAGTGTCTGCCTGCCTACTCAACTTGGGGGGGGGGGGAAGGGGCGGGGAAGGGTCGTCTAATGTCTGTCTACGTGGAAGGAAGAACGTGCTATGGGGCTTGGGATTCTGGAGGGAGAAATTAACTTGAAAAGGGAGAAATCTTGGACCAGCGATGGCATTGTCACAATGAAGAGGGAGGAGCTCCGCATAAGGAACTTTCGCTAACCACGCAAGTTAGCACCTTTGCAATTTTTAATCTTAACAGGGTTCAAGCAGCTAGGCTTAGTTCTATGCCTGGACGATGCAGTACAGTACAACTCTGTCGGCGCTACTGTAATATTTAGAAGCTTTGTTAGTTACTAGAAGAGAATCGAGGACTTGGAGTCCAAGAAATTGTGTTCAAATCCTAGCTCTCCCCCATAATACCTATGCACCTCTGAACATGTCTTTTAAAGTTGGGCCTCCATTTCCTCATTTGTAAAATGAAAGGGCTAGACGGTGATCTCTAAGGATATAAATCCTATGAGCATATGAAATTATGTATCAAGGGATCCTCTGATCTTGGATTTATCTTCTTGCCCCTGCTAGTTGTCAGGAAAAAGTTGTGTGGTGAGGCAGTTTTCTTCTCTCTGATCCTAGTTTCCATTAAAATCTTGCTTACTTTTAGAAGGAAAGTAGCTTAAGGAAACAGATTTTTTTTTCTGCTCCCTTGAAGGCCTTCTTTTAACTGGAGTTATTTCTTGAAATCACTCTGTCTTTGTTTTTTACTTATCTGTGTATTCAGTTGTGTTCTCACCAAGGAGAATGTAAACTCCTTTAAGGCAGACATAGTGTCCTTTCTCATCTTTGTATGGTCAGTGAGCAGCTCAATTATCCCCCTCACCCTATTCCCCCACTCCCTCCCCCTGCAATGTAGCAAACAAAAAGGGTTAGGGACTTCAGGCGATAGTACTAATGCTGCTGGAAAGGCTGCATATTTAACTGTTATTCAAATCAGAGAAAAATTTGCCTGTTAATACTTAGAAACCTGATTTCTAACTCTTGAACTCTTCCTGACCATTGCTGTGGTCACCAAAAAGAAGTAAATTGCAGTCCTTACTCCCCACGAAGACAATCCATGGGGACTCTTCCCTCCTAGTCTTCAAATTACAAAGGAAATTAGACAACATGGGTTCTGTGGATTGTTATTCTTTTCTACTGGCAGAGAGGGTCATTTCAGCCAAGCAAGGACACATTGCATGGTCCAGTTCTTTGTTAGGGGACTAGGACAAATCAAGGATTTCAGTGCAAGAAAGTCTCCCTGCTCTTCCACTCCGTTTTCTCTTTCCCTCAGACTTCCAAGCCTCTCTTCTCCCCATCTAAAGCTTGCTTCCCACAGTGATGAAAGAACAAGTCAGGAAAAAAAAAAAAAAAAAAAGGAAAGGCTAGGCCAAAAAACAAAAAAAATCACAGGAAAATTCAAGCAGAGCCCATGCTCTGGAAATCCTACTAACCCACAAAAACTTTGAGTACATGAACTAGCTAAGTGCAAAGACTCACTGCCAGGTTGGTCACTCTTGGGGGAGAGCGGGTGAAGGAAAGCTGAATTTTTTGGAAGTAGTAACTCAAAAAGACCACCTATCCCAGTGAATGGGGTTGTAGTCCCTGTGGGTGCAAGGAGGGCCCACATCATGGAAATCACAAAACCTTCAAGTATTGAAGACACAATGGACATTTCCAATGATGAATAGGTTTGTTTATTTATTAATAATCTTAATCTTCCTGTGCTTACGCTATAGCAAGGGACAGTGGAGACAGCACTGGTCTTGGAGTCAGGAAGACATGAATTCAAACCCTGCCCCAGACACTACCATGTTTAACATGTCACTTCACCTCTCTTGGCCTCAGTTTACTCATCTGTAAAGTGGGGATGATAATAATAGTATCTATTTCACAACTAGGTTGTGCAGGGGATAGAGCACTAGGCCTGTGGTCAGGAAGACCTGAGTTCAAATACAGCCTCAAACATTTAACTAGCTGTATGACCTAAGGGCAAATCATTTAACCATTTCCTCATCTATATTACACATCACTTAACTCAGTTTCCTCATCTGTAAAGTGAGCTGGAGGAGGAAATGGCAAACCTCTGCAGTATCTTTGCCAAGATAACCTCAAATGGGATCATGAAGAGTTGGACATGACTGAAACAACTGAACAACAACTTCACAGAGTTGTGAAAATCAAATAAGATAACATGTAAAAAGTTCTAAAGTGCTATATAATATCATTGTTCTACCTTAGGTACTTACAAACTGTGTGAGATTAGGCAAGTCACTTAAACTCTGTAAGCCTTTGTTTCCTCATCTGTATGATGTGTAAAAATAATAATATTTACTTCACAAAGCTATTGAGAGGATATAATAAGGTACTATACATAAAAGCCAGTAGTACTGTATAAATAGCATATATCAATATATATGTTATAATATTTAAATATATATTTCTACGTGTGTGTGTGTGTGTATGTACCATGTCTACTATGTACAGCATGCTATTATGGATCAAGAGCTGGCTTTGAAGCCAGGAAGACCTCTGTTTCTGACACATACTGGCTGTGTGACGTTGTATAAGTTATTTAAACTCTCAGTTCTTTGAACCAAACCAAGTGTCAAGCTCAAATAGAAACAGGAGTCACTTAACCTTATTTGAGGATTCCTGGAGTCACATTTTGATTTAGAAAACCACAAAATAGCATTATCTATGTTGTATTGTATTTTTATTTATTTTGTTAAATATTCCCCAATGATAGTTTATTTGGTTTAGGCTGTGCTTGGGAATATTGTAAGCTTTGCAGGTGTTTGATATCTCTAACTTGATAAAACTATAAATTGCAGAAAAGATGTCTACTTTCATTAATAGAGTCTCTTCAACCTAAACCAATACAAGCACAGGTCCAGTCCTTATCCATAAATTTCAAGTATTCAGACTGTCAACTCTAGAAGTCTACTAATTTTTCTGGTGTTTGCATGTCATTTAAGTGCTATGGATTTAAAATCTCCTTCTTTGTTGCTTTCCCTTTAAAGCAGATGTGATAGGTAGTACATAGTAGTGGAATGAATATTTTAACTTTGAATTGAGTGACCTAGGTTCAAATCCTGCCTTTGATTATTAGCTATGTGTAGCCATGGCAAATCACTTAAAGTCCAGGAGCTCAGCTTCTTTGTGACATGTAGATCATGACATTTATAATACTTCCTTCATAGGACTGTGATGAGGTTCAAATGAGATGTATGATGAGTGGTACATTGTAAGATATTAAGCTTTTTATAAATGTCAGCTATTATTATTATTATTATTAAAACTTCTGGCATTTACTGTTTTCCCCAGCATGGATATGGGTTGGACTAGATATCCTCTGAGGTTCCTTCTAATTTTAAAATTTGGTTATTCATTAAATTCTCTCCTATGCATGGTCCTTATGCTATCGTCACCCAGGTTGGATCTACCCAGTTTGGAAACACTATTCTAGATACTCCAGCATGCATTCTCTTTTTTAAAAAAGAAAACAAATAAAAAACTAAATTAAATTTAGTTCAATTAACAAATACTTACTTTCTTTCCCTCCCATATCCCCTGTCACTGAAGCGAAAAAGAAAAATTGAATCCTTGTAAGAAATATGCGTTGTCAAGCAAATCAAATTCCTCATTGGCTATGCCCAATAATGTATGTCTCATTCTGGATCTTGAATTCATCACCTCTGTGTGAAATGGAAAATAAAATGGTTCATCTTCAGTCCTCTGGAATCATTGTTGCTCATCGTCTTGATGAGAGTTCTCAACACTTTCAAAGTTGTTTCTTTATAATGTCTAATTCAACTTGGAAGAAAACATGAGAAAAGCTAGTGAAGCTTTGACCAAGTAAGGTCAGGGTGGAGTACCTTTTAAAGTCAAAGAAAATCCTGATGATGAGGAGGCCCAGAGGGCAAGGCAAAAGTTGATGTCTACAACTGTTGGTATGACTATGGGACCAATTGACCCAGGAATAATTAATATCCCACCCACTATCCCAAATGAGATTAAATACTTGTTAAAGGCCAAAAGACTTGGAAACAGTGTGTGGCAAATCTGAATTATAAAATTGACTGGATTCAATTGAAAGAAGCATTCTGTAGAACAGATGTATTTAGAGGAGACATTCTTGAAGATGAAAATGGGAAAAATCTTGGAATCAATACTGTTACTTTTGAACAGTTAATTGAAATTTAATATGCAATGACCAACTTCTGTTTTACAGATCAACACATGTGAAAATGGATGAGAGGGCTGTGCCAAAAGGGGACTTTTTGTTCTGGAATACCTGTAGTAACTCTTTCATGAACTTGGTAGCATTGGCAGCATAGGACTAGAGCCAGAAAAAATTCCCATCGATGCCAATCATTTAAAAAAAGACATAAGGATGTCTAAATATTACCTGTAGGAATGGAAATGGAAAACATGGAATTTGAAATAGATACTTGGAAGGTCCCTTTAGTTGTAGGATCATGGAAAACATGGGTCAGTTTAGATCTGGCATGAACATGGGCCAAACGAGTAAGATGGATTGTGGAATAACTGGAGGATTTGAGAGAAACTTGCTTGAAATGAGATGGGAATGGCTTGCAATTTTTGAGAAACTTTCCTGAGGGGAATAGGTGGTAGCAGTGGCAATGACCAATCAAGTGGATAGGCCCTGGAATTGACTACATCAGTGGTACTAGGAAGAAAAGAATGGGTACTGACCTATGGAATAGACAGAATTAGGGTCTAATATGAAGAAAATGGGCCTTGTCATGAGCTGAATGGTTTCCACTCTAAAGGGAATGGGATCAGGAGTAGAGCAAAAAGATCTTCATGAAGTTGGCTACATAACCACTGGGTAAACTTTAGGATAGATATAAGGGTAGAGGAAATGGGGGCTGTCATGGGTTTTGGTGTTGAGAAAATGGCTATTTCTGTAAGTTGGGTTGATTCAGCTATAGATTGAATGGGATCAAGTGTGGATCACCTGGATCTGAATATGAATAGTTGATTACCTACTGGCATGGAAGCTGGTATAACCTACGTGGTGCAAGTTATGGATTAAATGTCTACCTGTTTGGGCTCTATGAGTACCAATAATATGAACTGTATGGGATTGTACCATATAAGGACCAACAACTCACTATGGGTCCAAGTCTAGGCTCAGGAATCTAGTATATGAGAAATAACTTTGCCAGAGCCATGGAAATGGATTGAGAAAACTTTGGCAGACAGTTTCACAGAGTCTTTTGCAGATGCTGGTGGCCATATGCGTATGGTTATTCAAAATGTCTGCCAGATATTTATAAGAAATCTCCCTTTTGACTTCTATGGCAAATGCCCCCAAAACCAAATTCATTTGATGTTGCCATATATTTTATGTAGTTATCAAATTGGAGAATTGGTAGGGCCAAAGGGCTATGGTGTAGTTAAGTATAAGTCATAAGGGGTGTCAAAGAAAGCCTGTTAGATGTTGAATAGGATAGAGATTAGAGAGAGAGAGGTTGCTGAGATTGATAAAAATACTTAAGGAGCTACCCTTTTTGAACATCAATTCCAGACTTCCAAATTTGCATTTTTTTCTTTAGCCTTATGAATTTGTTTTCTGGATACATAAGGATGTTTCATTTGCTTTCTGTGGGAGGGTGATTTCAATCACTTTTTAAAGGCCTGGAGCTTCAGTTGATTGTTTTCTTTGAGGATGAGATGTGCACAATTGTTTTCATAGTTGTGGTGTCTTGTTGATATTACTGCTTTGGTAATAAATAAATGCTAAAAGCCTCTTGAAATGGAAGAAAATAAGAAAAACTCTTCTGCATATGAGGTCAGTTGCAGCCCAGGAAACAGAATTTACTTTAATTGAATCTATCCTTTAAAATTCCTTGTATATTGCCTTTCAAAATGTTCCTTTCACACTTTCAGCAAGGTCTGCCCCCTGGTGGTGTCTTTGTTTTGGAATTCAGGGAAAAAGACTAACCTTGCTCCATATAGAAAATATAGAAGATAGTCAATGTTAAGACTCAGAGGTGGGAATGGGTAGTGTTGACCTGGGTGGATCTGAAGGTAGATGACTAGCAGAGAGTGAGATGAATTAGGTCACTTGAGGACAGACGTTTTTACTTGATTCCACAGGGACATTAAGAGATTTTGTGTAAGGGATGTGGTATGGTCACGTGGCATTCCTGTTGGATTTTTTTTTTTTTTTTTAGAGGTCAGCGATCAGGAGTGGATTTCTCAGATGAGAAACTTTGTAAGAGGAAATTATTCCTAATTCCTCCAGGGAGAGTCCAGGTGGAAATAAAAAGAATGGGCCTATAATGCAGTGACCACTAGAAGGTGTAGTGGATAGAACAGTAGGCCTGAAGACAGGAAGTCAAGAGTCAGCAGTCAGGAAGGCCTTAGTTCAAATGTGACCTAAGGCACTTACTAGCTATGTGACCCTGGACAAGTCACTAAACCCTATTTGCCTCAGTTTCTTTATCTGTAAAGTGAACTAGAGAGGGAAATGGCAAACTACTCCTATATCTTTGCCAAGAAAATTCCAAAAATGAGTCCTGAAGAGTCAGGCATGGCTGAAATGGCTAAACATACAATGTGTCAGAAATACTGACTTTAAAGGAATGATGGTTGGAGGTAAAATGCTCAAGGAAGCAGATCACATGTAGAAAAGGAAAAGTCTGACTGTTCAGAACTCTAACTGGAGAGCCTCACCACCAGTTAGTCAATAAAGATTTATTAAATACCTACAATGTGCTACACTATGCTAAATACTGGGGATACAAAAAAGGCAAAAGATTGTGCCTGCTGTCAAGGAGCTCACAGTCCAAAGGGGGAGAAAACAGCAAGCAGCTATGTAAAAAAAAAACCTATAAAAGAAAACAAATGGGATATAAAGGATATATAATTATATGTCTATGTATAAGCACATATACACATATATAACTATAAATCATGACAAATAGAATGCATAGAATATATAATTATATGTAGCTACAAAGTTTAACAATAAAGATTAAAAAATTGTAGATAATCAATAGAGGAAAGACACTAGAATTGAGAGGGATTGGGAAAGGATTCCTGTGGAAGATGAGATTTTAACTGACACTTGAAGGTGGCCAGATGAGCCAGGGGACTGAGATGAAGGGGGATAGTATTCCATGCATGAGTGACAGTCAGTGAAAATACCCAAAGTTGAGAGATGAAGTGTGTTGTACAAAAAATAGCAAGGAAACTAGTATCACTGGATTACATATTATATGGAAGAAGAAGGGAGTAAGACACAAGAAGACTGGAAAGGCCAAGAAGAACATCAGAGGCGTTTATATTTGATCCTAGAAGTGACAGAGAACCAGTGAGATTTATTGAATAGGGGGATGACATTTGTCAGAACTGTGCTTTAGAAAGACCACTTTGATAGCTGAGTGAAGGATGGACTGAAGTAAGGAGAGACTTGTGGCAAGCAGACCAGCCAGCAAGCTATTGCAATAGTCCAGGTAAGAATGCCTGCACCAGAGTGGTAGCAGTGTCAAAGGAGAGAAGGGAACACATACAAGAGATATTACAAAGGTTAAAATTGGCAAACTTTGGCAACAGAGTACATATAGGTCATAAGAAAAAGTGAAGATTTGAGAATGACATCTAAGTTGTATGTCTGAGCGACTGGGAAAGATGGTGGTCCCATTACACAAGTTTGGGGGGAAAGATAGAGTTCGGTTTTAAATATGGTGTGTTTAAGATGTCTGTGAGTCATCCAGTTGAGATGTCTAATAAAGAGTTGGAGAGTGGAGATTGGAGATCAGTAGAAAAGACAGGGCTGGGTCAGTACATTTGAGAATCATCAGCATAGAGGTGATCATTGAATCTAGGAGAGCTGGTCAGATCACCAAGTGAAACAGTATAGAGAGAGAAGAGAAGAAGGCCCAGGACAGAGGCCTGGGGGACATCCATGGTTAGAAGGCATGATCTGAATGAAGAATCAGCCGAAGAGATTGAGGAATGAGCATATAGATAGGAGAACCAGGAGAGAATGGTATCTCAGAAACCTAGAGAGAAGGGAATATTAAGGAGAAGAGGGTGATCAACAGTACCAAGGCTGGAGAAAGATCAAAAAGAGTGAAGGTTGAGAAGGGATCATTAGATTAGGCAATTAAGAGATGATTGGTAACTTTGGAGAGAGCAGTTTTGTTTGAATGATGAAGTCAGAAAACACCCAAACTGTAGAGTTCAGAAAAGAGTGAGGAAGTGATGGCATCATTATAGATGTCCTTCTTAAGGAGTTTAGCCATAAAAAGGAGGAAGGATATGAGATGATAGCTAATGGGAATGGATGAATCAAAAAGTATTTTGGAGATAGCAGAGATGTGGACATATTTGTAGACAATAGGGAAGTATCTGGTAGATGGGGAAAGATTGAAGATAAGTGAGAAACTGATAGAAGGGACAATGTGCTGGAGAAGAAAGGAGAGAATAGGGTCATTTGTACTTGTAGAGGAGTTTGCCTTGGCAAAGAAAAGGATTGCCTCTTCATATGAGATGGGGGAAGGGAGGAAAGAGTAAAAGAAGGCAACTAGATGATGTGAGATGGGAGGAGGAGAAAAGAGGAAGCTTTTGTTGAATGAACTCAATTTTTTCTATAACATATGAGATAAGGTTCTCAGCTGTGAGAGAGTTTTTATCATGAAAGACTTCTCCTGGTTTGAGGAGGGATAAAAAGGCTTTGGAAGAACTGCTATGGTGAGTGGGATAATGAATTGATTAGGGAGATTTAAAAGGATTACTGTTTAGCAATGAGAGCCCAATTGAGATACCATAACATAAATTTTTAGTGGACTCAGTAAGTATGGGTTTATAATTTTCTCCAGCTTTGTTTAGCAGTACATGTCAAGGAACAGAGGTGACTAACAGTGGGAGTGATCCAAGGCCAAGGCTTGGTAGGGCTAGATCAGTAAGAGAAAAGGACAGTGCTGAGGTGAACTGGTTCACCAAGGGGTGAGGAGGAAAGTGCAGGTTGTGCTGGCATGATGGTCTGGGAAATAACTACAGGGTTGAGAGATTGGAGGACCTGGTATGGATGAAGAACTGGGTTTGGTATTACAATGGAGAGGTAAGCTTTAGTGATAATAATAATACTAAAGAAAATACCCAAAATAAGCCATAATGGTTTTTCTACCTCTGCCCCATTTGAAATGCAAACCCCAATAGTTTATATATTTGCCAGTGAGCATAAATAATATTTTTAGAATAAAAATTAAATCCAACTCAGTCTTTTAAAATACTTTGTCAGTAGCTAAATTTTCAGCCAAGTCTTCAAAACACCTTTTCATGTATTGACTCATTTTCACACTTCCTGGACAATAAATAAGAATGCATTCATCCATCCATTCATCCATCTATCTACCTATCTACCTATCTTTCTATCTAATCTCTCTGTCTTTTTTGAGAAAATAGTGATGTCCCAAATCATGAGGAAATTCAGTTCTAGAGGAAGAAGATTCAATGAAGCACACTGGAAAGATAAGCATCAAGCTTACTGGCAAACTCCAGCTGCGTAATGATCCTGCCTGAACCATCGTCATCTCAGGCCCAGGCTATGTGACTAACTTCTGTTCCCAAATAGTGAGAATTGAAGTAGATCCAATATAATAAAAATTATTAAGCAACTGTTATTTGCAAGGTTCGTTGATAAATGCTCAGGATGCAGACAAAATAAAAAACAAACTAGTTCCTGCCTGCAGCAGTCTTACATTTGGCTACTGGTGTATCAAACCATTTACATACATAAGCATATTATGAATTTATTTGAGAAAGCAGAGGGGAGGGAGAACCTTCTGGTAGAGAGTGACACAGAAGTTGAGTGTTAAAGGAAGCCTAGGATTCTCTGAAGTAGAGATGAGGAAGGAGTGAATTCCCGGCCCAGGAGACAGTCTGGCAAAGACAAGGAGGTGAAAGATGAGATTCCAAGTACAAGGGATAACCAGTAGGTTAATTAGACTGGAATGTAAACTACACAAAAAAAGTGTATTGTGAAGAGCTCTGGGAAGACATGAAGCAGCAACATCATGAAAAGCTTTAAATGCCAAGCTGAGGAAGTTGCATTTTATGTTTGAGCCAGTAGGGAGCCACTGAAGTTTCTTTAGCCGAAGAGTAATATGATCAAACGTGTGTCTTAGGAAGCTTGGAGAGGGGAAAGATTGGAAGCTGGCAATCTAATTAGAAAGTTGTCTGCCACACTAGTCCAGGGAGGAGGCAGCAATGAGAGGAGTAGAATGCGGGTGATCTTTTGGAGGGAGAATTGGTGAGACTTGGTGTCCAATTGGATCTGCAGGATGAGGGAGAGAAAAATCAAAGATTTTAGATGTTGTAAGCCTCAGGGGCTGAAAGACTGGCAGTAGTTTTCAGAGTTCATTATGACATATAAGGGAACATGTATTTCCTCTTTGATCATGGGTGTACAGTGATATAAAATGGCAGTACCAAATTCTTCACTGTAATGTATAAAATTATGCTTTCAGTAATAATCTGGATTATGGCTGGCTGACGTAAACACTACTTTTGTTAAAGTCATGTATCATATTATTCCAAAAAAATTTTGTCAATGTTTTCTTATGTAGAGCCATATGGACAAAAACATCATTTAAAATTCTCAAATGCTGTTTTCCGGGTATGTCTTTGCATTATAATTAAACTATGTTATGGTGGTTTTTCTCTCCCTTTCTCTTTCTCTCTCCCTAGTACAATGGAATGTGCATGCAAGGGCCTGCTGGGGTGCCTGGCAGAGATGGAAATCCTGGAGCCAATGGCATCCCAGGCACTCCTGGAATCCCAGGTCGGGACGGATTCAAAGGTGAAAAGGGTGAATGTCTGAGAGAAACTTTTGAAGAGACCTGGTCACCTAACTATAAACAGTGTTCATGGAGTGCACTTAACTATGGGATAGATCTTGGGAAAATTGCAGTAAGTAAATTGAGGATTTCTCTGATTTGATATATCAAGATTGCAAAGTTTGAGTGTTAAATTTCTGGTTAGATTGCCTACATCTGGCCCCAAATCATCTTCAGACTTATAATTCAAGAGCAGATACTGTGACAACTTCAATCTAAGTTCAAACAAACTGAGCTCCAGTTTCCAAATATAAAAAACAGGTCATAATTCAGAGCCAATTTCATAAAAGAAGTCATCAGAACAACCCGTCACCCTCCTGTTTTAACTTAGTGTTTAAAAATGACTCTAAAAGTGTTTAATAATAGTGAATATAGAAACTTCATTAAGTGAGGAATGCTTGAGGGCATGTCTGGGGGCTAATTCTTCCGTCATACCAGTGGACTTGGTTTGAAATGGATTGTCATAAAAATTTGGTCAAATTTTAAGGAAGGCAAGAGTAACAGTGTGAACTATTCAGATCAATATTGCTTTATCATATTTATATTTGAAATAGCCTGTTGGACAATGCGTTTTAATCAAAGATCCAGTCAAACTAAGTATTTAAATCTGCTTCAGAAATAGGCTATGTGAGTATGAGATTAGAATAGTGCCAATGCACTCTCTGGGATTTAAGACCCTGGGGCCTACAATTCTGTGGTACAATTTTGATCGATAATTCTCAGGGGAAAACTTTTAATTCTCATTCTCATTCTCTCCCTCTCCCTCTCCCTCTCCGTCTCCGTCTCTCTCTCTGTCTGTCTCTGTCTCTGTCTCTGTCTCTCTCTCTCTCTCTGCCTCTCTCTCTCTCTCTTTCTCTCCCTCTATCCCCTTTTATCCCCCAATACTTAAGTAAGTTTCTGGGGCAGCTAGGTGGTGCAGTGAGTAGAGTACCAGCCCTGGAGCCAGGAGGCCCTGAGTTCAAATGTGGTTTCAGACACTTGACACACCAGCTATGTGACCTTGGATAAGTCACTTTACCCCAGTTGCCTTGCCTTTCTCCCTCCCCAAAAAAAGAAGAGTAAGTTTCCTATAAGGAATACATAGGTATCAACCCTAACTGATATGAATTCAACCCCTGGCAGAATTTTGTTACCAAAGAACTGGGAGAAACTTTTGTATGGGTTCTGAATTTGTATCATTCAGTTCCATATCTTTGCACCATAAGTAATATAGGCCATTGCTTGATATAGAAATATAGCAAAATTTTAGGGCAGGATCAATTAGGTGGTCACCTTATATGAGTAAAATTTTTAAATGACTCTTGTAGCTTTAGCAATGGAGTAATTTATGTTGGCATCTAATTTCCAGGAAAGTGTCTATTAAAATAAATGCCCAGTTATTTAAATACTCAACACTAATGAATGGGTTGATAATTTGTAGCCCGTCTAAAGCTGCTGGGTTTCTTTCAATTCACTTTACATTTATTTATAGTATCTATTATGTAAAATGGCCTGTGTTAGGCTCTAAGGATACAAAGATGCAAAACTTTTCCTCAAAGTCTTTAAAATCTAGTCAAGCAGTGGAGTCAAGAAGGACTGAGACATATACACAAATAACTATGATTCAAGTTAGAAAATATTTTTCTTCATAGGAAAAGCTCAGAGGAGTGTAAGAAATTCAAGAAGAAAAGGATCCTTTCTAGCCCAAAAGATCAAGGAGGGCTTCACAGAGGAAGTGACATTTAAATTGGACCTTGAAAGAGGATTCAATAAGTGGAAATGGAGGAAAGTCCTCATCATGCATGGGAAATGTCATGTGTAAATAAGTAGAAATGGAAGAGGGTAAGACAAGATGAGGGAGAAGTGAGGAGTACAGTTTGGCTACAGTGAAATGAAAAGACATTCTCTAAAACAGCATTAGAGATGTGAGATATAGCCAGGTTGTTTATGGCTTGAATACCCTAAAGAAATTGCCTTTTTTTTGGGGGGGGGGTAGGCAGTAGGAAGTCACTGAAAGTTTTTGAGCAGGGAAGTGACTTGATCAAACATGAACATCAAGAAGATTTCCTTGGCAGTTCTGTCAAGGATGGATTAGAGAGGACAGAGAGGCATGGGACAGGGAACATAATTAGAAGGCTCATATAATGGCCTAAGTGAGAAGTAGCAGTGGAAAGGAAAAGAGGATGTGATGCATCCATTGAATAAAATACAGACCTTGGCAACTGGTTGGATATGAAGGATGAAGGAAAGGGAAGAGGAGAATATGACTCTTTAGACAAGCAAAGGGGCAGGTTTGGAGCAGAGATGTTGATCTGTTTTGGATTTGTTAAATTTGAAATATCCACAGAACACAGAGGGAACCAACAGGCAGTTAGCAATGTGGGACTGGACATAGAGGCAAAAGAATGGATATGGGAATATTAGATAGAGGTGATCATTTGAAGCTAATGTGGATGAGATTGCCAGTGGGTAGAATAGGGAACTAGAAGAGGATTTAGGACAGAGTCTTGGGGATATCCATTCTTAGAGGTCAGGAATAGGAAGAAAATTTAAGTATTATCAAGATGAATGGTAAAAAAGGTTTGAAAGAGAACCAAGAAAACAGTGTAACAAAAACCAGGAGAGGACAGGGACTCAGGAAAGAATGGAGGTGGTGACTGAGAGTGTCAAATGCTGAATGGAGATCAAAGGATGAGGACTGAGAAGAAGGTCTTTGGACCATTTAATAATAGCTAACATTTATGTGGTACTTACTATGTGCCAGGCACTGTGCTAAGCACTTTACAATTACTGCCTTTTTTGATCCTTACAACAGCTCTGGGAGGTAGGAATTATTATTATCCTTATTTTACAGATGAGTAAACTGAGGAAGACAGAGGTTACATGACTAGCCTAGGGTCACACAGCTAGTAAGTATCTGAGGCTGGATTTGAACTCAGGTCTTTCTGACTCCAAGTCCAACAATCTATCTACTATGCCACCTAGTTATCCTAAAAACCATTGCATTAGCTTTTTAATATTAACTATTTGGAGAATATTTTTCTTTGCAATACTTGCATGGTTAATATCCTTTTAAACCTATGTAAATACAAGTTAATAGGACCATATTATTCTCATAAGGGACAGATTTTGGCAAAATTCAAATTTTAATTAACTAAATTAATTAAATTAGCCTTTAATTTTAAAGGATGAAAAAATAGGCCAAAGGAGAGAGCAAAATTAAAAGGCAAACTTTTAATGATGTCATTAAGGTGAAGATTGAATAGAGGTCAGTCCAATGTTAGAAGAGATGCCTGGACAATATAGTCTCTGATCATAGACAATGCATGAGATTGTTTTGTCGCTTAATAGGTGAAACAGCTTTATAATGGAAATACCAACCAACTTTTCTAATTAAAAATGTATATTTTCCTCTCTAAGTGTTTCATTGTACTGTATATAATGTTTTTGCCTTTGATGAATCTTTTTATTTTGCAACTTTGTTATTACTTTGATGTTGAAAATTGCTTCTATTTGTTCCCTGTCTGTGGCAATAGTATGAGTAGGATTTCATAATGTTTCTTCAGTTTTTAATATTAGCAACAGCTCTGGTTAGTGTCTAAGTAGTTTCGTTGGAATGTTTCATGTGTTCTTGTGCTTTGACAGATTTTGAGAAAAACAAAAAAATTGAGTCCTAATGTTCTGACTTGTAGATAATAAGCAACGGCATTGTTTTTCTTTTTAAAAATGCAATAATCTTCCTTCCAATATTGTCACAGTAACTGAGACCAAAAATATGAATGGACTAAAAAATTTATCTTTTAATATGTCTGATTTTTTTCCAGTTTGGTGATGAGGAGAAAACTTCAATTTGATTTTAATAAAATGTAATATTTATTTTGTATACAGAAAGACACACAAACATACACAAAGGTTGAACAGAGTGGAGTTAAGAGTTACCCTTACTTTACCTTAAGAGACAATGTGATACAAAAAGAAAGGACATTGACATTGGAGTCAGAGGATCTGGGCGCAAAACCTGGCTTTGCTATGTATCTATATAGATCTATCTATTGCTCTCTCTATTATATTATATTATAATTAATATTCTATAACTAATTATAACATCATATAATTAATATTAATCATTATTATAATATATTATAATTAATAATATATATTATAGTGTGATAGATCTATATATAGATATATAGATCTAGATATCGTCATGTATACATCCACACATATGCATGCACATACATATGTGCATGTACACATATTGTGCGTGCACACACATGGAATATACATATGTACATATTTGTATACATATATCCATCTATATATCTATATCTATACATGTGGCAAAATGCGGACTCATTTTCCTAAGCTTTAAAAGTCTGATGTTGGACTGAATAACCTCTAAAGTCTTTTCAAGTTCCAGATCTGTGATCCTTTCATTAAGATTAACCTTTCTTTTCTTCATAATCAAGTTAATGTGACAAATATGTATTGACTTAGCTCCATCCAAATGCTAACAGCTCAGTTGTTTTGTCCCATTAATGCCGAAGGCTTGAACCATGAGATCATGACAGAGATTTACTTTCCTATCATACACTGTCGCTCTTAAAGGGATAAAAATATATAATTTGTCTAGTTATGCTTTTAAAATTTGGGCTGGGGAGTTGAAGACAATTCTGATTTTGAAAGTACATTTATATTCTGGAGGAAATGGAATGGAAAATGTGGCCTCAAGTCCATGTCTGTGTTTTTGTGTTAGGAATGCACATTCACAAAGATGCGCTCCAGTAGCGCTCTCCGGGTGCTGTTTAGCGGATCCCTTCGGCTGAAGTGCAGAAGCGCCTGCTGTCAGCGGTGGTATTTCACATTCAACGGGGCCGAATGCTCAGGACCACTTCCCATTGAGGCCATAATTTATCTGGATCAAGGCAGCCCAGAAATGAATTCAACTATTAACATTCATCGAACTTCTTCAGGTATGAGAACTATGTGAGAGAATGTCCCGCGAGGACCTTCCTTCGGTTGTTTTGTTCTATGGATGTGGATGATTAACAAACCATTTTTAAAGTTTTGCTCTCAAGTTAGAGGATTAGATCTCTATAAGCTGTTACATAGTAAAAGCCTCCAGACAATTTATAAACTCATTTCAAATTACTAAACATCTTTTTGTGTCTAGTATGCACAAGGCCTTCTTCTGAGTTGCAGGCTGCAAAGATATTTGATTTACATTTGCCTAGAATATAGTAAGTGCTTAATATATGCTTATGTAGCTGTTGTTGATTGAGATTTTAAACTAACATCAATGATCATTTTTAGCATTCTACAAGATATAATACAATTAGAGTTGGTTGGTGCATTACCAGGGGCCACTCCTTTACAGTAATAAGAATCTGATTGTCTTTTCTGCTCTTGGAATGGGAGAAGCAGGCCAGCATGAAGGGAAAACCCTCGCAATCCATCCTGTTTCTGGATTCTCCTCTTCAATCAAGTTTAGGGTTAGACCCAGTTTGAAGGGAATGATCATTTCCTTAGGGCAGACTTTTTTTTATCATCCTTTAAGATTTTCTGTGTATGAAAGCAACATAGGAAATTGACATAGGGTTGCTGTGAATGTGGCATGTTTGTGACTGAAAGATTCACAAGTTGGAGATACTGCTTTTCCTGTTGATTGTTTCTAACTTGACACCTGTGCTCCTATGTCCTTGTGATCGAATAACAAACAATGAACAGAAAGATCTTGGTAAACCTGAAAACTGAGGTTAGATGTTATTATTGGTGTTTGCAATTGTAATGTATATTTATTAGACAGTATGACTTCTCCACTATATACAAGTTTTATATTCTTTGGAGTAAATGGTCAGAAAGGTGAAGAGTTTTACATCTGACTTCTGCTTTGGACCTTAGATCTAAAAGACACAAATTCTAGAAGCATTAAAAAAACCCTAAATAACAAATGTAACAAGGCAACTTAATAAAAACAAGTGTTTTCTTATTCAGTATGTGAATTTTGATATGGGTGATGAGTGTTGTGTCTCTTTAAAGTGAAAGGGGGCTGAGTAGTATAGATATTAATATATTCCCCGGAGACAGCCTCCTCTTGTGGGTGCTTAAAAGCACTAATCAGTAGCAGCAGCATCACTACAGAGTGGGTAGAGTTATAAGGAGCACTTCAAAAGGACCACGTTTGCATCATTATGGGTACTTACTCCTGCAATTCAGATTATACCCCTTCTCCATATCAGGAGAGAGATTGCACCCCTTCCCCATATCTATGAGATTCTATGGCTAACCCTTTATCATGAACTACCATGAATGTAACTAGATGGGTCTTTCACTACACATGTATAGGTCATACTGGGGCTGATTTTTGAGGCATTTCCAGTGTGGCAGGCCTTCCTAGAGCTTACGTTCTATTGGCTTCAAGAACCCAAGGTCACCTTCATGTCACAACGAGGCACTGAAGTAAGACTTAAGTAGAAGTATAAGTGCCATGTGGGGTACAATCCTCTGCTAGCTAGTTGTATGACTTCATACAAATTGCTTAACTGCTCAAGATCTCTTTCCTCATCTGGAAAACAAAGAAATTGGACTAAATTATGTCTAATGTCTCTTCTGGCCTTAATATTCTATTATCCTATGACAGAGAATTATAACGAGGTAACAAGGTGCCATGGTGAAAAGAGTACTGGACTTGAAGTCAAGAAAACTTGAGTTTGAATTCTGTCTTGGACACATTGTGGATGAGTCACTCAACCACTCAACCTCAGTTTCCATATCTGTTAAAGAGGGAATAATAGCACCTACTTCACAGGGTTGTTGTAAGGAACAAATAACATAATATGTGAAGACTTTACAAATCTTACATAAATGTTAGCTATTATTAGTACATAGTGACTCAAATGACATGAGTCAAAGTTCACACATCTGAAATTTAGGCCTGGAATGTTTGCTATTATCAGTAGTGATGTTGAAGCTTCTGGACTAATTTCCAGGTGATTCAAAGACAGTAGAGATGTGAATATTCTTGGATACTCCCATTAGGGATCCAGTCATTTCACAGTAACCCTTGTACATACTAAGAATCTTGAACTGGACCCATTTGGATAAGTAATCTCTTTTGATCCACTTCATTAGTTTTTATATCTGGGACTGAAACTACAGAAGGGCAATGAGCTGCATCCAAAATCGAATAGGAGATCAGACTGAATCACATTTGGGAAACTGTGTTATGTTTTCACTTGTCAAAACTCCTCACCGTTGCAAAAGTCCATCCTTTTAACAGCAATCAGACCATAGATTTAGAGTTAGAAGTGATCTTAGAAACCATCTTGAGAGATTAAATTTCCCCAAAGTCACATAGGCAGTAAGTGCCAGAGCTGAGATTCAAACTCAGGTATGCTGATAGCAAACCAAGAACCCTTTCCATTGCATCAGACCTTGGAATGCCATAATATCAAGAAAATTACAGGCAAAGGTCATCTAAATATACATGGCAGATATAACCTGGTTGGATTGCCAATAATAACCACTACCCAAGAAGTAGCATTAAAATACACTTGTCCTTTAAGGATGGTGCACCATCATCAGAAAGGATGGTGGGTCATGTCCTGAGAAAGAGAGAAAACAGATGGACAGCCTGAGTGCTGAATTGGCATCCATGGAACATTAAAAATCAGAAAATCAAAAAGAATCTTCAGCATCTTGGTTAGCTTTTCTATGGAAAATTAATGGAAATTCAGTAGGATGAAAAGTCATAGATACCAATTCCTAATGGAGGGAGTAGCTGCACTGATGATTTCAAAGATGCATTAAAACATTGCTTATAAAGGAGATGGGGGCTAGAAATGGATGTTGCAGATCTATAGTCCTTGATGCCAGGGAGGCTGGGGTTGATGGATTGCTTGAGTTCAGGTGTTCTGAACTTTGGTAAGGCAAAGTCGATTGAGTGTCTGAACTAGGTCTAGCACCAGTATGGTGAACCTCTGGGACCACCAGAAGCCACCAAGGTGCCTAAGGAGAGGTGAACTGAAATGGAACTGGTCAAAATTTCCAGGCTGATCAGCAGTGGAATCAGGCCCATTGGCTGCTGCACTTCTAGCCTGCTTAAGGTGGTGGTGGTGGGAGGCACAGCAGGGAAAGTCTTAAAAAAAAAAAAAAAAAGTAGGGCCTGAGCCAAGTCAGAATGTCAGCTTTACCATGGTTCTTCTGTATTTTTAAATTACGTGACTGCCACAGATTCTCTGCAAAAAGCAGTTTTTGTAAACTACAAACAGAAAAGAAAAGCAATGTATAAAATTTGCATTAGTGAGAAAATGATGAGATAAGTAGAGTACTAATAAAGCCATTTTGCTCTAACCTACCCCCATCCCCAACCCATGAAAGCTGTCCTTCTATTTCTGCTGTGCTAGTTGTCAAAAAGTGTTCTAATAAAAATAAAAGGCACATCTGAAATAAAATTCTTCCACATTGAAAAATAGAAAAGATCTCTGTTGGTTGATTGGGGTATTGATTTTTTAGGGGGTGCTTTTCTGTTTCTCCTTGAACTTAAAAATTCTACCATAAAGGTTTTTTTTAATAGGTTATTTCTATAGCAGTGATAAATTCAAAATTTTCCAAAAAATTATTTATAAAATTTAAACTAAGACATGAGCCAATATTTGTGGTAACCCATATTGACCATATAAATTTGTAATCAATCAGTTGTGTTAATTCAGCCTTGGGTTTGGTGTCAAGACTTGTAATTAGCTAAAAGAATAACCACAAAAAGCTGATTGACTGTTGTGTAATCTCAGGGAGGTTCTAACTATGGTCCTTGTTTCCCAGTGGAAGGTCTGTGTGAAGGAATCAGTGCTGGGTTAGTGGACATTGCTGTCTGGGTTGGCACCTGTGCAGATTACCCCAAAGGAGATGCCTCGACTGGATGGAATTCAGTGTCCAGAATCATCATTGAAGAACTCCCCAAATGAATTCTGCAAGGCTTCATTCCCTACCTCCTTTTGAATACATTTTAAACAGTTTATTTTAAGAAACTTTTTGTACTTTGAAAAAATAAGTTAAACTTTTTTTTTTTTACAGATGTAATCTAGTAGTGTGTCTTCAGACTTTCTTTTTTTTTAATGTCATGTTACAAATGTTTAAGACAGTTTGAGGAGTTTGCTGTTGGTACACACACTTCTCCCCCACCCCAGGTCCCATTACTAACAGCCTCATTTTTGTCAGACAGGTTCTCTCTTCTCCTCCTCTACCTTTGCTTTGTCAATGTAGCAGCTAAACAAATTCATAATGAGAGTTGCTATAAAAGTTGGAGTTGTTTAAAATTGTTTTATATCTGTTAAATAAAGCCACAGAAGTAAACAAAACAAATTTAAAGCCTAAAGTCTCTAAATGAAGAGCTATGGAAGATTGTAGACCAGAGATCTGACATTATCAGAACTGTCTAAATGGGTGCTTTTTTCCTTCCTTTCTTTTTTCATTCTTTCTCTGTCCATTGAATTTTTTGTAAAATGGGAAGAGGAGGTGATTAGTTCCTCTTGTTCAGATTACATTCTTCATGTAATAGCAAATTCCTTTTTAAATCAGTGATTTTGTGATATATCTGTGTCCACATTGGGAATAGAAAAGAGACTACACATAAAACTCATGTATCCAAATGAGATATTTTATTTTTTTAATTTAATATTTTATTTTTTCCAAATCATATGCAAAAATAATCTTCAACATTCATTTTCTATAATTTTTGAGTTCTAAATTATCTCCCTTCCTCCTTCCCTATCTCCTTACCAAGAAGGCAAGCAACGTGATATAGGCCACACAGGTACAGTCATACAAAACATATCCCCATGCCAGTAAATGAAAATTTTTTTGAAGTACTTTTTTTTTAGAGGTGACCAAAGTCTTTTCCTGGCAAGCTGGAGTTGGGGACACTTGCAAACCTGCAAGTTGGATCAACTCATGGGGTGGGGTGTGGGTGTTTGTGTGGTAGCCAGCTTGTCTCTTTTTTTATATAGGAAAGGTTCCATCTCTGATGTGTTATTGATGTTTCATCATTTCCCCCCACTTTCCAGGATTCTAGGGCAGTAATGTATGGGAAGCAACTTGTTATCTGCCAGCTCTTTCCAAGTAATTATGTTTTGGGATCTTTGAGCCTCGTGATTAGTTGAGGGATAACCAGTTCCACGATAAACGCATGTAACATTTAGCCAAGAAAACCCAGTTATCCAAATCAGTAGCAAAACAGAAATCAGAGAAAGTATCCCATAGGAGAATAAATACCAGATACTGCAGAGTGAGATATTACTAGATCTCACCCAAGGGAAAACTTCCCGAAGTCTCTAGTGTAGCAATCTGGGGATAAGGACATAATGGAGACTGCTGTGTCCTTTTATGTCTTCCCAGAGATTTTTCCTTCAGCAACCTGAAGAAGAATTGGCCTCTTCCATCTTCCCTCTTGAATTGAGAACCTGGAAGCATTGATTACAGATTCCACAGAGTGAAGCTTGAAGAGTCCTGCTTCTTACACAGGGCAGGGTATTTATCTCCACCAATGAGGAGAGAGTCTCATACTAATGGGTTTGGGGATTGAGGTTCCGCTGTGAAACATTCTTTTGTAAATTTCCCAGAACTCAAGGATTTGTCCCCTTTACAGGTAGCAATTAATTCATAAACAATCTCATGGCAAACAAACAGCAAAGGTGCTATTGTTTGTTCGTGGTTTGAATTTAGAATTTTATTCAACTTTCCTAAGAATTTCCAAAATCTAAAGCCTGTGATAAACAGAGTAACAGGTGAAGTTCATCTAGGGTTCTTTATTATTTCATATACTGAGCTGTCTTGCATCTATAAGGTGAGTCAACAAACTACTAAAATATGAATTTTATTAATAATGTATGAATTATCTACCAAGCAATGTCATCTCATTCTTATCCGCAAAAAGGGTGGTAGTAAAAATCCTAAATGGTAAATATCTTTCTATACATTATGAGAAGGGTCATAGCAGCCATAAACATTATGAAATTAATTAGAGCAGTTACAGTGTAGTTAGTTCTGCCACACACACCTCAGGGAGATTAATCTGACTGCAGTATGTGTAACAGCTTCGGGGCTGGGTAGAGGAAAGAGATTGGAGGCAGGTGGAACAGTTAGGAGGTTATTAAAACAATCCTGTGAGATACGGCAAGGGCCCAAACTAGGATGACAGAAGGGATACAGGAGAGATCTGAGAGATGTTTTAGAAGGAGAGTTGGTTGGACTTGGCAACAGATTAGATGGGCAGTGAAGACAGAAACAGGGAGAGGGAGGAACTAATGATCCTAAAGTTTCAAACTTAAATGACAGATTCAGTTCAAATTAGAGGTCTAGAGTGAAAGGGAAAACTTGAAATCTGAGTTACAATCTGAGAATCATCCATCTATTGGTTGGTTGTTGTCCTTTGTCTTCCAAGAGGACCAAAATGACATCACCATGATAAAGTGAAGTTTCAGTGTGTCTACTGTGGCTAATCAGACCAATCTGAGCTCGGAATGCTCTACCACAGGTTGGGCACAGATAGTCCAGGTGAATATTTGGGGTGGATACTCCAAATTTGCGCATCCTATGTTTACTTTGTGCTGTCTTAATTCTGCTTTGCTCACAGAGCACAGCACCCGTTCTGATGTGGGCACATCATGCTGAGAGGTCTTGTGCCAGTGTCTCCCATGTTGCACAGTCACATCCAAAGTTCTTGAGAGAGACCTTGAGAATGTCCTTGTATAGCTTCTTCTGACCACCATGTGACCGCCTGCCCCATGTGAGTTCTCCACAAAATAGTCTTTTTGGCAAGGGTACATTTTGCATTTGAACAACATGGCCAACCCATCGGAGTTGCACTCTCTGAAGCATTGTTTGAATGCTTGGCACTTCAGCCTGAGCAAGGACTTCAATGTCTGGTACCTTATCCTGCCAGGTGATCCTCAGAATCTTCCTAAGACAGTTCAAATGGAAGCAATTCAGTTTCCTGGTATGGCACTGGTAGACTGTTCATGTTTCACAACATACAACAATGAGGTCAGCACAAAGGCTCTGGAGACCTTCAGCTTGGTAGTCAGTCTAATACCTCTTCTCTCCCAAACTTTTCTTTGGAACTTCCCAAACACTGAGCTACCTCTGGCAATGTGGGCATCAACCTCATTGTCAATGTGTACATCCCTGGAAAGTACACTGCCAAGGTAAGTGAACTTATCCACAGCATTCAAAACTTCTCCATTTGTTGTAACTGATGGTTCTACATATGACTGGTGTGGTGGTGACAGATGGAGCACCTGTATTTTTTTGGTGTTAATTATTAGGCCAAAATTAGCACAGGCAGCAGAGAATTGATGCATACTTTGTTACATCTCAGCTTCAGAGGCTGCATTAAGTGCACAATCATCTGCAAACAGAAAATCATGCACCAACACTCCCCCCACTTTGGTCTTGGCTTGTAGCCTTTTCAAATTGAAGAATTTACCATCAGTTCAGTAGCTGATCTTGATGCCATGTTCATCCTCTTTGAAAGCATTTGACAACAGGGCTGAAAACATCATTCTAAAAAGCATGGGAGCAAGCACACAGCCCTGTGTCACTCCATTGGTGCCTGGGAAGGCATGAGAGCATTGTCCATATCCAGAACTCAGGCAAACATGCCCCCATGAAATTGGCATAGAATGCTGATTTACTTCTCCAGGCAATGAAATTTTGACATAATTTTCCATAAGCCCTCACAAGTAACAGTGTCAAAGGCCTTGGTCGGATCTACAAACATGTACGGACCTCTCTTCTGCTCCTGGCATTTCTCCTGGAGTTGGCAGGCAGTAAACACCATTATCAACTGTCCCTCAGCCCTTTCTGAAGCAATACTGGCTCTCAGGTAGATGACCATCTTCCAGGTGAAGGATCAGCCTATTAATGAGGACTCTAGCAAGGATTTTGCCAGCAATGACTAAGAGACAAACCCCACTGTGATTGTTGCAGGACAATCTATTTCCTTTATCTTGATAGAGGTGGACAATGGAGGCATCCTTGAACTCCTGGGGGATAACCTCCTCTTGCCTGGAAAATTTCAGTCAGCTTTTGTGTGAGCAATGGACCCCTACCTTGTAAATCTCAGCTGGAATAGAATCAGCACCAGGTGCTTTGCCACATGAAAGGAGCCTAATGACCCTCAAAACCTCTTCTTCATTTGGAAGTTCATCTAAGGAGGGATTGACTTCAACCTGAGGTAAACAGTCAATGGCCTCAGCATTGATTGATGATGGTCTGTTGAGAACACTATGGAAGTGTTCAGTCCATCTCTCTAGGATCATGTCCTTATCACTGATTAATGTGGCTCCATCAGCACTGAGTAGCTGTGATGTACCATAGGTTTTTGGTCCATAAATAGCCCCTGAACACACCCTACACCCCCATCCATCTTTAGGTGATGGTTGGAGGTATGGGAAGGAATGAGAGCGAAAGAGGGTTGTGGCTGACCTGATTTCAATTCAGCAAATATTTATTTAACAAGAGTTTATTATAAACCTTATAGGGGAATCATGGGATAGAAGAGGCAGCATAGCATAATAAATTAACGGAGTAAGGATTGACGAGTTCAAACATTCTGGTGCACCAACTGAAAGGAACTAAGACTATTGGAAAGAAAAGTCGAGGCAGCTGAGGACAGAAGCTCTTAGTGCTTTGGTTTCATCATCTATATAATGAAAGGGTGTGAATAAATGGCTGCTAGTCCTAAATCTGGGGGCTGCTAGGTTGCACTATAGTGCATATAGTGCCAGGCCTGGAGTCAGGAAGACAACTCCCTGAGTTCAAATCTTGTCTCAGACACTTACTATCTGGGTGAACCTGGGCAAGTAAGTCACTTCACCCTGTGTGCCTCAGTTTCCTCATCTGTAAAATGGGCTAGGAAAAGGCAAATAACTCCAGTATTTTTGCCAAGAAAATGGGCTCACAAAGAGTCAGACACAACTGAAACAACTCAGCAACAACAAAAGTTTTAAATCTAAGTTATTCTGGTTCTTTGATCCTTCAACAAGTGGCCCTTGGAAATTTGTGGCCTCTCTCAACTCAACCACCCTTGACTTTCTTACCTGAATCTGCCCTTGCTGGCAAGGTTGCTTCTTGGACCTGTGTCCTACATCAGATATTGGCTCTTCTATCAAAAAGCTATACCTCAATTTTTCCACCCTCTTTCTGAACCTAAGCTCCTCAAACTCCCTACATGTTATCTCCTTCTCCCAGACTAGTCTTTCCTTGGCTCTTCAAGTTTGTACCTAGTATAAGATTTCTCCTTCCATTGAGCTGAAATCTGCCTATCCCTGCATTATTTTGGATTTTGCCCTCTGAGAGAAAGCAGAGCAAATCTAATTTAATCAGTCTTCCTTATAGCAGCCCTTCAAATTTTTTAAAAATAATTTTTGACTAATGTTTCCTTTAAATTATTTTCATAACTCCCCTCCCCAGCTAACCACTTATTGGCAGAACTGAGCTGACAGATTTCAGAGCCAATGGCTACTGGATACCTTTCTTTATTCTAGCTAGCAATTTTAACTCCATTCCCTTAGGGTAGCAGTTCTCAAAGTGTGGTCTAGACATACTCTAGACATTTTGAGGGGGTTTATAAGGTCAAACTATTTTGATAACAATACTAAGATTTGCCTTTTTCAATCATTTATTAACTAGTATGGTTTCAAATTTCACATTGCAGCTAACCTTTAAGAAACCACCAATTGTCAACTTTTTACGTAGCATTAAGGAAGAATATCCACAATTACATTAAAAGGCTCTTCGAATACTCTTTCCTTTTTCTACTACATATTTATGTGAGGGTAGGTTTTCTTTATATACTTCAAACAAAATAACATATTGCAATAGATAGAAAGTAGAAACATATATAAAAATACAGTTTCTTCTGTTCAAGAGATTCACAAAAATGTAGGTCATTTTTAAATTAAATTTTAATTTATTTGGAAAATTTGGTTTTTCATAAAATCTGTTATGCTAATATGTAATGGATTCATTATTATTTTTGATTAAATCAATAAATATTTGAACATTTATTCATTTTAACTTCTAACATGGTATATATCAATAGATATATCTATTTAATATTTATATAAAATATATATTGATAAACATGTCGATAATTTTATATATACATATATGTATACGTATATATATATATATACATGTACACACACAAATTTCTTTGGAATGTTCAATAATTTTTAAGAGTGTACAGTGGTCCTGAGACCAAAAATTTAGGCATATAATATGTGCTTATTGACTGATGAGACATGTCACCTTCTTGGCCCCTGCCTCCAGTAGTAGATGCCACAGTATCTTCACACTAACTATACATAAAAATGCATTAGCATCTAGAAATATCAATATACTTTAAGGTGGACAGAGACAAACAGAAGTGTATCTGGAAAAAGAGCCAGGATTGACGAGAGGGTGAAAACCACTGTGTCACATGAGGATCAGTTGAAGGAATTGGAGATGATTAGCCTTAGAGAAGAGAAGGGGAAGTGGGACAGTACATGACCCAGAGATGAGCTGGAGCCACTTCAAACTGGCTATCAAATTTTCAGTATGAACATTTAACACCTCTGAAACCAGGGCTTGATTTACTGTTGTGTTGATTCTTTTAGATTTAATAACGTGACAGACAAAATCTAAATAATACTGATTAAACCTGAAATATTCTTAATTTTGGAGGGGGTGGAGGAAGGAGACTCTATTGTTAAACACTTGGTGATATACCCTTGGATATGATTGCCATTTTAAAGTAGTTGAAGAATAAAGCTACACGCTAAAAGTCTAGGAATGTTTGATCATTCCAGATTGCAACCCTTTTTATTCTCCATGACACAACATGAGCCCTTTATCTTTGATTCTAACACTTTTCTTTCTCCTATATCGTCTCCTGTTCATTTCTACTTGTCACCGACGGAAACACCATTCAGCTTACTCATGACCAAAAATGACGTTCAATGTCCAGTGGAGTCTGGATGGGCCTGTTGTGGCCCATTTAAGTTCCATAAGGTTAGCTATAAATGTCCTATGGTTGCTTCATCAGCTTTCAATTTAAGCAAAGTTTATTTCCAAGCCCTGAATTATGAAGCCCTGGCACACACCAGCAGTACTTTGACCAAACCACAATTCTAGGTTTAAACATAAAATAATTTTTTTTTAGGTTTTAAAAATATTGGGTGGGGCTCAGTAATGGGTGAGTATAACCCAGCTGCAGGTCATCCCCTCCAGAGCAGCATGGAATGCCACTCTGCCCAGGCTCAGGGGCTGGTTCTAGTTTCAGCTACTTCATATTTCAAGTTTTATGTAGAACACTAATTTCCATTTCAAAGAAGTAATGGTTAAGAGGAAAAGCAGGTCCCTTGAATTTTGCATCTCAAAAGGTACACTGAGAGACTTGTCAAACTTGACTTAACCTTCTTATGGTTAGGAGCTTTGAGCTAGTTTGTTGTTTTTTTTTAATCCATTAGAGAACCATTTCTGGGTCATGTGATTGGCCACATGCCAGGACTGTGGGTTTTTTCCACATACTATTTCATCCTAAATAATCTTAAAAAAAGCTATACGCTACAAATCTAGAGTATTTACGGCTGAATCCTCAGGATTCAAGCGAACCTCCCTACAGAAGGGGAAAGTATTGCCATTAAAAGATGTCACTATGGGCAGAAGTGTATATGGAAAGAGACAGACTTTATTATAATGAGCTGTGTCTGGGAGGAATGGGAACAAGAAGAGAGACTACTTTTTCTGAGAAAGGGTTATGAAATAGAATGGAAGCATTTGGTAAGTATTTACTTTTGGTTTTATTTTGTTATTGTTATTAATTATATAAATGTATAAAATTGTTATTAATTTATATTACTTATTTATTTGTAAGTATGTATCAAGAACTTTGCCGGGAATATGAACAGAAAAACAAGACAGTCCCTGCTGTTAAGGAACTTAGATTCTTGTGAGGAGAGACAATACCTATAGGAAGGGTTAGCATCACAGCCAACAGAAAGGCCTGGTGGTCCTTTGGGTACATTAGCAGGTCAGATGGAAGCCCACCTCAGGTCCTCAGGGATGTAGAATCAGAGACAGAATCCGCTCACAGGTCCCTTCTGATGTAAGAATCCATGTTATCTGTATTCATTGGTTCATGGACAGGCCACTCTATAGAAATAGCTATATTTTCTAATGCAAGCACTCTGTGTGTTAACTTCAGACACACCTTTGACAATGAACTAATGAATACAGGTAGTTCAGTATCCTCAAAATCTTACACTAGGAAAGGAACCTTGGAGGTTCCTGTCCAGCTCCTCCCTGAAGTATGAATTCTGTTTACAATGCTCAAAAAAGAAAAAAAAAAGAAAAAGAAAAAGGTCATCTAATCCTTACTTGAAAAGCTCCATTCACAGGGAACTCATTACCTTTTCAAGCAACTCATTCTCTCTACTAGTTAAGTTCTTTTTACCTAGCTAAAAGTTGCCTCCTTCAATAATTTCCAATCCATCAGTCCTATGGGACCAAAAAAGTTAGATTCTTTCTTACTTTTTTTCCATTCATGATACCTCTCAAATACGCCCTTCAAAAACCTTGAGTTTTCCTTCTCCAAGCTAACCATTTCCAGTTTATTCAACATATTCTCCACCAATGGCTACTCTTTGGCTCTACTCTTATTTCATCCTGGGGTGTAGGGTGTGTTGAGGGAGGACCAGTACCTTTGGTGTTCACCTGTTCCACTCAACTCTTATCTGTGGCTCCAAGAAGCTGCAACTTACACAGCAGCCACACCTCAGTAAACTGTTTCGGCAGACAGGCCAAACCAGATTGAGGGTAACCAAGGAGTCTCAAACCCATTGGTGAGTTAGGCGTGTGTCTTACCCTAAGTATGTGAAGATTTCCTGGTGGAAAGGCAGATGAGAACAGTTTGTTCCAACGGCCATGAAGGCAACTGAAGCAGGCGATGTGGAGCACTCAGAGCTTGGTTAGACACCAAAGACGACAAGGTCATCCACTGCATCCTGAGCCCCTGGCAGCTGTCCTGCCACTGGACTGTGATGACTCTGGAGGAGAGAGTGAGGCTGATGACTTTGTGCAACTCTGCCTCATTTAAATCCAATTTACACACGAATCAAAAGACATCACCTATACCATTGTACCATTATATTATTGAAGCATATTATTATATGCCTCAAAGTCCTGTTGCAATAGGCAAGTGATGAAGCAGCAGGCGTGGATACACTGGGAGCTACAGTCACAACCCTGCACACGGGAGGCCCAGGGCATAAGGTCATTTCTCACTGGAAGCAGCAGTGAGACTTGGCAGCCCCCTGGGTGTATGAGCAGGCTTTTAAGGATTGCATTACTCACCTCCTGGTGTGAGGAAGGGGGCTAGAAAAGGTGCCTTAAACATTGTCTGTTTACCCAACCCTGGCCTGATTACGATGGCAGGTAGGGAATCCCACTATGCACTAGAAACACAAAAAAAATGTACAAAATGCACAAAAACATCTGCAAAAATGATTCTATTCACCATGGGCACGTCGAACGTGTGCACACTTATAGACAACACAAAATCCAGTAGAAGAAGAACTGCTCTTATTGCAAAAGAACTCAACAGGTATCTCATCCAAATAGCAGCATTGAGTGAAACAAGGTTAGCAAATGAAGGTCAGTTTACTGAAGTTGGAGCTGGATACTCATTTTTCTGGAGTGGGCGCAGTGAAGGGGAGCATCGTGAAACTGATATGAGTTTTGCAATCAAAACTAATCTAGTCAGCAAGCTGGTATGCCTGCCAAAAGGACTGAATGACAGGCTTATGACAATGTGATTGCCACTCGCAGGAAAATGTCATGCCACCATAATCAGTGCTTATGCTCCCACCATGACGAATCCTGATGAGGTCAAAGAAAAATTGTATGAAGATCTAGAGACCCTTATCATCAATGTGCCAAAAGAGGACAAGCTGATACTTCTGGGTGACTAATGCTAGAGTAGGCTCAGACTATCAGACTTGGCAGGGAGTCCTAGGGAGGAATGGAGTGGGAAACAGCAACAGCAATGATCATTTCCTGCTGAAGACCTGCACACTGCGTGACCTTCTTATCACCAACACTATTTTCCATTTACCTAAACACAATAAAACTTCATGGATGCACTCTCACAGCAAACATCAGCATCTAATAGACTATGTGATTGTAAGGAGAAGATACAGACAAGATGTGAGAGTGACAAAGGCAATGTGTGATGTAGAGTGCTGGACTGATTAGACTTATCCTTTGCAAGCTAAATATTCACATTCATCAAAAGTGCCACCCCCAAGGCAAAATGACTACCAGAAGAATTAATGTCAACAAATTAGAGTTCTTCTCTGA